>NC_090933.1:565604883-566229883 GCF_040938575.1 Ambystoma mexicanum
AGGAGAAAAGGAGCGTTGCATTTCCAGTGGAACACAGAGCATTTACTTTACCCCTGCCGTTTGCACGAACCTTGTCCAAAGTGAAAAGGTGAAAAGGACGCCTTTCGCTTTAAACTGCAGGAGACTTCACCTACCGACGCGCAAGTCATGTGGCAATCAGCGGGGCTCATTAGCACCCCCACGGCGCCCTTGCGGCGTAAGCCCTGAGGCAGAAGGGCTGGTGTGGAGCTGTTTTGCTGTGGCGGCATTTACAATTGCTTAATTGTGCTCGATTCATTATATTGCTGCCAAGTGAAAGGAGAAAAGGAGCGTCGCATTTCCAGTGGAACACAGAGCATTTACTTTACCCCTGCCGTTTGTACAAACTTTGTCCAAGGCGAAAAGGTGAAAAGGACGCCTTTTGCTTTAAGTTGCAGGAGACGTCACCTACCGAAGCGCAAGTCACGTGGCAATCAGCTGGGCTCATTAGCACACCCACGGCGCCCTTGCGGCGTAAGCCATGAGGCAGAAGGGCTGGTGTGGAGCTGTTTTGCTGTGGCGGCATTTACAATTGCTTAATTGTGCTCGACTCATTATATTGCTGCCAAGTGAAAGGAGAAAAGGAGCATTGCATTTCCAGTGGAACACAGAGCATTTACTTTACCCCTGCCGTTTGCACGAACCTTGTCCAAGGCGAAAAGGTGAAAAGGGCGCCTTTCGCTTTAAACTCCAGGAGACTTCACCTACCGACGCGCAAGTCACGTGGCAATCAGCGGGACTCATTAGCACCCCCACGGCGCCCTTGCGGCGTAAGCCCTGAGGCAGAAGGGCTGGTGTGGAGCTGTTTTGCTGTGGCGGCGTTTACAATTGCTTAATTGTGCTCGATTCATTATATTGCTGCCAAGTGAAAGGAGAAAAGGAGCGTGGCATTTCCAGTGGAACACAGAGCATTTACTTTACCCCTGCCGTTTGCACAAACTTTGTCCAAGGAAAAAAGGTGAAAAGGACGCCTTTTGCTTTAAGTTGCAGGAGACGTCACCTACAGAAGCGCAAGTCACGTGGCAATCAGCTGGGCTCATTAGCACACCCACTGTGCTCTTGCGGCGTGAGCCCTGAGGCAGAAGGACTGGTGTGGAGCTGCTTTGCTGTGGCGGCGTTTACAATTGCTTAATTGTGCTCGACTAATTATATTGCTGCCAAGTGAAAGGAGAAAAGGAGCGATGCATTTCCAGTGGAACACAGAGCATTTACTTTACCCCTGCCATTTGCACAAACTTTGTCCATGGGCGAAAAGGTGAAAAGGATGCCTTTCGCTTTAAACTGCAGGAGACTTTACCTACCGACTTGCAAGTCAAGTGGCAATCAGCAGGGCTCAATAGCCCACCCACGGCGCCCTTGCGGCTTAAGCCCTTAGGCAGAAGGACTGGTGTGGAGCTGTTTTGCTGTGGTGGCGTTTGCAATTGCTTAATTGTGCTCGACTCCTTATATTGCTGCCAAGTGAAAGGAGAAAAGGAGCGTCGCATTTCCAGTGGAACACAGAGCATTTACTTTACCCCTGCCATTTGCACAAACTTTGTCCATGGGCGAAAAAGTGAAAAGGATGCCTTTCGCTTTAAACTGCAGGAGACTTCACCTACCGACGTGCAAGTCACATGACAATCAGCTGCGATCATAAGCACCCCCACTGCGCCCTTGCGGCGTAAGCCCTGAGGCAGAAGGGCTGGTGTGGAGCTGTTTTGCTGTGGCGGCATTTACGATAGCTTAATTGTGCTCGACTCATTATATTGCTACCAAGTGAAAGGAGAAAAGGAGCGTCGCATTTCCAGTAGAACACAGAGCATTTACTTTACCCCTGCCATTTGCACAAACTTTGTCCATGGGCGAAAAGGTGAAAAGGATGCCTTTCGCTTTAAACTGCAGGAGACTTCACTTACCGACGTGCAAGTCATGTGGCAATCAGCTGGACTCATTAGCCCACCCACGGCACTGTTGCAGCGTGAGCCCTGAGGCAGAAGGACTGGTGTGGAGCTGTTTTGCTGTGGCGGCGTTTACAATTGCTTAATTGTGCTCGACTCATTATATTGCTGCCAAGTGAAAGGAGAAAAGGAGCGTCGCATTTCCAGTGGAACACAGAGCATTTACTTTACCCCTGCCATTTGCACAAACTTTGTCCATGGGCGAAAAGGTAAAAAGGATGCCTTTCGCTTTAAACTGCAGGAGACTTCACCTACCGACGTGCAAGTCACGTGACAATCAGCTGGGCTCATTAGCACACCCACGGCGCCCTTGCGGCGTTAACCCTGAGGCAGAAGGGCTGGTGTGGAGCTGTTTTGCTGTGGCGGTATTTACAATTGCTTAATTGTGCTCGACTAATTATATTGCTGCCAAGTGAAAGGAGAAAAGGAGTGTTGCATTTCCAGTGGAACACAGAGCATTTACTTTACCACTGCCGTTTGCACGAACCTTGTCCAAGGTGAAAAGGTGAAAAGGACGCCTTTCGCTTTAAACTGCAGGAGACTTCACCTACCGACGCGCAAGTCACGTGGCAATCAGCGGGGCTCATTAGCACCCCCACGGCGCCCTTGCGGCGTAAGACCTGAGGCAGAAGGGCTGGTGTGGAGCAGTTTTGCTGTGGCGGCGTTTACAATTGCTTAATTGTGCTCGACTCCTTATATTGCTGCCAAGTGAAAGGAGAAAAGGAGCGTCGCATTTCCAGTGGAACACAGAGCATTTACTTTACCCCTGCCATTTGCACAAACTTTGTCCATGGGCGAAAAGGTGAAAAGGATGCCTTTCGCTTTAAACTGCAGGAGACTTTACCTACCGACATGCAAGTCATGTGGCAATCAGCGGGGCTCATTAGCACCCCCACGCCGCCCTTGCGGCGTAAGCCCTGAGGCAGAAGGGCTGGTGTGGAGCTGTTTTGCTGTGGCGGCGTTTACAATTGCTTAATTGTGCTCGATTCATTATATTGCTGCCAAGTGAAAGGAGAAAAGGAGCATCCCATTTCCAGTGGAACACAGAGCATTTACTTTACCCCTACCGTTTGCACAAACTTTGTCCAAGGCGAAAAGGTGAAAAGGATGCCTTTTGCTGTAAACTGCAGGAGACTTCACCTACCGACGTGCAAGTCACGTGGCAATCAGCTGGGCTCATTAGCCCACCCACGGCGCCCTTGCGGCGTAAGCCCTGAGGCAGAAGGGCTGGTGTGGAGCTGTTTTGCTGTGGCGGTATTTACAATTGCTTAATTGTGCTCGACTAATTATATTGCTGCCAAGTGAAAGGAGAAAAGGAGTGTTGCATTTCCAGTGGAACACAGAGCATTTACTTTACCACTGCCGTTTGCACGAACCTTGTCCAAGGCGAAAAGGTGAAAAGGACGCCTTTCGCTTTAAACTGCAGGAGACTTCACCTACCGACGTGCAAGTCACGTGGCAATCAGCAGGGCTCATTAGCACCCCCACGGCGCCCTTGCGGCGTAAGACCTGAGGCAGAAGGGCTGGTGTGGAGCAGTTTTGCTGTGGCGGCGTTTACAATTGCTTAATTGTGCTCGACTCCTTATATTGCTGCCAAGTGAAAGGAGAAAAGGAGCGTCGCATTTCCAGTGGAACACAGAGCATTTACTTTACCCCTGCCATTTGCACAAACTTTGTCCATGGGCGAAAAGGTGAAAAGGATGCCTTTCGCTTTAAACTGCAGGAGACTTTACCTACCGACATGCAAGTCATGTGGCAATCAGCGGGGCTCATTAGCACCCCCACGCCGCCCTTGCGGCGTAAGCCCTGAGGCAGAAGGGCTGGTGTGGAGCTGTTTTGCTGTGGCAGCGTTTACAATTGCTTAATTGTGCTCGATTCATTATATTGCTGCCAAGTGAAAGGAGAAAAGGAGCATCCCATTTCCAGTGGAACACAGAGCATTTACTTTACCCCTACCGTTTGCACAAACTTTGTCCAAGGCGAAAAGGTGAAAAGGATGCCTTTTGCTGTAAACTGCAGGAGACTTCACCTACCGACGTGCAAGTCACGTGGCAATCAGCTGGGCTCATTAGCCCACCCACGGCGCCCTTGCGGCGTAAGCCCTTAGGCAGAAGGACTGGTGTGGAGCTGTTTTGCTGTGGCGGCGTTTACAATTGCTTAATTGTGCTCGACTCCTTATATTGCTGCCAAGTGAAAGGAGAAAAGGAGCGTCGCATTTCCAGTGGAACACAGAGCATTTACTTTACCTCTGCCATTTGCACAAACTTTGTCCATGGGCGAAAAGGTGAAAAGGATGCCTTTTGCTGTAAACTGCAGGAGACTTCACCTACCGACGTGCAAGTCACGTGGCAATCAGCTGGGCTCATTAGCACACCCACTGCGCCCTTGCGGCGTAAGCCATGAGGCAGAAGGGCTAGTGTGGAGCTGTTTTGCTGTGGTGGCATTTACAATTGCTTAATTGTGCTCGACTCATTATATTGCTGCCAAGTGAAAGGAGAAAAGGAGCGTTGCATTTCCAGTGGAACACAGAGCATTTACTTTACCCCTGCCGTTTGCACGAACCTTGTCCAAGGCGAAAAGGTGAAAAGGACGCCTTTCGCTTTAAACTGCAGGAGACTTCACCTACCGACGCGCAAGTCATGTGGCAATCAGCGGGGCTCATTAGCACCCCCACGGCGCCCTTGCGGCGTAAGCCCTGAGGCAGAAGGGCTGGTGTGGAGCTGTTTTGCTGTGGCGGCATTTACAATTGCTTAATTGTGCTCGATTCATTATATTGCTGCCAAGTGAAAGGAGAAAAGGAGCGTCGCATTTCCAGTGGAACACAGAGAATTTACTTTACCCCTGCCGTTTGTACAAACTTTGTCCAAGGCGAAAAGGTGAAAAGGACGCCTTTTGCTTTAAGTTGCAGGAGACGTCACCTACCGAAGCGCAAGTCACGTGGCAATCAGCTGGGCTCATTAGCACACCCACGGCGCCCTTGCGGCGTAAGCCATGAGGCAGAAGGGCTGGTTTGGAGCTGTTTTGCTGTGGCGGCATTTACAATTGCTTAATTGTGCTCGACTCATTATATTGCTGCCAAGTGAAAGGAGAAAAGGAGCGTTGCATTTCCAGTGGAACACAGAGCATTTACTTTACCCCTGCCGTTTGCACGAACCTTGTCCAAGGTGAAAAGGTGAAAAGGGCGCCTTTCGCTTTAAACTGCAGCAGACTTCACCTACCGACGCGCAAGTCACGTGGCAATCAGCGGGGCTCATTAGCACCCCCACGGCGCCCTTGCGGCGTAAGCCCTGAGGCAGAAGGGCTGGTGTGGAGCTGTTTTGCTGTGGCGGCGTTTACAATTGCTTAATTGTGCTCGATTCATTATATTGCTGCCAAGTGAAAGGAGAAAAGGAGCGTCGCATTTCCAGTGGAACACAGAGCATTTACTTTACCCCTGCCGTTTGCACAAACTTTGTCCATGGACGAAAAGGTGAAAAGGATGCCTTTCGCTTTAAACTGCAGGAGACTTTACCTACCGACTTGCAAGTCAAGTGGCAATCAGCAGGGCTCAATAGCCCACCCACGGCGCCCTTGCGGCGTAAGCCCTTAGGCAGAAGGACTGGTGTGGAGTTGTTTTGCTGTGGCGGCGTTTACAATTGCTTAATTGTGCTCGACTCCTTATATTGCTGCCAAGTGAAAGGAGAAAAGGAGCGTCGCATTTCCAGTGGAACACAGAGCATTTACTTTACCTCTGCCATTTGCACAAACTTTGTCCATGGGCGAAAAGGTGAAAAGGATGCCTTTTGCTGTAAACTGCAGGAGACTTCACCTACCGACGTGCAAGTCACGTGGCAATCAGCTGGGCTCATTAGCACACCCACTGCGCCCTTGCGGCGTAAGCCATGAGGCAGAAGGGCTAGTGTGGAGCTGTTTTGCTGTGGTGGCATTTACAATTGCTTAATTGTGCTCGACTCATTATATTGCTGCCAAGTGAAAGGAGAAAAGGAGCGTTGCATTTCCAGTGGAACACAGAGCATTTACTTTACCCCTGCCGTTTGCACGAACCTTGTCCAAGGCGAAAAGGTGAAAAGGACGCCTTTCGCTTTAAACTGCAGGAGACTTCACCTACCGACGCGCAAGTCATGTGGCAATCAGCGGGGCTCATTAGCACCCCCACGGCGCCCTTGCGGCGTAAGCCCTGAGGCAGAAGGGCTGGTGTGGAGCTGTTTTGCTGTGGCGGCATTTACAATTGCTTAATTGTGCTCGATTCATTATATTGCTGCCAAGTGAAAGGAGAAAAGGAGCGTCGCATTTCCAGTGGAACACAGAGCATTTACTTTACCCCTGCCGTTTGTACAAACTTTGTCCAAGGCGAAAAGGTGAAAAGGACGCCTTTTGCTTTAAGTTGCAGGAGACGTCACCTACTGAAGCGCAAGTCACGTGGCAATCAGCTGGGCTCATTAGCACACCCACGGCGCCCTTGCGGCGTAAGCCATGAGGCAGAAGGGCTGGTGTGGAGCTGTTTTGCTGTGGCGGCATTTACAATTGCTTAATTGTGCTCGACTCATTATATTGCTGCCAAGTGAAAGGAGAAAAGGAGCGTTGCATTTCCAGTGGAACACAGAGCATTTACTTTACCCCTGCCGTTTGCACGAACCTTGTCCAAGGCGAAAAGGTGAAAAGGGCGCCTTTCGCTTTAAACTGCAGGAGACTTCACCTACCGACGCGCAAGTCACGTGGCAATCAGCGGGGCTCATTAGCACCCCCACGGCGCCCTTGCGGCGTAAGCCCTGAGGCAGAAGGGCTGGTGTGGAGCTGTTTTGCTGTGGCGCCGTTTACAATTGCGTAATTGTGCTCGATTCATTATATTGCTGCCAAGTGAAAGGAGAAAAGGAGCGTCGCATTTCCAGTGGAACACAGAGCATTTACTTTACCCCTGCCGTTTGCACAAACTTTGTCCAAGGAGAAAAGGTGAAAAGGACGCCTTTTGCTTTAAGTTGCAGGAGACGTCACCTACAGAAGCGCAAGTCACGTGGCAATCAGCTGGGCTCATTAGCACACCCACTGTGCTCTTGCGGCGTGAGCCCTGAGGCAGAAGGACTGGTGTGGAGCTGCTTTGCTGTGGCGGCGTTTACAATTGCTTAATTGTGCTCGACTAATTATATTGCTGCCAAGTGAAAGGAGAAAAGGAGCGATGCATTTCCAGTGGAACACAGAGCATTTACTTTACCCCTGCCATTTGCACAAACTTTGTCCATGGGCGAAAAGGTGAAAAGGATGCCTTTCGCTTTAAACTGCAGGAGACTTTACCTACCGACTTGCAAGTCAAGTGGCAATCAGCAGGGCTCAATAGCCCACCCACGGCGCCCTTGCGGCTTAAGCCCTTATGCAGAAGGACTGGTGTGGAGCTGTTTTGCTGTGGTGGCGTTTGCAATTGCTTAATTGTGCTCGACTCCTTATATTGCTGCCAAGTGAAAGGAGAAAAGGAGTGTTGCATTTCCAGTGGAACACAGAGCATTTACTTTACCACTGCCGTTTGCACGAACCTTGTCCAAGGCGAAAAGGTGAAAAGGACGCCTTTCGCTTTAAACTGCAGGAGACTTCACCTACCGACGTGCAAGTCACGTGGCAATCAGCAGGGCTCATTAGCACCCCCACGGCGCCCTTGCGGCGTAAGACCTGAGGCAGAAGGGCTGGTGTGGAGCAGTTTTGCTGTGGCGGCGTTTACAATTGCTTAATTGTGCTCGACTCCTTATATTGCTGCCAAGTGAAAGGAGAAAAGGAGCGTCGCATTTCCAGTGGAACACAGAGCATTTACTTTACCCCTGCCATTTGCACAAACTTTGTCCATGGGCGAAAAGGTGAAAAGGATGCCTTTCGCTTTAAACTGCAGGAGACTTTACCTACCGACATGCAAGTCATGTGGCAATCAGCGGGGCTCATTAGCACCCCCACGCCGCCCTTGCGGCGTAAGCCCTGAGGCAGAAGGGCTGGTGTGGAGCTGTTTTGCTGTGGCAGCGTTTACAATTGCTTAATTGTGCTCGATTCATTATATTGCTGCCAAGTGAAAGGAGAAAAGGAGCATCCCATTTCCAGTGGAACACAGAGCATTTACTTTACCCCTACCGTTTCCACAAACTTTGTCCAAGGCGAAAAGGTGAAAAGGATGCCTTTTGCTGTAAACTGCAGGAGACTTCACCTACCGACGTGCAAGTCACGTGGCAATCAGCTGGGCTCATTAGCCCACCCACGGCGCCCTTGCGGCGTAAGCCCTTAGGCAGAAGGACTGGTGTGGAGCTGTTTTGCTGTGGCGGCGTTTACAATTGCTTAATTGTGCTCGACTCCTTATATTGCTGCCAAGTGAAAGGAGAAAAGGAGCGTCGCATTTCCAGTGGAACACAGAGCATTTACTTTACCTCTGCCATTTGCACAAACTTTGTCCATGGGCGAAAAGGTGAAAAGGATGCCTTTTGCTGTAAACTGCAGGAGACTTCACCTACCGACGTGCAAGTCACGTGGCAATCAGCTGGGCTCATTAGCACACCCACTGCGCCCTTGCGGCGTAAGCCATGAGGCAGAAGGGCTAGTGTGGAGCTGTTTTGCTGTGGTGGCATTTACAATTGCTTAATTGTGCTCGACTCATTATATTGCTGCCAAGTGAAAGGAGAAAAGGAGCGTTGCATTTCCAGTGGAACACAGAGCATTTACTTTACCCCTGCCGTTTGCACGAACCTTGTCCAAGGCGAAAAGGTGAAAAGGACGCCTTTCGCTTTAAACTGCAGGAGACTTCACCTACCGACGCGCAAGTCATGTGGCAATCAGCGGGGCTCATTAGCACCCCCACGGCGCCCTTGCGGCGTAAGCCCTGAGGCAGAAGGGCTGGTGTGGAGCTGTTTTGCTGTGGCGGCATTTACAATTGCTTAATTGTGCTCGATTCATTATATTGCTGCCAAGTGAAAGGAGAAAAGGAGCGTCGCATTTCCAGTGGAACACAGAGCATTTACTTTACCCCTGCCGTTTGTACAAACTTTGTCCAAGGCGAAAAGGTGAAAAGGACGCCTTTTGCTTTAAGTTGCAGGAGACGTCACCTACTGAAGCGCAAGTCACGTGGCAATCAGCTGGGCTCATTAGCACACCCACGGCGCCCTTGCGGCGTAAGCCATGAGGCAGAAGGGCTGGTGTGGAGCTGTTTTGCTGTGGCGGCATTTACAATTGCTTAATTGTGCTCGACTCATTATATTGCTGCCAAGTGAAAGGAGAAAAGGAGCGTTGCATTTCCAGTGGAACACAGAGCATTTACTTTACCCCTGCCGTTTGCACGAACCTTGTCCAAGGCGAAAAGGTGAAAAGGGCGCCTTTCGCTTTAAACTGCAGGAGACTTCACCTACCGACGCGCAAGTCACGTGGCAATCAGCGGGGCTCATTAGCACCCCCACGGCGCCCTTGCGGCGTAAGCCCTGAGGCAGAAGGGCTGGTGTGGAGCTGTTTTGCTGTGGCGGCGTTTACAATTGCTTAATTGTGCTCGATTCATTATATTGCTGCCAAGTGAAAGGAGAAAAGGAGCGTCACATTTCCAGTGGAACACAGAGCATTTACTTTACCCCTGCCGTTTGCACAAACTTTGTCCAAGGAGAAAAGGTGAAAAGGACGCCTTTTGCTTTAAGTTGCAGGAGACGTCACCTACAGAAGCGCAAGTTACGTGGCAATCAGCTGGGCTCATTAGCACACCCACTGTGCTCTTGCGGCGTGAGCCCTGAGGCAGAAGGACTGGTGTGGAGCTGCTTTGCTGTGGCGGCGTTTACAATTGCTTAATTGTGCTCGACTAATTATATTGCTGCCAAGTGAAAGGAGAAAAGGAGCGATGCATTTCCAGTGGAACACAGAGCATTTACTTTACCCCTGCCATTTGCACAAACTTTGTCCATGGGCGAAAAGGTGAAAAGGATGCCTTTCGCTTTAAACTGCAGGAGACTTTACCTACCGACTTGCAAGTCAAGTGGCAATCAGCAGGGCTCAATAGCCCACCCACGGCGCCCTTGCGGCTTAAGCCCTTAGGCAGAAGGACTGGTGTGGAGCTGTTTTGCTGTGGTGGCGTTTGCAATTGCTTAATTGTGCTCGACTCCTTATATTGCTGCCAAGTGAAAGGAGAAAAGGAGCGTCGCATTTCCAGTGGAACACAGAGCATTTACTTTACCCCTGCCATTTGCACAAACTTTGTCCATGGGCGAAAAGGTGAAAAGGATGCCTTTCGCTTTAAACTGCAGGAGACTTCACCTACCGACGTGCAAGTCACATGACAATCAGCTGCGATCATTAGCACACCCACTGCGCCCTTGCGGCGTAAGCCCTGAGGCAGAAGGGCTGGTGTGGAGCTGTTTTGCTGTGGCGGCATTTAGCATAGCTTAATTGTGCTCGACTCATTATATTGCTGCCAAGTGAAAGGAGAAAAGGAGCGTCGCATTTCCAGTGGAACACAGAGCATTTACTTTACCCCTGCCATTTGCACAAACTTTGTCCATGGGCGAAAAGGTAAAAAGGATGCCTTTCGCTTTAAACTGCAGGAGACTTCACCTACCGACGTGCAAGTCACGTGACAATCAGCTGGGCTCATTAGCACACCCACGGCGACCTTGCGGCGTAAGCCCTGAGGCAGAAGGGCTGGTGTGGAGCTGTTTTGCTGTGGCGGTATTTACAATTGCTTAATTGTGCTCGACTAATTATATTGCTGCCAAGTGAAAGGAGAAAAGGAGTGTTGCATTTCCAGTGGAACACAGAGCATTTACTTTACCACTGCCGTTTGCACGAACCTTGTCCAAGGCGAAAAGGTGAAAAGGACGCCTTTCGCTTTAAACTGCAGGAGACTTCACCTACCGACGCGCAAGTCACGTGGCAATCAGCGGGGCTCATTAGCACCCCCACGGCGCCCTTGCGGCGTAAGACCTGAGGCAGAAGGGCTGGTGTGGAGCAGTTTTGCTGTGGCGGCGTTTACAATTGCTTAATTGTGCTCGACTCCTTATATTGCTGCCAAGTGAAAGGAGAAAAGGAGCGTCGCATTTCCAGTGGAACACAGAGCATTTACTTTACCCCTGCCATTTGCACAAACTTTGTCCATGGGCGAAAAGGTGAAAAGGATGCCTTTCGCTTTAAACTGCAGGAGACTTTACCTACCGACATGCAAGTCATGTGGCAATCAGCGGGGCTCATTAGCACCCCCACGCCGCCCTTGCGGCGTAAGCCCTGAGGCAGAAGGGCTGGTGTGGAGCTGTTTTGCTGTGGCGGCGTTTACAATTGCTTAATTGTGCTCGATTCATTATATTGCTGCCAAGTGAAAGGAGAAAAGGAGCATCCCATTTCCAGTGGAACACAGAGCATTTACTTTACCCCTACCGTTTGCACAAACTTTGTCCAAGGCGAAAAGGTGAAAAGGATGCCTTTTGCTGTAAACTGCAGGAGACTTCACCTACCGACGTGCAAGTCACGTGGCAATCAGCTGGGCTCATTAGCCCACCCACGGCGCCCTTGCGGCGTAAGCCCTTAGGCAGAAGGACTGGTGTGGAGCTGTTTTGCTGTGGCGGCGTTTACAATTGCTTAATTGTGCTCGACTCCTTATATTGCTGCCAAGTGAAAGGAGAAAAGGAGCGTCGCATTTCCAGTGGAACACAGAGCATTTACTTTACCTCTGCCATTTGCACAAACTTTGTCCATGGGCGAAAAGGTGAAAAGGATGCCTTTTGCTGTAAACTGCAGGAGACTTCACCTACCGACGTGCAAGTCACGTGGCAATCAGCTGGGCTCATTAGCACACCCACTGCGCCCTTGCGGCGTAAGCCATGAGGCAGAAGGGCTAGTGTGGAGCTGTTTTGCTGTGGTGGCATTTACAATTGCTTAATTGTGCTCGACTCATTATATTGCTGCCAAGTGAAAGGAGAAAAGGAGCGTTGCATTTCCAGTGGAACACAGAGCATTTACTTTACCCCTGCCGTTTGCACGAACCTTGTCCAAGGCGAAAAGGTGAAAAGGACGCCTTTCGCTTTAAACTGCAGGAGACTTCACCTACCGACGCGCAAGTCATGTGGCAATCAGCGGGGCTCATTAGCACCCCCACGGCGCCCTTGCGGCGTAAGCCCTGAGGCAGAAGGGCTGGTGTGGAGCTGTTTTGCTGTGGCGGCATTTACAATTGCTTAATTGTGCTCGATTCATTATATTGCTGCCAAGTGAAAGGAGAAAAGGAGCGTCGCATTTCCAGTGGAACACAGAGCATTTACTTTACCCCTGCCGTTTGTACAAACTTTGTCCAAGGCGAAAAGGTGAAAAGGACGCCTTTTGCTTTAAGTTGCAGGAGACGTCACCTACCGAAGCGCAAGTCACGTGGCAATCAGCTGGGCTCATTAGCACACCCACGGCGCCCTTGCGGCGTAAGCCATGAGGCAGAAGGGCTGGTGTGGAGCTGTTTTGCTGTGGCGGCATTTACAATTGCTTAATTGTGCTCGACTCATTATATTGCTGCCAAGTGAAAGGAGAAAAGGAGCGTTGCATTTCCAGTGGAACACAGAGCATTTACTTTACCCCTGCCGTTTGCACGAACCTTGTCCAAGGCGAAAAGGTGAAAAGGGCGCCTTTCGCTTTAAACTGCAGGAGACTTCACCTACCGACGCGCAAGTCACGTGGCAATCAGCGGGGCTCATTAGCACCCCCACGGCGCCCTTGCGGCGTAAGCCCTGAGGCAGAAGGGCTGGTGTGGAGCTGTTTTGCTGTGGCGGCGTTTACAATTGCTTAATTGTGCTCGATTCATTGTATTGCTGCCAAGTGAAAGGAGAAAAGGAGCGTCGCATTTCCAGTGGAACACAGAGCATTTACTTTACCCCTGCCGTTTGCACAAACTTTGTCCAAGGAGAAAAGGTGAAAAGGACGCCTTTTGCTTTAAGTTGCAGGAGACGTCACCTACAGAAGCGCAAGTCACGTGGCAATCAGCTGGGCTCATTAGCACACCCACGGTGCTCTTGCGGCGTGAGCCCTGAGGCAGAAGGACTGGTGTGGAGCTGCTTTGCTGTGGCGGCGTTTACAATTGCTTAATTGTGCTCGACTAATTATATTGCTGCCAAGTGAAAGGAGAAAAGGAGCGATGCATTTCCAGTGCAACACAGAGCATTTACTTTACCCCTGCCATTTGCACAAACTTTGTCCATGGGCGAAAAGGTGAAAAGGATGCCTTTCGCTTTAAACTGCAGGAGACTTTACCTACCGACTTGCAAGTCAAGTGGCAATCAGCAGGGCTCAATAGCCCACCCACGGCGCTCTTGCGGCTTAAGCCCTTAGGCAGAAGGACTGGTGTGGAGCTGTTTTGCTGTGGTGGCGTTTGCAATTGCTTAATTGTGCTCGACTCCTTATATTGCTGCCAAGTGAAAGGAGAAAAGGAGCGTCGCATTTCCAGTGGAACACAGAGCATTTACTTTACCCCTGCCATTTGCACAAACTTTGTCCATGGGCGAAAAGGTGAAAAGGATGCCTTTCGCTTTAAACTGCAGGAGACTTCACCTACCGACGTGCAAGTCACATGATAATCAGCTGCGATCATTAGCACACCCACTGCGCCCTTGCGGCGTAAGCCCTGAGGCAGAAGGGCTGGTGTGGAGCTGTTTTGCTGTGGCGGCATTTACGATAGCTTAATTGTGCTCGACTCATTATATTGCTACCAAGTGAAAGGAGAAAAGGAGCGTCGCATTTCCAGTAGAACACAGAGCATTCACTTTACCCCTGCCATTTGCACAAACTTTGTCCATGGGCGAAAAGGTGAAAAGGATGCCTTTCGCTTTAAACTGCAGGAGACTTCACTTACCGACGTGCAAGTCATGTGGCAATCAGCTGGACTCATTAGCCCACCCACGGCACTGTTGCAGCGTGAGCCCTTAGGCAGAAGGACTGGTGTGGAGCTGTTTTGCTGTGGCGGCGTTTACAATTGCTTAATTGTGCTCGACTCATTATATTGCTGCCAAGTGAAAGGAGAAAAGGAGCGTCGCATTTCCAGTGGAACACAGAGCATTTACTTTACCCCTGCCGTTTGCACGAACCTTGTCCAAGGCGAAAAGGTGAAAAGGACGCCTTTCGCTTTAAACTGCAGGAGACTTCACCTACTGACGCGCAAGTCACGTGGCAATCAGCGGGGCTCATTAGCACCCCCACGGCGCCCTTGCGGCGTAAGACCTGAGGCAGAAGGGCTGGTGTGGAGCTGTTTTGCTGTGGCGGCGTTTACAATTGCTTAATTGTGCTCGACTCATTATATTGCTACCAAGTGAAAGGAGAAAAGGAGCGTCGCATTTCCAGTGGAACACAGAGCATTTACTTTACCCCTGCCATTTGCACAAACTTTGTCCATGGGCGAAATGGTGAAAAGGATGCCTTTCGCTTTAAACTGCAGGAGACTTTACCTACCGACGTGCAAGTCACGTGGCAATCAGCTGGGCTCATTAGCCCACCCACGGCGCCCTTGCGGCTTAAGCCCTTAGGCAGAAGGACTGGTGTGGAGCTGTTTTGCTGTGGCGGCGTTTACAATTGCTTAATTGTGCTCGACTCCTTATATTGCTGCCAAGTGAAAGGAGAAAAGGAGCGTCGCATTTCCATTGGAACACAGAGCATTTACTTTACCCCTGCCATTTGCACAAACGTTGTCCATGGGCGAAAAGGTGAAAAGGATGCCTTTCGCTTTAAACTGCAGGAGACTTCACCTACCGACGTGCAAGTCACATGACAATCAGCTGCGATCATTAGCACACCCACTGCGCCCTTGCGGCGTAAGCCCTGAGGCAGAAGGGCTGGTGTGGAGCTGTTTTGCTGTGGCGGCATTTAGGATAGCTTAATTGTGCTCGACTCATTATATTGCTACCAAGTGAAAGGAGAAAAGGAGCGTCGCATTTCCAGTGGAACACAGAGCATTTACTTTACCCCTGCCATTTGCACAAACTTTGTCCATGGGCGAAAAGGTGAAAAGGATGCCTTTCGCTTTAAACTGCAGGAGACTTCACTTACCGACGTGCAAGTCATGTGGCAATCAGCTGGACTCATTAGCCCACCCACGGCACTCTTGCAGCGTGAGCCCTGAGGCAGTAGGACTGGTGTGGAGCTGTTTTGCTGTGGCGGCGTTTACAATTGCTTAATTGTGCTCGACTCATTATATTGCTGCCAAGTGAAAGGAGAAAAGGAGCGTCGCATTTCCAATGGAACACAGAGCATTTACTTTACCACTGCCGTTTGCACGAACCTTGTCCAAGGCGAAAAGGTGAAAAGGACGCCTTTCGCTTTAAACTGCAGGAGACTTCACCTACCGACGTGCAAGTCACGTGACAATCAGCTGGGCTCATTAGCACACCCACGGCGCCCTTGCAGCGTAAGCCCTGAGGCAGAAGGGCTGGTGTGGAGCTGTTTTGCTGTGGCGGTATTTACAATTGCTTAATTGTGCTCGACTAATTATATTGCTGCCAAGTGAAAGGAGAAAAGGAGTGTTGCATTTCCAGTGGAACACAGAGCATTTACTTTACCACTGCCGTTTGCACGAACCTTGTCCAAGGCGAAAAGGTGAAAAGGACGCCTTTCGCTTTAAACTGCAGGAGACTTCACCTACCGACGCGCAAGTCACGTGGCAATCAGCGGGGCTCATTAGCACCCCCACGGCGCCCTTGCGGCGTAAGACCTGAGGCAGAAGGGCTGGTGTGGAGCAGTTTTGCTGTGGCGGCGTTTACAATTGCTTAATTGTGCTCGACTCATTATATTGCTACCAAGTGAAAGGAGAAAAGGAGCGTCGCATTTCCAGTGGAACACAGAGAATTTACTTTACCCCTGCCATTTGCACAAACTTTGTCCATGGGCAAAATGGTGAAAAGGATGCCTTTCGCTTTAAACTGCAGGAGACTTTACCTACCGACATGCAAGTCACGTGGCAATCAGCTGGGCACATTAGCCCACCCACGGCGCCCTTGCGGCGTAAGCCCTTAGGCAGAAGGACTGGTGTGGAGCTGTTTTGCTGTGGCGGCGTTTACAATTGCTTAATTGTGCTCGATTCATTATATTGCTGCCAAGTGAAAGGAGAAAAGGAGCATCGCATTTCCAGTGGAACACAGAGCATTTACTTTACCCCTGCCGTTTGCACAAACTTTGTCCAAGGCGAAAAGGTGAAAAGGACGCCTTTTGCTTTAAGTTGCAGGAGACGTCACCTACAGAAGCGCAAGTCACGTGGCAATCAGCTGGGCTCATTAGCACACCCACTGTGCTCTTGCGGCGTGAGCCCTGAGGCAGAAGGACTGGTGTGGAGCTGTTTTGCTGTGGCGCCGTTTACAATTGCTTAATTGTGCTCGACTAATTATATTGCTGCCAAGTGAAAGGAGAAAAGGAGCGATGCATTTCCAGTGGAACACAGAGCATTTACTTTACCCCTGCCATTTGCACAAACTTTGTCCATGGGCGAAAAGGTGAAAAGGATGCCTTTCGCTTTAAACTGCAGGAGACTTTACCTACCGACTTGCAAGTCAAGTGGCAATCAGCAGGGCTCAATAGCCCACCCACGGCGCCCTTGCGGCTTAAGCCCTTAGGCAGAAGGACTGGTGTGGAGCTGTTTTGCTGTGGCGGCGTTTGCAATTGCTTAATTGTGCTCGACTCCTTATATTGCTGCCAAGTGAAAGGAGAAAAGGAGCGTCGCATTTCCAGTGGAACACAGAGCATTTACTTTACCCCTGCCATTTGCACAAACTTTGTCCATGGGCGAAAAGGTGAAAAGGATGCCTTTCGCTTTAAACTGCAGGAGACTTCACCTACCGACGTGCAAGTCACATGACAATCAGCTGCGATCATTAGCACACCCACTGCGCCCTTGCGGCGTAAGCCCTGAGGCAGAAGGGCTGGTGTGGAGCTGTTTTGCTGTGGCGGCATTTACGATAGCTTAATTGTGCTCGACTCATTATATTGCTACCAAGTGAAAGGAGAAAAGGAGCGTCGCATTTCCAGTAGAACACAGAGCATTTACTTTACCCCTGCCATTTGCACAAACTTTGTCCATGGGCGAAAAGGTGAAAAGGATGCCTTTCGCTTTAAACTGCAGGAGACTTCACTTACCGACGTGCAAGTCATGTGGCAATCAGCTGGACTCATTAGCCCACCCACGGCACTGTTGCAGCGTGAGCCCTTAGGCAGAAGGACTGGTGTGGAGCTGTTTTGCTGTGGCGGCGTTTACAATTGATTAATTGTGCTCGACTCATTATATTGCTGCCAAGTGAAAGGAGAAAAGGAGCGTCGCATTTCCAGTGGAACACAGAGCATTTACTTTACCCCTGCCATTTGCACAAACTTTGTCCATGGGCGAAAAGGTAAAAAGGATGCCTTTCGCTTTAAACTGCAGGAGACTTCACCTACCGACGTGCAAGTCACGTGACAATCAGCTGGGCTCATTAGCACACCCACGGCACTGTTGCAGCGTGAGCCCTGAGGCAGAAGGACTGGTGTGGAGCTGTTTTGCTGTGGCGGCGTTTACAATTGCTTAATTGTGCTCGACTCATTATATTGCTGCCAAGTGAAAGGAGAAAAGGAGCGTCGTATTTCCAGTGGAACACAGAGCATTTACTTTACCCCTGCCATTTGCACAAACTTTGTCCATGGGCGAAAAGGTAAAAAGGATGCCTTTCGCTTTAAACTGCAGGAGACTTCACCTACCGACGTGCAAGTCACGTGACAATCAGCTGGGCTCATTAGCACACCCACGGCGCCCTTGCGGCGTAAGCCCTGAGGCAGAAGGGCTGGTGTGGAGCTGTTTTGCTGTGGCGGTATTTACAATTGCTTAATTGTGCTCGACTAATTATATTGCTGCCAAGTGAAAGGAGAAAAGGAGTGTTGCATTTCCAGTGGAACACAGAGCATTTACTTTACCACTGCCGTTTGCACGAACCTTGTCCAAGGCGAAAAGGTGAAAAGGACGCCTTTCGCTTTAAACTGCAGGAGACTTCACCTACCGACGCGCAAGTCACGTGGCAATCAGCGGGGCTCATTAGCACACCCACGGCGCCCTTGCGGCGTAAAACCTGAGGCAGAAGGGCTGGTGTGGAGCAGTTTTGCTGTGGCTGCGTTTACAATTGCTTAATTGTGCTCGACTCCTTATATTGCTGCCAAGTGAAAGGAGAAAAGGAGCGTCGCATTTCCAGTGGAACACAGAGCATTTACTTTACCCCTGCCATTTGCACAAACTTTGTCCAAGGCGAAAAGGTGAAAAGGATGCCTTTTGCTGTAAACTGCAGGCGACTTCACCTACCGACATGCAAGTCACGTGGCAATCAGCTGGGCTCATTAGCCCACCCACGGCGCCCTTGCGGCGTAAGCCCTTAGGCAGAAGGACTGGTGTGGAGCTGTTTTGCTGTGGCAGCGTTTACAATTGCTTAATTGTGCTCGACTCCTTATATTGCTGCCAAGTGAAAGGAGAAAAGGAGCGTCGCATTTCCAGTGGAACACAGAACATTTACTTTACCCCTGCCATTTGCACAAACTTTGTCCATGGGCGAAAAGGTGAAAAGGATGCCTTTTGCTGTAAACTGCAGGAGACTTCACCTACCGACGTGCAAGTCACGTGGCAATCAGCTGGGCTCATTAGCACACCCATTGCGCCCTTGCGGCGTAAGCCATGAGGCAGAAGGGCTAGTGTGGAGCTGTTTTGCTGTGGTGGCATTTACAATTGCTTAATTGTGCTCGACTCATTATATTGCTGCCAAGTGAAAGGAGAAAAGGAGCGTTGCATTTCCAGTGGAACACAGAGCATTTACTTTACCCCTGCCGTTTGCACGAACCTTGTCCAAGGCGAAAAGGTGAAAAGGACGCCTTTCGCTTTAAACTGCAGGAGACTTCACCTACCGACGCGCAAGTCATGTGGCAATCAGCGGGGCTCATTAGCACCCCCACGGCGCCCTTGCGGCGTAAGCCCTGAGGCAGAAGGGCTGGTGTGGAGCTGTTTTGCTGTGGCGGCATTTACAATTGCTTAATTGTGCTCGATTCATTATATTGCTGCCAAGTGAAAGGAGAAAAGGAGCGTCGCATTTCCAGTGGAACACAGAGCATTTACTTTACCCCTGCCGTTTGTACAAACTTTGTCCAAGGCGAAAAGGTGAAAAGGACGCCTTTTGCTTTAAGTTGCAGGAGACGTCACCTACCGAAGCGCAAGTCACGTGGCAATCAGATGGGCTCATTAGCACACCCACGGCGCCCTTGCGGCGTAAGCCATGAGGCAGAAGGGCTGGTGTGGAGCTGTTTTGCTGTGGCGGCATTTACAATTGCTTAATTGTGCTCGACTCATTATATTGCTGCCAAGTGAAAGGAGAAAAGGAGCGTTGCATTTCCAGTGGAACACAGAGCATTTACTTTACCCCTGCCGTTTGCACGAACCTTGTCCAAGGCGAAAAGGTGAAAAGGGCGCCTTTCGCTTTAAACTGCAGGAGACTTCACCTACCGACGCGCAAGTCACGTGGCAATCAGCGGGGCTCATTAGCACCCCCACGGCGCCCTTGCGGCGTAAGCCCTGAGGCAGAAGGGCTGGTGTGGAGCTGTTTTGCTGTGGCGGCGTTTACAATTGCTTAATTGTGCTCGATTCATTATATTGCTGCCAAGTGAAAGGAGAAAAGGAGCGTCGCATTTCCAGTGGAACACAGAGCATTTACTTTACCCCTGCCGTTTGCACAAACTTTGTCCAAGGAGAAAAGGGGAAAAGGACGCCTTTTGCTTTAAGTTGCAGGAGACGTCACCTACAGAAGCGCAAGTCACGTGGCAATCAGCTGGGCTCATTAGCACACCCACTGTGCTCTTGCGGCGTGAGCCCTGAGGCAGAAGGACTGGTGTGGAGCTGCTTTGCTGTGGCGGCGTTTACAATTGCTTAATTGTGCTCGACTAATTATATTGCTGCCAAGTGAAAGGAGAAAAGGAGCGATGCATTTCCAGTGGAACACAGAGCATTTACTTTACCCCTGCCATTTGCACAAACTTTGTCCATGGGCGAAAAGGTGAAAAGGACGCCTTTCGCTTTAAACTGCAGGAGACTTTACCTACTGACTTGCAAGTCAAGTGGCAATCAGCAGGGCTCAATAGCCCACCCACGGCGCCCTTGCGGCTTAAGCCCTTAGGCAGAAGGACTGGTGTGGAGCTGTTTTGCTGTGGTGGCGTTTGCAATTGCTTAATTGTGCTCGACTCCTTATATTGCTGCCAAGTGAAAGGAGAAAAGGAGCGTCGCATTTCCAGTGGAACACAGAGCATTTACTTTACCCCTGCCATTTGCACAAACTTTGTCCATGGGCGAAAAGGTGAAAAGGATGCCTTTCGCTTTAAACTGCAGGAGACTTCACCTACCGACGTGCAAGTCACATGACAATCAGCTGCGATCATTAGCACACCCACTGCGCCCTTGCGGCGTAAGCCCTGAGGCAGAAGGGCTGGTGTGGAGCTGTTTTGCTGTGGCGGCATTTACGATAGCTTAATTGTGCTCGACTCATTATATTGCTACCAAGTGAAAGGAGAAAAGGAGCGTCGCATTTCCAGTGGAACACAGAGCATTTACTTTACCCCTGCCATTTGCACAAACTTTGTCCATGGGCGAAAAGGTGAAAAGGATGCCTTTCGCTTTAAACTGCAGGAGACTTCACTTACCGACGTGCAAGTCATGTGGCAATCAGCTGGACTCATTAGCCCACCCACGGCACTGTTGCAGCGTGAGCCCTTAGGCAGAAGGACTGGTGTGGAGCTGTTTTGCTGTGGCGGCGTTTACAATTGCTTAATTGTGCTCGACTCATTATATTGCTGCCAAGTGAAAGGAGAAAAGGAGCGTCGCATTTCCAGTGGAACACAGAGCATTTACTTTACCCCTGCCATTTGCACAAACTTTGTCCATGGGCGAAAAGGTAAAAAGGATGCCTTTCGCTTTAAACTGCAGGAGACTTCACCTACCGACGTGCAAGTCACGTGACAATCAGCTGGGCTCATTAGCACACCCACGGCGCCCTTGCGGCATAAGCCATGAGGCAGAAGGGCTGGTGTGGAGCTGTTTTGCTGTGGCGGCATTTACAATTGCTTAATTGTGCTCGACTCATTATATTGCTGCCAAGTGAAAGGAGAAAAGGAGCGTTGCATTTCCAGTGGAACACAGAGCATTTACTTTACCCCTGCCGTTTGCACGAACCTTGTCCAAGGCGAAAAGGTGAAAAGGACGCCTTTCGCTTTAAACTGCAGGAGACTTCACCTACTGACGCGCAAGTCACGTGGCAATCAGCGGGGCTCATTAGCACCCCCACGGCGCCCTTGCGGCGTAAGACCTGAGGCAGAAGGGCTGGTGTGGAGCTGTTTTGCTGTGGCGGCGTTTACAATAGCTTAATTGTGCTCGACTCCTTATATTGCTGCCAAGTGAAAGGAGAAAAGGAGCGTCGCATTTCCAGTGGAACACAGAGCATTTACTTTACCCCTGCCATTTGCACAAACTTTGTCCATGGGCGAAAAGGTGAAAAGGATGCCTTTCGCTTTAAACTGCAGGAGACTTTACCTACCAACATGCAAGTCATGTGGCAATCAGCGGGGCTCATTAGCACCCCCACGCCGCCCTTGCGGCGCAAGCCCTGAGGCAGAAGGGCTGGTGTGGAGCTGTTTTGCTGTGGCGGCGTTTACAATTGCTTAATTGTGCTCGATTCATTATATTGCTGCCAAGTGAAAGGAGAAAAGGAGCATCCCATTTCCAGTGGAACACAGAGCATTTACTTTACCCCTACCGTTTGCACAAACTTTGTCCAAGGCGAAAAGGTGAAAAGGATGCCTTTTGCTGTAAACTGCAGGAGACTTCACCTACCGACGTGCAAGTCACGTGGCAATCAGCTGGGCTCATTAGCCCACCCACGGCGCCCTTGCGGCGTAAGCCCTTAGGCAGAAGGACTGGTGTGGAGCTGTTTTGCTGTGGCGGCGTTTACAATTGCTTAATTGTGCTCGACTCCTTATATTGCTGCCAAGTGAAAGGAGAAAAGGAGCGTCGCATTTCCAGTGGAACACAGAGCATTTACTTTACCCCTGCCATTTGCACAAACTTTGTCCATGGGCGAAAAGGTGAAAAGGATGCCTTTTGCTGTAAACTGCAGGAGACTTCACCTACCGACGTGCAAGTCACATGGCAATCAGCTGGGCTCATTATCACACCCACTGCGCCCTTGCGGCGTAAGCCATGAGGCAGAAGGGCTAGTGTGGAGCTGTTTTGCTGTGGTGGCATTTACAATTGCTTAATTGTGCTCGACTCATTATATTGCTGCCAAGTGAAAGGAGAAAAGGAGCGTTGCATTTCCAGTGGAACACAGAGCATTTACTTTACCCCTGCCGTTTGCACGAACCTTGTCCAAGGCGAAAAGGTGAAAAGGACGCCTTTCGCTTTAAACTGCAGGAGACTTCACCTACCGACGCGCAAGTCATGTGGCAATCAGCGGGGCTCATTAGCACCCCCACGGCGCCCTTGCGGCGTAAGCCCTGAGGCAGAAGGGCTGGTGTGGAGCTGTTTTGCTGTGGCGGCATTTACAATTGCTTAATTGTGCTCGATTCATTATATTGCTGCCAAGTGAAAGGAGAAAAGGAGCGTTGCATTTCCAGTGGAACACAGAGCATTTACTTTACCCCTGCCGTTTGTACAAACTTTGTCCAAGGCGAAAAGGTGAAAAGGACGCCTTTTGCTTTAAGTTGCAGGAGACGTCACCTACCGAAGCGCAAGTCACGTGGCAATCAGCTGGGCTCATTAGCACACCCACGGCGCCCTTGCGGCGTAAGCCATGAGGCAGAAGGGCTGGTGTGGAGCTGTTTTGCTGTGGCGGCATTTACAATTGCTTAATTGTGCTCGACTCATTATATTGCTGCCAAGTGAAAGGAGAAAAGGAGTGTTGCATTTCCAGTGGAACACAGAGCATTTACTTTACCCCTGCCGTTTGCACGAACCTTGTCCAAGGCGAAAAGGTGAAAAGGGCGCCTTTCGCTTTAAACTGCAGGAGACTTCACCTACCGACGCGCAAGTCACGTGGCAATCAGCGGGGCTCATTAGCACCCCCACGGCGCCCTTGCGGCGTAAGCCCTGAGGCAGAAGGGCTGGTGTGGAGCTGTTTTGCTGTGGCGGCGTTTACAATTGCTTAATTGTGCTCGATTCATTATATTGCTGCCAAGTGAAAGGAGAAAAGGAGCGTCGCATTTCCAGTGGAACACAGAGCATTTACTTTACCCCTGCCGTTTGCACAAACTTTGTCCAAGGAGAAAAGGTGAAAAGGACGCCTTTTGCTTTAAGTTGCAGGAGACGTCACCTACAGAAGCGCAAGTCACGTGGCAATCAGCTGGGCTCATTAGCACACCCACTGTGCTCTTGCGGCGTGAGCCCTGAGGCAGAAGGACTGGTGTGGAGCTGCTTTGCTGTGGCGGCGTTTACAATTGCTTAATTGTGCTCGACTAATTATATTGCTGCCAAGTGAAAGGAGAAAAGGAGCGATGCATTTCCAGTGGAACACAGAGCATTTACTTTACCCCTGCCATTTGCACAAACTTTGTCCATGGGCGAAAAGGTGAAAAGGATGCCTTTCGCTTTAAACTGCAGGAGACTTTACCTACCGACTTGCAAGTCAAGTGGCAATCAGCAGGGCTCAATAGCCCACCCACGGCGCCCTTGCGGCTTAAGCCCTTAGGCAGAAGGACTGGTGTGGAGCTGTTTTGCTGTGGTGGCGTTTGCAATTGCTTAATTGTGCTCGACTCCTTATATTGCTGCCAAGTGAAAGGAGAAAAGGAGCGTCGCATTTCCAGTGGAACACAGAGCATTTACTTTACCCCTGCCATTTGCACAAACTTTGTCCATGGGCGAAAAGGTGAAAAGGATGCCTTTCGCTTTAAACTGCAGGAGACTTCACCTACCGACGTGCAAGTCACATGACAATCAGCTGCGATCATTAGCACACCCACTGCGCCCTTGCGGCGTAAGCCCTGAGGCAGAAGGGCTGGTGTGGAGCTGTTTTGCTGTGGCGGCATTTACGATAGCTTAATTGTGCTCGACTCATTATATTGCTACCAAGTGAAAGGAGAAAAGGAGCGTCGCATTTCCAGTAGAACACAGAGCATTTACTTTACCCCTGCCATTTGCACAAACTTTGTCCATGGGCGAAAAGGTGAAAAGGATGCCTTTCGCTTTAAACTGCAGGAGACTTCACTTACCGACGTGCAAGTCATGTGGCAATCAGCTGGACTCATTAGCCCACCCACGGCACTGTTGCAGCGTGAGCCCTTAGGCAGAAGGACTGGTGTGGAGCTGTTTTGCTGTGGCGCCGTTTACAATTGCTTAATTGTGCTCGACTCATTATATTGCTGCCAAGTGAAAGGAGAAAAGGAGCGTCGCATTTCCAGTGGAACACAGAGCATTTACTTTACCCCTGCCATTTGCACAAACTTTGTCCATGGGCGAAAAGGTAAAAAGGATGCCTTTCGCTTTAAACTGCAGGAGACTTGACCTACCGACGTGCAAGTCACATGACAATCAGCTGCGATCATTAGCACACCCACTGCGCCCTTGCGGCGTAAGCCCTGAGGCAGAAGGGCTGGTGTGGAGCTGTTTTGCTGTGGCGGCATTTACGATAGCTTAATTGTGCTCGACTCATTATATTGCTACCAAGTGAAAGGAGAAAAGGAGCGTCGCATTTCCAGTGGAACACAGAGCATTTACTTTACCCCTGCCATTTGCACAAACTTTGTCCAAGGCGAAAAGGTGAAAAGGACGCCTTTCGCTTTAAACTGCAGGAGACTTCACCTACCGAAGCGCAAGTCACGTGGCAATCAGCTGGGCTCATTAGCACACCCACGGCGCCCTTGCGGCATAAGCCCTGAGGCAGAAGGGCTGGTGTGGAGCTGTTTTGCTGTGGCGGCATTTACAATTGCTTAATTGTGCTCGACTAATTATATTGCTGCCAAGTGAAAGGAGAAAAGGAGCGTTGCATTTCCAGTGGAACACAGTGCATTTACTTTACCCCTGCCGTTTGCACGAACCTTGTACAAGGCGAAAAGGTGAAAAGGACGCTTTTCGCTTTAAACTGCAGGAGACTTCACCTACTGACGCGCAAGTCACGTGGCAATCAGCGGGGCTCATTAGCACCCCCACGGCGCCCTTGCGGCGTAAGACCTGAGGCAGAAGGGCTGGTGTGGAGCTGTTTTGCTGTGGCGGCGTTTACAATTGCTTAATTGTGCTCGACTCATTATATTGCTACCAAGTGAAAGGAGAAAAGGAGCGTCGCATTTCCACTGGAACACAGAGCATTTACTTTACCCCTGCCATTTGCACAAACTTTGTCCATGGGCGAAATGGTGAAAAGGATGCCTTTCGCTTTAAACTGCAGGAGACTTTACCTACCGACGTGCAAGTCACGTGGCAACCAGCTGGGCTCATTAGCCCACCCACGGCGCCCTTGCGGCTTAAGCCCTTAGGCAGAAGGACTGGTGTGGAGCTGTTTTGCTGTGGCGGCGTTTACAATTGCTTAATTGTGCTCGACTCCTTATATTGCTGCCAAGTGAAAGGAGAAAAGGAGCGTCGCATTTCCATTGGAACACAGAGCATTTACTTTACCCCTGCCATTTGCACAAACATTGTCCATGGGCGAAAAGGTGAAAAGGATGCCTTTCGCTTTAAACTGCAGGAGAATTCACCAACCGACGTGCAAGTCACATGACAATCAGCTGCGATCATTAGCACACCCACTGCGCCCTTGCGGCGTAAGCCCTGAGGCAGAAGGGCTGGTGTGGAGCTGTTTTGCTGTGGCGGCATTTAGCATAGCTTAATTGTGCTCGACTAATTATATTGCTACCAAGTGAAAGGAGACAAGGAGCGTCGCATTTCCAGTGGAACACAGAGCATTTACTTTACCCCTGCCATTTGCACAAACTTTGTCCATGGGCGAAAAGGTGAAAAGGATGCCTTTCGCTTTAAACTGCAGGAGACTTCACTTACCGACGTGCAAGTCATGTGGCAATCAGCTGGACTCATTAGCC
Source organism: Ambystoma mexicanum (assembly GCF_040938575.1). Lineage (NCBI taxonomy): Eukaryota > Metazoa > Chordata > Amphibia > Caudata > Ambystomatidae > Ambystoma > Ambystoma mexicanum. The sequence continues at coordinate 565,630,854 of NC_090933.1, forward strand.
CACCCACGGCACTCTTGCAGCGTGAGCCCTGAGGCAGTAGGACTGGTGTGGAGCTGTTTTGCTGTGGCGGCGTTTACAATTGCTTAATTGTGCTCGACTCATTATATTGCTGCCAAGTGAAAGGAGAAAAGGAGCGTCGCATTTCCAGTGGAACACAGAGCATTTACTTTACCCCTGCCATTTGCACAAACTTTGTCCATGGGCGAAAAGGTAAAAAGGATGCCTTTCGCTTTAAACTGCAGGAGACTTCACCTACCGACGTGCAAGTCACGTGACAATCAGCTGGGCTCATTAGCACACCCAAGGCGCCCTTGCGGCGTAAGCCCTGAGGCAGAAGGGCTGGTGTGGAGCTGTTTTGCTGTGGCGGCATTTTCAATTGCTTAATTGTGCTCGACTAATTATATTGCTGCCAAGTGAAAGGAGAAAAGGAGTGTTGCATTTCCAATGGAACACAGAGCATTTACTTTACCACTGCCGTTTGCACGAACCTTGTCCAAGGCGAAAAGGTGAAAAGGACGCCTTTCGCTTTAAACTGCAGGAGACTTCACCTACCGATGCGCAAGTCACGTGGCAATCAGCGGGGCTCATTAGCACCCCCACGGCGCCCTTGCGGCGTAAGACCTGAGGCAGAAGGGCTGGTGTGGAGCTGTTTTGCTGTGGCGGCGTTTACAATTGCTTAATTGTGCTCGACTCATTATATTGCTACCAAGTGAAAGGAGAAAAGGAGCGTCGCATTTCCAGTGGAACACAGAGCATTTACTTTACCCCTGCCATTTGCACAAACTTTGTCCATGGGCGAAATGGTGAAAAGGATGCCTTTCGCTTTAAACTGCAGGAGACTTTACCTACCGACATGCAAGTCATGTGGCAATCAGCTGGGCTCATTAGCCCACCCACGGCGCCCTTGCGGCGTAAGCCCTTAGGCAGAAGGACTGGTGTGGAGCTGTTTTGCTGTGGCGGCGTTTACAATTGCTTAATTGTGCTCGACTCCTTATATTGCTGCCAAGTGAAAGGAGAAAAGGAGCGTCGCATTTCCAGTGGAACACAGAGCATTTACTTTACCCCTGCCATTTGCACAAACTTTGTCCATGGGCGAAAAGGTGAAAAGGATGCCTTTTGCTGTAAACTGCAGGAGACTTCACCTACCGACGTGCAAGTCACGTGGCAATCAGCTGGGCTCATTAGCACACCCACTGCGCCCTTGCGGCGTAAGCCATGAGGCAGAAGGGCTAGTGTGGAGCTGTTTTGCTGTGGTGGCATTTACAATTGCTTAATTGTGCTTGATTCATTATATTGCTGCCAAGTGAAAGGAGAAAAGGAGCGTTGCATTTCCAGTGGAACACAGAGCATTTACTTTACCCCTGCCGTTTGCACGAACCTTGTCCAAGGCAAAAAGGTGAAAAGGACGCCTTTCGCTTTAAACTGCAGGAGACTTCACCTACCGACGCGCAAGTCATGTGGCAATCAGCGGGGCTCATTAGCACCCCCACGGCGCCCTTGCGGCGTAAGCCCTGAGGCAGAAGGGCTGGTGTGGAGCTGTTTTGCTGTGGCGGCATTTACAATTGCTTAATTGTGCTCGATTCATTATATTGCTGCCAAGTGAAAGGAGAAAAGGAGCGTCGCATTTCCAGTGGAACACAGAGCATTTACTTTACCCCTGCCGTTTGTACAAACTTTGTCCAAGGCGAAAAGGTGAAAAGGACGCCTTTTGCTTTAAGTTGCAGGAGACGTCACCTACCGAAGCGCAAGTCACGTGGCAATCAGCTGGGCTCATTAGCACACCCACGGTGCCCTTGCGGCGTAAGCCATGAGGCAGAAGGGCTGGTGTGGAGCTGTTTTGCTGTGGCGGCATTTACAATTGCTTAATTGTGCTCGACTCATTATATTGCTGCCAAGTGAAAGGAGAAAAGGAGCGTTGCATTTCCAGTGGAACACAGAGCATTTACTTTACCCCTGCCGTTTGCACGAACCTTGTCCAAGGCGAAAAGGTGAAAAGGGCGCCTTTCGCTTTAAACTGCAAGAGACTTCACCTACCGACGCGCAAGTCACGTGGCAATCAGCGGGGCTCATTAGCACCCCCACGGCGCCCTTGCGGCGTAAGCCCTGAGGCAGAAGGGCTGGTGTGGAGCTGTTTTGCTGTGGCGGCGTTTACAATTGCTTAATTGTGCTCGATTCATTATATTGCTGCCAAGTGAAAGGAGAAAAGGAGCGTCGCATTTCCAGTGGAACACAGAGCATTTACTTTACCCCTGCCGTTTGCACAAACTTTGTCCAAGGAGAAAAGGTGAAAAGGACGCCTTTTGCTTTAAGTTGCAGGAGACGTCACCTACAGAAGCGCAAGTCACGTGGCAATGAGCTGGGCTCATTAGCACACCCACTGTGCTCTTGCGGCGTGAGCCCTGAGGCAGAAGGACTGGTGTGGAGCTGCTTTGCTGTGGCGGCGTTTACAATTGCTTAATTGTGCTCGACTAATTATATTGCTGCCAAGTGAAAGGAGAAAAGGAGCGATGCATTTCCAGTGGAACACAGAGCATTTACTTTACCCCTGCCATTTGCACAAACTTTGTCCATGGGCGAAAAGGTGAAAAGGATGCCTTTCGCTTTAAACTGCAGGAGACTTCACCTACCGACGTGCAAGTCACATGACAATCAGCTGCGATCATTAGCACACCCACTGCGCCCTTGCGGCGTAAGCCCTGAGGCAGAAGGGCTGGTGTGGAGCTGTTTTGCTGTGGCGGCATTTACGATAGCTTAATTGTGCTCGACTCATTATATTGCTACCAAGTGAAAGGAGAAAAGGAGCGTCGCATTTCCAGTAGAACACAGAGCATTTACTTTACCCCTGCCATTTGCACAAACTTTGTCCATGGGCGAAAAGGTGAAAAGGATGCCTTTCGCTTTAAACTGCAGGAGACTTCACTTACCGACGTGCAAGTCATGTGGCAATCAGCTGGACTCATTAGCCCACCCACGGCACTGTTGCAGCGTGAGCCCTTAGGCAGAAGGACTGGTGTGGAGCTGTTTTGCTGTGGCGGCGTTTACAATTGCTTAATTGTGCTCGACTCATTATATTGCTGCCAAGTGAAAGGAGAAAAGGAGCGTCGCATTTCCAGTGGAACACAGAGCATTTACTTTACCCCTGCCATTTGCACAAACTTTGTCCATGGGCGAAAAGGTAAAAAAGATGCCTTTCGCTTTAAACTGCAGGAGACTTCACCTACCGACGTGCAAGTCACGTGACAATCAGCTGGGCTCATTAGCACACCCACGGCGCCCTTGCGGCATAAGCCATGAGGCAGAAGGGCTGGTGTGGAGCTGTTTTGCTGTGGCGGCATTTACAATTGCTTAATTGTGCTCGACTCATTATATTGCTGCCAAGTGAAAGGAGAAAAGGAGCGTTGCATTTCAATGGAACACAGAGCATTTACTTTACCCCTGCCGTTTGCACGAACCTTGTCCAAGGCGAAAAGGTGAAAAGGACGCCTTTCGCTTTAAACTGCAGGAGACTTCACCTACCGAAGCGCAAGTCACGTGGCAATCAGCTGGGCTCATTAGCACACCCACGGCGCCCTTGCGGCGTAAGCCCTGAGGAAGAAGGGCTGGTGTGGAGCTGTTTTGCTGTGGCGGCATTTACAATTGCTTAATTGTGCTCGACTAATTATATTGCTGCCAAGTGAAAGGAGAAAAGGAGCGTTGCATTTCCAGTGGAACACAGAGCATTTACTTTACCCCTGCCGTTTGCACGAACCTTGTCCAAGGCGAAAAGGTGAAAAGGACGCCTTTCGCTTTAAACTGCAGGAGACTTCACCTACTGACGCGCAAGTCACGTGGCAATCAGCGGGGCTCATTAGCACCCCCACGGCGCCCTTGCGGCGTAAGACCTGAGGCAGAAGGGCTGGTGTGGAGCTGTTTTGCTGTGGCGGCGTTTACAATTGCTTAATTGTGCTCGACTCATTATATTGCTAACAAGTGAAAGGAGAAAAGGAGCGTCGCATTTCCAGTGGAACACAGAGCATTTACTTTACCCCTGCCATTTGCACAAACTTTGTCCATGGGCGAAATGGTGAAAAGGATGCCTTTCGCTTTAAACTGCAGGAGACTATACCTACCGACGTGCAAGTCACGTGGCAATCAGCTGGGCTCATTAGCCCACCCACGGCGCCCTTGCGGCTTAAGCCCTTAGGCAGAAGGACTGGTGTGGAGCTGTTTTGCTGTGGCGGCGTTTACAATTGCTTAATTGTGCTCGACTCCTTATATTGCTGCCAAGTGAAAGGAGAAAAGGAGCGTCGCATTTCCATTGGAACACAGAGCATTTACTTTACCCCTGCCATTTGCACAAACGTTGTCCATGGGCGAAAAGGTGAAAAGGATGCCTTTCGCTTTAAACTGCAGGAGACTTCACCTACCGACGTGCAAGTCACATGACAATCAGCTGCGATCATTAGCACACCCACTGCGCCCTTGCGGCGTAAGCCCTGAGGCAGAAGGGCTGGTGTGGAGCTGTTTTGCTGTGGCGGCATTTAGGATAGCTTAATTGTGCTCGACTCATTATATTGCTACCAAGTGAAAGGAGAAAAGGAGCGTCGCATTTCCAGTGGAACACAGAGCATTTACTTTACCCCTGCCATTTGCACAAACTTTGTCCATGGGCGAAAAGGTGAAAAGGATGCCTTTCGCTTTAAACTGCAGGAGACTTCACTTACCGACGTGCAAGTCATGTGGCAATCAGCTGGATTCATTAGCCCACCCACGGCACTCTTGCAGCGTGAGCCCTGAGGCAGTAGGACTGGTGTGGAGCTGTTTTGCTGTGGCGGCGTTTACAATTGCTTAATTGTGCTTGACTCATTATATTGCTGCCAAGTGAAAGGAGAAAAGGAGCGTCGCATTTCCAGTGGAACACAGAGCATTTACTTTACCCCTGCCATTTGCACAAACTTTGTCCATGGGCGAAAAGGTAAAAAGGATGCCTTTCGCTTTAAACTGCAGGAGACTTCACCTACCGACGTGCAAGTCACGTGACAATCAGCTGGGCTCATTAGCACACCCAAGGCACCCTTGCGGCGTAAGCCCTGAGGCAGAAGGGCTGGTGTGGAGCTGTTTTGCTGTGGCGGCATTTACAATTGCTTAATTGTGCTCGACTAATTATATTGCTGCCAAGTGAAAGGAGAAAAGGAGTGTTGCATTTCCAATGGAACACAGAGCATTTACTTTACCACTGCCGTTTGCACGAACCTTGTCCAAGGCGAAAAGGTGAAAAGGACGCCTTTCGCTTTAAACTGCAGGAGATTTCACCTACCGACGCGCAAGTCACGTGGCAATCAGCGGGGCTCATTAGCACCCCCACGGCGCCCTTGCGGCGTAAGACCTGACGCAGAAGGGCTGGTGTGGAGCTGTTTTGCTGTGGCGGCGTTTACAATTGCTTAATTGTGCTCGACTCATTATATTGCTACCAAGTGAAAGGAGAAAAGGAGCGTCGCATTTCCAGTGGAACACAGAGCATTTACTTTACCCCTGCCATTTGCACAAACTTTGTCCATGGGCGAAATGGTGAAAAGGATGCCTTTCGCTTTAAACTGCAGGAGACTTTACCTACCGACATGCAAGTCACGTGGCAATCAGCTGGGCTCATTAGCCCACCCACGGCGCCCTTGCGGCGTAAGCCCTTAGGCAGAAGGACTGGTGTGGAGCTGTTTTGCTGTGGCGGCGTTTACAATTGCTTAATTGTGCTCGACTCCTTATATTGCTGCCAAGTGAAAGGAGAAAAGGAGCGTCGCATTTCCAGTGGAACACAGAGCATTTACTTTACCCCTGCCATTTGCACAAACTTTGTCCATGGGCGAAAAGGTGAAAAGGATGCCTTTTGCTGTAAACTGCAGGAGACTTCACCTACCGACGTGCAAGTCACGTGGCAATCAGCTGGGCTCATTAGCACACCCACTGCGCCCTTGCGGCGTAAGCCATGAGGCAGAAGGGCTAGTGTGGAGCTGTTTTGCTGTGGCGGCATTTACAATTGCTTAATTGTGCTCGACTCATTATATTGCTGCCAAGTGAAAGGAGAAAAGGAGCGTTGCATTTCCAGTGGAACACAGAGCATTTACTTTACCCCTGCCGTTTGCACGAACCTTGTCCAAGGCGAAAAGGTGAAAAGGACGCCTTTCGCTTTAAACTGCAGGAGACTTCACCTACCGACGCGCAAGTCATGTGGCAATCAGCGGGGCTCATTAGCACCCCCACGGCGCCCTTGCGGCGTAAGCCCTGAGGCAGAAGGGCTGGTGTGGAGCTGTTTTGCTGTGGCGGCATTTACAATTGCTTAATTGTGCTCGATTCATTATATTGCTGCCAAGTGAAAGGAGAAAAGGAGCGTCGCATTTCCAGTGGAACACAGAGCATTTACTTTACCCCTGCCGTTTGTACAAACTTTGTCCAAGGCGAAAAGGTGAAAAGGACGCCTTTTGCTTTAAGTTGCAGGAGACGTCACCTACCGAAGCGCAAGTCACGTGGCAATCAGCTGGGCTCATTAGCACACCCACGGCGCCCTTGCGGCGTAAGCCATGAGGCAGAAGGGCTGGTGTGGAGCTGTTTTGCTGTGGCGGCATTTACAATTGCTTAATTGTGCTCGACTCATTATATTGCTGCCAAGTGAAAGGAGAAAAGGAGCGTTGCATTTCCAGTGGAACACAGAGCATTTACTTTACCCCTGCCGTTTGCACGAACCTTGTCCAAGGCGAAAAGGTGAAAAGGGCGCCTTTCGCTTTAAACTGCAGGAGACTTCACCTACCGACGGGCAAGTCACGTGGCAATCAGCGGGGCTCATTAGCACCCCCACGGCGCCCTTGCGGCGTAAGCCCTGAGGCAGAAGGGCTGGTGTGGAGCTGTTTTGCTGTGGCGGCGTTTACAATTGCTTAATTGTGCTCGATTCATTATATTGCTGCCAAGTGAAAGGAGAAAAGGAGCGTCGCATTTCCAGTGGAACACAGAGCATTTACTTTACCCCTGCCGTTTGCACAAACTTTGTCCAAGGAGAAAAGGCGAAAAGGACGCCTTTTGCTTTAAGTTGCAGGAGACGTCACCTACAGAAGCGCAAGTCACGTGGCAATCAGCTGGGCTCATTAGCACACCCACTGTGCTCTTGCGGCGTGAGCCCTGAGGCAGAAGGACTGGTGTGGAGCTGTTTTGCTGTGGCGGCGTTTACAATTGCTTAATTGTGCTCGACTAATTATATTGCTGCCAAGTGAAAGGAGAAAAGGAGCGATGCATTTCCAGTGGAACACAGAGCATTTACTTTACCCCTGCCATTTGCACAAACTTTGTCCATGGGCGAAAAGGTGAAAAGGATGCCTTTCGCTTTAAACTGCAGGAGACTTTACCTACCGACTTGCAAGTCAAGTGGCAATCAGCTGGGCTCAATAGCCCACCCACGGCGCCCTTGCGGCTTAAGCCCTTAGGCAGAAGGACTGGTGTGGAGCTGTTTTGCTGTGGCGGCGTTTGCAATTGCTTAATTGTGCTCGACTCCTTATATTGCTGCCAAGTGAAAGGAGAAAAGGAGCGTCGCATTTCCAGTGGAACACAGAGCATTTACTTTACCCCTGCCATTTGCACAAACTTTGTCCATGGGCGAAAAGGTGAAAAGGATGCCTTTCGCTTTAAACTGCAGGAGACTTCACCTACCGACGTGCAAGTCACATGACAATCAGCTGCGATCATTAGCACACCCACTGCGCCCTTGCGGCGTAAGCCCTGAGGCAGAAGGGCTGGTGTGGAGCTGTTTTGCTGTGGCGGCATTTACGATAGCTTAATTGTGCTCGACTCATTATATTGCTACCAAGTGAAAGGAGAAAAGGAGCGTCTCATTTCCAGTGGAACACAGAGCATTTACTTTACCCCTGCCATTTGCACAAACTTTGTCCATGGGCGAAAAGGTGAAAAGGATGCCTTTCGCTTTAAACTGCAGGAGACTTCACTTACCGACGTGCAAGTCATGTGGCAATCAGCTGGACTCATTAGCCCACCCACGGCACTGTTGCAGCGTGAGCCCTGAGGCAGAAGGACTGGTGTGGAGATGTTTTGCTGTGGCAGCGTTTACAATTGCTTAATTGTGCTCGACTCATTATATTGCTGCCAAGTGAAAGGAGAAAAGGAGCGTCGCATTTCCAGTGGAACACAGAGCATTTACTTTACCCCTGCCATTTGCACAAACTTTGTCCATGGGCGAAAAGGTAAAAAGGATGCCTTTCGCTTTAAACTGCAGGAGACTTCACCTACCGACGTGCAAGTCACGTGGCAATCAGCGGGGCTCATTAGCACCCCCACGGCGCCCTTGCGGCGTAAGACCTGAGGCAGAAGGGCTGGTGTGGGCAGTTTTGCTGTGGCGGCGTTTACAATGGCTTAATTGTGCTCGACTCATTATATTGCTACCAAGTGAAAGGAGAAAAGGAGCGTCGCATTTCCAGTGGAACACAGAGAATTTACTTTACCACTGCCGTTTGCACGAACCTTGTCCAAGGCGAAAAGGTGAAAAGGACGCCTTTCGCTTTAAACTGCAGGAGACTTCACCTACCGACGCGCAAGTCACGTGGCAATCAGCGGGGCTCATTAGCACCCCCACGGCGCCCTTGCGGCGTAAGACCTGAGGCAGAAGGGCTGGTGTGGAGCAGTTTTGCTGTGGCAGCGTTTACAATTGCTTAATTGTGCTCGACTCATTATATTGCTACCAAGTGAAAGGAGAAAAGGAGCGTCGCATTTCCAGTGGAACACAGAGAATTTACTTTACCCCTGCCATTTGCACAAACTTTGTCCATGGGCAAAATGGTGAAAAGGATGCCTTTCGCTTTAAACTGCAGGAGACTTTACCTACCGACATGCAAGTCACGTGGCAATCAGCTGGGCTCATTAGCCCACCCACGGCGCCCTTGCGGCGTAAGCCCTTAGGCAGAAGGACTGGTGTGGAGCTGTTTTGCTGTGGCGGCGTTTACAATTGCTTAATTGTGCTCGACTCCTTATATTGCTGCCAAGTGAAAGGAGAAAAGGAGCGTTGCATTTCCAGTGGAACACAGAGCATTTACTTTACCCCTGCCATTTGCACAAACTTTGTCCATGGGCGAAAAGGTGAAAAGGATGCCTTTCGCTTTAAACTGCAGGAGACTTTACCTACCGACATGCAAGTCATGTGGCAATCAGCGGGGCTCATTAGCACCCCCACGGCGCCCTTGCGGCGTAAGCCCTGAGGCAGAAGGGCAGGTGTGGAGCTGTTTTGCTGTGGCGGCGTTTACAATTGCTTAATTGTGCTCGACTAATTATATTGCTGCCAAGTGAAAGGAGAAAAGGAGTGTTGCATTTCCAGTGGAACACAGAGCATTTACTTTACCACTGCCGTTTGCACGAACCTTGTCCAAGGCGAAAAGGTGAAAAGGACGCCTTTCGCTTTAAACTGCAGGAGACTTCACCTACCGACGCGCAAGTCACGTGGCAATCAGCGGGGCTCATTAGCACCCCCACGGCGCCCTTGCGGCGTAACACCTGAGGCAGAAGGGCTGGTGTGGAGCAGTTTTGCTGCGGCGGCGTTTACAATTGCTTAATTGTGCTCGACTCATTATATTGCTACCAAGTGAAAGGAGAAAAGGAGCGTCGCATTTCCAGTGGAACACAGAGAATTTGCTTTACCCCTGCCATTTGCACAAACTTTGTCCATGGGCAAAATGGTGAAAAGGATGCCTTTCGCTTTAAACTGCAGGAGACTTTACCTACCGACATGCAAGTCACGTGGCAATCAGCTGGGCTCATTAGCCCACCCACGGCGCCCTTGCGGCGTAAGCCCTTAGGCAGAAGGACTGGTGTGGAGCTGTTTTGCTGTGGCGGCGTTTACAATTGCTTAATTGTGCTCGACTCCTTATATTGCTGCCAAGTGAAAGGAGAAAAGGAGCGTCGCATTTCCAGTGGAACACAGAGCATTTACTTTACCCCTGCCATTTGCACAAACTTTGTCCATGGGCGAAAAGGTGAAAAGGATGCCTTTCGCTTTAAACTGCAGGAGACTTTACCTACCGACATGCAAGTCATGTGGCAATCAGCGGGGCTCATTAGCACCCCCACGCCGCCCTTGCGGCGTAAGCCCTGAGGCAGAAGGGCTGGTGTGGAGCTGTTTTGCTGTGGCAGCGTTTACAATTGCTTAATTGTGCTCGATTCATTATATTGCTGCCAAGTGAAAGGAGAAAAGGAGCATCGCATTTCCAGTGGAACACAGAGCATTTACTTTACCCCTGCCGTTTGCACAAACTTTGTCCAAGGCGAAAAGGTGAAAAGGACGCCTTTTGCTTTAAGTTGCAGGAGATGTCACCTACAGAAGCGCAAGTCACGTGGCAATCAGCTGGGCTCATTAGCACACCCACTGTGCTCTTGCGGCGTGAGCCCTGAGGCAGAAGGACTGGTGTGGAGCTGTTTTGCTGTGGCGGCGTTTACAATTGCTTAATTGTGCTCGACTAATTATATTGCTGCCAAGTGAAAGGAGAAAAGGAGCGATGCATTTCCAGTGGAACACAGAGCATTTACTTTACCCCTGCCATTTGCACAAACTTTGTCCATGGGCGAAAAGGTGAAAAGGATGCCTTTCGCTTTAAACTGCAGGAGACTTTACCTACCAACTTGCAAGTCAAGTGGCAATCAGCAGGGCTCAATAGCCCACCCACGGCGCCCTTGCGGCTTAAGCCCTTAGGCAGAAGGACTGGTGTGGAGCTGTTTTGCTGTGGCGGCGTTTGCAATTGCTTAATTGTGCTCGACTCCTTATATTGCTGCCAAGTGAAAGGAGAAAAGGAGCGTCGCATTTCCAGTGGAACACAGAGCATTTACTTTACCCCTGCCATTTGCACAAACTTTGTCCATGGGCGAAAAGGTGAAAAGGATGCCTTTCGCTTTAAACTGCAGGAGACTTCACCTACCGACGTGCAAGTCACATGACAATCAGCTGCGATCATTAGCACACCCACTGCGCCCTTGCGGCGTAAGCCCTGAGGCAGAAGGGCTGGTGTGGAGCTGTTTTGCTGTGGTGGCATTTACGATAGCTTAATTGTGCTCGACTCATTATATTGCTACCAAGTGAAAGGAGAAAAGGAGCGTTGCATTTCCAGTAGAACACAGAGCATTTACTTTACCCCTGCCATTTGCACAAACTTTGTCCATGGGTGAAAAGGTGAAAAGGATGCCTTTCGCTTTAAACTGCAGGAGACTTCACTTACCGACGTGCAAGTCATGTGGCAATCAGCTGGACTCATTAGCCCACCCACGGCACTGTTGCAGCGTGAGCCCTGAGGCAGAAGGACTGGTGTGGAGCTGTTTTGCTGTGGCGGCGTTTACAATTGCTTAATTGTGCTTGACTCATTATATTGCTGCCAAGTGAAAGGAGAAAAGGAGCGTCGCATTTCCAGTGGAACACAGAGCATTTACTTTACCCCTGCCATTTGCACAAACTTTGTCCATGGGCGAAAAGGTAAAAAGGATGCCTTTCGCTTTAAACTGCAGGAGACTTCACCTACCGACGTGCAAGTCATGTGACAATCAGCTGGGCTCATTAGCACACCCACGGCGCCCTTGCGGCGTAAGCCCTGAGGCAGAAGGGCTGGTGTGGAGCTGTTTTGCTGTGGCGGTATTTACAATTGCTTAATTGTGCTCGACTAATTATATTGCTGCCAAGTGAAAGGAGAAAAGGAGTGTTGCATTTCCAGTGGAACACAGAGCATTTACTTTACCACTGCCGTTTGCACGAACCTTGTCCAAGGCGAAAAGGTGAAAAGGACGCCTTTCGCTTTAAACTGCAGGAGACTTCACCTACCGACGCGCAAGTCACGTGGCAATCAGCGGGGCTCATTAGCACCCCCACGGCGCCCTTGCGGCGTAAGACCTGAGGCAGAAGGGCTGGTGTGGAGCAGTTTTGCTGTGGCGGCGTTTACAATTGCTTAATTGTGCTCGACTCATTATATTGCTACCAAGTGAAAGGAGAAAAGGAGCGTCGCATTTCCAGTGGAACACAGAGCATTTACTTTACCCCTGCCATTTGCACAAACTTTGTCCATGGGCGAAATGGTGAAAAGGATGCCTTTCGCTTTAAACTGCAGGAGACTTTACCTACCGACATGCAAGTCACATGGCAATCAGCTGGGCTCATTAGCCCACCCACGGCGCCCTTGCGGCGTAAGCCCTTAGGTAGAAGGACTGGTGTGGAGCTGTTTTGCTGTGGCGGCGTTTACAATTGCTTAATTGTGCTTGACTCCTTATATTGCTGCCAAGTGAAAGGAGAAAAGGAGCGTCGCATTTCCAGTGGAACACAGAGCATTTACTTTACCCCTGCCATTTGCACAAACTTTGTCCATGGGCGAAAAGGTGAAAAGGATGCCTTTTGCTGTAAACTGCAGGAGACTTCACCTACCGACGTGCAAGTCACGTGGCAATCAGCTGGGCTCATTAGCACACCCACTGCACCCTTGCGGCGTAAGCCATGAGGCAGAAGGGCTGGTGTGGAGCTGTTTTGCTGTGGCGGCATTTACAATTGCTTAATTGTGCTCGACTCATTAAATTGCTGCCAAGTGACAGGAGAAAAGGAGCGTTGCATTTCCAGTGCAACACAGAGAATTTACTTTACCCATGCCGTTTGCACGAACCTTGTCCAAAGCGAAAAGGTGAAAAGGACGCCTTTTGCTTTAAACTGCAGGAGACTTCACCTACCGACGCGCAAGTCACATGGCAATCAGCGGGGCTCATTAGCACCCCCACGGCGCCCTTGCGGCGTAAGCCCTCAGGCAGAAGGGCTGGTGTGGAGCTGTTTTGCTGTGGCGGCATTTACAATTGCTTAATTGTGCTCGATTCATTATATTGCTGCCAAGTGAAAGGAGAAAAGGAGCGTCGCATTTCCAGTGGAACACAGAGCATTTACTTTACCCCTGCCGTTTGTACAAACTTTTTCCAAGGCGAAAAGGTGAAAAGGACGCCTTTTGCTTTAAGTTGCAGGAGACGTCACCTACCGAAGCGCAAGTCACGTGGCAATCAGCTGGGCTCATTAGCACACCCACGGCGCCCTTGCGGCGTAAGCCATGAGGCAGAAGGGCTGGTGTGGAGCTGTTTTGCTGTGGCGGCATTTACAATTGCTTAATTGTGCTCGACTCATTATATTGCTGCCAAGTGAAAGGAGAAAAGGAGCGTTGCATTTCCAGTGGAACACAGAGCATTTACTTTACCCCTGCCGTTTGCACGAACCTTGTCCAAGGCGAAAAGGTGAAAAGGACGCCTTTCGCTTTAAACTGCAGGAGACTTCACCTACCGACGCGCAAGTCACGTGGCAATCAGCGGGGCTCATTAGCACCCCCACGGCGCCCTTGCGGCGTAAGCCCTGAGGCAGAAGGGCTGGTGTGGAGCTGTTTTGCTGTGGCGGCATTTACAATTGCTTAATTGTGCTCGATTCATTATATTGCTGCCAAGTGAAAGGAGAAAAGGAGCGTTGCATTTCCAGTGGAACACAGAGCATTTACTTTACCCCTGCCATTTGCACAAACTTTGTCCATGGGCGAAAAGGTGAAAAGGATGCCTTTCGCTTTAAACTGCAGGAGACTTCACCTACCGACGTGCAAGTCACATGACAATCAGCTGCGATCATTAGCACACCCACTGCGCCCTTGCGGCGTAAGCCCTGAGGCAGAAGGACTGGTGTGGAGCTGTTTTGCTGTGGCGGCGTTTACAATTGCTTAATTGTGCTCGACTCCTTATATTGCTGCCAAGTGAAAGGAGAAAAGGAGCGTCGCATTTCCAGTGGAACACAGAGCATTTACTTTACTCCTGCCATTTGCACAAACTTTGTCCATGGGCGAAAAGGTGAAAAGGATGCCTTTTGCTGTAAACTGCAGGAGACTTCACCTACCGACGTGCAAGTCACGTGGCAATCAGCTGGGCTCATTAGCACACCCACTGCGCCCTTGCGGCGTAAGCCATGAGGCAGAAGGGCTAGTGTGGAGCTGTTTTGCTGTGGTGGCATTTACAATTGCTTAATTGTGCTTGATTCATTATATTGCTGCCAAGTGAAAGGAGAAAAGGAGCGTTGCATTTCCAGTGGAACACAGAGCATTTACTTTACCCCTGCCGTTTGCACGAACCTTGTCCAAGGCAAAAAGGTGAAAAGGACGCCTTTCGCTTTAAATTGCAGGAGACTTCACCTACCGACGCGCAAGTCATGTGGCAATCAGCGGGGCTCATTAGCACCCCCACGGCGCCCTTGCGGCGTAAGCCCTGAGGCAGAAGGGCTGGTGTGGAGCTGTTTTGCTGTGGCGGTATTTACAATTGCTTAATTGTGCTCGATTCATTATATTGCTGCCAAGTGAAAGGAGAAAAGGAGCGTCGCATTTCCAGTGGAACACAGAGCATTTACTTTACCCCTGCCGTTTGTACAAACTTTGTCCAAGGCGAAAAGGTGAAAAGGACGCCTTTTGCTTTAAGTTGCAGGAGACGTCACCTACCGAAGCGCAAGTCACGTGGCAATCAGCTGGGCTCATTAGCACACCCACGGTGCCCTTGCGGCGTAAGCCATGAGGCAGAAGGGCTGGTGTGGAGCTGTTTTGCTGTGGCGGCATTTACAATTGCTTAATTGTGCTCGACTCATTATATTGCTGCCAAGTGAAAGGAGAAAAGGAGCGTTGCATTTCCAGTGGAACACAGAGCATTTACTTTACCCCTGCCGTTTGCACGAACCTTGTCCAAGGCGAAAAGGTGAAAAGGGCGCCTTTCGCTTTAAACTGCAAGAGACTTCACCTACCGACGCGCAAGTCACGTGGCAATCAGCGGGGCTCATTAGCACCCCCACGGCGCCCTTGCGGCGTAAGCCCTGAGGCAGAAGGGCTGGTGTGGAGCTGTTTTGCTGTGGCAGCGTTTACAATTGCTTAATTGTGCTCGATTCATTATATTGCTGCCAAGTGAAAGGAGAAAAGGAGCGTCGCATTTCCAGTGGAACACAGAGCATTTACTTTACCCCTGCCGTTTGCACAAACTTTGTCCAAGGAGAAAAGGTGAAAAGGACGCCTTTTGCTTTAAGTTGCAGGAGACGTCACCTACAGAAGCGCAAGTCACGTGGCAATGAGCTGGGCTCATTAGCACACCCACTGTGCTCTTGCGGCGTGAGCCCTGAGGCAGAAGGACTGGTGTGGAGCTGCTTTGCTGTGGCGGCGTTTACAATTGCTTAATTGTGCTCGACTAATTATATTGCTGCCAAGTGAAAGGAGAAAAGGAGCGATGCATTTCCAGTGGAACACAGAGCATTTACTTTACCCCTGCCATTTGCACAAACTTTGTCCATGGGCGAAAAGGTGAAAAGGATGCCTTTCGCTTTAAACTGCAGGAGACTTCACCTACCGACGTGCAAGTCACATGACAATCAGCTGCGATCATTAGCACACCCACTGCGCCCTTGCGGCGTAAGCCCTGAGGCAGAAGGGCTGGTGTGGAGCTGTTTTGCTGTGGCGGCATTTACGATAGCTTAATTGTGCTCGACTCATTATATTGCTACCAAGTGAAAGGAGAAAAGGAGCGTCGCATTTCCAGTAGAACACAGAGCATTTACTTTACCCCTGCCATTTGCACAAACTTTGTCCATGGGCGAAAAGGTGAAAAGGATGCCTTTCGCTTTAAACTGCAGGAGACTTCACTTACCGACGTGCAAGTCATGTGGCAATCAGCTGGACTCATTAGCCCACCCACGGCACTGTTGCAGCGTGAGCCCTTAGGCAGAAGGACTGGTGTGGAGCTGTTTTGCTGTGGCGGCGTTTACAATTGCTTAATTGTGCTCGACTCATTATATTGCTGCCAAGTGAAAGGAGAAAAGGAGCGTCGCATTTCCAGTGGAACACAGAGCATTTACTTTACCCCTGCCATTTGCACAAACTTTGTCCATGGGCGAAAAGGTAAAAAGGATGCCTTTCGCTTTAAACTGCAGGAGACTTCACCTACCGACGTGCAAGTCACGTGACAATCAGCTGGGCTCATTAGCACACCCACGGCGCCCTTGCGGCATAAGCCATGAGGCAGAAGGGCTGGTGTGGAGCTGTTTTGCTGTGGCGGCATTTACAATTGCTTAATTGTGCTCGACTCATTATATTGCTGCCAAGTGAAAGGAGAAAAGGAGCGTTGCATTTCAATGGAACACAGAGCATTTACTTTACCCCTGCCGTTTGCACGAACCTTGTCCAAGGCGAAAAGGTGAAAAGGACGCCTTTCGCTTTAAACTGCAGGAGACTTCACCTACCGAAGCGCAAGTCACGTGGCAATCAGCTGGGCTCATTAGCACACCCACGGCGCCCTTGCGGCGTAAGCCCTGAGGAAGAAGGGCTGGTGTGGAGCTGTTTTGCTGTGGCGGCATTTACAATTGCTTAATTGTGCTCGACTAATTATATTGCTGCCAAGTGAAAGGAGAAAAGGAGCGTTGCATTTCCAGTGGAACACAGAGCATTTACTTTACCCCTGCCGTTTGCACAAACCTTGTCCAAGGCGAAAAGGTGAAAAGGACGCCTTTCGCTTTAAACTGCAGGAGACTTCACCTACTGACGCGCAAGTCACGTGGCAATCAGCGGGGCTCATTAGCACCCCCACGGCGCCCTTGCGGCGTAAGACCTGAGGCAGAAGGGCTGGTGTGGAGCTGTTTTGCTGTGGCGGCGTTTACAATTGCTTAATTGTGCTCGACTCATTATATTGCTACCAAGTGAAAGGAGAAAAGGAGCGTCGCATTTCCAGTGGAACACAGAGCATTTACTTTACCCCTGCCATTTGCACAAACTTTGTCCATGGGCGAAATGGTGAAAAGGATGCCTTTCGCTTTAAACTGCAGGAGACTATACCTACCGACGTGCAAGTCACGTGGCAATCAGCTGGGCTCATTAGCCCACCCACGGCGCCCTTGCGGCTTAAGCCCTTAGGCAGAAGGACTGGTGTGGAGCTGTTTTGCTGTGGCGGCGTTTACAATTGCTTAATTGTGCTCGACTCCTTATATTGCTGCCAAGTGAAAGGAGAAAAGGAGCGTCGCATTTCCATTGGAACACAGAGCATTTACTTTACCCCTGCCATTTGCACAAACGTTGTCCATGGGCGAAAAGGTGAAAAGGATGCCTTTCGCTTTAAACTGCAGGAGACTTCACCTACCGACGTGCAAGTCACATGACAATCAGCTGCGATCATTAGCACACCCACTGCGCCCTTGCGGCGTAAGCCCTGAGGCAGAAGGGCTGGTGTGGAGCTGTTTTGCTGTGGCGGCATTTAGGATAGCTTAATTGTGCTCGACTCATTATATTGCTACCAAGTGAAAGGAGAAAAGGAGCGTCGCATTTCCAGTGGAACACAGAGCATTTACTTTACCCCTGCCATTTGCACAAACTTTGTCCATGGGCGAAAAGGTGAAAAGGATGCCTTTCGCTTTAAACTGCAGGAGACTTCACTTACCGACGTGCAAGTCATGTGGCAATCAGCTGGATTCATTAGCCCACCCACGGCACTCTTGCAGCGTGAGCCCTGAGGCAGTAGGACTGGTGTGGAGCTGTTTTGCTGTGGCGGCGTTTACAATTGCTTAATTGTGCTTGACTCAATATATTGCTGCCAAGTGAAAGGAGAAAAGGAGCGTCGCATTTCCAGTGGAACACAGAGCATTTACTTTACCCCTGCCATTTGCACAAACTTTGTCCATGGGCGAAAAGGTAAAAAGGATGCCTTTCGCTTTAAACTGCAGGAGACTTCACCTACCGACGTGCAAGTCACGTGACAATCAGCTGGGCTCATTAGCACACCCAAGGCACCCTTGCGGCGTAAGCCCTGAGGCAGAAGGGCTGGTGTGGAGCTGTTTTGCTGTGGCGGCATTTACAATTGCTTAATTGTGCTCGACTAATTATATTGCTGCCAAGTGAAAGGAGAAAAGGAGTGTTGCATTTCCAATGGAACACAGAGCATTTACTTTACCACTGCCGTTTGCACGAACCTTGTCCAAGGCGAAAAGGTGAAAAGGACGCCTTTCGCTTTAAACTGCAGGAGATTTCACCTACCGACGCGCAAGTCACGTGGCAATCAGCGGGGCTCATTAGCACCCCCACGGCGCCCTTGCGGCGTAAGACCTGAGGCAGAAGGGCTGGTGTGGAGCTGTTTTGCTGTGGCGGCGTTTACAATTGCTTAATTGTGCTCGACTCATTATATTGCTACCAAGTGAAAGGAGAAAAGGAGCGTCGCATTTCCAGTGGAACACAGAGCATTTACTTTACCCCTGCCATTTGCACAAACTTTGTCCATGGGCGAAATGGTGAAAAGGATGCCTTTCGCTTTAAACTGCAGGAGACTTTACCTACCGACATGCAAGTCACGTGGCAATCAGCTGGGCTCATTAGCCCACCCACGGCGCCCTTGCGGCGTAAGCCCTTAGGCAGAAGGACTGGTGTGGAGCTGTTTTGCTGTGGCGGCGTTTACAATTGCTTAATTGTGCTCGACTCCTTATATTGCTGCCAAGTGAAAGGAGAAAAGGAGCGTCGCATTTCCAGTGGAACACAGAGCATTTACTTTACCCCTGCCATTTGCACAAACTTTGTCCATGGGCGAAAAGGTGAAAAGGATGCCTTTTGCTGTAAACTGCAGGAGACTTCACCTACCGACGTGCAAGTCACGTGGCAATCAGCTGGGCTCATTAGCACACCCACTGCGCCCTTGCGGCGTAAGCCATGAGGCAGAAGGGCTATTGTGGAGCTGTTTTGCTGTGGCGGCATTTACAATTGCTTAATTGTGCTCGACTCATTATATTGCTGCCAAGTGAAAGGAGAAAAGGAGCGTTGCATTTCCAGTGGAACACAGAGCATTTACTTTACCCCTGCCGTTTGCACGAACCTTGTCCAAGGCGAAAAGGTGAAAAGGACGCCTTTCGCTTTAAACTGCAGGAGACTTCACCTACCGACGCGCAAGTCATGTGGCAATCAGCGGGGCTCATTAGCACCCCCACGGCGCCCTTGCGGCGTAAGCCCTGAGGCAGAAGGGCTGGTGTGGAGCTGTTTTGCTGTGGCGGCATTTACAATTGCTTAATTGTGCTCGATTCATTATATTGCTGCCAAGTGAAAGGAGAAAAGGAGCGTCGCATTTCCAGTGGAACACAGAGCATTTACTTTACCCCTGCCGTTTGTACAAACTTTGTCCAAGGCGAAAAGGTGAAAAGGACTCCTTTTGCTTTAAGTTGCAGGAGACGTCACCTACCGAAGCGCAAGTCACGTGGCAATCAGCTGGGCTCATTAGCACACCCACGGCGCCCTTGCGGCGTAAGCCATGAGGCAGAAGGGCTGGTGTGGAGCTGTTTTGCTGTGGCGGCATTTACAATTGCTTAATTGTGCTCAACTCATTATATTGCTGCCAAGTGAAAGGAGAAAAGGAGCGTTGCATTTCCAGTGGAACACAGAGCATTTACTTTACCCCTGCCGTTTGCACGAACCTTGTCCAAGGCGAAAAGGTGAAAAGGGCGCCTTTCGCTTTAAACTGCAGGAGACTTCACCTACCGACGGGCAAGTCACGTGGCAATCAGCGGGGCTCATTAGCACCCCCACGGCGCCCTTGCGGCGTAAGCCCTGAGGCAGAAGGGCTGGTGTGGAGCTGTTTTGCTGTGGCGGCGTTTACAATTGCTTAATTGTGCTCGATTCATTATATTGCTGCCAAGTGAAAGGAGAAAAGGAGCGTCGCATTTCCAGTGGAACACAGAGCATTTACTTTACCCCTGCCGTTTGCACAAACTTTGTCCAAGGAGAAAAGGCGAAAAGGACGCCTTTTGCTTTAAGTTGCAGGAGACGTCACCTACAGAAGCGCAAGTCACGTGGCAATCAGCTGGGCTCATTAGCACACCCACTGTGCTCTTGCGGCGTGAGCCCTGAGGCAGAAGGACTGGTGTGGAGCTGTTTTGCTGTGGCGGCGTTTACAATTGCTTAATTGTGCTCGACTAATTATATTGCTGCCAAGTGAAAGGAGAAAAGGAGCGATGCATTTCCAGTGGAACACAGAGCATTTACTTTACCCCTGCCATTTGCACAAACTTTGTCCATGGGCGAAAAGGTGAAAAGGATGCCTTTCGCTTTAAACTGCAGGAGACTTTACCTACCGACTTGCAAGTCAAGTGGCAATCAGCTGGGCTCAATAGCCCACCCACGGCGCCCTTGCGGCTTAAGCCCTTAGGCAGAAGGACTGGTGTGGAGCTGTTTTGCTGTGGCGGCGTTTGCAATTGCTTAATTGTGCTCGACTCCTTATATTGCTGCCAAGTGAAAGGAGAAAAGGAGCGTCGCATTTCCAGTGGAACACAGAGCATTTACTTTACCCCTGCCATTTGCGCAAACTTTGTCCATGGGCGAAAAGGTGAAAAGGATGCCTTTCGCTTTAAACTGCAGGAGACTTCACCTACCGACGTGCAAGTCACATGACAATCAGCTGCGATCATTAGCACACCCACTGCGCCCTTGCGGCGTAAGCCCTGAGGCAGAAGGGCTGGTGTGGAGCTGTTTTGCTGTGGCGGCATTTACGATAGCTTAATTGTGCTCGACTCATTATATTGCTACCAAGTGAAAGGAGAAAAGGAGCGTCGCATTTCCAGTGGAACACAGAGCATTTACTTTACCCCTGCCATTTGCACAAACTTTGTCCATGGGCGAAAAGGTGAAAAGGATGCCTTTCGCTTTAAACTGCAGGAGACTTCACTTACCGACGTGCAAGTCATGTGGCAATCAGCTGGACTCATTAGCCCACCCACGGCACTGTTGCAGCGTGAGCCCTGAGGCAGAAGGACTGGTGTGGAGATGTTTTGCTGTGGCAGCGTTTACAATTGCTTAATTGTGCTCGACTCATTATATTGCTGCCAAGTGAAAGGAGAAAAGGAGCGTCGCATTTCCAGTGGAACACAGAGCATTTACTTTACCCCTGCCATTTGCACAAACTTTGTCCATGGGCGAAAAGGTAAAAAGGATGCCTTTCGCTTTAAACTGCAGGAGACTTCACCTACCGACGTGCAAGTCACGTGGCAATCAGCGGGGCTCATTAGCACCCCCACGGCGCCCTTGCGGCGTAAGACCTGAGGCAGAAGGGCTGGTGTGGAGCAGTTTTGCTGTGGCGGCGTTTACAATGGCTTAATTGTGCTCGACTCATTATATTGCTACCAAGTGAAAGGAGAAAAGGAGCGTCGCATTTGCAGTGGAACACAGAGAATTTACTTTACCACTGCCGTTTGCACG
Source organism: Ambystoma mexicanum (assembly GCF_040938575.1). Classification (NCBI taxonomy): domain Eukaryota; kingdom Metazoa; phylum Chordata; class Amphibia; order Caudata; family Ambystomatidae; genus Ambystoma; species Ambystoma mexicanum. The sequence goes on from NC_090933.1 coordinate 565,652,096, forward strand.
AACCTTGTCCAAGGCGAAAAGGTGAAAAGGACGCCTTTCGCTTTAAACTGCAGGAGACTTCACCTACCGACATGCAAGTCACGTGGCAATCAGCTGGGCTCATTAGCCCACCCACGGCGCCCTTGCGGCGTAAGCCCTTAGGCAGAAGGACTGGTGTGGAGCTGTTTTGCTGTGGCGGCGTTTACAATTGCTTAATTGTGCTCGACTCCTTATATTGCTGCCAAGTGAAAGGAGAAAAGGAGCGTTGCATTTCCAGTGGAACACAGAGCATTTACTTTACCCCTGCCATTTGCACAAACTTTGTCCATGGGCGAAAAGGTGAAAAGGATGCCTTTCGCTTTAAACTGCAGGAGACTTTACCTACCGACATGCAAGTCATGTGGCAATCAGCGGGGCTCATTAGCACCCCCACGGCGCCCTTGCGGCGTAAGCCCTGAGGCAGAAGGGCAGGTGTGGAGCTGTTTTGCTGTGGCGGCGTTTACAATTGCTTAATTGTGCTCGACTAATTATATTGCTGCCAAGTGAAAGGAGAAAAGGAGTGTTGCATTTCCAGTGGAACACAGAGCATTTACTTTACCACTGCCGTTTGCACGAACCTTGTCCAAGGCGAAAAGGTGAAAATGACGCCTTTCGCTTTAAACTGCAGGAGACTTCACCTACCGACGCGCAAGTCACGTGGCAATCAGCGGGGCTCATTAGCACCCCCACGGCGCCCTTGCGGCGTAACACCTGAGGCAGAAGGGCTGGTGTGGAGCAGTTTTGCTGCGGCGGCGTTTACAATTGCTTAATTGTGCTCGACTCATTATATTGCTACCAAGTGAAAGGAGAAAAGGAGCGTCGCATTTCCAGTGGAACACAGAGAATTTGCTTTACCCCTGCCATTTGCACAAACTTTGTCCATGGGCAAAATGGTGAAAAGGATGCCTTTCGCTTTAAACTGCAGGAGACTTTACCTACCGACATGCAAGTCACGTGGCAATCAGCTGGGCTCATTAGCCCACCCACGGCGCCCTTGCGGCGTAAGCCCTTAGGCAGAAGGACTGGTGTGGAGCTGTTTTGCTGTGGCGGCGTTTACAATTGCTTAATTGTGCTCGACTCCTTATATTGCTGCCAAGTGAAAGGAGAAAAGGAGCGTCGCATTTCCAGTGGAACACAGAGCATTTACTTTACCCCTGCCATTTGCACAAACTTTGTCCATGGGCGAAAAGGTGAAAAGGATGCCTTTCGCTTTAAACTGCAGGAGACTTTACCTACCGACATGCAAGTCATGTGGCAATCAGCGGGGCTCATTAGCACCCCCACGCCGCCCTTGCGGCGTAAGCCCTGAGGCAGAAGGGCTGGTGTGGAGCTGTTTTGCTGTGGCAGCGTTTACAATTGCTTAATTGTGCTCGATTCATTATATTGCTGCCAAGTGAAAGGAGAAAAGGAGCATCGCATTTCCAGTGGAACACAGAGCATTTACTTTACCCCTGCCGTTTGCACAAACTTTGTCCAAGGCGAAAAGGTGAAAAGGACGCCTTTTGCTTTAAGTTGCAGGAGATGTCACCTACAGAAGCGCAAGTCAGGTGGCAATCAGCTGGGCTCATTAGCACACCCACTGTGCTCTTGCGGCGTGAGCCCTGAGGCAGAAGGACTGGTGTGGAGCTGTTTTGCTGTGGCGGCGTTTACAATTGCTTAATTGTGCTCGACTAATTATATTGCTGCCAAGTGAAAGGAGAAAAGGAGCGATGCATTTCCAGTGGAACACAGAGCATTTACTTTACCCCTGCCATTTGCACAAACTTTGTCCATGGGCGAAAAGGTGAAAAGGATGCCTTTCGCTTTAAACTGCAGGAGACTTTACCTACCAACTTGCAAGTCAAGTGGCAATCAGCAGGGCTCAATAGCCCACCCACGGCGCCCTTGCGGCTTAAGCCCTTAGGCAGAAGGACTGGTGTGGAGCTGTTTTGCTGTGGCGGCGTTTGCAATTGCTTAATTGTGCTCGACTCCTTATATTGCTGCCAAGTGAAAGGAGAAAAGGAGCGTCGCATTTCCAGTGGAACACAGAGCATTTACTTTACCCCTGCCATTTGCACAAACTTTGTCCATGGGCGAAAAGGTGAAAAGGATGCCTTTCGCTTTAAACTGCAGGAGACTTCACCTACCGACGTGCAAGTCACATGACAATCAGCTGCGATCATTAGCACACCCACTGCGCCCTTGCGGCGTAAGCCCTGAGGCAGAAGGGCTGGTGTGGAGCTGTTTTGCTGTGGTGGCATTTACGATAGCTTAATTGTGCTCGACTCATTATATTGCTACCAAGTGAAAGGAGAAAAGGAGCGTTGCATTTCCAGTAGAACACAGAGCATTTACTTTACCCCTGCCATTTGCACAAACTTTGTCCATGGGTGAAAAGGTGAAAAGGATGCCTTTCGCTTTAAACTGCAGGAGACTTCACTTACCGACGTGCAAGTCATGTGGCAATCAGCTGGACTCATTAGCCCACCCACGGCACTGTTGCAGCGTGAGCCCTGAGGCAGAAGGACTGGTGTGGAGCTGTTTTGCTGTGGCGGCGTTTACAATTGCTTTATTGTGCTTGACTCATTATATTGCTGCCAAGTGAAAGGAGAAAAGGAGCGTCGCATTTCCAGTGGAACACAGAGCATTTACTTTACCCCTGCCATTTGCACAAACTTTGTCCATGGGCGAAAAGGTAAAAAGGATGCCTTTCGCTTTAAACTGCAGGAGACTTCACCTACCGACGTGCAAGTCATGTGACAATCAGCTGGGCTCATTAGCACACCCACGGCGCCCTTGCGGCGTAAGCCCTGAGGCAGAAGGGCTGGTGTGGAGCTGTTTTGCTGTGGCGGTATTTACAATTGCTTAATTGTGCTCGACTAATTATATTGCTGCCAAGTGAAAGGAGAAAAGGAGTGTTGCATTTCCAGTGGAACACAGAGCATTTACTTTACCACTGCCGTTTGCACGAACCTTGTCCAAGGCGAAAAGGTGAAAAGGACGCCTTTCGCTTTAAACTGCAGGAGACTTCACCTACCGACGCGCAAGTCACGTGGCAATCAGCGGGGCTCATTAGCACCCCCACGGCGCCCTTGCGGCGTAAGACCTGAGGCAGAAGGGCTGGTGTGGAGCAGTTTTGCTGTGGCGGCGTTTACAATTGCTTAATTGTGCTCGACTCATTATATTGCTACCAAGTGAAAGGAGAAAAGGAGCGTCGCATTTCCAGTGGAACACAGAGCATTTACTTTACCCCTGCCATTTGCACAAACTTTGTCCATGGGCGAAATGGTGAAAAGGATGCCTTTCGCTTTAAACTGCAGGAGACTTTACCTACCGACATGCAAGTCACATGGCAATCAGCTGGGCTCATTAGCCCACCCACGGCGCCCTTGCGGCGTAAGCCCTTAGGTAGAAGGACTGGTGTGGAGCTGTTTTGCTGTGGCGGCGTTTACAATTGCTTAATTGTGCTCGACTCCTTATATTGCTGCCAAGTGAAAGGAGAAAAGGAGCGTCGCATTTCCAGTGGAACACAGAGCATTTACTTTACCCCTGCCATTTGCACAAACTTTGTCCATGGGCGAAAAGGTGAAAAGGATGCCTTTTGCTGTAAACTGCAGGAGACTTCACCTACCGACGTGCAAGTCACGTGGCAATCAGCTGGGCTCATTAGCACACCCACTGCACCCTTGCGGCGTAAGCCATGAGGCAGAAGGGCTGGTGTGGAGCTGTTTTGCTGTGGCGGCATTTACAATTGCTTAATTGTGCTCGACTCATTAAATTGCTGCCAAGTGACAGGAGAAAAGGAGCGTTGCATTTCCAGTGCAACACAGAGAATTTACTTTACCCATGCCGTTTGCACGAACCTTGTCCAAAGCGAAAAGGTGAAAAGGACGCCTTTTGCTTTAAACTGCAGGAGACTTCACCTACCGACGCGCAAGTCATGTGGCAATCAGCGGGGCTCATTAGCACCCCCACGGCGCCCTTGCGGCGTAAGCCCTCAGGCAGAAGGGCTGGTGTGGAGCTGTTTTGCTGTGGCGGCATTTACAATTGCTTAATTGTGCTCGATTCATTATATTGCTGCCAAGTGAAAGGAGAAAAGGAGCGTCGCATTTCCAGTGGAACACAGAGCATTTACTTTACCCCTGCCGTTTGTACAAACTTTTTCCAAGGCGAAAAGGTGAAAAGGACGCCTTTTGCTTTAAGTTGCAGGAGACGTCACCTACCGAAGCGCAAGTCACGTGGCAATCAGCTGGGCTCATTAGCACACCCACGGCGCCCTTGCGGCGTAAGCCATGAGGCAGAAGGGCTGGTGTGGAGCTGTTTTGCTGTGGCGGCATTTACAATTGCTTAATTGTGCTCGACTCATTATATTGCTGCCAAGTGAAAGGAGAAAAGGAGCGTTGCATTTCCAGTGGAACACAGAGCATTTACTTTACCCCTGCCGTTTGCACGAACCTTGTCCAAGGCGAAAAGGTGAAAAGGACGCCTTTCGCTTTAAACTGCAGGAGACTTCACCTACCGACGCGCAAGTCACGTGGCAATCAGCGGGGCTCATTAGCACCCCCACGGCGCCCTTGCGGCGTAAGCCCTGAGGCAGAAGGGCTGGTGTGGAGCTGTTTTGCTGTGGCGGCATTTACAATTGCTTAATTGTGCTCGATTCATTATATTGCTGCCAAGTGAAAGGAGAAAAGGAGCGTTGCATTTCCAGTGGAACACAGAGCATTTACTTTACCCCTGCCATTTGCACAAACTTTGTCCATGGGCGAAAAGGTGAAAAGGATGCCTTTCGCTTTAAACTGCAGGAGACTTCACCTACCGACGTGCAAGTCACATGACAATCAGCTGCGATCATTAGCACACCCACTGCGCCCTTGCGGCGTAAGCCCTGAGGCAGAAGGACTGGTGTGGAGCTGTTTTGCTGTGGCGGCGTTTACAATTGCTTAATTGTGCTCGACTCATTATATTGCTGCCAAGTGAAAGGAGAAAAGGAGCGTCACATTTCCAGTGGAACACAGAGCATTTACTTTACCCCGCCATTTGCACAAACTTTGTCCATGGGCGAAAAGGTAAAAAGGATGCCTTTCGCTTTAAACTGCAGGAGACTTCACCTACCGACGCGCAAGTCACGTGGCAATCAGCGGGGCTCATTAGCACCCCCACGGCGCCCTTGCGGCGTAAGCCCTCAGGCAGAAGGGCTGGTGTGGAGCTGTTTTGCTGTGGCGGCATTTACAATTGCTTAATTGTGCTCGATTCATTATATTGCTGCCAAGTGAAAGGAGAAAAGGAGCGTCGCATTTCCAGTGGAACACAGAGCATTTACTTTACCCCTGCCGTTTGTACAAACTTTTTCCAAGGCGAAAAGGTGAAAAGGACGCCTTTTGCTTTAAGTTGCAGGAGACGTCACCTACCGAAGCGCAAGTCACGTGGCAATCAGCTGGGCTCATTAGCACACCCACGGCGCCCTTGCGGCGTAAGCCATGAGGCAGAAGGGCTGGTGTGGAGCTGTTTTGCTGTGGCGGCATTTACAATTGCTTAATTGTGCTCGACTCATTATATTGCTGCCAAGTGAAAGGAGAAAAGGAGCGTTGCATTTCCAGTGGAACACAGAGCATTTACTTTACCCCTGCCGTTTGCACGAACCTTGTCCAAGGCGAAAAGGTGAAAAGGACGCCTTTCGCTTTAAACTGCAGGAGACTTCACCTACCGACGCGCAAGTCACGTGGCAATCAGCGGGGCTCATTAGCACCCCCACGGCACCCTTGCGGCGTAAACCCTGAGGCAGAAGGGCTGGTGTGGAGCTGTTTTGCTGTGGCGGCATTTACAATTGCTTAATTGTGCTTGATTCATTATATTGCTGCCAAGTGAAAGGAGAAAAGGAGCGTTGCATTTCCAGTGGAACACAGAGCATTTACTTTACCCCTGCCATTTGCACAAACTTTGTCCATGGGCGAAAAGGTGAAAAGGATGCCTTTCGCTTTAAACTGCAGGAGACTTCACCTACCGACGTGCAAGTCACATGACAATCAGCTGCGATCATTAGCACACCCACTGCGCCCTTGCGGCGTAAGCCCTGAGGCAGAAGGACTGGTGTGGAGCTGTTTTGCTGTGGCGGCGTTTACAATTGCTTAATTGTGCTCGACTCATTATATTGCTGCCAAGTGAAAGGAGAAAAGGAGCGTCACATTTCCAGTGGAACACAGAGCATTTACTTTACCCCGCCATTTGCACAAACTTTGTCCATGGGCGAAAAGGTAAAAAGGATGCCTTTCGCTTTAAACTGCAGGAGACTTCACCTACCGATGTGCAAGTCACGTGACAATCAGCTGGGCTCATTAGCACACCCACGGCGCCCTTGCGGCGTAAGCCCTGAGGCAGAAGGGCTGGTGTGGAGCTGTTTTACTGTGGCGGCATTTACAATTGCTTAATTGTGCTCGACTAATTATATTGCTGCCAAGTGAAAGGAGAAAAGGAGTGTTGCATTTCCAGTGGAACACAGAGCATTTACTTTACCCCTGCCGTTTGCACGAACCTTGTCCAAGGCGAAAAGGTGAAAAGGACGCCTTTCGCTTTAAACTGCAGGAGACTTCACCTACCGACGCGCAAGTCACGTGGCAATCAGCGGGGCTCATTAGCACCCCCACGGCGCCCTTGCGGCGTAAGACCTGAGGCAGAAGGGCTGGTGTGGAGCAGTTTTGCTGTGGCGGCGTTTACAATTGCTTAATTGTGCTCGACTCATTATATTGCTACCAAGTGAAAGGAGAAAAGGAGCGTCGCATTTCCAGTGGAACACAGAGCATTTACTTTACCCCTGCCATTTGCACAAACTTTGTCCATGGGCGAAATGGTGAAAAGGATGCCTTTCGCTTTAAACTGCAGGAGACTTTACCTACCGACATGCAAGTCACATGGCAATCAGCTGGGCTCATTAGCCCACCCACGGCGCCCTTGCGGCGTAAGCCCTTAGGTAGAAGGACTGGTGTGGAGCTGTTTTGCTGTGGCGGCGTTTACAATTGCTTAATTGTGCTCGACTCCTTATATTGCTGCCAAGTGAAAGGAGAAAAGGAGCGTCGCATTTCCAGTGGAACACAGAGCATTTACTTTACCCCTGCCATTTGCACAAACTTTGTCCATGGGCGAAAAGGTGAAAAGGATGCCTTTCGCTTTAAACTGCAGGAGACTTTACCTACCGACATGCAAGTCACGTGGCAATCAGCTGGGCTCATTAGCCCACCCACGGCGCCCTTGCGGCGTAAGCCCTTAGGCAGAAGGACTGGTGTGGAGCTGTTTTGCTGTGGCGGCGTTTACAATTGCTTAATTGTGCTCGACTCCTTATATTGCTGCCAAGTGAAAGGAGAAAAGGAGCGTCGCATTTCCAGTGGAACACAGAGCATTTACTTTACCCCTGCCATTTGCACAAACTTTGTTCATGGGCGAAAAGGTGAAAAGGATGCCTTTTGCTGTAAACTGCAGGAGACTTCACCTACCGACGTGCAAGTCACGTGGCAATCAGCTGGGCTCATTAGCACACCCACTGCACCCTTGCGGCGTAAGCCATGAGGCAGAAGGGCTGGTGTGGAGCTGTTTTGCTGTGGCGGCATTTACAATTGCTTAATTGTGCTCGACTCATTATATTGCTGCCAAGTGAAAGGAGAAAAGGAGCGTTGCATTTCCAGTGGAACACAGAGAATTTACTTTACCCATGCCGTTTGCACGAACCTTGTCCAAAGCGAAAAGGTGAAAAGGACGCCTTTCGCTTTAAACTGCAGGAGACTTCACCTACCGACGCGCAAGTCACGTGGCAATCAGCGGGGCTCATTAGCACCCCCACGGCGCCCTTGCGGCGTAAGCCCTCAGGCAGAAGGGCTGGTGTGGAGCTGTTTTGCTGTGGCGGCATTTACAATTGCTTAATTGTGCTCGATTCATTATATTGCTGCCAAGTGAAAGGAGAAAAGGAGCGTCGCATTTCCAGTGGAACACAGAGCATTTACTTCACCCCTGCCGTTTGTACAAACTTTTTCCAAGGCGAAAAGGTGAAAAGGACGCCTTTTGCTTTAAGTTGCAGGAGACGTCACCTACCGAAGCGCAAGTCACGTGGCAATCAGCTGGGCTCATTAGCACACCCACGGCGCCCTTGCGGCGTAAGCCATGAGGCAGAAGGGCTGGTGTGGAGCTGTTTTGCTGTGGCGGCATTTACAATTGCTTAATTGTGCTCGACTCATTATATTGCTGCCAAGTGAAAGGAGAAAAGGAGCGTTGCATTTCCAGTGGAACACAGAGCATTTACTTTACCCCTGCCGTTTGCACGAACCTTGTCCAAGGCGAAAAGGTGAAAAGGACGCCTTTCGCTTTAAACTGCAGGAGACTTCACCTACCGACGCGCAAGTCACGTGGCAATCAGCGGGGCTCATTAGCACCCCCACGGCACCCTTGCGGCGTAAACCCTGAGGCAGAAGGGCTGGTGTGGAGCTGTTTTGCTGTGGCGGCATTTACAATTGCTTAATTGTGCTTGATTCATTATATTGCTGCCAAGTGAAAGGAGAAAAGGAGCGTTGCATTTCCAGTGGAACACAGAGCATTTACTTTACCCCTGCCATTTGCACAAACTTTGTCCATGGGCGAAAAGGTGAAAAGGATGCCTTTCGCTTTAAACTGCAGGAGACTTCACCTACCGACGTGCAAGTCACATGACAATCAGCTGCGATCATTAGCACACCCACTGCGCCCTTGCGGCGTAAGCCCTGAGGCAGAAGGACTGGTGTGGAGCTGTTTTGCTGTGGCGGCGTTTACAATTGCTTAATTGTGCTCGACTCATTATATTGCTGCCAAGTGAAAGGAGAAAAGGAGCGTCACATTTCCAGTGGAACACAGAGCATTTACTTTACCCCTGCCGTTTGCACGAACCTTGTCCATGGGCGAAAAGGTAAAAAGGATGCCTTTCGCTTTAAACTGCAGGAGACTTCACCTACTGACGTGCAAGTCACGTGACAATCAGCTGGGCTCATTAGCACACCCACGGCGCCCTTGCGGCGTAAACCCTGAGGCAGAAGGGCTGGTGTGGAGCTGTTTTACTGTGGCAGCATTTACAATTGCTTAATTGTGCTCGACTAATTATATTGCTGCCAAGTGAAAGGAGAAAAGGAGTGTTGCATTTCCAGTGGAACACAGAGCATTTACTTTACCCCTGCCGTTTGCACGAACCTTGTCCAAGGCGAAAAGGTGAAAAGGACGCCTTTCGCTTTAAACTGCAGGAGACTGCACCTACCGACGCGCAAGTCACGTGGCAATCAGCGGGGCTCATTAGCACCCCCACGGCGCCCTTGCGGCGTAAGACCTGAGGCAGAAGGGCTGGTGTGGAGCTGTTTTGCTGTGGCGGTGTTTACAATTGCTTAATTGTGCTCGACTCATTATATTGCTACCAAGTGAAAGGAGAAAAGGAGCGTCGCATTTCCAGTGGAACACAGAGCATTTACTTTACCCCTGCCATTTGCACATACTTTGTCCATGGGCGAAATGGTGAAAAGGATGCCTTTCGCTTTAAACTGCAGGAGACTTTACCTACCGACATGCAAGTCACGTGGCAATCAGCGGGGCTCATTAGCACCCCCACGGCGCCCTTGCGGCGTAAGCCATGAGGCAGAAGGGCTGGTGTGGAGCTGTTTTGCTGTGGCGGCATTTAGAATTGCTTAATTGTGCTCGACTAATTATATTGCTGCCAAGTGAAAGGAGAAAAGGAGTGTTGCATTTCCAGTGGCACACAGAGCATTTACTTTACCACTGCCGTTTGCACGAACCTTGTCCAAGGCGAAAAGGTGAAAAGGACGCCTTTCGCTTTAAACTGCAGGAGACTTCACCTACCGACGCGCAAGTCACGTGGAAATCAGCGGGGCTCATTAGCACCCCCACGGCGCCCTTGCGGCGTAAGACCTGAGGCAGAAGGGCTGGTGTGAAGCAGTTTTGCTGTGGCGGCGTTTACAATTGCTTAATTGTGCTCGACTCATTATATTGCTACCAAGTGAAAGGAGAAAAGGAGCGTCGCATTTCCAGTGGAACACAGAGAATTTGCTTTACCCCTGCCATTTGCACAAACTTTGTCCATGGGCAAAATGGTGAAAAGGTGAAAAGGATGCCTTTCGCTTTAAACTGCAGGAGACTTTACCTACCGACATGCAAGTCACGTGGCAATCAGCTGGGCTCATTAGCCCACCCACGGCGCCCTTGCGGCGTAAGCCCTTAGGCAGAAGGACTGGTGTGGAGCTGTTTTGCTGTGGCGGCGTTTACAATTGCTTAATTGTGCTCGACTCCTTATATTGCTGCCAAGTGAAAGGAGAAAAGGAGCGTCGCATTTCCAGTGGAACACAGAGCATTTACTTTACCCCTGCCATTTGCACAAACTTTATCCATGGGCGAAAAGGTGAAAAGGATGCCTTTCGCTTTAAACTGCAGGAGACTTCACCTACCGACGTGCAAGTCACGTGACAATCAGCTGGGCTCATTAGCACACCCAAGGCACCCTTGCGGCGTAAGCCCTGAGGCAGAAGGGCTGGTGTGGAGCTGTTTTGCTGTGGCGGCATTTACAATTGCTTAATTGTGCTCGACTAATTATATTGCTGCCAAGTGAAAGGAGAAAAGGAGTGTTGCATTTCCAATGGAACACAGAGCATTTACTTTACCACTGCCGTTTGCACGAACCTTGTCCAAGGCGAAAAGGTGAAAAGGACGCCTTTCGCTTTAAACTGCAGGAGATTTCACCTACCGACGCGCAAGTCACGTGGCAATCAGCGGGGCTCATTAGCACCCCCACGGCGCCCTTGCGGCGTAAGACCTGAGGCAGAAGGGCTGGTGTGGAGCTGTTTTGCTGTGGCGGCGTTTACAATTGCTTAATTGTGCTCGATTCATTATATTGCTGCCAAGTGAAAGGAGAAAAGGAGCATCGCATTTCCAGTGGAACACAGAGCATTTACTTTACCCCTGCCGTTTGCACAAACTTTGTCCAAGGCGAAAAGGTGAAAAGGACGCCTTTTGCTTTAAGTTGCAGGAGACTTTACCTACCGACATGCAAGTCATGTGGCAATCAGCGGGGCTCATTAGCACCCCCACGCCGCCCTTGCGGCGTAAGCCCTGAGGCAGAAGGGCTGGTGTGGAGCTGTTTTGCTGTGGCGGCATTTACAATTGCTTAATTGTGCTCGATTCATTATATTGCTGCCAAGTGAAAGGAGAAAAGGAGCATCGCATTTCCAGTGGAACACAGAGCATTTACTTTACCCCTGCCATTTGCACAAACTTTATCCATGGGCGAAAAGGTGAAAAGGATGCCTTTCGCTTTAAACTGCAGGAGACTTTACCTACCGACATGCAAGTCATGTGGCAATCAGCGGGGCTCATTAGCACCCCCACGCCGCCCTTGCGGCGTAAGCCCTGAGGCAGAAGGGCTGGTGTGGAGCTGTTTTGCTGTGGCGGTGTTTACAATTGCTTAATTGTGCTCGACTCATTATATTGCTACCAAGTGAAAGGAGAAAAGGAGCGTCGCATTTCCAGTGGAACACAGAGCATTTACTTTACCCCTGCCATTTGCACATACTTTGTCCATGGGCGAAATGGTGAAAAGGATGTCTTTCGCTTTAAACTGCAGGAGACTTTACCTACCGACATGCAAGTCACGTGGCAATCAGCGGGGCTCATTAGCACCCCCACGGCGCCCTTGCGGCGTAAGCCATGAGGCAGAAGGGCTGGTGTGGAGCTGTTTTGCTGTGGCGGCATTTAGAATTGCTTAATTGTGCTCGACTAATTATATTGCTGCCAAGTGAAAGGAGAAAAGGAGTGTTGCATTTCCAGTGGAACACAGAGCATTTACTTTACCACTGCCGTTTGCACGAACCTTGTCCAAGGCGAAAAGGTGAAAAGGACGCCTTTCGCTTTAAACTGCAGGAGACTTCACCTACCGACGCGCAAGTCACGTGGCAATCAGCGGGGCTCATTAGCACCCCCACAGCGCCCTTGCGGCGTAAGACCTGAAGCAGAAGGGCTGGTGTGGAGCAGTTTTGCTGTGGCGGCGTTTACAATTGCTTAATTGTGCTCGACTCATTATATTGCTACCAAGTGAAAGGAGAAAAGGAGCGTCCCATTTCCAGTGGAACACAGAGAATCTGCTTTACCCCTGCCATTTGCACAAACTTTGTCCATGGGCAAAATGGTGAAAAGGATGCCTTTCACTTTAAACTGCAGGAGACTTTACCTACCGACATGCAAGTCACGTGGCAATCAGCTGGGCTCATTAGCCCACCCACGGCGCCCTTGCGGCGTAAGCCCTTAGGCAGAAGGACTGGTGTGGAGCTGTTTTGCTGTGGCGGCGTTTACAATTGCTTAATTGTGCTCCACTCCTTATATTGCTGCCAAGTGAAAGGAGAAAAGGAGCGTCGCATTTCCAGTGGAACACAGAGCATTTACTTTACCCCTGCCATTTGCACAAACTTTATCCATGGGCGAAAAGGTGAAAAGGATGCCTTTCGCTTTAAACTGCAGGAGACTTTACCTACCGACATGCAAGTCATGTGGCAATCAGCGGGGCTCATTAGCACCCCCACGCCGCCCTTGCGGCGTAAGCCCTGAGGCAGAAGGGCTGGTGTGGAGCTGTTTTGCTGTGGCGGCGTTTACAATTGCTTAATTGTGCTCGATTCATTATATTGCTGCCAAGTGAAAGGAGAAAAGGAGCATCGCATTTCCAGTGGAACACAGAGCATTTACTTTACCCCTGCCGTTTGCACAAACTTTGTCCAAGGCGAAAAGGTGAAAAGGACGCCTTTTGCTTTAAGTTGCAGGAGATGTCACCTACAGAAGCGCAAGTCACGTGGCAATCAGCTGGGCTCATTAGCACACCCACTGTGCTCTTGCGGCGTGAGCCCTGAGGCAGAAGGACTGGTGTGGAGCTGTTTTGCTGTGGCGGCGTTTACAATTGCTTAATTGTGCTCGACTAATTATATTGCTGCCAAGTGAAAGGAGAAAAGGAGCGATGCATTTCCAGTGGAACACAGAGCATTTACTTTACCCCTGCCATTTGCACAAACTTTGTCCATGGGCGAAAAGGTGAAAAGGATGCCTTTCGCTTTAAACTGCAGGAGACTTTACCTACCGACTTGCAAGTCAAGTGGCAATCAGCAGGGCTCAATAGCCCACCCACGGCGCCCTTGCGGCTTAAGCCCTTAGGCAGAAGGACTGGTGTGGAGCTGTTTTGCTGTGGCGGCGTTTGCAATTGCTTAATTGTGCTCGACTCCTTATATTGCTGCCAAGTGAAAGGAGAAAAGGAGCGTCGCATTTCCAGTGGAACACAGAGCATTTACTTTACCCCTGCCATTTGCACAAACTTTGTCCATGGGCGAAAAGGTGAAAAGGATGCCTTTCGCTTTAAACTGCAGGAGACTTCACCTACCGACGTGCAAGTCACATGACAATCAGCTGCGATCATTAGCACACCCACTGCGCCCTTGCGGCGTAAGCCCTGAGGCAGAAGGGCTGGTGTGGAGCTGTTTTGCTGTGGTGGCATTTACGATAGCTTAATTGTGCTCGACTCATTATATTGCTACCAAGTGAAAGGAGAAAAGGAGCGTCGCATTTCCAGTAGAACACAGAGCATTTACTTTACCCCTGCCATTTGCACAAACTTTGTCCATGGGCGAAATGGTGAAAAGGATGCCTTTCGCTTTAAACTGCAGGAGACTTTACCTACCGACATGCAAGTCACATGGCAATCAGCTGGGCTCATTAGCCCACCCAAGGCGCCCTTGCGGCGTAAGCCCTGAGGCAGAAGGACTGGTGTGGAGCTGTTTTGCTGTGGCGGCGTTTACAATTGCTTAATTGTGCTTGACTCATTATATTGCTGCCAAGTGAAAGGAGAAAAGGAGCGTCGCATTTCCAGTGGAACAAAGAGCATTTACTTTACCCCTGCCATTTGCACAAACTTTGTCCATGGGCGAAAAGGTAAAAAGGATGCCTTTTGCTTTAAACTGCAGGAGACTTCACCTACCGACGTGCCAGTCACGTGACAATCAGCTGGGCTCATTAGCACACCCACGGCGCCCTTGCGGCGTAAGCCCTGAGGCAGAAGGGCTGGTGTGGAGCTGTTTTGCTGTGGCGGTATTTACAATTGCTTAATTGTGCTCGACTAATTATATTGCTGCCAAGTGAAAGGAGAAAAGGAGTGTTGCATTTCCAGTGGAACACAGAGCATTTACTTTACCACTGCCGTTTGCACGAACCTTGTCCAAGGCGAAAAGGTGAAAAGGACGCCTTTCGCTTTAAACTGCAGGAGACTTTACCTACCGACATGCAAGTCACGTGGCAATCAGCTGGGCTCATTAGCCCACCCACGGCGCCCTTGCGGCGTAAGCCATTAGGCAGAAGGACTGGTGTGGAGCTGTTTTGCTGTGGCGGCGTTTACAATTGCTTAATTGTGCTCGACTCCTTATATTGCTGCCAAGTGAAAGGAGAAAAGGAGCATCGCATTTCCAGTGGAACACAGAGCATTTACTTTACCCCTGCCATTTGCACAAACTTTGTCCATGGGCGAAAAGGTGAAAAGGATGCCTTTTGCTGTAAACTGCAGGAGACTTCACCTACCGACGTGCAAGTCACGTGGCAATCAGCTGGGCTCATTAGCACACCCACTGCACCCTTGCGGCGTAAGCCATGAGGCAGAAGGGCTGGTGTGGAGCTGTTTTGCTGTGGCGGCATTTACAATTGCTTAATTGTGCTCGACTCATTATATTGCTGCCAAGTGAAAGGAGAAAAGGAGCGTTGCATTTCCAGTGGAACACAGAGAATTTACTTTACCCTTGCCGTTTGCACGAACCTTGTCCAAAGCGAAAAGGTGAAAAGGACGCCTTTCGCTTTAAACTGCAGGAGACTTCACCTACCGACGCGCAAGTCATGTGGCAATCAGCGGGGCTCATTAGCACCCCCACGGCGCCCTTGCGGCGTAAGCCCTCAGGCAGAAGGGCTGGTGTGGAGCTGTTTTGCTGTGGCGGCATTTACAATTGCTTAATTGTGCTCGATTCATTATATTGCTGCCAAGTGAAAGGAGAAAAGGAGCGTCGCATTTCCAGTGGAACACAGAGCATTTACTTTACCCCTGCCGTTTGTACAAACTTTTTCCAAGGCGAAAAGGTGAAAAGGACGCCTTTTGCTTTAAGTTGCAGGAGACATCACCTACCGAAGCGCAAGTCACGTGGCAATCAGCTGGGCTCATTAGCACACCCACGGCGCCCTTGCGGCGTAAGCCATGAGGCAGAAGGGCTGGTGTGGAGCTGTTTTGCTGTGGCGGCATTTACAATTGCTTAATTGTGCTCGACTCATTATATTGCTGCCAAGTGAAAGGAGAAAAGGAGCGTTGCATTTCCAGTGGAACACAGAGCATTTACTTTACCCCTGCCGTTTGCACGAACCTTGTCCAAGGCGAAAAGGTGAAAAGGACGCCTTTCGCTTTAAACTGCAGGAGACTTCACCTACCGACGCGCAAGTCACGTGGCAATCAGCGGGGCTCATTAGCACCCCCACGGCGCCCTTGCGGCGTAAGCCCTGAGGCAGAAGGGCTGGTGTGGAGCTGTTTTGCTGTGGCGGCATTTACAATTGCTTAATTGTGCTCGATTCATTATATTGCTGCCAAGTGAAAGGAGAAAAGGAGCGTTGCATTTCCAGTGGAACACAGAGCATTTACTTTACCCCTGCCATTTGCACAAACTTTGTCCATGGGCGAAAAGGTGAAAAGGATGCCTTTCGCTTTAAACTGCAGGAGACTTCACCTACCGACGTGCAAGTCACATGACAATCAGCTGCGATCATTAGCACACCCACTGCGCCCTTGCGGCGTAAGCCCTGAGGCAGAAGGACTGGTGTGGAGCTGTTTTGCTGTGGCGGCGTTTACAATTGCTTAATTGTGCTCGACTCATTATATTGCTGCCAAGTGAAAGGAGAAAAGGAGCGTCACATTTCCAGTGGAACACAGAGCATTTACTTTACCCCTGCCATTTGCACAAACTTTGTCCATGGGCGAAAAGGTAAAAAGGATGCCTTTCGCTTTAAACTGCAGGAGACTTCACCTACCGACGTGCAAGTCACGTGACAATCAGCTGGGCTCATTAGCACACCCACGGCGCCCTTGCGGCGTAAGCCCTGAGGCAGAAGGGCTGGTGTGGAGCTGTTTTACTGTGGCGGCATTTACAATTGCTTAATTGTGCTCGACTCATTATATTGCTGCCAAGTGAAAGGAGAAAAGGAGTGTTGCATTTCCAGTGGAACACAGAGCATTTACTTTACCCCTGCCGTTTGCACGAACCTTGTCCAAGGCGAAAAGGTGAAAAGGACGCCTTTCGCTTTAAACTGCAGGAGACTTCACCTACCGACGCGCAAGTCACGTGGCAATCAGCGGGGCTCATTAGCACCCCCACGGCGCCCTTGCGGCGTAAGACCTGAGGCAGAAGGGCTGGTGTGGAGCTGTTTTGCTGTGGCGGCGTTTACAATTGCTTAATTGTGCTCGACTCATTATATTGCTACCAAGTGAAAGGAGAAAAGGAGCGTCGCATTTCCAGTGGAACACAGAGCATTTACTTTACCCCTGCCATTTGCACATACTTTGTCCATCGGCAAAATGGTGAAAAGGATGCCTTTCGCTTTAAACTGCAGGAGACTTTACCTACCGACATGCAAGTCACGTGGCAATCAGCGGGGCTCATTAGCACCCCCACGGCGCCCTTGCGGCGTAAGCCATGAGGCAGAAGGGCTGGTGTGGAGCTGTTTTGCTGTGGCGGCATTTAGAATTGCTTAATTGTGCTCGACTCATTATATTGCTGCCAAGTGAAAGGAGAAAAGGAGCATCGCATTTCCAGTGGAACACAGAGCATTTACTTTACCCCTGCCGTTTGCACAAACTTTGTCCAAGGCGAAAAGGTGAAAAGGACGCCTTTTGCTTTAAGTTCCAGGAGACGTCACCTACAGAAGTGCAAGTCACGTGGCAATCAGCTGGGCTCATTAGCACACCCACTGGGCTCTTGCGGCGTGAGCCCTGAGGCAGAAGGACTGGTGTGGAGCTGTTTTGCTGTGGCGGCGTTTACAATTGCTTAATTGTGCTTGACTAATTATATTGCTGCCAAGTGAAAGGAGAAAAGGAGCGATGCATTTCCAGTGGAACACAGAGCATTTACTTTACCCCTGCCATTTGCACAAACTTTGTCCATGGGCGAAAAGGTGAAAAGGATGCCTTTCCCTTTAAACTGCAGGAGACTTTACCTACCGACTTGCAAGTCAAGTGGCAATCAGCAGGGCTCAATAGCCCACCCACGGCGCCCTTGCGGCTTAAGCCCTTAGGCAGAAGGACTGGTGTGGAGCTGTTTTGCTGTGGCGGCGTTTGCAATTGCTTAATTGTGCTCGACTCCTTATATTGCTGCCAAGTGAAAGGAGAAAAGGAGCGTCGCATTTCCAGTGGAACACAGAGCATTTACTTTACCCCTGCCATTTGCACAAACTTTGTCCATGGGCGAAAAGGTGAAAAGGATGCCTTTCGCTTTAAACTGCAGGAGACTTCACCTACCGACGTGCAAGTCACATGACAATCAGCTGCGATCATTAGCACACCCACTGCGCCCTTGCGGCGTAAGCCCTGAGGCAGAAGGGCTGGTGTGGAGCTGTTTTGCTGTGGCGGCATTTACGATAGCTTAATTGTGCTCGACTCATTATATTGCTACCAAGTGAAAGGAGAAAAGGAGCGTCGCATTTCCAGTGGAACACAGAGCATTTACTTTACCCCTGCCATTTGCACAAACTTTGTCCATGGGCGAAAAGGTGAAAAGGATGCCTTTCGCTTTAAACTGCAGGAGACTTCACTTACCGACGTGCAAGTCATGTGGCAATCAGCTGGACTCATTAGCCCACCCACGGCACTGTTGCAGCGTGAGCCCTGAGGCAGAAGGACTGGTGTGGAGCTGTTTTGCTGTGGCGGCGTTTACAATTGCTTAATTGTGCTCGACTCATTATATTGCTGCCAAGTGAAAGGAGAAAAGGAGCGTCGCATTTCCAGTGGAACACAGAGCATTTACTTTACCCCTGCCATTTGCACAAACTTTGTCCATGGGCGAAAAGGTAAAAAGGATGCCTTTCGCTTTAAACTGCAGGAGACTTCACCTACCGACGTGCAAGTCACGTGAATATCAGCTGGGCTCATTAGCACACCCACGGCGCCCTTGCGGCGTAAGCCCTGAGGCAGAAGGGCTGGTGTGGAGCTGTTTTGCTGTGGCGGTATTTACAATTGCTTAATTGTGCTCGACTAATTATATTGCTGCCAAGTGAAAGGAGAAAAGGAGTGTTGCATTTCCAGTGGAACACAGAGCATTTACTTTACCACTGCCGTTTGCACGAACCTTGTCCAAGGCGAAAAGGTGAAAAGGACGCCTTTCGCTTTAAACTGCAGGAGACTTCACCTACCGACGCGCAAGTCACGTGGCAATCAGCGGGGCTCATTAGCACCCACACGTCGCCCTTGCGGCGTAAGACCTGAGGCAGAAGGGCTGGTGTGGAGCAGTTTTGCTGTGGCAGCGTTTACAATTGCTTAATTGTGCTCGACTCATTATATTGCTGCCAAGTGAAAGGAGAAAAGGAGTGTTGCATTTCCAGTGGAACACAGAGCATTTACTTTACCCCTGCCGTTTGCACGAACCTTGTCCAAGGCGAAAAGGTAAAAAGGACGCCTTTCGCTTTAAACTGCAGGAGACTTCACCTACCGACGCGCAAATCACGTGGCAATCAGCGGGGCTCATTAGCACCCCTACGGCGCCCTTGCGGCGTAAGACCTGAGGCAGAAGGGCTGGTGTGGAGCTGTTTTGCTGTGGCGGTGTTTACAATTGCTTAATTGTGCTCGACTCATTATATTGCTACCAAGTGAAAGGAGAAAAGGAGCGTCGCATTTCCAGTGGAACACAGAGCATTTACTTTACCCCTGCCATTTGCACATACTTTGTCCATGGGCGAAATGGTGAAAAGGATGCCTTTCGCTTTAAACTGCAGGAGACTTTACCTACCGACATGCAAGTCACGTGGCAATCAGCGGGGCTCATTAGCACCCCCACGGCGCCCTTGCGGCGTAAGCCATGAGACAGAAGGGCTGGTGTGGAGCTGTTTTGCTGTGGCGGCATTTAGAATTTCTTAATTGTGCTCGACTAATTATATTGCTGCCAAGTGAAAGGAGAAAAGGAGTGTTGCATATCCAGTGGAACACAGAGCATTTACTTTACCACTGCCGTTTGCACGAACCTTGTCCAAGGCGAAAAGGTGAAAAGGACGCCTTTCGCTTTAAACTGCAGGAGACTTCACCTACCGACGCGCAAGTCACGTGGCAATCAGCGGGGCTCATTAGCACCCCCACGGCGCCCTTGCGGCGTAAGACCTGAGGCAGAAGGGCTGGTGTGGAGCAGTTTTGCTGTGGCGGCGTTTACAATTGCTTAATTGTGCTTGACTCATTATATTGCTACCAAGTGAAAGGAGAAAAGGAGCGTCGCATTTCCAGTGGAACACAGAGCATTTACTTTACCCCTGCCATTTGCACAAACTTTGTCCATGGGCGAAAAGGTAAAAAGGATGCCTTTCGCTTTAAACTGCAGGAGACTTCACCTACCGACGTGCAAGTCACGTGACAATCAGCTGGGCTCATTAGCACACCCACGGCGCCCTTGCGGCGTAAGCCCTGGGGCAGAAGGGCTGGTGTGGAGCTGTTTTGCTGTGGCGGTATTTACAATTGCTTAATTGTGCTCGACTAATTATATTGCTGCCAAGTGAAAGGAGAAAAGGAGTGTTGCATTTCCAGTGGAACACAGAGCATTTACTTTACCACTGCCGTTTGCACGAACCTTGTCCAAGGCGAAAAGGTGAAAAGGACGCCTTTCGCTTTAAACTGCAGGAGACTTCACCTACCGACGCGCAAGTCACGTGGCAATCAGCGGGGCTCATTAGCACCCCCACGGCGCCCTTGCGGCGTAAGACCTGAGGCAGAAGGGCTGGTGTGGAGCAGTTTTGCTGTGGCGGCGTTTACAATTGCTTAATTGTGCTCGACTCATTATATTGCTACCAAGTGAAAGGAGAAAAGGAGCGTCGCATTTCCAGTGGAACACAGAGCATTTACTTTACCCCTGCCATTTGCACAAACTTTGTCCATGGGCGAAATGGTGAAAAGGATGCCTTTCGCTTTAAACTGCAGGAGACTTTACCTACCGACATGCAAGTCACATGGCAATCAGCTGGGCTCATTAGCCCACCCACGGCGCCCTTGCGGCGTAAGCCCTTAGGCAGAAGGACTGGTGTGGAGCAGTTTTGCTGTGGCGGCATTTACAATTGCTTAATTGTGCTCGACTCCTTATATTGCAGCCAAGTGAAAGGAGAAAAGGAGCGTCGCATTTCCAGTGGAACACAGAGCATTTACTTTACCCCTGCCATTTGCACAAACTTTGTCCATGGGCGAAAAGGTGAAAAGGATGCCTTTCGCTTTAAACTGCAGGAGACTTTACCTACCGACATGCAAGTCACGTGGCAATCAGCTGGGCTCATTAGCCCACCCACGGCGCCCTTGCGGCGTAAGCCCTTAGGCAGAAGGACTGGTGTGGAGCTGTTTTGCTGTGGCGGCGTTTACAATTGCTTAATTGTGCTCGACTCCTTATATTGCTGCCAAGTGAAAGGAGAAAAGGAGCGATGCATTTCCAGTGGAACACAGAGCATTTACTTTACCCCTGCCATTTGCACAAACTTTGTCCATGGGCGAAAAGGTGAAAAGGATGCCTTTCCCTTTAAACTGCAGGAGACTTTACCTACCGACTTGCAAGTCAAGTGGCAATCAGCAGGGCCCAATAGCCCACCCACGGCGCCCTTGCGGCTTAAGCCCTTAGGCAGAAGGACTGGTGTGGAGCTGTTTTGCTGTGGCGGCGTTTGCAATTGCTTAATTGTGCTCGACTCCTTATATTGCTGCCAAGTGAAAGGAGAAAAGGAGCGTCGCATTTCCAGTGGAACACAGAGCATTTACTTTACCCCTGCCATTTGCACAAACTTTGTCCATGGGCGAAAAGGTGAAAAGGATGCCTTTCGCTTTAAACTGCAGGAGACTTCACCTACCGACGTGCAAGTCACATGACAATCAGCTGCGATCATTAGCACACCCACTGCGCCCTTGCGGCGTAAGCCCTGAGGCAGAAGGGCTGGTGTGGAGCTGTTTTGCTGTGGCGGCATTTACGATAGCTTAATTGTGCTCGACTCATTATATTGCTACCAAGTGAAAGGAGAAAAGGAGCGTCGCATTTCCAGTGGAACACAGAGCATTTACTTTACCCCTGCCATTTGCACAAACTTTGTCCATGGGCGAAAAGGTGAAAAGGATGCCTTTCGCTTTAAACTGCAGGAGACTTCACTTACCGACGTGCAAGTCATGTGGCAATCAGCTGGACTCATTAGCCCACCCACGGCACTGTTGCAGCGTGAGCCCTGAGGCAGAAGGACTGGTGTGGAGCTGTTTTGCTGTGGCGGCGTTTACAATTGCTTAATTGTGCTCGACTCATTATATTGCTGCCAAGTGAAAGGAGAAACGGAGCGTCGCGTTTCCAGTGGAACACAGAGCATTTACTTTACCCCTGCCATTTGCACAAACTTTGTCCATGGGCGAAAAGGTAAAAAGGATGCCTTTCGCTTTAAACTGCAGGAGACTTCACCTACCGACGTGCAAGTCACGTGACAATCAGCTGGGCTCATTAGCACACCCACGGCGCCCTTGCGGCGTAAGCCCTGAGGCAGAAGGGCTGGTGTGGAGCTGTTTTGCTGTGGCGGTATTTACAATTGCTTAATTGTGCTCGACTAATTATATTGCTGCCAAGTGAAAGGAGAAAAGGAGTGTTGCATTTCCAGTGGAACACAGAGCATTTACTTTACCACTGCCGTTTGCACGAACCTTGTCCAAGGCGAAAAGGTGAAAAGGACGCCTTTCGCTTTAAACTGCAGGAGACTTCACCTACCGACGCGCAAGTTACGTGGCAATCAGCGGGGCTCATTAGCACCCACACGGCGCCCTTGGGGCGTAAGACCTGAGGCAGAAGGGCTGGTGTGGAGCAGTTTTGCTGTGGCAGCGTTTACAATTGCTTAATTGTGCTCGACTCATTATATTGCTGCCAAGTGAAAGGAGAAAAGGAGTGTTGCATTTCCAGTGGAACACAGAGCATTTACTTTACCCCTGCTGTTTGCACGAACCTTGTCCAAGGCGAAAAGGTAAAAAGGACGCCTTTCGCTTTAAACTGCAGGAGACTTCACCTACCGACGCGCAAGTCACGTGGCAATCAGCGGGGCTCATTAGCACCCCCACGGCGCCCTTGCGGCGTAAGACCTGAGGCAGAAGGGCTGGTGTGGAGCTGTTTTGCTGTGGCGGTGTTTACAATTGCTTAATTGTGCTCGACTCATTATATTGCTACCAAGTGAAAGGAGAAAAGGAGCGTCGCATTTCCAGTGGAACACAGAGCATTTACTTTACCCCTGCCATTTGCACATACTTTGTCCATGGGCGAAATGGTGAAAAGGATGCCTTTCGCTTTAAACTGCAGGAGACTTTACCTACCGACATGCAAGTCACGTGGCAATCAGCGGGGCTCATTAGCACCCCCACAGCGCCCTTGCGGCGTAAGCCATGAGGCAGAAGGGCTGGTGTGGAGCTGTTTTGCTGTGGCGGCATTTAGAATTGCTTAATTGTGCTCGACTAATTATATTGCTGCCAAGTGAAAGGAGAAAAGGAGTGTTGCATATCCAGTGGAACACAGAGCATTTACTTTACCACTGCCGTTTGCACGAACCTTGTCCAAGGCGAAAAGGTGAAAAGGACGCCTTTCGCTTTAAACTGCAGGAGACTTCACCTACCGACGCGCAAGTCACGTGGCAATCAGCGGGGCTCATTAGCACCCCCACGGCGCCCTTGCGGCGTAAGACCTGAGGCAGAAGGGCTGGTGTGGAGCAGTTTTGCTGTGGCGGCGTTTACAATTGCTTAATTGTGCTTGACTCATTATATTGCTACCAAGTGAAAGGAGAAAAGGAGCGTCGCATTTCCAGTGGAACACAGAGCATTTACTTTACCCCTGCCATTTGCACAAACTTTGTCCATGGGCGAAAAGGTAAAAAGGATGCCTTTCGCTTTAAACTGCAGGAGACTTCACCTACCGACGTGCAAGTCACGTGACAATCAGCTGGGCTCATTAGCACACCCACGGCGCCCTTGCGGCGTAAGCCCTGGGGCAGAAGGGCTGGTGTGGAGCTGTTTTGCTGTGGCGGTATTTACAATTGCTTAATTGTGCTCGACTAATTATATTGCTGCCAAGTGAAAGGAGAAAAGGAGTGTTGCATTTCCAGTGGAACACAGAGCATTTACTTTACCACTGCCGTTTGCACGAACCTTGTCCAAGGCGAAAAGGTGAAAAGGACGCCTTTCGCTTTAAACTGCAGGAGACTTCACCTACCGACGCGCAAGTCACGTGGCAATCAGCGGGGCTCATTAGCACCCCCACGGCGCCCTTGCGGCGTAAGACCTGAGGCAGAAGGGCTGGTGTGGAGCAGTTTTGCTGTGGCGGCGTTTACAATTGCTTAATTGTGCTCGACTCATTATATTGCTACCAAGTGAAAGGAGAAAAGGAGCGTCGCATTTCCAGTGGAACACAGAGCATTTACTTTACCCCTGCCATTTGCACAAACTTTGTCCATGGGCGAAATGGTGAAAAGGATGCCTTTCGCTTTAAACTGCAGGAGACTTTACCTACCGACATGCAAGTCACATGGCAATCAGCTGGGCTCATTAGCCCACCCACGGCGCCCTTGCGGCGTAAGCCCTTAGGCAGAAGGACTGGTGTGGAGCTGTTTTGCTGTGGCGGCGTTTACAATTGCTTAATTGTGCTCGACTCCTTATATTGCTGCCAAGTGAAAGGAGAAAAGGAGCGTCGCATTTCCAGTGGAACACAGAGCATTTACTTTACCCCTGCCATTTGCACAAACTTTGTCCATGGGCGAAAAGGTGAAAAGGATGCCTTTCGCTTTAAACTGCAGGAGACTTTACCTACCGACATGCAAGTCACGTGGCAATCAGCTGGGCTCATTAGCCCACCCACGGCGCCCTTGCGGCGTAAG
The DNA here is from genome assembly GCF_040938575.1 of Ambystoma mexicanum. Taxonomy (NCBI): domain Eukaryota; kingdom Metazoa; phylum Chordata; class Amphibia; order Caudata; family Ambystomatidae; genus Ambystoma; species Ambystoma mexicanum. The sequence goes on from NC_090933.1 coordinate 565,676,261, forward strand.
CCCTTAGGCAGAAGGACTGGTGTGGAGCTGTTTTGCTGTGGCGGCGTTTACAATTGCTTAATTGTGCTCGACTCCTTATATTGCTGCCAAGTGAAAGGAGAAAAGGAGCGTCGCATTTCCAGTGGAACACAGAGCATTTACTTTACCCCTGCCATTTGCACAAACTTTGTCCATGGGCGAAAAGGTGAAAAGGATGCCTTTTGCTGTAAACTGCAGGAGACTTCACCTACCGACGTGCAAGTCACGTGGCAATCAGCTGGGCTCATTAGCACACCCACTGCACCCTTGCGGCGTAAGCCATGAGGCAGAAGGGCTGGTGTGGAGCTGTTTTGCTGTGGCGGCATTTACAATTGCTTAATTGTGCTCGATTCATTATATTGCTGCCAAGTGAAAGGAGAAAAGGAGCGTCGCATTTCCAGTGGAACACAGAGCATTTACTTTACCCCTGCCGTTTGTACAAACTTTTTCCAAGGCGAAAAGGTGAAAAGGACGCCTTTTGCTTTAAGTTGCAGGAGACGTCACCTACCGAAGCGCAAGTCACGTGGCAATCAGCTGGGCTCATTAGCACACCCACGGCGCCCTTGCGGCGTAAGCCATGAGGCAGAAGGGCTGGTGTGGAGCTGTTTTGCTGTGGCGGCATTTACAATTGCTTAATTGTGCTCGACTCATTATATTGCTGCCAAGTGAAAGGAGAAAAGGAGCGTTGCATTTCCAGTGGAACACAGAGCATTTACTTTACCCCTGCCGTTTGCACGAACCTTGTCCAAGGCGAAAAGGTGAAAAGGACGCCTTTCGCTTTAAACTGCAGGAGACTTCACCTACCGACGCGCAAGTCACGTGGCAATCAGCGGGGCTCATTAGCACCCCCACGGCGCCCTTGCGGCGTAAACCCTGAGGCAGAAGGGCTGGTGTGGAGCTGTTTTGCTGTGGCGGTGTTTACAATTGCTTAATTGTGCTCGACTCATTATATTGCTACCAAGTGAAAGGAGAAAAGGAGCGTCGCATTTCCAGTGGAACACAGAGCATTTACTTTACCCCTGCCATTTGCACAAACTTTGTCCATGGGCGAAAAGGTGAAAAGGATGCCTTTCGCTTTAAAATGCAGGAGACTTCACCTACCGACGTGCAAGTCACATGACAATCAGCTGCGATCATTAGCACACCCACTGCGCCCTTGCGGCGTAAGCCCTGAGGCAGAAGGACTGGTGTGGAGCTGTTTTGCTGTGGCGGTGTTTACAATTGCTTAATTGTGCTCGACTCATTATATTGCTGCCAAGTGAAAGGAGAAAAGGAGCGTCACATTTCCAGTGGAACACAGAGCATTTACTTTACCCCTGCCATTTGCACAAACTTTGTCCATGGGCGAAAAGGTAAAAAGGATGCCTTTCGCTTTAAACTGCAGGAGACTTCACCTACCGACGTGCAAGTCACGTGACAATCAGCTGGGCTCATTAGCACACCCACGGCGCCCTTGCGGCGTAAACCCTGAGGCAGAAGGGCTGGTGTGGAGCTGTTTTACTGTGGCGGCATTTACAATTGCTTAATTGTGCTCGACTAATTATATTGCTGCCAAGTGAAAGGAGAAAAGGAGTGTTGCATTTCCAGTGGAACACAGAGCATTTACTTTACCCCTGCCGTTTGCACGAACCTTGTCCAAGGCGAAAAGGTGAAAAGGACGCCTTTCGCTTTAAACTGCAGGAGACTTCACCTACCGACGCGCAAGTCACGTGGCAATCAGCGGGGCTCATTAGCACCCCCACAGCGCCCTTGCGGCGTAAGACCTGAGGCAGAAGGGCTGGTGTGGAGCTGTTTTGCTGTGGCGGTGTTTACAATTGCTTAATTGTGCTCGACTCATTATATTGCTACCAAGTGAAAGGAGAAAAGGAGCGTCGCATTTCCAGTGGAACACAGAGCATTTACTTTACCCCTGCCATTTGCACATACTTTGTCCATGGGCGAAATGGTGAAAAGGATGCCTTTCGCTTTAAACTGCAGGAGACTTTACCTACCGACATGCAAGTCACGTGGCAATCAGCGGGGCTCATTAGCACCCCCACGGTGCCCTTGCGGCGTAAGCCATGAGGCAGAAGGGCTGGTGTGGAGCTGTTTTGCTGTGGCGGCATTTAGAATTGCTTAATTGTGCTCGACTAATTATATTGCTGCCAAGTGAAAGGAGAAAAGGAGTGTTGCATTTCCAGTGGAACACAGAGCATTTACTTTACCACTGCCGTTTGCACGAACCTTGTCCAAGGCGAAAAGGTGAAAAGGACGCCTTTCGCTTTAAACTGCAGGAGACTTCACCTACCGACGCGCAAGTCACGTGGCAATCAGCGGGGCTCATTAGCACCCCCACGGCGCCCTTGCGGCGTAAGACCTGAGGCAGAAGGGCTGGTGTGGAGCAGTTTTGCTGTGGCGGCGTTTACAATTGCTTAATTGTGCTCGACTCATTATATTGCTACCAAGTGAAAGGAGAAAAGGAGCGTCGCATTTCCAGTGGAACACAGAGAATTTGCTTTACCCCTGCCATTTGCACAAACTTTGTCCATGGGCAAAATGGTGAAAAGGATGCCTTTCGCTTTAAACTGCAGGAGACTTTACGTACCGACATGCAAGTCACATGGCAATCAGCTGGGCTCATTAGCCCACCCACGGCGCCCTTGCTGCGTAAGCCCTTAGGCAGAAGGACTGGTGTGGAGCTGTTTTGCTGTGGCGGCGTTTACAATTGCTTAATTGTGCTCGACTCCTTATATTGCTGCCAAGTGAAAGGAGAAAAGGAGCGTCGCATTTCCAGTGGAACACAGAGCATTTACTTTACCCCTGCCATTTGCACAAACTTTATCCATGGGCGAAAAGGTGAAAAGGATGCCTTTCGCTTTAAACTGCAGGAGACTTTACCTACCGACATGCAAGTCATGTGGCAATCAGCGGGGCTCATTAGCACCCCCACGCCGCCCTTGCGGCGTAAGCCCTGAGGCAGAAGGGCTGGTGTGGAGCTGTTTTGCTGTGGCGGCGTTTACAATTGCTTAATTGTGCTCGATTCATTATATTGCTGCCAAGTGAAAGGAGAAAAGGAGCATCGCATTTCCAGTGGAACACAGAGCATTTACTTTACCCCTGCCGTTTGCACAAACTTTGTCCAAGGCGAAAAGGTGAAAAGGACGCCTTTTGCTTTAAGTTGCAGGAGACTTTACCTACCGACATGCAAGTCATGTGGCAATCAGCGGGGCTCATTAGCACCCCCACGCCGCCCTTGCGGCGTAAGCCCTGAGGCAGAAGGGCTGGTGTGGAGCTGTTTTGCTGTGGCGGCGTTTACAATTGCTTAATTGTGCTCGATTCATTATATTGCTGCCAAGTGAAAGGAGAAAAGGAGCATCGCATTTCCAGTGGAACACAGAGCATTTACTTTACCCCTGCCATTTGCACAAACTTTATCCATGGGCGAAAAGGTGAAAAGGATGCCTTTCGCTTTAAACTGCAGGAGACTTTACCTACCGACATGCAAGTCATGTGGCAATCAGCGGGGCTCATTAGCACCCCGACGCCGCCCTTGCGGCGTAAGCCCTGAGGCAGAAGGGCTGGTGTGGAGCTGTTTTGCTGTGGCGGTGTTTACAATTGCTTAATTGTGCTCGACTCATTATATTGCTACCAAGTGAAAGGAGAAAAGGAGCGTCGCATTTCCAGTGGAACACAGAGCATTTACTTTACCCCTGCCATTTGCACATACTTTGTCCATGGGCGAAATGGTGAAAAGGATGCCTTTCGCTTTAAACTGCAGGAGACTTTACCTACCGACATGCAAGTCACGTGGCAATCAGCGGGGCTCATTAGCACCCCCACGGCGCCCTTGCGGCGTAAGCCATGAGGCAGAAGGGCTGGTGTGGAGCTGTTTTGCTGTGGCGGCATTTAGAATTGCTTAATTGTGCTCGACTAATTATATTGCTGCCAAGTGAAAGGAGAAAAGGAGTGTTGCATTTCCAGTGGAACACAGAGCATTTACTTTACCACTGCCGTTTGCACGAACCTTGTCCAAGGCGAAAAGGTGAAAAGGACGCCTTTCGCTTTAAACTGCAGGAGACTTCACCTACCGACGCGCAAGTCACGTGGCAATCAGCGGGGCTCATTAGCACCCCCACGGCGCCCTTGCGGCGTAAGACCTGAAGCAGAAGGGCTGGTGTGGAGCAGTTTTGCTGTGGCGGCGTTTACAATTGCTTAATTGTGCTCTACTCATTATATTGCTACCAAGTGAAAGGAGAAAAGGAGCGTCGCATTTCCAGTGGAACACAGAGAATCTACTTTACCCCTGCCATTTGCACAAACTTTGTCCATGGGCAAAATGGTGAAAAGGATGCCTTTCGCTTTAAACTGCAGGAGACTTTACCTACCGACATGCAAGTCACGTGGCAATCAGCTGGGCTCATTAGCCCACCCACGGCGCCCTTGCGGCGTAAGCCCTTAGGCAGAAGGACTGGTGTGGAGCTGTTTTGCTGTGGCGGCGTTTACAATTGCTTAATTGTGCTCGACTCCTTATATTACTGCCAAGTGAAAGGAGAAAAGGAGCGTCGCATTTCCAGTGGAACACAGAGCATTTACTTTACCCCTGCCATTTGCACAAACTTTATCCATGGGCGAAAAGGTGAAAAGGATGCCTTTCGCTTTAAACTGCAGGAGACTTTACCTACCGACATGCAAGTCATGTGGCAATCAGCGGGGCTCATTAGCACCCCCACGCCGCCCTTGCGGCGTAAGCCCTGAGGCAGAAGGGCTGGTGTGGAGCTGTTTTGCTGTGGCGGCGTTTACAATTGCTTAATTGTGCTCGATTCATTATATTGCTGCCAAGTGAAAGGAGAAAAGGAGCATCGCATTTCCAGTGGAACACAGAGCATTTACTTTACCCCTGCCGTTTGCACAAACTTTGTCCAAGGCGAAAAGGTGAAAAGGACGCCTTTTGCTTTAAGTTGCAGGAGATGTCACCTACAGAAGCGCAAGTCACGTGGCAATCAGCTGGGCTCATTAGCACACCCACTGTGCTCTTGCGGCGTGAGCCCTGTGGCAGAAGGACTGGTGTGGAGCTGTTTTGCTGTGGCGGCGTTTACAATTGCTTAATTGTGCTCAACTAATTATATTGCTGCCAAGTGAAAGGAGAAAAGGAGCGATGCATTTCCAGTGGAACACAGAGCATTTACTTTACACCTGCCATTTGCACAAACTTTGTCCATGGGCGAAAAGGTGAAAAGGATGCCTTTCGCTTTAAACTGCAGGAGACTTTACCTACCGACTTGCAAGTCAAGTGGCAATCAGCAGGGCTCAATAGCCCACCCACGGCGCCCTTGCGGCTTAAGCCCTTAGGCAGAAGGACTGGTGTGGAGCTGTTTTGCTGTGGCGGCGTTTGCAATTGCTTAATTGTGCTCGACTCCTTATATTGCTGCCAAGTGAAAGGAGAAAAGGAGCGTCGCATTTCCAGTGGAACACAGAGCATTTACTTTACCCCTGCCATTTGCACAAACTTTGTCCATGGGCGAAAAGGTAAAAAGGATGCCTTTCGCTTTAAACTGCAAGAGACTTCACCTACCGACGTGCAAGTCACATGACAATCAGCTGCGATCATTAGCACACCCACTGCGCCCTTGCGGCGTAAGCCCTGAGGCAGAAGGGCTGGTGTGGAGCTGTTTTGCTGTGGTGGCATTTACGATAGCTTAATTGTGCTCGACTCATTATATTGCTACCAAGTGAAAGGAGAAAAGGAGCGTCGCATTTCCAGTAGAACACAGAGCATTTACTTTACCCCTGCCATTTGCACAAACTTTGTCCATGGGCGAAATGGTGAAAAGGATGCCTTTCGCTTTAAACTGCAGGAGACTTTACCTACCGACATGCAAGTCACATGGCAATCAGCTGGGCTCATTAGCCCACCCACGGCGCCCTTGCGGCGTAAGCCCTGAGGCAGAAGGACTGGTGTGGAGCTGTTTTGCTGTGGCGGCGTTTACAATTGCTTAATTGTGCTTGACTCATTATATTGCTGCCAAGTGAAAGGAGAAAAGGAGCGTCGCATTTCCAGTGGAACACAGAGCATTTACTTTACCCCTGCCATTTGCACAAACTTTGTCCATGGGCGAAAAGGTAAAAAGGATGCCTTTCGCTTTAAACTGCAGGAGACTTCACCTACCGACGTGCAAGTCACGTGACAATCAGCTGGGCTCATTAGCACACCCACGGCGCCCTTGCGGCGTAAGCCCTGAGGCAGAAGGGCTGGTGTGGAGCTGTTTTGCTGTGGCGGTATTTACAATTGCTTAATTGTGCTCGACTAATTATATTGCTGCCAAGTGAAAGGAGAAAAGGAGTGTTGCATTTCCAGTGGAACACAGAGCATTTACTTTACCCCTGCCATTTGCACAAACTTTGTCCATGGGCGAAAAGGTGAAAAGGATGCCTTTTGCTGTAAACTGCAGGAGACTTCACCTACCAACGTGCAAGTCACGTGGCAATCAGCTGGGCTCATTAGCACACCCACTGCACCCTTGCGGCGTAAGCCATGAGGCAGAAAGGCTGGTGTGGAGCTGTTTTGCTGTGGCGGCATTTACAATTGCTTAATTGTGCTCGACTCATTATATTGCTGCCAAGTGAAAGGAGAAAAGGAGCGTTGCATTTCCAGTGGAACACAGAGAATTTACTTTACCCATGCCGTTTGCACGAACCTTGTCCAAAGCGAAAAGGTGAAAAGGACGCCTTTCGCTTTAAACTGCAGGAGACTTCACCTACCGACGCGCAAGTCATGTGGCAATCAGCGGGGCTCATTAGCACCCCCACGGCGCCCTTGCGGCGTAAGCCCTTAGGCAGAAGGGCTGGTGTGGAGCTGTTTTGCTGTGGCGGCATTTACAATTGCTTAATTGTGCTCGATTCATTATATTGCTGCCAAGTGAAAGGAGAAAAGGAGCGTCGCATTTCCAGTGGAACACAGAGCATTTACTTTACCCCTGCCGTTTGTGCAAACTTTTTCCAAGGCGAAAAGGTGAAAAGGACGCCTTTTGCTTTAAGTTGCAGGAGACGTCACCTACCGAAGCGCAAGTCACGTGGCAATCAGCTGGGCTCATTAGCACACCCACGGCGCCCTTGAGGCGTAAGCCATGAGGCAGAAGGGCTGGTGTGGAGCTGTTTTGCTGTGGCGGCATTTACAATTGCTTAATTGTGCTCGACTCATTATATTGCTGCCAAGTGAAAGGAGAAAAGGAGCGTTGCATTTCCAGTGGAACACAGAGCATTTACTTTACCCCTGCCGTTTGCACGAACCTTGTCCAAGGCGAAAAGGTGAAAAGGACGCCTTTCGCTTTAAACTGCAGGAGACTTCACCTACCGACGCGCAAGTCATGTGGCAATCAGCGGGGCTCATTAGCACCCCCACGGCGCCCTTGCGGCGTAAGCCCTGAGGCAGAAGGGCTGGTGTGGAGCTGTTTTGCTGTGGCGGCATTTACAATTGCTTAATTGTGCTCGATTCATTATATTGCTGCCAAGTGAAAGGAGAAAAGGAGCGTTGCATTTCCAGTGGAACACAGAGCATTTACTTTACCCCTGCCATTTGCACAAACTTTGTCCATGGGCGAAAAGGTGAAAAGGATGCCTTTCGCTTTAAACTGCAGGAGACTTCACCTACCGACGTGCAAGTCACATGACAATCAGCTGCGATCATTAGCACACCTACTGCGCCCTTGCGGCGTAAGCCCTGAGGCAGAAGGTCTGGTGTGGAGCTGTTTTGCTGTGGCGGCGTTTACAATTGCTTAATTGTGCTCGACTCATTATATTGCTGCCAAGTGAAAGGAGAAAAGGAGCGTCACATTTCCAGTGGAACACAGAGCATTTACTTTACCCCTGCCATTTGCACGAACTTTGTCCATGGGCGAAAAGGTAAAAAGGATGCCTTTCGCTTTAAACTGCAGGAGACTTCACCTACCGACGTGCAAGTCACGTGACAATCAGCTGGGCTCATTAGCACACCCACGGCGCCCTTGCGGCATAAGCCCTGAGGCAGAAGGGCTGGTGTGGAGCTGTTTTACTGTGGCGGCATTTACAATTGCTTAATTGTGCTCGACTAATTATATTGCTGCCAAGTGAAAGGAGAAAAGGAGTGTTGCATTTCCAGTGGAACACAGAGCATTTACTTTACCCCTGCCGTTTGCACGAACCTTGTCCAAGGCGAAAAGGTGAAAAGGACGCCTTTCGCTTTAAACTGCAGGAGACTTCACCTACCGACGCGCAAGTCACGTGGCAATCAGCGGGGCTCATTAGCACCCCCACGGCGCCCTTGCGGCGTAAGACCTGAGGCAGAAGGGCTGGTGTGGAGCTGTTTTGCTGTGGCGGCGTTTACAATTGCTTAATTGTGCTCGACTCATTATATTGCTACCAAGTGAAAGGAGAAAAGGAGCGTCGCATTTCCAGTGGAACACAGAGCATTTACTTTACCCCTGCCATTTGCACATACTTTGTCCATGGGCGAAATGGTGAAAAGGATGCCTTTCGCTTTAAACTGCAGGAGACTTTACCTACCGACATGCAAGTCACGTGGCAATCAGCGGGGCTCATTAGCACCCCCACGGCGCCCTTGCGGCGTAAGCCATGAGGCAGAAGGGCTGGTGTGGAGCTGTTTTGCTGTGGCGGCATTTAGAATTGCTTAATTGTGCTCGACTCATTATATTGCTGCCAAGTGAAAGGAGAAAAGGAGCATTGCATTTCCAGTGGAACACAGAGCATTTACTTTACCCCTGCCGTTTGCACAAACTTTGTCCAAGGCGAAAAGGTGAAAAGGACGCCTTTTGCTTTAAGTTCCAGGAGACGTCACCTACAGAAGTGCAAGTCACGTGGCAATCAGCTGGGCTCATTAGCACACCCACTGTGCTCTTGCGGCGTGAGCCCTGAGGCAGAAGGACTGGTGTGGAGCTGTTTTGCTGTGGCGGCGTTTACAATTGCTTAATTGTGCTCGACTAATTATATTGCTGCCAAGTGAAAGGAGAAAAGGAGCGATGCATTTCTAGTGGAACACAGAGCATTTACTTTACCCCTGCCATTTGCACAAACTTTGTCCATGGGCGAAAAGGTGAAAAGGATGCCTTTCCCTTTAAACTGCAGGAGACTTTACCTACCGACTTGCAAGTCAAGTGGCAATCAGCAGGGCTCAATAGCCCACCCACGGCGCCCTTGCGGCTTAAGCCCTTAGGCAGAAGGACTGGTGTGGAGCTGTTTTGCTGTGGCGGCGTTTGCAATTGCTTAATTGTGCTCGACTCCTTATATTGCTGCCAAGTGAAAGGAGAAAAGGAGCGTCGCATTTCCAGTGGAACACAGAGCATTTACTTTACCCCTGCCATTTGCACAAACTTTGTCCATGGGCGAAAAGGTGAAAAGGATGCCTTTCGCTTTAAACTGCAGGAGACTTCACCTACCGACGTGCAAGTCACATGACAATCAGCTGCGATCATTAGCACACCCACTGCGCCCTTGCGGCGTAAGCCCTGAGGCAGAAGGGCTGGTGTGGAGCTGTTTTGCTGTGGCGGCATTTACGATAGCTTAATTGTGCTCGACTCATTATATTGCTACCAAGTGAAAGGAGAAAAGGAGCGTCGCATTTCCAGTGGAACACAGAGCATTTACTTTACCCCTGCCATTTGCACAAACTTTGTCCATGGGCGAAAAGGTGAAAAGGATGCCTTTCGCTTTAAACTGCAGGAGACTTCACCTACCGACGTGCAAGTCACGTGACAATCAGCTGGGCTCATTAGCACACCCACGGCGCCCTTGCGGCGTAAGCCCTGAGGCAGAAGGGCTGGTGTGGAGCTGTTTTGCTGTGGCGGTATTTACAATTGCTTAATTGTGCTCGACTAATTATATTGCTGCCAAGTGAAATGAGAAAAGGAGTGTTGCATTTCCAGTGGAACACAGAGCATTTACTTTACCACTGCCGTTTGCACGAACCTTGTCCAAGGCGAAAAGGTGAAAAGGACGCCTTTCGCTTTAAACTGCAGGAGAATTCACCTACCGACGCGCAAGTCACGTGGCAATCAGCGGGGCTCATTAGCACCCCCACGGCGCCCTTGCGGCGTAAGACCTGAGGCAGAAGGGCTGGTGTGGAGCAGTTTTGCTGTGGCGGCGTTTACAATTGCTTAATTGTGCTCGACTCATTATATTGCTACCAAGTGAAAGGAGAAAAGGAGCGTCGCATTTCCAGTGGAACACAGAGCATTTACTTTACCCCTGCCATTTGCACAAACTTTGTCCATGGGCGAAAAGGTGAAAAGGATGCCTTTCGCTTTAAACTGCAGGAGACTTCACTTACCGACGTGCAAGTCATGTGGCAATCAGCTGGACTCATTAGCCCACCCACGGCACTGTTGCAGCGTGAGCCCTGAGGCAGAAGGACTGGTGTGGAGCTGATTTGCTGTGGCGGCGTTTACAATTGCTTAATTGTGCTCGACTCATTATATTGCTGCCAAGTGAAAGGAGAAAAGGAGCGTCGCATTTCCAGTGGAACACAGAGCATTTACTTTACCCCTGCCATTTGCACAAACTTTGTCCATGGGCGAAAAGGTAAAAAGGATGCCTTTCGCTTTAAACTGCAGGAGACTTCACCTACCGACGTGCAAGTCACGTGACAATCAGCTGGGCTCATTAGCACACCCACGGCGCCCTTGCGGCGTAAGCCCTGAGGCAGAAGGGCTGGTGTGGAGCTGTTTTGCTGTGGCGGTATTTACAATTGCTTAATTGTGCTCGACTAATTATATTGCTGCCAAGTGAAAGGAGAAAAGGAGTGTTGCATTTCCAGTGGAACACAGAGCATTTACTTTACCACTGCCGTTTGCACGAACCTTGTCCAAGGCGAAAAGGTGAAAAGGACGCCTTTCGCTTTAAACTGCAGGAGAATTCACCTACCGACGCGCAAGTCACGTGGCAATCAGCGGGGCTCATTAGCACCCACACAGCGCCCTTGCGGCGTAAGACCTGAGGCAGAAGGGCTGGTGTGGAGCAGTTTTGCTGTGGCGGCGTTTACAATTGCTTAATTGTGCTCGACTCATTATATTGCTACCAAGTGAAAGGAGAAAAGGAGCGTCGCATTTCCAGTGGAACACAGAGCATTTACTTTACCCCTGCCATTTGCACAAACTTTGTCCATGGGCGAATTGGTGAAAAGGATGCCTTTCGCTTTAAACTGCAGGAGACTTTACCTACCGACATGCAAGTCACGTGGCAATCAGCTGGGCTCATTAGCCCACCCACGGCGCCCTTGCGGCATAAGCCCTTAAACAGAAGGACTGGTGTGGAGCTGTTTTGCTGTGGCGGCGTTTACAATTGCTTAATTGTGCTCGACTCCTTATATTGCTGCCAAGTGAAAGGAGAAAAGGAGCGTCGCATTTCCAGTGGAACACAGAGCATTTACTTTACCCCTGCCATTTGCACAAACTTTGTCCATGGGCGAAAAGGTGAAAAGGATGCCTTTTGCTGTAAACTGCAGGAGACTTCACCTACCGACGTGCAAGTCACGTGGCAATCAGCTGGGCTCATTAGCACACCCACTGCGTCCTTGCGGCGTAAGCCATGAGGCAGAAGGGCTGGTGTGGAGCTGTTTTGCTGTGGCGGCATTCACAATTGCTTAATTGTGCTCGACTCATTATATTGCTGCCAAGTGAAAGGAGAAAAGGAGCGTTGCATTTCCAGTGGAACACAGAGAATTTACTTTACCCCTGCCGTTTGCACGAACCTTGTCCAAGGCGAAAAGGTGAAAAGGACGCCTTTCGCTTTAAACTGCAGGAGACTTCACCTACCGACGCGCAAGTCACGTGGCAATCAGCGGGGCTCATTAGCACCCCCACGGCGCCCTTGCGGCGTAAGCCCTGAGGCAGAAGGGCTGGTGTGGAGCTGTTTTGCTGTGGCGGCATTTACAATTGCTTAATTGTGCTCGATTCATTATATTGCTGCCAAGTGAAAGGAGAAAAGGAGCGTCGCATTTCCAGTGGAACACAGAGCATTTACTTTACCCCTGCCGTTTGTACAAACTTTTTCCAAGGCGAAAAGGTGAAAAGGACGCCTTTTGCTTTAAGTTGCAGGAGACGTCACTTACCGAAGCGCAAGTCACGTGGCAATCAGCTGGGCTCATTAGCACACCCACGGCGCCCTTGCGGCGTAAGCCATGAGGCAGAAGGGCTGGTGTGGAGCTGTTTTGCTGTGGCGGCATTTACAATTGCTTAATTGTGCTCGACTCATTATATTGCTGCCAAGTGAAAGGAGAAAAGGAGCGTTGCATTTCCAGTGGAACACAGAGCATTTACTTTACCCCTGCCGTTTGCACGAACCTTGTCCAAGGCGAAAAGGTGAAAAGGATGCCTTTCGCTTTAAACTGCAGGAGACTTCACCTACTGACGCGCAAGTCACGTGGCAATCAGCGGGGCTCATTAGCACCCCACGGCGCCCTTGCGGCGTAAGCCCTGAGGCAGAAGGGCTGGTGTGGAGCTGTTTTGCTGTGGCGGCATTTACAATTGCTTAATTGTGCTCAATTCATTATATTGCTGCCAAGTGAAAGGAGAAAAGGAGCGTCGCATTTCCAGTGGAACACAGAGCATTTACTTTACCTCTGCCGTTTGCACAAACTTTGTCCAAGGCGAAAAGCTGAAAAGGACGCCTTTTGCTTTAAGTTGCAGGAGACGTCACCTACTGAAGCGCAAGTCACGTGGCAATCAGCTGGGCTCATTAGCACACCCACTGCGCTCTTGCGGCGTGAGCCCTGAGGCAGAAGGACTGGTGTGGAGCTGTTTTACTGTGGCGGCATTTACAATTGCTTAATTGTGCTCGACTCATTATATTGCTGCCAAGTGAAAGGAGAAAAGTAGCATCACATTTCCAGTGGAACACAGAGCATTTACTTTACCCCTGCCGTTTGCACAAACTTTGTCCAAGGCGAAAAGGTGAAAAGGACGCCTTTTGCTTTAAGTTCCAGGAGATGTCACCTACAGAAGCGCAAGTCACGTGGCAATCAGCTGGGCTCATTAGCACACCCACTGTGCTCTTGCGGCGTGAGCCCTGAGGCAGAAGGACTGGTGTGGAGCTGTTTTGCTGTGGCGGCGTTTACAATTGCTTAATTGTGCTCGACTAATTATATTGCTGCCAAGTGAAAGGAGAAAAGGAGCGATGCATTTCCAGTGGAACACAGAGCATTTACTTTACCCCTGCCATTTGCACAAACTTTGTCCATGGGCGAAAAGGTGAAAAGGATGCCTTTCGCTTTAAACTGCAGGAGACTTTACCTACCGACTTGCAAGTCAAGTGGCAATCAGCAGGGCTCAATAGCCCACCCACGGCGCCCTTGCGGCTTAAGCCCTTAGGCAGAAGGACTGGTGTGGAGCTGTTTTGCTGTGGCGGCGTTTGCAATTGCTTAATTGTGCTCGACTCCTTATATTACTGCCAAGTGAAAGGAGAAAAGGAGCGTCGCATTTCCAGTGGAACACAGAGCATTTACTTTACCCCTGCCATTTGCACAAACTTTGTCCATGGGCGAAAAGGTGAAAAGGATGCCTTTCGCTTTAAACTGCAGGAGACTTCACCTACCGACATGCAAGTCACATGACAATCAGCTGCGATCATTAGCACACCCACTGCGCCCTTGCGGCGTAAGCCCTGAGGCAGAAGGGCTGGTGTGGAGCTGTTTTGCTGTGGCGGCATTTACGATAGCTTAATTGTGCTCGACTCCTTATATTGCTACCAAGTGAAAGGAGAAAAGGAGCGTCGCATTTCCAGTGGAACACAGAGCATTTACTTTACCCCTGCCATTTGCACAAACTTTGTCCATGGGCGAAAAGGTGAAAAGGATGCCTTTCGCTTTAAACTGCAGGAGACTTCACCTACCGACGTGCAAGTCACGTGACAATCAGCTGGGCTCATTAGCACACCCACGGCGCCCTTGCGGCGTAAGCCCTGAGGCAGAAGGGCTGGTGTGGAGCTGTTTTGCTGTGGCGGTATTTACAATTGCTTAATTGTGCTCGACTAATTATATTGCTGCCAAGTGAAAGGAGAAAAGGAGCGTCGCATTTCCAGTGGAACACAGAGCATTTACTTTACCCCTGCCATTTGCACAAACTTTGTCCATGGGCGAAAAGGTAAAAAGGATGCCTTTCGCTTTAAACTGCAGGAGACTTCACCTACCGACGTGCAAGTTACGTGACAATCAGCTGGGCTCATTAGCACACCCACGGCACCCTTGCGGCGTAAGCCCTGAGGCAGAAGGGCTGGTGTGGAGCTGTTTTGCTGTGGCGGTATTTACAATTGCTTAATTGTGCTCGACTAATTATATTGCTGCCAAGTGAAAGGAGAAAAGGAGTGTTGCATTTCCAGTGGAACACAGAGCATTTACTTTACCACTGCCGTTTGCACGAACCTTGTCCAAGGCGAAAAGGTGAAAAGGACGCCTTTCGCTTTAAACTGCAGGAGACTTCACCTACCGACGCGCAAGTCACGTGGCAATCAGCGGGGCTCATTAGCACCCACACGGCGCCCTTGCGGCGTAAGACCTGAGGCAGAAGGGCTGGTGTGGAGCAGTTTTGCTGTGGCGGCGTTTACAATTGCTTAATTGTGCTCGACTCATTATATTGCTACCAAGTGAAAGGAGAAAAGGAGCGTTGCATTTCCAGTGGAACACAGAGCATTTACTTTACCCCTGCCATTTGCACAAACTTTGTCCATGGGCGAAATGGTGAAAAGGATGCCTTTCGCTTTAAACTGCAGGAGACTTTACCTACCGACATGCAAGTCACGTGGCAATCAGCTGGGCTCATTAGTCCACCCACGGCACCCTTGCGGCGTAAGCCCTTAGGCAGAAGGACTGGTGTGGAGCTGTTTTGCTGTGGCGGCGTTTACAATTGCTTAATTGTGCTCGACTAATTATATTGCTGCCAAGTGAAAGGAGAAAAGGAGCGTCGCATTTCCAGTGGAACACAGAGCATTTACTTTACCCCTGCCATTTGCACGAACCTTGTCCAAGGCGAAAAGGTGAAAAGGACGCCTTTCGCTTTAAACTGCAGGAGACTTCACCTACCGACGCGCAAGTCACGTGGCAATCAGCGGGGCTCATTAGCACCCCCACGGCGCCCTTGCGGCGTAAGCCCTGAGGCAGAAGGGCTGGTGTGGAGCTGTTTTGCTGTGGCGGCATTTACAATTGCTTAATTGTGCTCGATTCATTATATTGCTGCCAAGTGAAAGGAGAAAAGGAGCGTCGCATTTCCAGTGGAACACAGAGCATTTACTTTACCCCTGCCGTTTGTACAAACTTTTTCCAAGGCGAAAAGGTGAAAAGGACGCCTTTTGCTTTAAGTTGCAGGAGACGTCACTTACCAAAGCGCAAGTCACGTGGCAATCAGCTGAGATCATTAGCACACCCACTGCGCCCTTGCGGCGTAAGCCATGAGGCAGAAGGGCTGGTGTGGAGCTGTTTTGCTGTGGCGGCATTTACAATTGCTTAATTGTGCTCAATTCATTATATTGCTGCCAAGTGAAAGGAGAAAAGGAGCGTCGCATTTCCAGTGGAACACAGAGCATTTACTTTACCTCTGCCGTTTGCACAAACTTTGTCCAAGGCGAAAAGCTGAAAAGGACGCCTTTTGCTTTAAGTTGCAGGAGACGTCACCTACTGAAGCGCAAGTCACGTGGCAATCAGCTGGGCTCATTAGCACACCCACTGCGCTCTTGCGGCGTGAGCCCTGAGGCAGAAGGACTGGTGTGGAGCTGTTTTGCTGTGGCGGCATTTACAATTGCTTAATTGTGCTTGACTAATTATATTGCTGCCAAGTGAAAGGAGAAAAGTAGCGTTGCATTTCCAGTGGAACACAGAGCATTTACTTTACCCCTGCCATTTGCACAAACTTTGTCCATGGGCGAAAAGGTGAAAAGGATGCCTTTCGCTTTAAACTGCAGGAGACTTCACCTACCGACGTGCAAGTCACGTGACAATCAGCTGGGCTCATTAGCACACCCACGGCGCCCTTGCGGCGTAAGCCCTGAGGCAGAAGGGCTGGTGTGGAGCTGTTTTACTGTGGCGGCATTTACAATTGCTTAATTGTGCTCGACTAATTATATTGCTGCCAAGTGAAAGGAGAAAAGGAGTGTTGCATTTCCAGTGGAACACAGAGCATTTACTTTACCCCTGCCGTTTGCACGAACCTTGTCCAAGGCGAAAAGGTGAAAAGGACGCCTTTCGCTTTAAACTGCAGGAGACTTCACCTACCGACGCGTAAGTCACGTGGCAATCAGCGGGGCTCATTAGCACCCCCACGGCGCCCTTGCGGCGTAAGACCTGAGGCAGAAGGGCTGGTGTGGAGCTGTTTTGCTGTGGCGGCGTTTACAATTGCTTAATTGTGCTCGACTCATTATATTGCTACCAAGTGAAAGGAGAAAAGGAGCGTCGCATTTCCAGTGGAACACAGAGCATTTACTTTACCCCTGCCATTTGCACATACTTTGTCCATGGGCGAAATGGTGAAAAGGATGCCTTTCGCTTTAAACTGCAGGAGACTTTACCTACCGACATGCAAGTCACGTGGCAATCAGCGGGGCTCATTAGCACCCCCACGGCGCCTTTGCGGCGTAAGCCATGAGGCAGAAGGGCTGGTGTGGAGCTGTTTTGCTGTGGCGGCATTTAGAATTGCTTAATTGTGCTCGACTCATTATATTGCTGCCAAGTGAAAGGAGAAAAGTAGCATCACATTTCCAGTGGAACACAGAGCATTTACTTTACCCCTGCCGTTTGCACAAACTTTGTCCAAGGCGAAAAGGTGAAAAGGACGCCTTTTGCTTTAAGTTCCAGGAGACGTCACCTACAGAAGCGCAAGTCACGTGGCAATCAGCTGGGCTCATTAGCACACCCACTGTGCTCTTGCGGCGTGAGCCCTGAGGCAGAAGGACTGGTGTGGAGCTGTTTTGCTGTGGCGGCGTTTACAATTGCTTATTTGTGCTCGACTAATTATATTGCTGCCAAGTGAAAGGAGAAAAGGAGCGATGCATTTCCAGTGGAACACAGAGCATTTACTTTACCCCTGCCATTTGCACAAACTTTGTCCATGGGCGAAAAGGTGAAAAGGATGCCTTTCGCTTTAAACTGCAGGAGACTTTACCTACCGACTTGCAAGTCAAGTGGCAATCAGCAGGGCTCAATAGCCCACCCACGGCGCCCTTGCGGCTTAAGCCCTTAGGCAGAATGACTGGTGTGGAGCTGTTTTGCTGTGGCGGCGTTTGCAATTGCTTAATTGTGCTCGACTCCTTATATTACTGCCAAGTGAAAGGAGAAAAGGAGCGTCGCATTTCCAGTGGAACACAGAGCATTTACTTTACCCCTGCCATTTGCACAAACTTTGTCCATGGGCGAAAAGGTGAAAAGGATGCCTTTCGCTTTAAACTGCAGGAGTCTTCACCTACCGACATGCAAGTTACATGACAATTAGCTGCGATCATTAGCACACCCACTGCGCCCTTGCGGCGTAAGCCCTGAGGCAGAAGGGCTGGTGTGGAGCTGTTTTGCTGTGGCGGCATTTACAATTGCTTAATTGTGCTCGATTCATTATATTGCTGCCAAGTGAAAGGAGAAAAGGAGCGTCGCATTTCCAGTGGAACACAGAGCATTTACTTTACCCCTGCCGTTTGTACAAACTTTTTCCAAGGCGAAAAGGTGAAAAGGACGCCTTTTGCTTTAAGTTGCAGGAGACGTCACTTACCAAAGCGCAAGTCACGTGGCAATCAGCTGAGATCATTAGCACACCCACTGCGCCCTTGCGGCGTAAGCCATGAGGCAGAAGGGCTGGTGTGGAGCTGTTTTGCTGTGGCGGCATTTACAATTGCTTAATTGTGCTCAATTCATTATATTGCTGCCAAGTGAAAGGAGAAAAGGAGCGTCGCATTTCCAGTGGAACACAGAGCATTTACTTTACCTCTGCCGTTTGCACAAACTTTGTCCAAGGCGAAAAGCTGAAAAGGACGCCTTTTGCTTTAAGTTGCAGGAGACGTCACCTACTGAAGCGCAAGTCACGTGGCAATCAGCTGGGCTCATTAGCACACCCACTGCGCTCTTGCGGCGTGAGCCCTGAGGCAGAAGGACTGGTGTGGAGCTGTTTTGCTGTGGCGGCATTTACAATTGCTTAATTGTGCTTGACTAATTATATTGCTGCCAAGTGAAAGGAGAAAAGGAGCGTTGCATTTCCAGTGGAACACAGAGCATTTACTTTACCCCTGCCATTTGCACAAACTTTGTCCATGGGCGAAAAGGTGAAAAGGATGCCTTTCGCTTTAAACTGCAGGAGACTTCACCTACCGACGTGCAAGTCACGTGACAATCAGCTGGGCTCATTAGCACACCCACGGCGCCCTTGCGGCGTAAGCCCTGAGGCAGAAGGGCTGGTGTGGAGCTGTTTTACTGTGGCGGCATTTACAATTGCTTAATTGTGCTCGACTAATTATATTGCTGCCAAGTGAAAGGAGAAAAGGAGTGTTGCATTTCCAGTGGAACACAGAGCATTTACTTTACCCCTGCCGTTTGCACGAACCTTGTCCAAGGCGAAAAGGTGAAAAGGACGCCTTTCGCTTTAAACTGCAGGAGACTTCACCTACCGACGCGCAAGTCACGTGGCAATCAGCGGGGCTCATTAGCACCCCCACGGCGCCCTTGCGGCGTAAGACCTGAGGCAGAAGGGCTGGTGTGGAGCTGTTTTGCTGTGGCGGCGTTTACAATTGCTTAATTGTGCTCGACTCATTATATTGCTACCAAGTGAAAGGAGAAAAGGAGCGTCGCATTTCCAGTGGAACACAGAGCATTTACTTTACCCCTGCCATTTGCACATACTTTGTCCATGGGCGAAATGGTGAAAAGGATGCCTTTCGCTTTAAACTGCAGGAGACTTTACCTACCGACATGCAAGTCACGTGGCAATCAGCGGGGCTCATTAGCACCCCCACGGCGCCTTTGCGGCGTAAGCCATGAGGCAGAAGGGCTGGTGTGGAGCTGTTTTGCTGTGGCGGCATTTAGAATTGCTTAATTGTGCTCGACTCATTATATTGCTGCCAAGTGAAAGGAGAAAAGTAGCATCACATTTCCAGTGGAACACAGAGCATTTACTTTACCCCTGCCGTTTGCACAAACTTTGTCCAAGGCGAAAAGGTGAAAAGGACGCCTTTTGCTTTAAGTTCCAGGAGACGTCACCTACAGAAGCGCAAGTCACGTGGCAATCAGCTGGGCTCATTAGCACACCCACTGTGCTCTTGCGGCGTGAGCCCTGAGGCAGAAGGACTGGTGTGGAGCTGTTTTGCTGTGGCCGCGTTTACAATTGCTTATTTGTGCTCGACTAATTATATTGCTGCCAAGTGAAAGGAGAAAAGGAGCGATGCATTTCCAGTGGAACACAGAGCATTTACTTTACCCCTGCCATTTGCACAAACTTTGTCCATGGGCGAAAAGGTGAAAAGGATGCCTTTCGCTTTAAACTGCAGGAGACTTTACCTACCGACTTGCAAGTCAAGTGGCAATCAGCAGGGCTCAATAGCCCACCCACGGCGCCCTTGCGGCTTAAGCCCTTAGGCAGAATGACTGGTGTGGAGCTGTTTTGCTGTGGCGGCGTTTGCAATTGCTTAATTGTGCTCGACTCCTTATATTACTGCCAAGTGAAAGGAGAAAAGGAGCGTCGCATTTCCAGTGGAACACAGAGCATTTACTTTACCCCTGCCATTTGCACAAACTTTGTCCATGGGCGAAAAGGTGAAAAGGATGCCTTTCGCTTTAAACTGCAGGAGTCTTCACCTACCGACATGCAAGTCACATGACAATTAGCTGCGATCATTAGCACACCCACTGCGCCCTTGCGGCGTAAGCCCTGAGGCAGAAGGGCTGGTGTGGAGCTGTTTTGCTGTGGCGGCATTTACGATAGCTTAATTGTGCTCGACTCCTTATATTGCTACCAAGTGAAAGGAGAAAAGGAGCGTCGCATTTCCAGTGGAACACAGAGCATTTACTTTACCCCTGCCATTTGCACAAACTTTGTCCATGGGCAAAAAGGTGAAAAGGATGCCTTTCGCTTTAAACTGCAGGAGACTTCACCTACCGACGTGCAAGTCACGTGACAATCAGCTGGGCTCATTAGCACACCCACGGCGCCCTTGCGGCGTAAGCCCTGAGGCAGAAGGGCTGGTGTGGAGCTGTTTTGCTGTGGCGGTATTTACAATTGCTTAATTGTGCTCGACTAATTATATTGCTGCCAAGTGAAAGGAGAAAAGGAGTGTTGCATTTCCAGTGGAACACAGAGCATTTACTTTACCACTGCCGTTTGCACGAACCTTGTCCAAGGCGAAAAGGTGAAAAGGACGCCTTTCGCTTTAAACTGCAGGAGACTTCACCTACCGACGCGCAAGTCACGTGGCAATCAGCGGGGCTCATTAGCACCCCCACGGCGCCCTTGCGGCGTAAGACCTGAGGCAGAAGGGCTGTGTGGAGCAGTTTTGCTGTGGCGGCGTTTACAATTGCTTAATTGTGCTCGACTCATTATATTGCTACCAAGTGAAAGGAGAAAAGGAGCGTCGCATTTCCAGTGGAACACAGAGCATTTACTTTACCCCTGCCATTTGCACAAACTTTGTCCATGGGCGAAAAGGTGAAAAGGATGCCTTTCGCTTTAAACTGCAGGAGACTTTACCTACCGACATGCAAGTCACGTGGCAATCAGCTGGGCTCATTAGCCCACCCACGGGGCCCTTGCGGCGTAAGCCCTTAGGCAGAAGGACTGGTGTGGAGCTGTTTTGCTGTGGCGGCATTTACAATTGCTTAATTGTGCTCGACTCCTTATATTGCTGCCAAGTGAAAGGAGAAAAGGAGCGTCGCATTTCCAGTGTAACACAGAGCATTTACTTTACCCCTGCCATTTGCACAAACTTTGTCCATGGGCGAAAAGGTGAAAAGGATGCCTTTTGCTGTAAACTGCAGGAGACTTCACCTACCGACGTGCAAGTCACGTGGCAATCAGCTGGGCTCATTAGCACACCCACTGCGCCCTTGCGGCGTAAGCCATGAGGCAGAAGGGCTGGTGTGGAGCTGTTTTGCTGTGGCGGCATTTACAATTGCTTAATTGTGCTCGAATCATTATATTGCTGCCAAGTGAAAGGAGAAAAGGAGCGTTGCATTTCCAGTGGAACACAGAGAATTTACTTTACCCCTGCCGTTTGCACGAACCTTGTCCAAGGCGAAAACGTGAAAAGGACGCCTTTCGCTTTAAACTGCAGGAGACTTCACCTACCGACGCGCAAGTCACGTGGCAATCAGCGGGGCTCATTAGCACCCCCACGGCGCCCTTGCGGCGTAAGCCCTGAGGCAGAAGGGCTGGTGTGGAGCTGTTTTGCTGTGGCAGCATTTACAATTGCTTAATTGTGCTCGAATCATTATATTGCTGCCAAGTGAAAGGAGAAAAGGAGCGTCGCATTTCCAGTGGAACACAGAGCATTTACTTTACCCCTGCCGTTTGCACAAACTTTGTCCAAGGCGAAAAGCTGAAAAGGACGCCTTTTGCTTTAAGTTGCAGGAGACGTCACCTACTGAAGCGCAAGTCACGTGGCAATCAGCTGGGCTCATTAGCACACCCACTGCGCTCTTGCGGCGTGAGCCCTGAGGCAGAAGGACTGGTGTGGAGCTGTTTTGCTGTGGCGGCGTTTACAATTGCTTAATTGTGCTTGACTAATTATATTGCTGCCAAGTGAAAGGAGAAAAGGAGCGTTGCATTTCCAGTGGAACACAGAGCATTTACTTTACCCCTGCCATTTGCACAAACTTTGTCCATGGGCGAAAAGGTGAAAAGGATGCCTTTCGCTTTAAACTGCAGGAGACTTCACCTACCGACGTTCAAGTCACATGACAATCAGCTGCGATCATTAGCACACCCACTGCGCCCTTGCGGCGTAAGCCCTGAGGCAGTAGGACTGGTGTGGAGCTGTTTTGCTGTGGCGGCGTTTACAATTGCTTAATTGTGCTCGACTCATTATATTGCTGCCAAGTGAAAGGAGAAAAGGAGCGTCACATTTCCAGTGGAACACAGAGCATTTACTTTACCCCTGCCATTTGCACAAACTTTGTCCATGGGCGAAAAGGTAAAAAGGATGCCTTTCGCTTTAAACTGCAGGAGACTTCACCTACCGACGTGCAAGTCACGTGACAATCAGCTGGGCTCATTAGCACACCCACGGCGCCCTTGCGGCGTAAGCCCTGAGGCAGAAGGGCTGGTGTGGAGCTGTTTTACTGTGGCGGCATTTACAATTGCTTAATTGTGCTCGACTAATTATATTGCTGCCAAGTGAAAGGAGAAAAGGAGTGTTGCATTTCCAGTGGAACACAGAGCATTTACTTTACCCCTGCCATTTGCACAAACTTTGTCCATGGGCGAAAAGGTAAAAAGGATGCCTTTCGCTTTAAACTGCAGGAGACTTCACCTACCGACGTGCAAGTCACGTGACAATCAGCTGGGCTCATTAGCACACCCACGGCGCCCTTGCGGCGTAAGCCCTGAGGCAGAAGGGCTGGTGTGGAGCTGTTTTGCTGTGGCGGTATTTACAATTGCTTAATTGTGCTCGACTAATTATATTGCTGCCAAGTGAAAGGAGAAAAGGAGTGTTGCATTTCCAGTGGAACACAGAGCATTTACTTTACCACTGCCGTTTGCACGAACCTTGTCCAAGGCGAAAAGGTGAAAAGGACGCCTTTCGCTTTAAACTGCAGGAGACTTTACCTACCGACATGCAAGTCACGTGGCAATCAGCTGGGCTCATTAGCCCACCCACGGCGCCCTTGCGGCGTAAGCCCTTAGGCAGAAGGACTGGTGTGGAGCTGTTTTGCTGTGGCGGCGTTTACAATTGCTTAATTGTGCTCGACTCCTTATATTGCTGCCAAGTGAAAGGAGAAAAGGAGCATCGCATTTCCAGTGGAACACAGAGCATTTACTTTACCCCTGCCATTTGCACAAACTTTGTCCATGGGCGAAAAGGTGAAAAGGATGCCTTTTGCTGTAAACTGCAGGAGACTTCACCTACCAACGTGCAAGTCACGTGGCAATCAGCTGGGCTCATTAGCACACCCACTGCACCCTTGCGGCGTAAGCCATGAGGCAGAAAGGCTGGTGTGGAGCTGTTTTGCTGTGGCGGCATTTACAATTGCTTAATTGTGCTCGACTCATTATATTGCTGCCAAGTGAAAGGAGAAAAGGAGCGTTGCATTTCCAGTGGAACACAGAGAATTTACTTTACCCATGCCGTTTGCACGAACCTTGTCCAAAGCGAAAAGGTGAAAAATACGCCTTTCGCTTTAAACTGCAGGAGACTTCACCTACCGACGCGCAAGTCATGTGGCAATCAACGGGGCTCATTAGCACCCCCACGGCGCCCTTGCGGCGTAAGCCCTGAGGCAGAAGGGCTGGTGTGGAGCTGTTTTGCTGTGGCGGCATTTACAATTGCTTAATTGTGCTCGATTCATTATATTGCTGCCAAGTGAAAGGAGAAAAGGAGCGTTGCATTTCCAGTGGAACACAGAGCATTTACTTTACCCCTGCCATTTGCACAAACTTTGTCCATGGGCGAAAAGGTGAAAAGGATGCCTTTCGCTTTAAACTGCAGGAGACTTCACCTACCGACGTGCAAGTCACATGACAATCAGCTGCGATCATTAGCACACCTACTGCGCCCTTGCGGCGTAAGCCCTGAGGCAGAAGGTCTGGTGTGGAGCTGTTTTGCTGTGGCGGCGTTTACAATTGCTTAATTGTGCTCGACTCATTATATTGCTGCCAAGTGAAAGGAGAAAAGGAGCGTCACATTTCCAGTGGAACACAGAGCATTTACTTTACCCCTGCCATTTGCACGAACTTTGTCCATGGGCGAAAAGGTAAAAAGGATGCCTTTCGCTTTAAACTGCAGGAGACTTCACCTACCGACGTGCAAGTCACGTGACAATCAGCTGGGCTCATTAGCACACCCACGGCGCCCTTGCGGCATAAGCCCTGAGGCAGAAGGGCTGGTGTGGAGCTGTTTTACTGTGGCGGCATTTACAATTGCTTAATTGTGCTCGACTAATTATATTGCTGCCAAGTGAAAGGAGAAAAGGAGTGTTGCATTTCCAGTGGAACACAGAGCATTTACTTTACCCCTGCCGTTTGCACGAACCTTGTCCAAGGCGAAAAGGTGAAAAGGACGCCTTTCGCTTTAAACTGCAGGAGACTTCACCTACCGACGCGCAAGTCACGTGGCAATCAGCGGGGCTCATTAGCACCCCCACGGCGCCCTTGCGGCGTAAGACCTGAGGCAGAAGGGCTGGTGTGGAGCTGTTTTGCTGTGGCGGCGTTTACAATTGCTTAATTGTGCTCGACTCATTATATTGCTACCAAGTGAAAGGAGAAAAGGAGCGTCGCATTTCCAGTGGAACACAGAGCATTTACTTTACCCCTGCCATTTGCACATACTTTGTCCATGGGCGAAATGGTGAAAAGGATGCCTTTCGCTTTAAACTGCAGGAGACTTTACCTACCGACATGCAAGTCACGTGGCAATCAGCGGGGCTCATTAGCACCCCCACGGCGCCCTTGCGGCGTAAGCCATGAGGCAGAAGGGCTGGTGTGGAGCTGTTTTGCTGTGGCGGCGTTTACAATTGCTTAATTGTGCTCGACTAATTATATTGCTGCCAAGTGAAAGGAGAAAAGGAGCGATGCATTTCCAGTGGAACACAGAGCATTTACTTTACCCCTGCCATTTGCACAAACTTTGTCCATGGGCGAAAAGGTGAAAAGGATGCCTTTCCCTTTAAACTGCAGGAGACTTTACCTACCGACTTGCAAGTCAAGTGGCAATCAGCAGGGCTCAATATCCCACCCACGGCGCCCTTGCGGCTTAAGCCCTTAGGCAGAAGGACTGGTGTGGAGCTGTTTTGCTGTGGCGGCGTTTGCAATTGCTTAATTGTGCTCGACTCCTTATATTGCTGCCAAGTGAAAGGAGAAAAGGAGCGTCGCATTTCCAGTGGAACACAGAGCATTTACTTTACCCCTGCCATTTGCACAAACTTTGTCCATGGGCGAAAAGGTGAAAAGGATGCCTTTCGCTTTAAACTGCAGGAGACTTCACCTACCGACGTGCAAGTCACATGACAATCAGCTGCGATCATTAGCACACCCACTGCGCCCTTGCGGCGTAAGCCCTGAGGCAGAAGGGCTGGTGTGGAGCTGTTTTGCTGTGGCGGCATTTACGATAGCTTAATTGTGCTCGACTCATTATATTGCTACCAAGTAAAAGGAGAAAAGGAGCGTCGCATTTCCAGTGGAACACAGAGCATTTACTTTACCCCTGCCATTTGCACAAACTTTGTCCATGGGCGAAAAGGTGAAAAGGATGCCTTTCGTTTTAAACTGCAGGAGACTTCACTTACCGACGTGCAAGTCATGTGGCAATCAGCTGGACTCATTAGCCCACCCACGGCACTGTTGCAGCGTGAGCCCTGAGGCAGAAGGACTGGTGTGGAGCTGTTTTGCTGTGGCGGCGTTTACAATTGCTTAATTGTGCTCGACTCATTATATTGCTGCCAAGTGAAAGGAGAAAAGGAGCGTCGCATTTCCAGTGGAACACAGAGCATTTACTTTACCCCTGCCATTTGCACAAACTTTGTCCATGGGCGAAAAGGTAAAAAGGATGCCTTTCGCTTTAAACTGCAGGAGACTTCACCTACCGACGTGCAAGTCACGTGACAATCAGCTGGGCTCATTAGCACACCCACGGCGCCCTTGCGGCGTAAGCCCTGAGGCAGAAGGGCTGGTGTGGAGCTGTTTTGCTGTGGCGGTATTTACAATTGCTTAATTGTGCTCGACTAATTATATTGCTGCCAAGTGAAAGGAGAAAAGGAGTGTTGCATTTCCAGTGGAACACAGAGCATTTACTTTACCACTGCCGTTTGCACGAACCTTGTCCAAGGCGAAAAGGTGAAAAGGACGCCTTTCGCTTTAAACTGCAGGAGAATTCACCTACCGACGCGCAAGTCACGTGGCAATCAGCGGGGCTCATTAGCACCCACACAGCGCCCTTGCGGCGTAAGACCTGAGGCAGAAGGGCTGGTGTGGAGCAGTTTTGCTGTGGCGGCGTTTACAATTGCTTAATTGTGCTCGACTCATTATATTGCTACCAAGTGAAAGGAGAAAAGGAGCGTCGCATTTCCAGTGGAACACAGAGCATTTACTTTACCCCTGCCATTTGCACAAACTTTGTCCATGGGCGAAAAGGTGAAAAGGATGCCTTTCGCTTTAAACTGCAGGAGACTTCACTTACCGACGTGCAAGTCATGTGGCAATCACCTGGACTCATTAGCCCACCCACGGCACTGTTGCAGCGTGAGCCCTGAGGCAGAAGGACTGGTGTGGAGCTGATTTGCTGTGGCGGCGTTTACAATTGCTTAATTGTGCTCGACTCATTATATTGCTGCCAAGTGAAAGGAGAAAAGGAGCGTCGCATTTCCAGTGGAACACAGAGCATTTACTTTACCCCTGCCATTTGCACAAACTTTGTCCATGGGCGAAAAGGTAAAAAGGATGCCTTTCGCTTTAAACTGCAGGAGACTTCACCTACCGACGTGCAAGTCACGTGACAATCAGCTGGGCTCATTAGCACACCCACGGCGCCCTTGCGGCGTGAGCCCTGAGGCAGAAGGGCTGGTGTGGAGCTGTTTTGCTGTGGCGGTATTTACAATTGCTTAATTGTGCTCGACTAATTATATTGCTGCCAAGTGAAAGGAGAAAAGGAGTGTTGCATTTCCAGTGGAACACAGAGCATTTACTTTACCACTGCCGTTTGCACGAACCTTGTCCAAGGCGAAAAGGTGAAAAGGACGCCTTTCGCTTTAAACTGCAGGAGAATTCACCTACCGACGCGCAAGTCACGTGGCAATCAGCGGGGCTCATTAGCACCCACACAGCGCCGTTGCGGCGTAAGACCTGAGGCAGAAGGGCTGGTGTGGAGCAGTTTTGCTGTGGCGGCGTTTACAATTGCTTAATTGTGCTCGACTCATTATATTGCTACCAAGTGAAAGGAGAAAAGGAGCGTCGCATTTCCAGTGGAACACAGAGCATTTACTTTACCCCTGCCATTTGCACAAACTTTGTCCATGGGCGAATTGGTGAAAAGGATGCCTTTCGCTTTAAACTGCAGGAGACTTTACCTACCGACATGCAAGTCACGTGGCAATCAGCTGGGCTCATTAGCCCACCCACGGCGCCCTTGCGGCATAAGCCCTTAAACAGAAGGACTGGTGTGGAGCTGTTTTGCTGTGGCGGCGTTTACAATTGCTTAATTGTGCTCGACTCCTTATATTGCTGCCAAGTGAAAGGAGAAAAGGAGCGTCGCATTTCCAGTGGAACACAGAGCATTTACTTTACCCCTGCCATTTGCACAAACTTTGTCCATGGGCGAAAAGGTGAAAAGGATGCCTTTTGCTGTAAACTGCAGGAGACTTCACCTACCGACGTGCAAGTCACGTGGCAATCAGCTGGGCTCATTAGCACACCCACTGCGTCCTTGCGGCGTAAGCCATGAGGCAGAAGGGCTGGTGTGGAGCTGTTTTGCTGTGGCGGCATTCACAATTGCTTAATTGTGCTCGACTCATTATATTGCTGCCAAGTGAAAGGAGAAAAGGAGCGTTGCATTTCCAGTGGAACACAGAGAATTTACTTTACCCCTGCCGTTTGCACGAACCTTGTCCAAGGCGAAAAGGTGAAAAGGACGCCTTTCGCTTTAAACTGCAGGAGACTTCACCTACCGACGCGCAAGTCACGTGGCAATCAGCGGGGCTCATTAGCACCCCCACGGCGCCCTTGCGGCGTAAGCCCTGAGGCAGAAGGGCTGGTGTGGAGCTGTTTTGCTGTGGCGGCATTTACAATTGCTTAATTGTGCTCGATTCATTATATTGCTGCCAAGTGAAAGGAGAAAAGGAGCGTCGCATTTCCAGTGGAACACAGAGCATTTACTTTACCCCTGCCGTTTGTACAAACTTTTTCCAAGGCGAAAAGGTGAAAAGGACGCCTTTTGCTTTAAGTTGCAGGAGACGTCACTTACCGAAGCGCAAGTCACGTGGCAATCAGCTGGGCTCATTAGCACACCCACGGCGCCCTTGCGGCGTAAGCCATGAGGCAGAAGGGCTGGTGTGGAGCTGTTTTGCTGTGGCGGCATTTACAATTGCTTAATTGTGCTCGACTCATTATATTGCTGCCAAGTGAAAGGAGAAAAGGAGCGTTGCATTTCCAGTGGAACACAGAGCATTTACTTTACCCCTGCCGTTTGCACGAACCTTGTCCAAGGCGAAAAGGTGAAAAGGATGCCTTTCGCTTTAAACTGCAGGAGACTTCACCTACTGACGCGCAAGTCACGTGGCAATCAGCGGGGCTCATTAGCACCCCCACGGCGCCCTTGCGGCGTAAGCCCTGAGGCAGAAGGGCTGGTGTGGAGCTGTTTTGCTGTGGCGGCATTTACAATTGCTTAATTGTGCTCAATTCATTATATTGCTGCCAAGTGAAAGGAGAAAAGGAGCGTCGCATTTCCAGTGGAACACAGAGCATTTACTTTACCTCTGCCGTTTGCACAAACTTTGTCCAAGGCGAAAAGCTGAAAAGGACGCCTTTTGCTTTAAGTTGCAGGAGACGTCACCTACTGAAGCGCAAGTCACGTGGCAATCAGCTGGGCTCATTAGCACACCCACTGCGCTCTTGCGGCGTGAGCCCTGAGGCAGAAGGACTGGTGTGGAGCTGTTTTGCTGTGGCGGCGTTTACAATTGCTTAATTGTGCTTGACTAATTATATTGCTGCCAAGTGAAAGGAGAAAAGGAGCGTTGCATTTCCAGTGGGACACAGAGCATTTACTTTACCCCTGCCATTTGCACAAACTTTGTCCATGGGCGAAAAGGTGAAAAGGATGCCTTTCGCTTTAAACTGCAGGAGACTCCACCTACCGACGTGCAAGTCACGTGACAATCAGCTGGGCTCATTAGCACACCCACGGCGCCCTTGCGGCGTAAGCCCTGAGGCAGAAGGGCTGGTGTGGAGCTGTTTTACTGTGGCGGCATTTACAATTGCTTAATTGTGCTCGACTCATTATATTGCTGCCAAGTGAAAGGAGAAAAGTAGCATCACATTTCCAGTGGAACACAGAGCATTTACTTTACCCCTGCCGTTTGCACAAACTTTGTCCAAGGCGAAAAGGTGAAAAGGACGCCTTTTGCTTTAAGTTCCAGGAGATGTCACCTACAGAAGCGCAAGTCACGTGGCAATCAGCTGGGCTCATTAGCACACCCACTGTGCTCTTGCGGCGTGAGCCCTGAGGCAGAAGGACTGGTGTGGAGCTGTTTTGCTGTGGCGGCGTTTACAATTGCTTAATTGTGCTCGACTAATTATATTGCTGCCAAGTGAAAGGAGAAAAGGAGCGATGCATTTCCAGTGGAACACAGAGCATTTACTTTACCCCTGCCATTTGCACAAACTTTGTCCATGGGCGAAAAGGTGAAAAGGATGCCTTTCGCTTTAAACTGCAGGAGACTTCACCTACCGACGTGCAAGTCACATGACAATCAGCTGCGATCATTAGCACACCTACTGCGCCCTTGCGGCGTAAGCCCTGAGGCAGAAGGTCTGGTGTGGAGCTGTTTTGCTGTGGCGGCGTTTACAATTGCTTAATTGTGCTCGACTCATTATATTGCTGCCAAGTGAAAGGAGAAAAGGAGCGTCACATTTCCAGTGGAACACAGAGCATTTACTTTACCCCTGCCATTTGCACGAACTTTGTCCATGGGCGAAAAGGTAAAAAGGATGCCTTTCGCTTTAAACTGCAGGAGACTTCACCTACCGACGTGCAAGTCACGTGACAATCAGCTGGGCTCATTAGCACACCCACGGCGCCCTTGCGGCATAAGCCCTGAGGCAGAAGGGCTGGTGTGGAGCTGTTTTACTGTGGCGGCATTTACAATTGCTTAATTGTGCTCGACTAATTATATTGCTGCCAAGTGAAAGGAGAAAAGGAGTGTTGCATTTCCAGTGGAACACAGAGCATTTACTTTACCCCTGCCGTTTGCACGAACCTTGTCCAAGGCGAAAAGGTGAAAAGGACGCCTTTCGCTTTAAACTGCAGGAGACTTCACCTACCGACGCGCAAGTCACGTGGCAATCAGCGGGGCTCATTAGCACCCCCACGGCGCCCTTGCGGCGTAAGACCTGAGGCAGAAGGGCTGGTGTGGAGCTGTTTTGCTGTGGCGGCGTTTACAATTGCTTAATTGTGCTCGACTCATTATATTGCTACCAAGTGAAAGGAGAAAAGGAGCGTCGCATTTCCAGTGGAACACAGAGCATTTACTTTACCCCTGCCATTTGCACATACTTTGTCCATGGGCGAAATGGTGAAAAGGATGCCTTTCGCTTTAAACTGCAGGAGACTTTACCTACCGACATGCAAGTCACGTGGCAATCAGCGGGGCTCATTAGCACCCCCACGGCGCCCTTGCGGCGTAAGCCATGAGGCAGAAGGGCTGGTGTGGAGCTGTTTTGCTGTGGCGGCGTTTACAATTGCTTAATTGTGCTCGACTAATTATATTGCTGCCAAGTGAAAGGAGAAAAGGAGCGATGCATTTCCAGTGGAACACAGAGCATTTACTTTACCCCTGCCATTTGCACAAACTTTGTCCATGGGCGAAAAGGTGAAAAGGATGCCTTTCCCTTTAAACTGCAGGAGACTTTACCTACCGACTTGCAAGTCAAGTGGCAATCAGCAGGGCTCAATATCCCACCCACGGCGCCCTTGCGGCTTAAGCCCTTAGGCAGAAGGACTGGTGTGGAGCTGTTTTGCTGTGGCGGCGTTTGCAATTGCTTAATTGTGCTCGACTCCTTATATTGCTGCCAAGTGAAAGGAGAAAAGGAGCGTCGCATTTCCAGTGGAACACAGAGCATTTACTTTACCCCTGCCATTTGCACAAACTTTGTCCATGGGCGAAAAGGTGAAAAGGATGCCTTTCGCTTTAAACTGCAGGAGACTTCACCTACCGACGTGCAAGTCACATGACAATCAGCTGCGATCATTAGCACACCCACTGCGCCCTTGCGGCGTAAGCCCTGAGGCAGAAGGGCTGGTGTGGAGCTGTTTTGCTGTGGCGGCATTTACGATAGCTTAATTGTGCTCGACTCATTATATTGCTACCAAGTGAAAGGAGAAAAGGAGCGTCGCATTTCCAGTGGAACACAGAGCATTTACTTTACCCCTGCCATTTGCACAAACTTTGTCCATGGGCGAAAAGGTGAAAAGGATGCCTTTCGCTTTAAACTGCAGGAGACTTCACTTACCGACGTGCAAGTCATGTGGCAATCAGCTGGACTCATTAGCCCACCCACGGCACTGTTGCAGCGTGAGCCCTGAGGCAGAAGGACTGGTGTGGAGCTGTTTTGCTGTGGCGGCGTTTACAATTGCTTAATTGTGCTCGACTCATTATATTGCTGCCAAGTGAAAGGAGAAAAGGAGCGTCGCATTTCCAGTGGAACACAGAGCATTTACTTTACCCCTGCCATTTGCACAAACTTTGTCCATGGGCGAAAAGGTAAAAAGGATGCCTTTCGCTTTAAACTGCAGGAGACTTCACCTACCGACGTGCAAGTCACGTGACAATCAGCTGGGCTCATTAGCACACCCACGGCGCCCTTGCGGCGTAAGCCCTGAGGCAGAAGGGCTGGTGTGGAGCTGTTTTGCTGTGGCGGTATTTACAATTGCTTAATTGTGCTCGACTAATTATATTGCTGCCAAGTGAAAGGAGAAAAGGAGTGTTGCATTTCCAGTGGAACACAGAGCATTTACTTTACCACTGCCGTTTGCACGAACCTTGTCCAAGGCGAAAAGGTGAAAAGGACGCCTTTCGCTTTAAACTGCAGGAGAATTCACCTACCGACGCGCAAGTCACGTGGCAATCAGCGGGGCTCATTAGCACCCACACAGCGCCCTTGCGGCGTAAGACCTGAGGCAGAAGGGCTGGTGTGGAGCAGTTTTGCTGTGGCGGCGTTTACAATTGCTTAATTGTGCTCGACTCATTATATTGCTACCAAGTGAAAGGAGAAAAGGAGCGTCGCATTTCCAGTGGAACACAGAGCATTTACTTTACCCCTGCCATTTGCACAAACTTTGTCCATGGGCGAAAAGGTGAAAAGGATGCCTTTCGCTTTAAACTGCAGGAGACTTCACTTACCGACGTGCAAGTCATGTGGCAATCACCTGGACTCATTAGCCCACCCACGGCACTGTTGCAGCGTGAGCCCTGAGGCAGAAGGACTGGTGTGGAGCTGATTTGCTGTGGCGGCGTTTACAATTGCTTAATTGTGCTCGACTCATTATATTGCTGCCAAGTGAAAGGAGAAAAGGAGCGTCGCATTTCCAGTGGAACACAGAGCATTTACTTTACCCCTGCCATTTGCACAAACTTTGTCCATGGGCGAAAAGGTAAAAAGGATGCCTTTCGCTTTAAACTGCAGGAGACTTCACCTACCGACGTGCAAGTCACGTGACAATCAGCTGGGCTCATTAGCACACCCACGGCGCCCTTGCGGCGTGAGCCCTGAGGCAGAAGGGCTGGTGTGGAGCTGTTTTGCTGTGGCGGTATTTACAATTGCTTAATTGTGCTCGACTAATTATATTGCTGCCAAGTGAAAGGAGAAAAGGAGTGTTGCATTTCCAGTGGAACACAGAGCATTTACTTTACCACTGCCGTTTGCACGAACCTTGTCCAAGGCGAAAAGGTGAAAAGGACGCCTTTCGCTTTAAACTGCAGGAGAATTCACCTACCGACGCGCAAGTCACGTGGCAATCAGCGGGGCTCATTAGCACCCACACAGCGCCGTTGCGGCGTAAGACCTGAGGCAGAAGGGCTGGTGTGGAGCAGTTTTGCTGTGGCGGCGTTTACAATTGCTTAATTGTGCTCGACTCATTATATTGCTACCAAGTGAAAGGAGAAAAGGAGCGTCGCATTTCCAGTGGAACACAGAGCATTTACTTTACCCCTGCCATTTGCACAAACTTTGTCCATGGGCGAATTGGTGAAAAGGATGCCTTTCGCTTTAAACTGCAGGAGACTTTACCTACCGACATGCAAGTCACGTGGCAATCAGCTGGGCTCATTAGCCCACCCACGGCGCCCTTGCGGCATAAGCCCTTAAACAGAAGGACTGGTGTGGAGCTGTTTTGCTGTGGCGGCGTTTACAATTGCTTAATTGTGCTCGACTCCTTATATTGCTGCCAAGTGAAAGGAGAAAAGGAGCGTCGCATTTCCAGTGGAACACAGAGCATTTACTTTACCCCTGCCATTTGCACAAACTTTGTCCATGGGCGAAAAGGTGAAAAGGATGCCTTTTGCTGTAAACTGCAGGAGACTTCACCTACCGACGTGCAAGTCACGTGGCAATCAGCTGGGCTCATTAGCACACCCACTGCGTCCTTGCGGCGTAAGCCATGAGGCAGAAGGGCTGGTGTGGAGCTGTTTTGCTGTGGCGGCATTCACAATTGCTTAATTGTGCTCGACTCATTATATTGCTGCCAAGTGAAAGGAGAAAAGGAGCGTTGCATTTCCAGTGGAACACAGAGAATTTACTTTACCCCTGCCGTTTGCACGAACCTTGTCCAAGGCGAAAAGGTGAAAAGGACGCCTTTCGCTTTAAACTGCAGGAGACTTCACCTACCGACGCGCAAGTCACGTGGCAATCAGCGGGGCTCATTAGCACCCCCACGGCGCCCTTGCGGCGTAAGCCCTGAGGCAGAAGGGCTGGTGTGGAGCTGTTTTGCTGTGGCGGCATTTACAATTGCTTAATTGTGCTCGATTCATTATATTGCTGCCAAGTGAAAGGAGAAAAGGAGCGTCGCATTTCCAGTGGAACACAGAGCATTTACTTTACCCCTGCCGTTTGTACAAACTTTTTCCAAGGCGAAAAGGTGAAAAGGACGCCTTTTGCTTTAAGTTGCAGGAGACGTCACTTACCGAAGCGCAAGTCACGTGGCAATCAGCTGGGCTCATTAGCACACCCACGGCGCCCTTGCGGCGTAAGCCATGAGGCAGAAGGGCTGGTGTGGAGCTGTTTTGCTGTGGCGGCATTTACAATTGCTTAATTGTGCTCGACTCATTATATTGCTGCCAAGTGAAAGGAGAAAAGGAGCGTTGCATTTCCAGTGGAACACAGAGCATTTACTTTACCCCTGCCGTTTGCACGAACCTTGTCCAAGGCGAAAAGGTGAAAAGGATGCCTTTCGCTTTAAACTGCAGGAGACTTCACCTACTGACGCGCAAGTCACGTGGCAATCAGCGGGGCTCATTAGCACCCCCACGGCGCCCTTGCGGCGTAAGCCCTGAGGCAGAAGGGCTGGTGTGGAGCTGTTTTGCTGTGGCGGCATTTACAATTGCTTAATTGTGCTCAATTCATTATATTGCTGCCAAGTGAAAGGAGAAAAGGAGCGTCGCATTTCCAGTGGAACACAGAGCATTTACTTTACCTCTGCCGTTTGCACAAACTTTGTCCAAGGCGAAAAGCTGAAAAGGACGCCTTTTGCTTTAAGTTGCAGGAGACGTCACCTACTGAAGCGCAAGTCACGTGGCAATCAGCTGGGCTCATTAGCACACCCACTGCGCTCTTGCGGCGTGAGCCCTGAGGCAGAAGGACTGGTGTGGAGCTGTTTTGCTGTGGCGGCGTTTACAATTGCTTAATTGTGCTTGACTAATTATATTGCTGCCAAGTGAAAGGAGAAAAGGAGCGTTGCATTTCCAGTGGGACACAGAGCATTTACTTTACCCCTGCCATTTGCACAAACTTTGTCCATGGGCGAAAAGGTGAAAAGGATGCCTTTCGCTTTAAACTGCAGGAGACTCCACCTACCGACGTGCAAGTCACGTGACAATCAGCTGGGCTCATTAGCACACCCACGGCGCCCTTGCGGCGTAAGCCCTGAGGCAGAAGGGCTGGTGTGGAGCTGTTTTACTGTGGCGGCATTTACAATTGCTTAATTGTGCTCGACTCATTATATTGCTGCCAAGTGAAAGGAGAAAAGTAGCATCACATTTCCAGTGGAACACAGAGCATTTACTTTACCCCTGCCGTTTGCACAAACTTTGTCCAAGGCGAAAAGGTGAAAAGGACGCCTTTTGCTTTAAGTTCCAGGAGATGTCACCTACAGAAGCGCAAGTCACGTGGCAATCAGCTGGGCTCATTAGCACACCCACTGTGCTCTTGCGGCGTGAGCCCTGAGGCAGAAGGACTGGTGTGGAGCTGTTTTGCTGTGGCGGCGTTTACAATTGCTTAATTGTGCTCGACTAATTATATTGCTGCCAAGTGAAAGGAGAAAAGGAGCGATGCATTTCCAGTGGAACACAGAGCATTTACTTTACCCCTGCCATTTGCACAAACTTTGTCCATGGGCGAAAAGGTGAAAAGGATGCCTTTCGCTTTAAACTGCAGGAGACTTTACCTACCGACTTGCAAGTCAAGTGGCAATCAGCAGGGCTCAATAGCCCACCCACGGCGCCCTTGCGGCTTAAGCCCTTAGGCAGAAGGACTGGTGTGGAGCTGTTTTGCTGTGGCGGCGTTTGCAATTGCTTAATTGTGCTCGACTCCTTATATTACTGCCAAGTGAAAGGAGAAAAGGAGCGTCGCATTTCCAGTGGAACACAGAGCATTTACTTTACCCCTGCCATTTGCACAAACTTTGTCCATGGGCGAAAAGGTGAAAAGGATGCCTTTCGCTTTAAACTGCAGGAGACTTCACCTACCGACATGCAAGTCACATGACAATCAGCTGCGATCATTAGCACACCCACTGCGCCCTTGCGGCGTAAGCCCTGAGGCAGAAGGGCTGGTGTGGAGCTGTTTTGCTGTGGCGGCATTTACGATAGCTTAATTGTGCTCGACTCCTTATATTGCTACCAAGTGAAAGGAGAAAAGGAGCGTCGCATTTCCAGTGGAACACAGAGCATTTACTTTACCCCTGCCATTTGCACAAACTTTGTCCATGGGCGAAAAGGTGAAAAGGATGCCTTTCGCTTTAAACTGCAGGAGACTTCACCTACCGACGTGCAAGTCACGTGACAATCAGCTGGGCTCATTAGCACACCCACGGCGCCCTTGCGGCGTAAGCCCTGAGGCAGAAGGGCTGGTGTGGAGCTGTTTTGCTGTGGCGGTATTTACAATTGCTTAATTGTGCTCGACTAATTATATTGCTGCCAAGTGAAAGGAGAAAAGGAGCGTCGCATTTCCAGTGGAACACAGAGCATTTACTTTACCCCTGCCATTTGCACAAACTTTGTCCATGGGCGAAAAGGTAAAAAGGATGCCTTTCGCTTTAAACTGCAGGAGACTTCACCTACCGACGTGCAAGTTACGTGACAATCAGCTGGGCTCATTAGCACACCCACGGCACCCTTGCGGCGTAAGCCCTGAGGCAGAAGGGCTGGTGTGGAGCTGTTTTGCTGTGGCGGTATTTACAATTGCTTAATTGTGCTCGACTAATTATATTGCTGCCAAGTGAAAGGAGAAAAGGAGTGTTGCATTTCCAGTGGAACACAGAGCATTTACTTTACCACTGCCGTTTGCACGAACCTTGTCCAAGGCGAAAAGGTGAAAAGGACGCCTTTCGCTTTAAACTGCAGGAGACTTCACCTACCGACGCGCAAGTCACGTGGCAATCAGCGGGGCTCATTAGCACCCACACGGCGCCCTTGCGGCGTAAGACCTGAGGCAGAAGGGCTGGTCTGGAGCAGTTTTGCTGTGGCGGCGTTTACAATTGCTTAATTGTGCTCGACTCATTATATTGCTACCAAGTGAAAGGAGAAAAGGAGCGTCGCATTTCCAGTGGAACACAGAGCATTTACTTTACCCCTGCCATTTGCACAAACTTTGTCCATGGGCGAAATGGTGAAAAGGATGCCTTTCGCTTTAAACTGCAGGAGACTTTACCTACCGACATGCAAGTCACGTGGCAATCAGCTGGGCTCATTAGTCCACCCACGGCGCCCTTGCGGCGTAAGCCCTTAGGCAGAAGGACTGGTGTGGAGCTGTTTTGCTGTGGCGGCGTTTACAATTGCTTAATTGTGCTCGACTACTTATATTGCTGCCAAGTGAAAGGAGAAAAGGAGCGTCGCATTTCCAGTGGAACACAGAGCATTTACTTTACCCCTGCCGTTTGCACGAACCTTGTCCAAGGCGAAAAGGTGAAAAGGACGCCTTTCGCTTT
Organism: Ambystoma mexicanum; assembly: GCF_040938575.1. Classification (NCBI taxonomy): domain Eukaryota; kingdom Metazoa; phylum Chordata; class Amphibia; order Caudata; family Ambystomatidae; genus Ambystoma; species Ambystoma mexicanum. Next base: position 565,713,539 of record NC_090933.1, read on the forward strand.
AAACTGCAGGAGACTTCACCTACCGACGCGCAAGTCACGTGGCAATCAGCGGGGCTCATTAGCACCCCCACGGCGCCCTTGCGGCGTAAGCCCTGAGGCAGAAGGGCTGGTGTGGAGCTGTTTTGCTGTGGCGGCATTTACAATTGCTTAATTGTGCTCGATTCATTATATTGCTGCCAAGTGAAAGGAGAAAAGGAGCGTCGCATTTCCAGTGGAACACAGAGCATTTACTTTACCCCTGCCGTTTGTACAAACTTTTTCCAAGGCGAAAAGGTGAAAAGGACGCCTTTTGCTTTAAGTTGCAGGAGACGTCACTTACCGAAGCGCAAGTCACGTGGCAATCAGCTGGGCTCATTAGCACACCCACTGCGCCCTTGCGGCGTAAGCCATGAGGCAGAAGGGCTGGTGTGGAGCTGTTTTGCTGTGGCGGCATTTACAATTGCTTAATTGTGCTCAATTCATTATATTGCTGCCAAGTGAAAGGAGAAAAGGAGCGTCGCATTTCCAGTGGAACACAGAGCATTTACTTTACCTCTGCCGTTTGCACAAACTTTGTCCAAGGCGAAAAGCTGAAAAGGACGCCTTTTGCTTTAAGTTGCAGGAGACGTCACCTACTGAAGCGCAAGTCACGTGGCAATCAGCTGGGCTCATTAGCACACCCACTGCGCTCTTGCGGCGTGAGCCCTGAGGCAGAAGGACTGGTGTGGAGCTGTTTTGCTGTGGCGGCATTTACAATTGCTTAATTGTGCTTGACTAATTATATTGCTGCCAAGTGAAAGGAGAAAAGGAGCGTTGCATTTCCAGTGGAACACAGAGCATTTACTTTACCCCTGCCATTTGCACAAACTTTGTCCATGGGCGAAAAGGTGAAAAGGATGCCTTTCGCTTTAAACTGCAGGAGACTTCACCTACCGACGTGCAAGTCACGTGACAATCAGCTGGGCTCATTAGCACACCCACGGCGCCCTTGCGGCGTAAGCCCTGAGGCAGAAGGGCTGGTGTGGAGCTGTTTTACTGTGGCGGCATTTACAATTGCTTAATTGTGCTCGACTAATTATATTGCTGCCAAGTGAAAGGAGAAAAGGAGTGTTGCATTTCCAGTGGAACACAGAGCATTTACTTTACCCCTGCCGTTTGCACGAACCTTGTCCAAGGCGAAAAGGTGAAAAGGACGCCTTTCGCTTTAAACTGCAGGAGACTTCACCTACCGACGCGCAAGTCACGTGGCAATCAGCGGGGCTCATTAGCACCCCCACGGCGCCCTTGCGGCGTAAAACCTGAGGCAGAAGGGCTGGTGTGGAGCTGTTTTGCTGTGGCGGCGTTTACAATTGCTTAATTGTGCTCGACTCATTATATTGCTACCAAGTGAAAGGAGAAAAGGAGCGTCGCATTTCCAGTGGAACACAGAGCATTTACTTTACCCCTGCCATTTGCACATACTTTGTCCATGGGCGAAATGGTGAAAAGGATGCCTTTCGCTTTAAACTGCAGGAGACTTTACCTACCGACATGCAAGTCACGTGGCAATCAGCGGGGCTCATTAGCACCCCCACGGCGCCCTTGCGGCGTAAGCCATGAGGCAGAAGGGCTGGTGTGGAGCTGTTTTGCTGTGGCGGCATTTAGAATTGCTTAATTGTGCTCGACTCATTATATTGCTGCCAAGTGAAAGGAGAAAAGTAGCATCACATTTCCAGTGGAACACAGAGCATTTACTTTACCCCTGCCGTTTGCACAAACTTTGTCCAAGGCGAAAAGGTGAAAAGGACGCCTTTTGCTTTAAGTTCCAGGAGACGTCACCTACAGAAGCGCAAGTCACGTGGCAATCAGCTGGGCTCATTAGCACACCCACTGTGCTCTTGCGGCGTGAGCCCTGAGGCAGAAGGACTGGTGTGGAGCTGTTTTGCTGTGGCGGCGTTTACAATTGCTTAATTGTGCTCGACTAATTATATTGCTGCCAAGTGAAAGGAGAAAAGGAGCGATGCATTTCCAGTGGAACACAGAGCATTTACTTTACCCCTGCCATTTGCACAAACTTTGTCCATGGGCGAAAAGGTGAAAAGGATGCCTTTCGCTTTAAACTGCAGGAGACTTTACCTACCGACTTGCAAGTCAAGTGGCAATCAGCAGGGCTCAATAGCCCACCCACGGCGCCCTTGCGGCTTAAGCCCTTAGGCAGAATGACTGGTGTGGAGCTGTTTTGCTGTGGCGGCGTTTGCAATTGCTTAATTGTGCTCGACTCCTTATATTACTGCCAAGTGAAAGGAGAAAAGGAGCGTCGCATTTCCAGTGGAACACAGAGCATTTACTTTACCCCTGCCATTTGCACAAACTTTGTCCATGGGCGAAAAGGTGAAAAGGATGCCTTTCGCTTTAAACTGCAGGAGACTTCACCTACCGACATGCAAGTCACATGACAATTAGCTGCGATCATTAGCACACCCACTGCGCCCTTGCGGCGTAAGCCCTGAGGCAGAAGGGCTGGTGTGGAGCTGTTTTGCTGTGGCGGCATTTACGATAGCTTAATTGTGCTCGACTCCTTATATTGCTACCAAGTGAAAGGAGAAAAGGAGCGTCGCATTTCCAGCGGAACACAGAGCATTTACTTTACCCCTGCCATTTGCACAAACTTTGTCCATGGGCAAAAAGGTGAAAAGGATGCCTTTCGCTTTAAACTGCAGGAGACTTCACCTACCGACGTGCAAGTCACGTGACAATCAGCTGGGCTCATTAGCACACCCACGGCGCCCTTGCGGCGTAAGCCCTGAGGCAGAAGGGCTGGTGTGGAGCTGTTTTGCTGTGGCGGTATTTACAATTGCTTAATTGTGCTCGACTAATTATATTGCTGCCAAGTGAAAGGAGAAAAGGAGTGTTGCATTTCCAGTGGAACACAGAGCATTTACTTTACCACTGCCGTTTGCACGAACCTTGTCCAAGGCGAAAAGGTGAAAAGGACGCCTTTCGCTTTAAACTGCAGGAGACTTCACCTACCGACGCGCAAGTCACGTGGCAATCAGCGGGGCTCATTAGCACCCCCACGGCGCCCTTGCGGCGTAAGACCTGAGGCAGAAGGGCTGTGTGGAGCAGTTTTGCTGTGGTGGCGTTTACAATTGCTTAATTGTGCTCGACTCATTATATTGCTACCAAGTGAAAGGAGAAAAGGAGCGTCGCATTTCCAGTGGAACACAGAGCATTTACTTTACCCCTGCCATTTGCACAAACTTTGTCCATGGGCGAAAAGGTGAAAAGGATGCCTTTCGCTTTAAACTGCAGGAGACTTTACCTACCGACATGCAAGTCACGTGGCAATCAGCTGGGCTCATTAGCCCACCCACGGGGCCCTTGCGGCGTAAGCCCTTAGGCAGAAGGACTGGTGTGGAGCTGTTTTGCTGTGGCGGCATTTACAATTGCTTAATTGTGCTCGACTCCTTATATTGCTGCCAAGTGAAAGGAGAAAAGGAGCGTCGCATTTCCAGTGTAACACAGAGCATTTACTTTACCCCTGCCATTTGCACAAACTTTGTCCATGGGCGAAAAGGTGAAAAGGATGCCTTTTGCTGTAAACTGCAGGAGACTTCACCTACCGACGTGCAAGTCACGTGGCAATCAGCTGGGCTCATTAGCACACCCACTGCGCCCTTGCGGCGTAAGCCATGAGGCAGAAGGGCTGGTGTGGAGCTGTTTTGCTGTGGCGGCATTTACAATTGCTTAATTGTGCTCGACTCATTATATTGCTGCCAAGTGAAAGGAGAAAAGGAGCGTTGCATTTCCAGTGGAACACAGAGAATTTACTTTACCCCTGCCGTTTGCACGAACCTTGTCCAAGGCGAAAACGTGAAAAGGACGCCTTTCGCTTTAAACTGCAGGAGACTTCACCTACCGACGCGCAAGTCACGTGACAATCAGCTGGGCTCATTAGCACACCCACGGCGCCCTTGCGGCGTAAGCCCTGAGGCAGAAGGGCTGGTGTGGAGCTGTTTTGCTGTGGCGGTATTTACAATTGCTTAATTGTGCTCGACTAATTATATTGCTGCCAAGTGAAAGGAGAAAAGGAGTGTTGCATTTCCAGTGGAACACAGAGCATTTACTTTACCACTGCCGTTTGCACGAACCTTGTCCAAGGCGAAAAGGTGAAAAGGACGCCTTTCGCTTTAAACTGCAGGAGACTTCACCTACCGACGCGCAAGTCACGTGGCAATCAGCGGGGCTCATTAGCACCCCCACGGCGCCCTTGCGGCGTAAGACCTGAGGCAGAAGGGCTGTGTGGAGCAGTTTTGCTGTGGCGGCGTTTACAATTGCTTAATTGTGCTCGACTCATTATATTGCTACCAAGTGAAAGGAGAAAAGGAGCGTCGCATTTCCAGTGGAACACAGAGCATTTACTTTACCCCTGCCATTTGCACAAACTTTGTCCATGGGCGAAAAGGTGAAAAGGATGCCTTTCGCTTTAAACTGCAGGAGACTTTACCTACCGACATGCAAGTCACGTGGCAATCAGCTGGGCTCATTAGCCCACCCACGGGGCCCTTGCGGCGTAAGCCCTTAGGCAGAAGGACTGGTGTGGAGCTGTTTTGCTGTGGCGGCATTTACAATTGCTTAATTGTGCTCGACTCCTTATATTGCTGCCAAGTGAAAGGAGAAAAGGAGCGTCGCATTTCCAGTGTAACACAGAGCATTTACTTTACCCCTGCCATTTGCACAAACTTTGTCCATGGGCGAAAAGGTGAAAAGGATGCCTTTTGCTGTAAACTGCAGGAGACTTCACCTACCGACGTGCAAGTCACGTGGCAATCAGCTGGGCTCATTAGCACACCCACTGCGCCCTTGCGGCGTAAGCCATGAGGCAGAAGGGCTGGTGTGGAGCTGTTTTGCTGTGGCGGCATTTACAATTGCTTAATTGTGCTCGACTCATTATATTGCTGCCAAGTGAAAGGAGAAAAGGAGCGTTGCATTTCCAGTGGAACACAGAGAATTTACTTTACCCCTGCCGTTTGCACGAACCTTGTCCAAGGCGAAAACGTGAAAAGGACGCCTTTCGCTTTAAACTGCAGGAGACTTCACCTACCGACGCGCAAGTCACGTGGCAATCAGCGGGGCTCATTAGCACCCCCACGGCGCCCTTGCGGCGTAAGCCCTGAGGCAGAAGGGCTGGTGTGGAGCTGTTTTGCTGTGGCAGCATTTACAATTGCTTAATTGTGCTCGAATCATTATATTGCTGCCAAGTGAAAGGAGAAAAGGAGCGTCGCATTTCCAGTGGAACACAGAGCATTTACTTTACCCCTGCCGTTTGCACAAACTTTGTCCAAGGCGAAAAGCTGAAAAGGACGCCTTTTGCTTTAAGTTGCAGGAGACGTCACCTACTGAAGCGCAAGTCACGTGGCAATCAGCTGGGCTCATTAGCACACCCACTGCGCTCTTGCGGCGTGAGCCCTGAGGCAGAAGGACTGGTGTGGAGCTGTTTTGCTGTGGCGGCGTTTACAATTGCTTAATTGTGCTTGACTAATTATATTGCTGCCAAGTGAAAGGAGAAAAGGAGCGTTGCATTTCCAGTGGAACACAGAGCATTTACTTTACCCCTGCCATTTGCACAAACTTTGCCCATGGGCGAAAAGGTAAAAAGGATGCCTTTCGCTTTAAACTGCAGGAGACTTCACCTACCGACGTGCAAGTCACGTGACAATCAGCTGGGCTCATTAGCACACCCACGGCGCCCTTGCGGCATAAGCCCTGAGGCAGAAGGGCTGGTGTGGAGCTGTTTTGCTGTGGCGGCATTTACAATTGCTTAATTGTGCTTGACTAATTATATTGCTGCCAAGTGAAAGGAGAAAAGGAGCGTTGCATTTCCAGTGGAACACAGAGCATTTACTTTACCCCTGCCGTTTGCACGAACCTTGTCCAAGGCGAAAAGGTGAAAAGGACGCCTTTCGCTTTAAACTGCAGGAGACTTCACCTACTGACGCGCAAGTCACGTGGCAATCAGGGGGGCTCATTAGCACCCCCACGGCGCCCTTGCGGCGTAAGACCTGAAACAGAAGGGCTGGTGTGGAGCTGTTTTGCTGTGGCGGCGTTTACAATTGCTTAATTGTGCTCGACTCATTATATTGCTACCAAGTGAAAGGAGAAAAGGAGCGTCGCATTTCCAGTGGAACACAGAGCATTTACTTTACCCCTGCCATTTGCACAAACTTTGTCCATGGGCGAAATGGTGAAAAGGATGCCTTTCGCTTTAAACCTTCGACGAGGGTGGTGGGCAGGAGCCCCCCCTCCCATCCAGCAGACCACCCGGCAGCAGCAAGTGCAGATCCGCTGCACTGCACACGGCGGCCTGCCTGTCCCTGTCTCTCCCGCTCGCCTGACTTCGCCATGCCGGGCGCGACGCGGCTTCAAAGCGAGGCTGAGCCTCGATCTGGGCACTTCTAAGCCCTTTGCTTCCGGCGGCAGGTGGATACGCCGACCCACACGAAGGTCATACAAAGGCCCTGTTTTGCGCCCAGGACCCCCCTTCCCGATGACCTTCGACGAGGGTGGTGGGCAGGAGCTCCCCCTCCCATCCAGCAGACCACCCGGCAGCAGCAAGTGCAGATCCGCTGCACTGCACACGGCGGCCTGCCTGTCCCTCACTCTCCCGCTCGCCTGACTTCGCCATGCCGGGCGCGACGCGGCTTCAAAGCGAGGCTGAGCCTCGATCTGGGCACTTCTAAGCCCTTTGCTTCTGCCGGCAGGCGGATACGCCGGCCCACACGAAGGCCATACAAAGGCCCTGTTTTGCGCCCAGGACCCCCCTTCCCGACGACCTTCGACGAGGGTGGTGGGCAGGAGCCCCCCCTCCCATCCAGCAGACCACCCGGCAGCAGCAAGTGCAGATCTGCTGCACTGCACACGGCGGCCTGCCTGTCCCTGTCTCTCCCGCTTGCCTGACTTCGCCATGCCGGGCGCGACGCGGCTTCAAAGCGAGGCTGAGCCTCGATCTGGGCACTTCTAAGCCCTTTGCTTCCACCGGCAGGCGGATACGCCGGCCCACACGAAGGCCATACAAAGGCTCTGTTTTGCGCCCAGGACCCCCCTTCCCGACGACCTTCGACGAGGGTGGTGGGCAGGAGCCCCCCCTCCCATCCAGCAGACCACCCGGCAGCAGCAAGTGCAGATCCGCTGCACTGCACACGGCGGCCTGCCTGTCCCTGTCTCTCCCGCTCGCCTGACTTCGCCATGCCGGGCGCGACGCGGCTTCAAAGCGAGGCTGAGCCTCGATCTAGGCACTTCTAAGCCCTTTGCTTCCGCCGGCAGGCGGATACGCCGGCCCACACGAAGGCCATACAAAGGCCCTGTTTTGCGCCCTGTTCGGCGCATGGGAGGCGTAGCCTACTCCTATTGCGCCCGCTCCCTAAATGCTGCAAGGACCTTTGCTCACTGCCTGACGGACCCATACTACTATGGTAAACCCAGGGGCTATTTATTCTTTTTTCTTACATCTCATAACAGAGGAACCATCAATTTGACATTCTGACATTGGTTACCTGCAAGCTTATGCTAATCTTTGCCCACTGTGGCTTGTGCAACTTAGTCACTGCCTATTTTTATCTATGCCCACTGTGCTCTGTGCAACTTAGTCACTGCCTATGTTTATCTATGCCCACTGTGGCTTGTGCAACTTAGTCACTGTCTATGTTTATCTATGCCCACTGTGCCCTGTGCAACTTAGTCACTGCCTATGTTTATCTATGCCCACTGTGCCCTGTGCAACTTAGTCACTGCCTATGTTTATCTATGCCCACTGTGCCCTGTGCAACTTAGTCACTGCCTATGCTTATCTATGGCCACCGTGCCCGGGGTATCCAGCTCCACATCATGAGTATCACACCTTGCAGCCTGCTATTGTACCTATCTGCAATTATCTTCCACCATAGAGAGGACAGTAGCCTCCCTACTATGCTCACAAGACCCCTAAATTCCACCATCACCACCCTCTCTACTGACACCAGTATGGAACACCCTGATCTGAATCCCCTATCCGAGCTTCCCAGCAACCCATGTAGTCTACTCTGTCGAAACTCTAGGCTCAGAGCTAGACTCTCGAAACTTTATGAGCCTCTGACCAGAACCCTACCTCCCAATAACAAAAGATCCAACACCCAGAAGCCCAACACCAACGTCCCCCCAAAAAACAGGAGACTTCCTCCCACTACCCAGACCAAAACTGTACCTCCTCATCCGTCATGCCATCTACTTAAAGGAGGACTAATAAATGCAAGATCCCTGATAGCACATGCCACAGATATCTGCGATCTGATAGTGCTTGACAATCTGGACTTCATCGCCATCACCGAGTCCTGGCTGCACAACGCAGCAGGACCCCTACTCTCCTTAGCCATCCCAGAAGACTTTACTATATTCAGGCAAGATAGAACCAACACGCGCGGCGGTGGCATTGCCATCATCGCAAAGACCAGCTTAGATATGAGAATCTCACCTACAATAGCAGTTGACTCATGTGAATCACTCACTATCAAACTTCCACTAGCTAGCTCCCAAACCTTGACGATCCACCTCATCTACAGACCACCTGGTCCCTTAGGGACCTTCGAGGAGGATCTACATAATTCACTCTCCAACAACCTTAAAACCTCTTCACAACTACTTGTCCTAGGAGACTTCAACCTGGGCTTCAATGACCCTTCAGATAAAAATGCCACCATTATTGCCAATTCCCTTTCAAATCTGGGCATGACACAAAAAACTCTTGAACCTACACATAATAAGGGAAGAATCCTTGATTGGCTAGTAGACTACAATTGCACGGCCAATATCAAAGCTATTATCCCTCAACCTTGGACAGACCACTTCTTCCTGTCATTTGAACTATCTACCTCCAGACCACCTTCACTAGCCTCCATCATGGCCCCGCCTTGCCCAACAAGAAACAAAAAGAGCATCACCAGAGACAAAGTGATCCCGGCCATTCTACCTACACTTAACGGATTAGCAGATCATCTAGACCCAGAAACACTAGTCAACGAGTACAACAAAATTATGCTAACTACCCTCGACAACATCGCACCCTTGAAACTTAGAAAAAGTAAACCCAAATCTCACCTAAATAAATGGTTTACCCCCGAACTAAAGGATTTGCGACTACTTAAGAGGAGCTGCGAAACAGCTTGGAGGCTCACCCCTTCAGTAGACCATAAAATGAAACTAACAGAAATCTCCTCCCAATACAAAAAAGAAATCCATCTGGCCAAACAGAACTCCTTTAATAAGCGGATCTCCAACGCCAACTCAAGCATGAGGGAACTTTTCACCATCCTCAAAGAACTAGAGTCACCCATCCCCATTCCGGACACTTGCATCAAAGACAAAACTTGGTGCTCCAACATTCAGCTAGCCTTATCCAATAAAATCTCCCTACTCCAAACAAAAATAACCAAAAAGAAAGCCTCCCTTACTCATCATCCCAAGACTAACACCCTCATTACAGACCATACCCCAAAGACCCAGGACACAGCCACACGGTTTATGTTTTCCAAAACATCGATTCTCGAGGTGGAGAAAGTCATCCTCTCTCTTAAGCCGTCTAACTGCCAGGGCGATTCTTGCCCTGCCCAGCTTATAAAAGACGCAGCTAGAGACCTCTCCCCGTTTATTGCCAAACTCGTCAACTCCTCATTCACGTCCGGCACGGTACCCACCAACTTAAAACAAGCCTGGGTATTACCATTGCTTAAAAAGCAAACGCTAGACCCTCTCATACCCACAAAATACCGCCCCATTACAACAGTCCCCTTCCTGCTCAAAATCCTGGATAAAATCGCCTACAATCAAATCCAAAGTTTCCTGGAACAACATAAACTTTTAGGAGAGCGCCAATCAGGATTCCGTCCACAACATGGTACAGAGACTGCCCTTATTGACCTAAAGGCACAAATAGATGAAATAAGAGATAAAGGTAAAATGGCTCTCCTCTTGCTGCTGGACCTCTCGGCGGCATTCGACCTTGTAGACCATGGAGTACTTTGTAGCCATTTAGACTCAGCCGCACATTTTTCCAAGGAGGCCATATCTTGGATTGAATCCTTCCTCAGTGATAGGACCATGAGGGTGTTCTCCCCTTCGGCAGCGGCGGACCCAATCCCCATCCGTTGTGGAGTCCCTCAGGGCTCATGCATCTCCCCGACTCTCTACAACATATTCACTAAGCCCCTTTTTGACGTTCTGGACCATCTTGGTATCACCTACACCAACTATGCAGATGACACCCAGATTCTCCTCCCACTTTCCGGGGACTACAACAAGGATTTGGCCTTGGTGAATAGGGTGTATTTCATCGTCCAGGCATGGATGGCAACCCACGGTCTATGCCTGAACGATGACAAAACAGAGTTGCTCATCCTAGGGACACATTCTAACATACAGAAACTCAGTCAGGACTATACCTCATTTGAAATTGACGGGAACATTATCAAGGTTTCTAAAGATGTGAAGACACTTGGCTTCTATCTGGATGCCACCCTCTCTTTTGACAAGCAGGTGAAGTCATTGGCATCTGCCACCGCCTACACATGCAAGCTCATTAGAGCAGGCAAGCACTTTCTCTCCGATAACAACTGCCTTATCCTAGCGAGAGCATTAATCCTTTCGAGGCTTGATTATTGTAATGCCCTCTACATTGGAGCAAATAAATCCATTATCCACCGACTGCAAATTCTTCAAAACAATGCCCTACGAGCCGCCCTTGGTGTACCTAAAAGATCACATATTTCTAACATCAGGCGTCAAAACAACTGGTTGTCCTCCCAAAACAAAATCCACCTTAAAGTTGCATCCCTAGTTCATAAAGCCCTGAACAATGCAGCACCAAGCTATCTCCGCAATAAACTTACAATAAGACATCACTCGCGCCCTGCCAGAACTGCAAATGCCAACAGCCTCATCATTCCGAGATTCAGGTTATCTAAGGCGGGGGGTAGTAGCTTCCCGGTGCAAGCAGCTCAATTATGGAACTCATTGCCTAATCCTCTACGCGAGGCACAGCCCTTCCCTAAATTCAGAAATAACTACATCAATCTGCTAAGGACTGCCAATGAATAGCCTACTGGCACCCACTTATCCTTCACCCCACCCTAGAACATACATTTCATCATGATCTTATGGTCCCACCCACTTTGACCACCTGACCGTTGAGCTTTCGCCCACACAGTACCTGTACATAGACTGTCTTGATCATATTTTGTATTTATTCCGCATGTAAACCGCAATTGCTGCTTTACCGTGATATTTTGCATTCTATATTTGTATTTTGTATTTGTACAGTGTATGTATCCCAGGAACCCACCCTGCAACCTAAGCTTTGCATTTTCTGTACTGCTGCGCCCGGTTTCCTTCGGGTCTGGTGCGCATTATAAGTGAATAAAACAAACAAACAAACAAACAATAAACTGCAGGAGACTTCACCTACCGACGTGCAAGTCACATGACAATCAGATGCGATCATTAGCACACCCACTGTGCCCTTGCGGCGTAAGCCCTGAGGCAGAAGGGCTGGTGTGGAGCTGTTTTGCTGTGGCGGCATTTACAATAGCTTAATTGTGCTCGACTCATTATATTGCTACCAAGTGAAAGGAGAAAAGGAGCGTCGCATTTCCAGTGGAACACAGAGCATTTACTTTACCCCTGCCATTTGCACAAACTTTGTCCATGGGCGAAAAGGTGAAAAGGATGCCTTTCGCTTTAAACTGCAGGAGACTTCACTTACCGACGTGCAAGTCATGTGGCAATCAGCTGGACTCATTAGCCCACCCACGGCGCTCTTGCAGCGTGAGCCCTGAGGCAGAAGGACTGGTGTGGAGCTGTTTTGCTGTGGCGGCGTTTACAATTGCTTAATTGTGCTCGACTCATTATATTGCTGCCAAGTGAAAGGAGAAAAGGAGTGTCGCATTTCCAGTGGAACACAGAGCATTTACTTTACCCCTGCCATTTGCACAAACTTTGTCCATGGGCGAAAAGGTAAAAAGGATGCCTTTCGCTTTAAACTGCAGGAGACTTCACCTACCGACGTGCAAGTCACGTGACAATCAGCTGGGCTCATTAGCACACCCAAGGCGCCCTTGCGGCGTAAACGATGAGGCAGAAGGGCTGGTGTGGAGCTGTTTTGCTGTGGCGGCATTTACAATTGCTTAATTGTGCTCGACTAATTATATTGCTGCCAAGTGAAAGGAGAAAAGGAGCGTTGCATTTCCAGTGGAACACAGAGCATTTACTTTACCCCTGCCGTTTGCACGAACCTTGTCCAAGGCGAAAAGGTGAAAAGGACGCCTTTCGCTTTAAACTGCAGGAGACTTCACCTACTGACGCGCAAGTCACGTGGCAATCAGCGGGGCTCATTAGCACCCCCACGGCGCCCTTGCGGCGTAAGACCTGAGGCAGAAGGGCTGGTGTGGAGCTGTTTTGCTGTGGCAGCGTTTACAATTGCTTAATTGTGCTCGACTCATTATATTGCTACCAAGTGAAAGGAGAAAAGGAGCGTCGCATTTCCAGTGGAACACAGAGCATTTACTTTACCCCTGCCATTTGCACAAACTTTGTCCATGGGCGAAATGGTGAAAAGGATGCCTTTCGCTTTAAACTGCAGGAGACTTTACCTACCGACGTGCAAGTCACGTGGCAATCAGCTGGGCTCATTAGCCCACCCACGGCGCCCTTGCGGTGTAAGCCCTTAGGCAGAAGGACTGGTGTGGAGCTGTTTTGCTGTGGCGGTGTTTACAATTGCTTAATTGTGCTCGACTCCTTATATTGCTGCCAAGTGAAAGGAGAAAAGGAGCGTCACATTTCCAGTGGAACACAGAGCATTTACTTTACCCCTGCCATTTGCACAAACTTTGTCCATGGGCGAAAAGGTGAAAAGGATGCCTTTTGCTGTAAACTGCAGGAGACTTCACCTACCGACATGCAAGTCACGTGGCAATCAGCTGGGCTCATTAGCACACCCACGGCGCCCTTGCGGCGTAAACCATGAGGCAGAAGGGCTGGTGTGGAGCTGTTTTGCTGTGGCGGCATTTACAATTGCTTAATTGTGCTTGATTCATTATATTGCTGCCAAGTGAAAGGAGAAAAGGAGCGTCGCATTTCCAGTGGAACACAGAGCATTTACTTTACCCCTGCCGTTTGCACAAACTTTGTCCAAGGCGAAAAGGTGAAAAGGACGCCTTTTGCTTTAAGTTGCAGGAGACGTCACCTACTGAAGCGCAAGTCACGTGGCAATCAGCTGGGCTCATTAGCACACCCACTGCGCTCTTGCGGCGTGAGCCCTGAGACAGAAGGACTGGTGTGGAGCTGTTTTGCTGTGGCGGCGTTTACAATTGCTTAATTGTGCTTGACTAATTATATTGCTGCCAAGTGAAAGGAGAAAAGGAGCTTTGCATTTCCAGTGGAACACAGAGCATTTACTTTACCCCTGCCATTTGCACAAACTTTGTCCATGGGCGAAAGGGTGAAAAGGATGCCTTTCGCTTTAAACTGCAGGAGACTTCACCTACCGACGTGCAAGTCACATGACAATCAGCTGCGATCATTAGCACACCCACTGCGCCCTTGCGGCGTAAGCCCTGAGGCAGAAGGGCTGGTGTGGAGCTGTTTTGCTGTGGCGACATTTACAATAGCTTAATTGTGCTCGACTCATTATATTGCTACCAAGTGAAAGGAGAAAGGGAGCGTCGCATTTCCAGTGGAACACAGAGCATTTACTTCACCCCTGCCATTTGCACAAACTTTTCCCTGGGCGAAAAGGTGAAAAGGATGCCTTTCGCTTTAAACTGCAGGAGACTTCACTTACCGACGTGCAAGTCATGTGGCAATCAGCTGGACTCATTAGCCCACCCACGGCGCTCTTGCAGCGCGAGCCCATAGGCAGAAGGACTGGTGTGGAGCTGTTTTGCTGTGGCGGCGTTTACAATTGCTTAATTGTGCTCGACTCATTATATTGCTGCCAAGTGAAAGGAGAAAAGGAGCGTCGCATTTCCAGTGGAACATAGAGCATTTACTTTACCCCTGCCATTTGCACAAACTTTGTCCATGGGCGAAAAGGTAAAAAGGATGCCTTTCGCTTTAAACTGCAGGAGACTTCACCTACCGACGTGCAAGTCACTTGACAATCAGCTGGGCTCATTAGCACACCCACGGCGCCCTTGCGGCGTAAGCCATGAGGCAGAAGGGCTGGTGTGGAGCTGTTTTACTGTGGCGGCATTTACAATTGCTTAATTGTGCTCGACTAATTATATTGCTGCCAAGTGAAAGGAGAAAAAGGAGTGTTGCATTTCCAGTGGAACACAGAGCATTTACTTTACCCCTGCCGTTTGCACGAACCTTGTCCAAGGTGAAAAGGTGAAAAGGACGCCTTTCGCTTTAAACTGCAGGAGACTTCACCTACCGACGCGCAAGTCACGTGGCAATCAGTGGGGCTCATTAGCACCCCCACGGCGCCCTTGCGGCGTAAGACCCGAGGCAGAAGGGCTGGTGTGGAGCTGTTTTGCTGTGGCGGCGTTTACAATTGCTTAATTGTGCTCGACTCATTATATTGCTACCAAGTGAAAGGAGAAAAGGAGCGTGGCATTTCCAGTGGAACACAGAGCATTTACTTTACCCCTGTCATTTGCACAAGCTTTGTCCATGGGCGAAATGGTGAAAAGGATGCCTTTCGCTTTTAACTGCAGGAGACTTTACCTACCGACATGCAAGTCACGTGGCAATCAGCTGGGCTCATTAGCCCACCCACGGCGCCCTTGCGGCATAAGCCCTTAGGCAGAAGGACTGGTGTGGAGCTGTTTTGCTGTGGCGGCGTTTACAATTGCTTAATTGTGCTCGACTCCTTATATTGCTGCCAAGTGAAAGGAGAAAAGGAGCGTCGCATTTCCAGTGGAACACAGAGCATTTACTTTACCCCTGCAATTTGCACAAACTTTGTCCATGGGCGAAAAGGTGAAAAGGATGCCTTTTGCTGTAAACTGCAGGAGACTTCACCTACCGACGTGCAAGTCACGTGGCAATCAGCTGGGCTCATTAGCACACCCACGGTGCCCTTGCGGCGTAAGCCATGAGGCAGAAGGGCTGGTGTGGAGCTGTTTTGCTGTGGCGGCATTTACAATTGCTTAATTGTGCTCGACTCATTATATTGCTGCCAAGTGAAAGGAGAAAAGGAGCGTTGCATTTCCAGTGGAACACAGAGCATTTACTTTACCCCTGCCGTTTGCACGAACCTTGTCCAAGGCGAAAAGGTGAAAAGGACGCCTTTCGCTTTAAACTGCAGGAGACTTCACCTACCGACGCGCAAGTCACGTGGCAATCAGCGGGGCTCATTAGCACCCCCACGGCGCCCTTGCGGCGTAAGCCCTAAGGCAGAAGGGCTGGTGTGGAGCTGTTTTGCTGTGGCGGCATTTACAATTGCTTAATTGTGCTTGGTTCATTATATTGCTGCCAAGTGAAAGGAGAAAAGGAGCGTCGCATTTCCAGTGGAACACAGAACATTTACTTTACCCCTGCCGTTTGTACAAACTTTGTCCAAGGCAAAAAGGTGAAAAGGACGCCTTTTGCTTTAAGTTGCAGGAGACGTCACCTACCGAAGCGCAAGTCACGTGGCAATCAGCTGGGCTCATTAGCACACCCACTGCGCTCTTGCGGCGTGAGCCCTGAGGCAGAAGGACTGGTGTGGAGCTGTTTTGCTGTGGCGGCGTTTACAATTGCTTAATTGTGCTCGACTCATTATATTGCTGCCAAGTGAAAGGAGAAAAGGAGCGTCGCATTTCCAGTGGAACACAGAGCATTTACTTTACCCCTGCCATTTGCACAAACTTTGTCCATGGGCGAAAAGGTAAAAAGGATGCCTTTCGCTTTAAACTGCAGGAGACTTCACTTACTGACGTGCAAGTCACGTGACAATCAGCTGGGCTCATTAGCACACCCATGGCGCCCTTGCGGCGTAAGCCCTGAGGCAGAAGGGCTGGTGTGGAGCTGTTTTGCTGTGGCGGTATTTACAATTGCTTAATTGTGCTTGACTCATTATATTGCTGCCAAGTGAAAGGAGAAAAGGAGTGTTGCATTTCCAGTGGAACACAGAGCATTTACTTTACCACTGCCGTTTGCACGAACCTTGTCCAAGGCGAAAAGGTGAAAAGGACGCCTTTCGCTTTAAACTGCAGGAGACTTCACCTACCAACGCGCAAGTCACGTGGCAATCAGCGGGGCTCATTAGCACCCCCACGGCGCCCTTGCGGCGTAAGACCTGAGGCAGAAGGGCTGGTGTGGAGCAGTTTTGCTGTGGCGGCGTTTACAATTGCTTAATTGTGCTCGACTCATTATATTGCTACCAAGTGAAAGGAGAAAAGGAGCGTCGCATTTCCAGTGGAACACAGAGCATTTACTTTACCCCTGCCATTTGCACAAACTTTGTCCATGGGCGAAATGGTGAAAAGGATGCCTTTCGCTTTAAACTGCAGGAGACTTCACCTACCGACGTGCAAGTCACATGACAATCAGCTGCGATCATTAGCACACCCACTGCACCCTTGCGGCGTAAGCCCTGAGGCAGAAGGACTGGTGTGGAGCTGTTTTGCTGTGGCGGCGTTTACAATTGCTTAATTGTGCTCGACTCATTATATTGCTGCCAAGTGAAAGGAGAAAAGGAGCGTCACATTTCCAGTGGAACACAGAGCATTTACTTTACCCCTGCCATTTGCACAAACTTTGTCCATGGGCGAAAAGGTAAAAAGGATGCCTTTCGCTTTAAACTGCAGGAGACTTCACCTACCGACGTGCAAGTCACGTGACAATCAGCTGGGCTCATTAGCACACCCACGGCGCCCTTGCGGCGTAAGCCCTGAGGCAGAAGGGCTGGTGTGGAGCTGTTTTACTGTGGCGGCATTTACAATTGCTTAATTGTGCTCGACTAATTATATTGCTGCCAAGTGAAAGGAGAAAAGGAGTGTTGCATATTCAGTGGAACACAGAGCATTTACTTTACCCCTGCCGTTTGCACGAACCTTGTCCAAGGCGAAAAGGTGAAAAGGACGCCTTTCGCTTTAAACTGCAGGAGACTTCACCTACCGACATGCAAGTCACGTGGCAATCAGCGGGGCTCATTAGCACCCCCACGGCGCCCTTGCGGCGTAAGACCTGAGGCAGAAGGGCTGGTGTGGAGCTGTTTTGCTGTGGCGGCGTTTACAATTGCTTAATTGTGCTCGACTCATTATATTGCTACCAAGTGAAAGGAGAAAAGGAGCGTTGCATTTCCAGTGGAACACAGAGCATTTACTTTACCCCTGCCATTTGCACATACTTTGTCCATGGGCGAAATGGTGAAAAGGATGCCTTTCGCTTTAAACTGCAGGAGACTTTACCTACCGACATGCAAGTCACGTGGCAATCAGCGGGGCTCATTAGCACCCCCACGGCGCCCTTGCAGCGTAAGCCATGAGGCAGAAGGGCTGGTGTGGAGCTGTTTTGCTGTGGCGGCATTTAGAATTGCTTAATTGTGCTCGACTCATTATATTGCTGCCAAGTGAAAGGAGAAAAGGAGCGTTGCATTTCCAGTGGAACACAGAGCATTTACTTTACCCCTGCCGTTTGCACGAACCTTGTCCAAGGCGAAAAGGTGAAAAGGACGCCTTTCGCTTTAAACTGCAGGAGACTTCACCTACTGACGCGCAAGTCACGTGGCAATCAGCGGGGCTCATTAGCACCCCCACGGCGCCCTTGCGGCGTAAGACATGAGGCAGAAGGGCTGGTGTGGAGCTGTTTTGCTGTGGCAGCGTTTACAATTGCTTAATTGTGCTCGACTCATTATATTGCTACCAAGTGAAAGGAGAAAAGGAGCGTCGCATTTCCAGTGGAACACAGAGCATTTACTTTACCCCTGCCATTTGCACAAACTTTGTCCATGGGCGAAATGGTGAAAAGGATGCCTTTCGCTTTAAACTGCAGGAGACTTTACCTACCGACGTGCAAGTCACGTGGCAATCAGCTGGGCTCATTAGCCCACCCACGGCGCCCTTGCGGTGTAAGCCCTTAGGCAGAAGGACTGGTGTGGAGCTGTTTTGCTGTGGCGGTGTTTACAATTGCTTAATTGTGCTCGACTCCTTATATTGCTGCCAAGTGAAAGGAGAAAAGGAGCGTCGCATTTCCAGTGGAACACAGAGCATTTACTTTACCCCTGCCATTTGCACAAACTTTGTCCATGGGCGAAAAGGTGAAAAGGATGCCTTTTGCTGTAAACTGCAGGAGACTTCACCTACCGACGTGCAAGTCACGTGGCAATCAGCTGGGCTCATTAGCACACCCAAGGCGCCCTTGCGGCGTAAACCATGAGGCAGAAGGGCTGGTGTGGAGCTGTTTTGCTGTGGCGGCATTTACAATTGCTTAATTGTGCTTGATTCATTATATTGCTGCCAAGTGAAAGGAGAAAAGGAGCGTCGCATTTCCAGTGGAACACAGAGCATTTACTTTACCCCTGCCGTTTGCACAAACTTTGTCCAAGGCGAAAAGGTGAAAAGGACGCCTTTTGCTTTAAGTTGCAGGAGACGTCACCTACTGAAGCGCAAGTCACGTGGCAATCAGCTGGGCTCATTAGCACACCCACTGCGCTCTTGCGGCGTGAGCCCTGAGGCAGAAGGACTGGTGTGGAGCTGTTTTGCTGTGGCGGCGTTTACAATTGCTTAATTGTGCTTGACTAATTATATTGCTGCCAAGTGAAAGGAGAAAAGGAGCTTTGCATTTCCAGTGGAACACAGAGCATTTACTTTACCCCTGCCATTTGCACAAACTTTGTCCATGGGCGAAAAGGTGAAAAGGATGCCTTTCGCTTTAAACTGCAGGAGACTTCACCTACCGACGTGCAAGTCACATGACAATCAGCTGCGATCATTAGCACACCCACTGCGCCCTTGCGGCGTAAGCCCTGAGGCAGAAGGGCTGGTGTGGAGCTGTTTTGCTGTGGCGGCATTTACAATAGCTTAATTGTGCTCGACTCATTATATTGCTACCAAGTGAAAGGAGAAAGGGAG
This sequence comes from Ambystoma mexicanum, assembly GCF_040938575.1. Classification (NCBI taxonomy): domain Eukaryota; kingdom Metazoa; phylum Chordata; class Amphibia; order Caudata; family Ambystomatidae; genus Ambystoma; species Ambystoma mexicanum. The sequence continues at coordinate 565,732,579 of NC_090933.1, forward strand.
CGTCGCATTTCCAGTGGAACACAGAGCATTTACTTTACCCCTGCCATTTGCACAAACTTTTCCCTGGGCGAAAAGGTGAAAAGGATGCCTTTCGCTTTAAACTGCAGGAGACTTCACTTACCGACGTGCAAGTCATGTGGCAATCAGCTGGACTCATTAGCCCACCCACGGCGCTCTTGCAGCGCGAGCCCATAGGCAGAAGGACTGGTGTGGAGCTGTTTTGCTGTGGCGGCGTTTACAATTGCTTAATTGTGCTCGACTCATTATATTGCTGCCAAGTGAAAGGAGAAAAGGAGCGTCACATTTCCAGTGGAACACAGAGCATTTACTTTACCCCTGCCGTTTGCACAAACTTTGTCCATGGGCGAAAAGGTAAAAAGGATGCCTTTCGCTTTAAACTGCAGGAGACTTCACCTACCGACGTGCAAGTCACTTGACAATCAGCTGGGCTCATTAGCACACCCACGGCGCCCTTGCGGCGTAAGCCCTGAGGCAGAAGGGCTGGTGTGGAGCTGTTTTACTGTGGCGGCATTTACAATTGCTTAATTATGCTCGACTAATTATATTGCTGCCAAGTGAAAGGAGAAAAGGAGTGTTGCATTTCCAGTGGAACACAGAGCATTTACTTTACCCCTGCCGTTTGCACGAACCTTGTCCAAGGTGAAAAGGTGAAAAGGACGCCTTTCGCTTTAAACTGCAGGAGACTTCACCTACCGACGCGCAAGTCACGTGGCAATCAGTGGGGCTCATTAGCACCCCCACGGCGCCCTTGCGGCGTAAGACCTGAGGCAGAAGGGCTGGTGTGGAGCTGTTTTGCTGTGGCGGCGTTTACAATTGCTTAATTGTGCTCGACTCATTATATTGCTACCAAGTGAAAGGAGAAAAGGAGCGTGGCATTTCCAGTGGAACACAGAGCATTTACTTTACCCCTGTCATTTGCACAAGCTTTGTCCATGGGCGAAATGGTATAAAGGATGCCTTTCGCTTTTAACTGCAGGAGACTTTACCTACCGACATGCAAGTCACGTGGCAATCAGCTGGGCTCATTAGCCCACCCACGGCGCCCTTGCGGCATAAGCCCTTAGGCAGAAGGACTGGTGTGGAGCTGTTTTGCTGTGGCGGCGTTTACAATTGCTTAATTGTGCTCGACTCCTTATATTGCTGCCAAGTGAAAGGAGAAAAGGAGCGTCGCATTTCCAGTGGAACACAGAGCATTTACTTTACCCCTGCAATTTGCACAAACTTTGTCCATGGGCGAAAAGGTGAAAAGGATGCCTTTTGCTGTAAACTGCAGGAGACTTCACCTACCGACGTGCAAGTCACGTGGCAATCAGCTGGGCTCATTAGCACACCCACGGCGCCCTTGCGGTGTAAGCCATGAGGCAGAAGGGCTGGTGTGGAGCTGTTTTGCTGTGGCGGCATTTACAATTGCTTAATTGTGCTCGACTCATTATATTGCTGCCAAGTGAAAGGAGAAAAGGAGCGTTGCATTTCCAGTGGAACACAGAGCATTTACTTTACCCCTGCCGTTTGCACGAACCTTGTCCAAGGCGAAAAGGTGAAAAGGACGCCTTTCGCTTTAAACTGCAGGAGACTTCACCTACCGACGCGCAAGTCACGTGGCAATCAGCGGGGCTCATTAGCACCCCCACGGCGCCCTTGCGGCGTAAGCCCTAAGGCAGAAGGGCTGGTGTGGAGCTATTTTGCTGTGGCGGCATTTACAATTGCTTAATTGTGCTTGATTCATTATATTGCTGCCAAGTGAAAGGAGAAAAGGAGCGTCGCATTTCCAGTGGAACACAGAACATTTACTTTACCCCTGCCGTTTGTACAAACTTTGTCCAAGGCAAAAAGGTGAAAAGGACGCCTTTTGCTTTAAGTTGCAGGAGACGTCACCTACCGAAGCGCAAGTCACGTGGCAATCAGCTGGGCTCATTAGCACACCCACTGCGCTCTTGCGGCGTGAGCCCTGAGGCAGAAGGACTGGTGTGGAGCTGTTTTGCTGTGGCGGCGTTTACAATTGCTTAATTGTGCTCGACTCATTATATTGCTGCCAAGTGAAAGGAGAAAAGGAGCGTCGCATTTCCAGTGGAACACAGAGCATTTACTTTACCCCTGCCATTTGCACAAACTTTGTCCATGGGCGAAAAGGTAAAAAGGATGCCTTTCGCTTTAAACTGCAGGAGACTTCACTTAACGACGTGCAAGTCACGTGACAATCAGCTGGGCTCATTAGCACACCCACGGCGCCCTTGCGGCGTAAGCCCTGAGGCAGAAGGGCTGGTGTGGAGCTGTTTTGCTGTGGCGGTATTTACAATTGCTTAATTGTGCTCGACTCATTATATTGCTGCCAAGTGAAAGGAGAAAAGGAGTGTTGCATTTCCAGTGGAACACAGAGCATTTACTTTACCACTGCCGTTTGCACGAACCTTGTCCAAGGCGAAAAGGTGAAAAGGACGCCTTTCGCTTTAAACTGCAGGAGACTTCACCTACCGACGCGCAAGTCACGTGGCAATCAGCGGGGCTCATTAGCATCCCCACGGCGCCCTTGCGGCGTAAGACCTGAGGCAGAAGGGCTGGTGTGGAGCAGTTTTGCTGTGGCGGCGTTTATAATTGCTTAATTGTGCTCGACTCATTATATTGCTACCAAGTGAAAGGAGAAAAGGAGCGTCGCATTTCCAGTGGAACACAGAGCATTTACTTTACCCCTGCCATTTGCACAAACTTTGTCCATGGGCGAAATGGTGAAAAGGATGCCTTTCGCTTTAAACTGCAGGAGACTTCACCTACCGACGTGCAAGTCACATGACAATCAGCTGCGATCATTAGCACACCCACTGCGCCCTTGCGGCGTAAGCCCTGAGGCAGAAGGACTGGTGTGGAGCTGTTTTGCTGTGGCGGCGTTTACAATTGCTTAATTGTGCTCGACTCATTATATTGCTGCCAAGTGAAAGGAGAAAAGGAGCGTCACATTTCCAGTGGAACACAGAGCATTTACTTTACCCCTGCCATTTGCACAAACTTTGTCCATGGGCGAAAAGGTAAAAAGGATGCCTTTCGCTTTAAACTGCAGGAGACTTCACCTACCGACGTGCAAGTCACGTGACAATCAGCTGGGCTCATTAGCACACCCACGGCGCCCTTGCGGCGTAAGCCCTGAGGCAGAAGGGCTGCTGTGGAGCTGTTTTACTGTGGCGGCATTTACAATTGCTTAATTGTGCTCGACTAATTATATTGCTGCCAAGTGAAAGGAGAAAAGGAGTGTTGCATTTCCAGTGGAACACAGAGCATTTACTTTACCCCTGCCGTTTGCACGAACCTTGTCCAAGGCGAAAAGGTGAAAAGGACGCCTTTCGCTTTAAACTGCAGGAGACTTCACCTACCGACATGCAAGTCACGTGGCAATCAGCGGGGCTCATTAGCACCCCCACGGCGCCCTTGAGGCGTAAGACCTGAGGCAGAAGGGCTGGTGTGGAGCTGTTTTGCTGTGGCGGCGTTTACAATTGCTTAATTGTGCTCGACTCATTATATTGCTACCAAGTGAAAGGAGAAAAGGAGCGTCGCATTTCCAGTGGAACACAGAGCATTTACTTTACCCCTGCCATTTGCACATACTTTGTCCATGGGCGAAATGGTGAAAAGGATGCCTTTCGCTTTAAACTGCAGGAGACTTTACCTACCGACATGCAAGTCACGTGGCAATCAGCGGGGCTCATTAGCACCCCCACGGCGCCCTTGCGGCGTAAGCCCTGAGGCAGAAGGGCTGGTGTGGAGCTGTTTTGCTGTGGCGGCATTTACAATAGCTTAATTGTGCTCGACTCATTATATTGCTACCAAGTGAAAGGAGAAAAGGAGCGTCGCATTTCCAGTGGAACACAGAGCATTTACTTTACCCCTGCCGTTTGCACGAACCTTGTCCAAGGCGAAAAGGTGAAAAGGATGCCTTTCGCTTTAAACTGCAGGAGACTTCACCTACCGACGCGCAAGTCACGTGGCAATCAGCGGGGCTCATTAACACCCCCACGGCACCCTTGCGGCGTAAGCCCTGAGGCAGAAGGACTGGTGTGGAGCTGTTTTGCTGTGGCGGCGTTTACAATTGCTTAATTGTGCTCGACTCATTATATTGCTGCCAAGTGAAAGGAGAAAAGGAGCGTCGCATTTCCAGTGGAACACAGAGCATTTACTTTACCCCTGCCATTTGCACAAACTTTGTCCATGGGCGAAAAGGTAAAAAGGATGCCTTTCGCTTTAAACTGCAGGAGACTTCACCTACCGACGTGCAAGTCACGTGACAATCAGCTGGGCTCATTAGCACACCCACGGCGCCCTTGCGGCGTAAGCCCTGAGGCAGAAGGGCTGGTGTGGAGCTGTTTTGCTGTGGCGGCATTTACAATTGCTTAATTGTGCTCGACTAATTATATTGCTGCCAAGTGAAAGGAGAAAAGGAGCGTTGCATTTCCAGTGGAACACAGAGCATTTACTTTACCCCTGCCGTTTGCACGAACCTTGTCCATGGCGAAAAGGTGAAAAGGACGCCTTTCGCTTTAAACTGCAGGAGACTTCACTTACCGACGTGCAAGTGATGTGGCAATCAGATGGACTCCTTAGCCCACCCACGGCGCTCTTGCAGGGTGAGCCCTGAGGCAGAAGGGCTGGTGTGGAGCTGTTTTGCTGTGGCAGCGTTTACAATTGCTTAATTGTGCTCGACTCATTATATTGCTACCAAGTGAAAGGAGAAAAGGAGCGTTGCATTTCCAGTGGAACACAGAGCATTTACTTTACCCCTGCCATTTGCACAAACTTTGTCCATGGGCGAAATGGTGAAAAGGATGCCTTTCGCTTTAAACTGCAGGAGACTTTACCTACCGACGTGCAAGTCACGTGGCAATCAGCTGGGCTCATTAGCCCACCCACGGCGCCCTTGCGGTGTAAGCCCTTAGGCAGAAGGACTGGTGTGGAGCTGTTTTGCTGTGGCGGTGTTTACAACTGCTTAATTGTGCTCGACTCCTTATATTGCTGCCAAGTGAAAGGAGAAAAGGAGCGTCGCATTTCCAGTGGAACACAGAGCATTTACTTTACCCCTGCCATTTGCACAAACTTTGTCCATGGGCGAAAAGGTGAAAAGGATGCCTTTTGCTGTAAACTGCAGGAGACTTCACCTACCGACGTGCAAGTCACGTGGCAATCAGCTGGGCTCATTAGCACACCCAAGGCGCCCTTGCGGCGTAAACCATGAGGCAGAAGGGCTGGTGTGGAGCTGTTTTGCTGTGGCGGCATTTACAATTGCTTAATTGTGCTCGACTAATTATATTGCTGCCAAGTGAAAGGAGAAAAGGAGCGTTGCATTTCCAGTGGAACACAGAGCATTTACTTTACCCCTGCCGTTTGCACGAACCTTGTCCAAGGCGAAAAGGTGAAAAGGACGCCTTTCGCTTTAAACTGCAGGAGACTTCACCTACTGACGCGCAAGTCACGTGGCAATCAGGGGGGCTCATTAGCACCCCCACGGCGCCCTTGCGGCGTAAGACCTGAAACAGAAGGGCTGGTGTGGAGCTGTTTTGCTGTGGCGGCGTTTACAATTGCTTAATTGTGCTCGACTCATTATATTGCTACCAAGTGAAAGGAGAAAAGGAGCGTCGCATTTCCAGTGGAACACAGAGCATTTACTTTACCCCTGCCATTTGCACAAACTTTGTCCATGGGCGAAATGGTGAAAAGGATGCCTTTCGCTTTAAACCTTCGACGAGGGTGGTGGGCAGGAGCCCCCTCCCATCCAGCAGACCACCCGGCAGCAGCAAGTGCAGATCCGCTGCACTGCACACGGCGGCCTGCCTGTCCCTGTCTCTCCCGCTCGCCTGACTTCGCCATGCCGGGCGCGACGCGGCTTCAAAGCGAGGCTGAGCCTCGATCTGGGCACTTCTAATCCCTTTGCTTCCGGCGGCAGGTGGATACGCCGGCCCACACGAAGGTCATACAAAGGCCCTGTTTTGCGCCCAGGACCCCCCTTCCCGACGACCTTCGACGAGGGTGGTGGGCAGGAGCCCCCCCTCCCATCCAGCAGACCACCCGGCAGCAGCAAGTGCAGATCCGCTGCACTGCACACGGCGGCCTGCCTGTCCCTCACTCTCCCGCTCGCCTGACTTCGCCATGCCGGGCGCGACGCGGCTTCAAAGCGAGGCTGAGCCTCGATCTGGGCACTTCTAAGCCCTTTGCTTCTGCCGGCAGGCGGATACGCCGGCCCACACGAAGGCCATACAAAGGCCCTGTTTTGCGCCCAGGACCCCCCTTCCCGACAACCTTCGACGAGGGTGGTGGGCAGGAGCCCCCCCTCCCATCCAGCAGACCACCCGGCAGCAGCAAGTGCAGATCTGCTGCACTGCACACGGCGGCCTGCCTGTCCCTGTCTCTCCCGCTCGCCTGACTTCGCCATGCCGGGCGCGACGCGGCTTCAAAGCGAGGCTGAGCCTCGATCTGGGCACTTCTAAGCCCTTTGCTTCCACCGGCAGGCGGATACGCCGGCCCACACGAAGGCCATACAAAGGCTCTGTTTTGCGCCCAGGACCCCCCTTCCCGACGACCTTCGACGAGGGTGGTGGGCAGGAGCCCCCCCTCCCATCCAGCAGACCACCCGGCAGCAGCAAGTGCAGATCCGCTGCACTGCACACGGCGGCCTGCCTGTCCCTGTCTCTCCCGCTCGCCTGACTTCGCCATGCCGGGCGCGACGCGGCTTCAAAGCGAGGCTGAGCCTCGATCTAGGCACTTCTAAGCCCTTTGCTTCCGCCGGCAGGCGGATACGCCGGCCCACACGAAGGCCATACAAAGGCCCTGTTTTGCGCCCTGTTCGGCGCATGGGAGGCGTAGCCTACACCTATTGCGCCCGCTACCTAAATGCTGCAAGGACCTTTGCTCACTGCCTGACGGACCCATACTACTATGGTAAGCCCAGGGGCTATTTATTCTTTTTTCTTACATCTCATAACAGAGGAACCATCAATTTGACATTCTGACATTGGTTACCTGCAAGCTTATGCTAATCTTTGCCCACTGTGGCTTGTGCAACTTAGTCACTGCCTATGTTTATCTATGCCCACTGTGCTCTGTGCAACTTAGTCACTGCCTATGTTTATCTATGCCCACTGTGGCTTGTGCAACTTAGTCACTGTCTATGTTTATCTATGCCCACTGTGCCCTGTGCAACTTAGTCACTGCCTATGTTTATCTATGCCCACTGTGCCCTGTGCAACTTAGTCACTGCCTATGTTTATCTATGCCCACTGTGCCCTGTGCAACTTAGTCACTGCCTATGCTTATCTATGGCCACCGTGCCCGGGGTATCCAGCTCCACATCATGAGTATCACACCTTGCAGCCTGCTATTGTACCTATCTGCAATTATCTTCCACCATAGAGAGGACAGTAGCCTCCCTACTATGCTCACAAGACCCCTAAATTCCACCATCACCACCCTCTCTACTGACACCAGTATGGAACACCCTGATCTGAATCCCCTATCCGAGCTTCCCAGCAACCCATGTAGTCTACTCTGTCGAAACTCTAGGCTCAGAGCTAGACTCTCGAAACTTTATGAGCCTCTGACCAGAACCCTACCTCCCAATAACAAAAGATCCAACACCCAGAAGCCCAACACCAACGTCCCCCCAAAAAACAGGAGACTTCCTCCCACTACCCAGACCAAAACTGTACCTCCTCATCCGTCATGCCATCTACTTAAAGGAGGACTAATAAATGCAAGATCCCTGATAGCACATGCCACAGATATCTGCGATCTGATAGTGCTTGACAATCTGGACTTCATCGCCATCACCGAGTCCTGGCTGCACAACGCAGCAGGACCCCTACTCTCCTTAGCCATCCCAGAAGACTTTACTATATTCAGGCAAGATAGAACCAACACGCGCGGCGGTGGCATTGCCATCATCGCAAAGACCAGCTTAGATATGAGAATCTCACCTACAATAGCAGTTGACTCATGTGAATCACTCACTATCAAACTTCCACTAGCTAGCTCCCAAACCTTGACGATCCACCTCATCTACAGACCACCTGGTCCCTTAGGGACCTTCGAGGAGGATCTACATAATTCACTCTCCAACAACCTTAAAACCTCTTCACAACTACTTGTCCTAGGAGACTTCAACCTGGGCTTCAATGACCCTTCAGATAAAAATGCCACCATTATTGCCAATTCCCTTTCAAATCTGGGCATGACACAAAAAACTCTTGAACCTACACATAATAAGGGAAGAATCCTTGATTGGCTAGTAGACTACAATTGCACGGCCAATATCAAAGCTATTATCCCTCAACCTTGGACAGACCACTTCTTCCTGTCATTTGAACTATCTACCTCCAGACCACCTTCACTAGCCTCCATCATGGCCCCGCCTTGCCCAACAAGAAACAAAAAGAGCATCACCAGAGACAAAGTGATCCCGGCCATTCTACCTACACTTAACGGATTAGCAGATCATCTAGACCCAGAAACACTAGTCAACGAGTACAACAAAATTATGCTAACTACCCTCGACAACATCGCACCCTTGAAACTTAGAAAAAGTAAACCCAAATCTCACCTAAATAAATGGTTTACCCCCGAACTAAAGGATTTGCGACTACTTAAGAGGAGCTGCGAAACAGCTTGGAGGCTCACCCCTTCAGTAGACCATAAAATGAAACTAACAGAAATCTCCTCCCAATACAAAAAAGAAATCCATCTGGCCAAACAGAACTCCTTTAATAAGCGGATCTCCAACGCCAACTCAAGCATGAGGGAACTTTTCACCATCCTCAAAGAACTAGAGTCACCCATCCCCATTCCGGACACTTGCATCAAAGACAAAACTTGGTGCTCCAACATTCAGCTAGCCTTATCCAATAAAATCTCCCTACTCCAAACAAAAATAACCAAAAAGAAAGCCTCCCTTACTCATCATCCCAAGACGAACACCCTCATTACAGACCATACCCCAAAGACCCAGGACACAGCCACACGGTTTATGTTTTGCAAAACATCGATTCTCGAGGTGGAGAAAGTCATCCTCTCTCTTAAGCCGTCTAACTGCCAGGGCGATTCTTGCCCTGCCCAGCTTATAAAAGACGCAGCTAGAGACCTCTCCCCGTTTATTGCCAAACTCGTCAACTCCTCATTCACGTCCGGCACGGTACCCACCAACTTAAAACAAGCCTGGGTATTACCATTGCTTAAAAAGCAAACGCTAGACCCTCTCATACCCACAAACTACCGCCCCATTACAACAGTCCCCTTCCTGCTCAAAATCCTGGATAAAATCGCCTACAATCAAATCCAAAGTTTCCTGGAACAACATAAACTTTTAGGAGAGCGCCAATCAGGATTCCGTCCACAACATGGTACAGAGACTGCCCTTATTGACCTAAAGGCACAAATAGATGAAATAAGAGATAAAGGTAAAATGGCTCTCCTCTTGCTGCTGGACCTCTCGGCGGCATTCGACCTTGTAGACCATGGAGTACTTTGTAGCCATTTAGACTCAGCCGCACATTTTTCCAAGGAGGCCATATCTTGGATTGAATCCTTCCTCAGTGATAGGACCATGAGGGTGTTCTCCCCTTCGGCAGCGGCGGACCCAATCCCCATCCGTTGTGGAGTCCCTCAGGGCTCATGCATCTCCCCGACTCTCTACAACATATTCACTAAGCCCCTTTTTGACGTTCTGGACCATCTTGGTATCACCTACACCAACTATGCAGATGACACCCAGATTCTCCTCCCACTTTCCGGGGACTACAACAAGGATTTGGCCTTGGTGAATAGGGTGTATTTCATCGTCCAGGCATGGATGGCAACCCACGGTCTATGCCTGAACGATGACAAAACAGAGTTGCTCATCCTAGGGACACATTCTAACATACAGAAACTCAGTCAGGACTATACCTCATTTGAAATTGACGGGAACATTATCAAGGTTTCTAAAGATGTGAAGACACTTGGCTTCTATCTGGATGCCACCCTCTCTTTTGACAAGCAGGTGAAGTCATTGGCATCTGCCACCGCCTACACATGCAAGCTCATTAGAGCAGGCAAGCACTTTCTCTCCGATAACAACTGCCTTATCCTAGCGAGAGCATTAATCCTTTCGAGGCTTGATTATTGTAATGCCCTCTACATTGGAGCAAATAAATCCATTATCCACCGACTGCAAATTCTTCAAAACAATGCCCTACGAGCCGCCCTTGGTGTACCTAAAAGATCACATATTTCTAACATCAGGCGTCAAAACAACTGGTTGTCCTCCCAAAACAAAATCCACCTTAAAGTTGCATCCCTAGTTCATAAAGCCCTGAACAATGCAGCACCAAGCTATCTCCGCAATAAACTTACAATAAGACATCACTCGCGCCCTGCCAGAACTGCAAATGCCAACAGCCTCATCATTCCGAGATTCAGGTTATCTAAGGCGGGGGGTAGTAGCTTCCCGGTGCAAGCAGCTCAATTATGGAACTCATTGCCTAATCCTCTACGCGAGGCACAGCCCTTCCCTAAATTCAGAAATAACTACATCAATCTGCTAAGGACTGCCAATGAATAGCCTACTGGCACCCACTTATCCTTCACCCCACCCTAGAACATACATTTCATCATGATCTTATGGTCCCACCCACTTTGCCCACCTGACCGTTGAGCTTTCGCCCACACAGTACCTGTACATAGACTGTCTTGATCATATTTTGTATTTATTCCGCATGTAAACCGCAATTGCTGCTTTACTGTGATATTTTGCATTCTATATTTGTATTTTGTATTTGTACAGTGTATGTATCCCATGAACCCACCCTGCAACCTAAGCTTCGCATTTTCTGTACTGCTGCGCCCGGTTTCCTTCGGGTCTGGTGCGCATTATAAGTGAATAAAACAAACAAACAAACAAACAATAAACTGCAGGAGACTTCACCTACCGACGTGCAAGTCACATGACAATCAGATGCGATCATTAGCACACCCACTGTGCCCTTGCGGTGTAAGCCCTGAGGCAGAAGGGCTGGTGTGGAGCTGTTTTGCTGTGGCGGCATTTACAATAGCTTAATTGTGCTCGACTCATTATATTGCTACCAAGTGAAAGGAGAAAAGGAGCGTCGCATTTCCAGTGGAACACAGAGCATTTACTTTACCCCTGCCATTTGCACAAACTTTGTCCATGGGCGAAAAGGTGAAAAGGATGCCTTTCGCTTTAAACTGCAGGAGACTTCACTTACCGACGTGCAAGTCATGTGGCAATCAGCTGGACTCATTAGCCCACCCACGGCGCTCTTGCAGCGTGAGCCCTGAGGCAGAAGGACTGGTGTGGAGCTGTTTTGCTGTGGCGGCGTTTACAATTGCTTAATTGTGCTCGACTCATTATATTGCTGCCAAGTGAAAGGAGAAAAGGAGCGTCGCATTTCCAGTGGAACACAGAGCATTTACTTTACCCCTGCCATTTGCACAAACTTTGTCCATGGGCGAAAAGGTAAAAAGGATGCCTTTCGCTTTAAACTGCAGGAGACTTCACCTACCGACGTGCAAGTCACGTGACAATCAGCTGGGCTCATTAGCACACCCACGGCGCCCTTGCAGCGTAAGCCCTGAGGCAGAAGGGCTGGTGTGGAGCTGTTTTGCTGTGGCGGCATTTACAATTGCTTAATTGTGCTCGACTAATTATATTGCTGCCAAGTGAAAGGAGAAAAGGAGCGTTGCATTTCCAGTGGAAAACAGAGCATTTACTTTACCCCTGCCGTTTGCACGAACCTTGTCCAAGGCGAAAAGGTGAAAAGGACGCCTTTCGCTTTAAACTGCAGGAGACTTCACCTACTGACGCGCAAGTCACGTGGCAATCAGCGGGGCTCATTAGCACCCCCACGGCGCCCTTGCGGCGTAAGACCTGAGGCAGAAGGGCTGGTGTGGAGCTGTTTTGCTGTGGCAGCGTTTACAATTGCTTAATTGTGCTCGACTCATTATATTGCTACCAAGTGAAAGGAGAAAAGGAGCGTCGCATTTCCAGTGGAACACAGAGCATTTACTTTACCCCTGCCATTTGCACAAACTTTGTCCATGGGCGAAATGGTGAAAAGGATGCCTTTCGCTTTAAACTGCAGGAGACTTTACCTACCGACGTGCAAGTCACGTGGCAATCAGCTGGGCTCATTAGCCCACCCACGGCGCCCTTGCGGTGTAAGCCCTTAGGCAGAAGGACTGGTGTGGAGCTGTTTTGCTGTGGCGGTGTTTACAATTGCTTAATTGTGCTCGACTCCTTATATTGCTGCCAAGTGAAAGGAGAAAAGGAGCGTCACATTTCCAGTGGAACACAGAGCATTTACTTTACCCAAGCCATTTGCACAAACTTTGTCCATGGGCGAAAAGGTGAAAAGGATGCCTCTTGCTGTAAACTGCAGGAGACTTCACCTACCGACGTGCAAGTCACGTGGCAATCAGCTGGGCTCATTAGCACACCCAAGGCGCCCTTGCGGCGTAAACCATGAGGCAGAAGGGCTGGTGTGGAGCTGTTTTGCCGTGGCGGCATTTACAATTGCTTAATTGTGCTTGATTCATTATATTGCTGCCAAGTGAAAGGAGAAAAGGAGCGTCGCATTTCCAGTGGAACACAGAGCATTTACTTTACCCCTGCCGTTTGCACAAACTTTGTCCAAGGCGAAAAGGTGAAAAGGACGCCTTTTGCTTTAAGTTGCAGGAGACGTCACCTACTGAAGCGCAAGTCACGTGGCAATCAGCTGGGCTCATTAGCACACCCACTGCGCTCTTGCGGCGTGAGCCCTGAGGCAGAAGGACAGGTGTGGAGCTGTTTTGCTGTGGCGGCGTTTACAATTGCTTAATTGTGCTTGACTAATTATATTGCTGCCAAGTGAAAGGAGAAAAGGAGCTTTGCATTTCCAGTGGAACACAGAGCATTTACTTTACCCCTGCCATTTGCACAAACTTTGTCCATGGGCGAAAAGGTGAAAAGGATGCCTTTCGCTTTAAACTGCAGGAGACTTCACCTACCGACGTGCAAGTCACATGACAATCAGCTGCGATCATTAGCACACCCACTGCGCCCTTGCGGCGTAAGCCCTGAGGCAGAAGGGCTGGTGTGGAGCTGTTTTGCTGTGGCGACATTTACAATAGCTTAATTGTGCTCGACTCATTATATTGCTACCAAGTGAAAGGAGAAAGGGAGCGTCGCATTTCCAGTGGAACACAGAGCATTTACTTTACCCCTGCCATTTGCACAAACTTTTCCCTGGGCGAAAAGGTGAAAAGGATGCCTTTCGCTTTAAACTGCAGGAGACTTCACTTACCGACGTGCAAGTCATGTGGCAATCAGCTGGACTCATTAGCCCACCCACGGCGCTCTTGCAGCGCGAGCCCATAGGCAGAAGGACTGGTGTGGAGCTGTTTTGCTGTGGCGGCGTTTACAATTGCTTAATTGTGCTCGACTCATTATATTGCTGCCAAGTGAAAGGAGAAAAGGAGCGTCGCATTTCCAGTGGAACATAGAGCATTTACTTTACCCCTGCCATTTGCACAAACTTTGTCCATGGGCGAAAAGGTAAAAAGGATGCCTTTCGCTTTAAACTGCAGGAGACTTCACCTACCGACGTGCAAGTCACGTGACAATCAGCTGGGCTCATTAGCACACCCACGGCGCCCTTGCGGCGTAAGCCCTGAGGCAGAAGGGCTGCTGTGGAGCTGTTTTACTGTGGCGGCATTTACAATTGCTTAATTGTGCTCGACTAATTATATTGCTGCCAAGTGAAAGGAGAAAAGGAGTGTTGCATTTCCAGTGGAACACAGAGCATTTACTTTACCCCTGCCGTTTGCACGAACCTTGTCCAAGGCGAAAAGGTGAAAAGGACGCCTTTCGCTTTAAACTGCAGGAGACTTCACCTACCGACATGCAAGGCACGTGGCAATCAGCGGGGCTCATTAGCACCCCCACGGCGCCCTTGCGGCGTAAGACCTGAGGCAGAAGGGCTGGTGTGGAACTGTTTTGCTGTGGCGGCGTTTACAATTGCTTAATTGTGCTCGACTCATTATATTGCTACCAAGTGAAAGGAGAAAAGGAGCGTCGCATTTCCAGTGGAACACAGAGCATTTACTTTACCCCTGCCATTTGCACATACTTTGTCCATGGGCGAAATGGTGAAAAGGATGCCTTTCGCTTTAAACTGCAGGAGACTTTACCTACCGACATGCAAGTCACGTGGCAATCAGCGGGGCTCATTAGCACCCCCACGGCGCCCTTGCGGCGTAAGCCCTGAGGCAGAAGGGCTGGTGTGGAGCTGTTTTGCTGTGGCGGCATTTACAATAGCTTAATTGTGCTCGACTCATTATATTGCTACCAAGTGAAAGGAGAAAAGGAGCGTCGCATTTCCAGTGGAACACAGAGCATTTACTTTACCCCTGCCGTTTGCACGAACCTTGTCCAAGGCGAAAAGGTGAAAAGGACGCCTTTCGCTTTAAACTGCAGGAGACTTCACCTACCGACGCGCAAGTCACGTGGCAATCAGCGGGGCTCATTAACACCCCCACGGCACCCTTGCGGCGTAAGCCCTGAGGCAGAAGGACTGGTGTGGAGCTGTTTTGCTGTGGCGGCGTTTACAATTGCTTAATTGTGCTCGACTCATTATATTGCTGCCAAGTGAAAGGAGAAAAGGAGCGTCGCATTTCCAGTGGAACACAGAGCATTTACTTTACCCCTGCCATTTGCACAAACTTTGTCCATGGGCGAAAAGGTAAAAAGGATGCCTTTCGCTTTAAACTGCAGGAGACTTCACCTACCGACGTGCAAGTCACGTGACAATCAGCTGGGCTCATTAGCACACCCACGGCGCCCTTGCGGCGTAAGCCCTGAGGCAGAAGGGCTGGTGTGGAGCTGTTTTGCTGTGGCGGCATTTACAATTGCTTAATTGTGCTCGACTAATTATATTGCTGCCAAGTGAAAGGAGAAAAGGAGCGTTGCATTTCCAGTGGAACACAGAGCATTTACTTTACCCCTGCCGTTTGCACGAACCTTGTCCATGGCGAAAAGGTGAAAAGGACGCCTTTCGCTTTAAACTGCAGGAGACTTCACTTACCGACGTGCAAGTCATGTGGCAATCAGCTGGACTCCTTAGCCCACCCACGGCGCTCTTGCAGGGTGAGCCCTGAGGCAGAAGGGCTGGTGTGGAGCTGTTTTGCTGTGGCAGCGTTTACAATTGCTTAATTGTGCTCGACTCATTATATTGCTACCAAGTGAAAGGAGAAAAGGAGCGTTGCATTTCCAGTGGAACACAGAGCATTTACTTTACCCCTGCCATTTGCACAAACTTTGTCCATGGGCGAAATGGTGAAAAGGATGCCTTTCGCTTTAAACTGCAGGAGACTTTACCTACCGACGTGCAAGTCACGTGGCAATCAGCTGGGCTCATTAGCCCACCCACGGCGCCCTTGCGGTGTAAGCCCTTAGGCAGAAGGACTGGTGTGGAGCTGTTTTGCTGTGGCGGTGTTTACAATTGCTTAATTGTTCTCGACTCCTTATATTGCTGCCAAGTGAAAGGAGAAAAGGAGCGTCGCATTTCCAGTGGAACACAGAGCATTTACTTTACCCCTGCCATTTGCACAAACTTTGTCCATGGGCGAAAAGGTGAAAAGGATGCCTTTTGCTGTAAACTGCAGGAGACTTCACCTACCGACGTGCAAGTCACGTGGCAATCAGCTGGGCTCATTAGCACACCCAAGGCGCCCTTGCGGCGTAAACCATGAGGCAGAAGGGCTGGTGTGGAGCTGTTTTGCTGTGGCGGCATTTACAATTGCTTAATTGTGCTTGATTCATTATATTGCTGCCAAGTGAAAGGAGAAAAGGAGCGTCGCATTTCCAGTGGAACACAGAGCATTTACTTTACCCCTGCCGTTTGCACAAACTTTGTCCAAGGCGAAAAGGTGAAAAGGACGCCTTTTGCTTTAAGTTGCAGGAGACGTCACCTACTGAAGCGCAAGTCACGTGGCAATCAGCTGGGCTCATTAGCACACCCACTGCACTCTTGCGGTGTGAGCCCTGAGGCAGAAGGACTGGTGTGGAGCTGTTTTGCTGTGGCGGCGTTTACAATTGCTTAATTGTGCTCGACTCATTATATTGCTACCAAGTGAAAAGAGAAAAGGAGCGTCGCATTTCCAGTGGAACACAGAGCATTTACTTTACCCCTGCCATTTGCACAAACTTTTCCCTGGGCGAAAAGGTGAAAAGGATGCCTTTCGCTTTAAACTTCAGGAGACTTCACTTACCGACGTGCAAGTCATGTGGCAATCAGCTGGACTCATTAGCCCACCCACGGCGCTCTTGCAGCGCGAGCCCATAGGCAGAAGGACTGGTGTGGAGCTGTTTTGCTGTGGCGGCGTTTACAATTGCTTAATTGTGCTCGACTCATTGTATTGCTGCCAAGTGAAAGGAGAAAAGGAGCGTCGCATTTCCAGTGGAACATAGAGCATTTACTTTACCCCTGCCATTTGCACAAACTTTGTCCATGGGCGAAAAGGTAAAAAGGATGCCTTTCGCTTTAAACTGCAGGAGACTTCACCTACCGACGTGCAAGTCACTTGACAATCAGCTGGGCTCATTAGCACACCCACGGCGCCCTTGCGGCGTAAGCCCTGAGGCAGAAGGGCTGGTGTGGAGCTGTTTTACTGTGGCGGCATTTACAATTGCTTAATTGTGCTCGACTAATTATATTGCTGCCAAGTGAAAGGAGAAAAGGAGTGTTGCATTTCCAGTGGAACACAGAGCATTTACTTTACCCCTGCCGTTTGCATGAACCTTGTCCAAGGTGAAAAGGTGAAAAGGACGCCTTTCGCTTTAAACTGCAGGAGATTTCACCTACCGACGCGCAAGTCACGTGGCAATCAGTGGGGCTCATTAGCACCCCCACGGCGCCCTTGCGGCGTAAGACCTGAGGCAGAAGGGCTGGTGTGGAGCTGTTTTGCTTTGGCGGCGTTTACAATTGCTTAATTGTGCTCGACTCATTATATTGCTACCAAGTGAAAGGAGAAAAGGAGCGTGGCATTTCCAGTGGAACACAGAGCATTTACTTTACCCCTGTCATTTGCACAAGCTTTGTCCATGGGCGAAATGGTGAAAAGGATGCCTTTCGCTTTTAACTGCAGGAGACTTTACCTACCGACATGCAAGTCACGTGGCAATCAGCTGGGCTCATTAGCCCACCCACGGCGCCCTTGCGGCATAAGCCCTTAGGCAGAAGGACTGGTGTGGAGCTGTTTTGCTGTGGCGGCGTTTACAATTGCTTAATTGTGCTCGACTCATTATATTGCTGCCAAGTGAAAGGAGAAAAGGAGCGTTGCATTTCCAGTGGAACACAGAGCATTTACTTTACCCCTGCCATTTGCACGAACCTTGTCCAAGGCGAAAAGGTGAAAAGGACGCCTTTCGCTTTAAACTGCAGGAGACTTCACCTACCGACGCGCAAGTCACGTGGCAATCAGCGGGGCTCATTAGCACCCCCACGGCGCCCTTGCGGCGTAAGCCCTAAGGCAGAAGGGCTGGTGTGGAGCTGTTTTGCTGTGGCGGCATTTACAATTGCTTAATTGTGCTTGATTCATTATATTGCTGCCAAGTGAAAGGAGAAAAGGAGCGTCGCATTTCCAGTGGAACACAGAGCATTTACTTTACCCCTGCCGTTTGTACAAACTTTGTCCAAGGCAAAAAGGTGAAAAGGACGCCTTTTGCTTTAAGTTGCAGGAGACGTCACCTACCGAAGCGCAAGTCACGTGGCAATCAGCTGGGCTCATTAGCACACCCACTGCGCTCTTGCGGCGTGAGCCCTGAGGCAGAAGGACTGGTGTGGAGCTGTTTTGCTGTGGCGGCGTTTACAATTGCTTAATTGTGCTCGACTCATTATATTGCTGCCAAGTGAAAGGAGAAAAGGAGCGTCGCATTTCCAGTGGAACACAGAGCATTTACTTTACCCCTGCCATTTGCACAAACTTTGTCCATGGGCGAAAAGGTAAAAAGGATGCCTTTCGCTTTAAACTGCAGGAGACTTCACTTAGCGACGTGCAAGTCACGTGACAATCAGCTGGGCTCATTAGCACACCCACGGCGCCTTTGCGGCGTAAGCCCTGAGGCAGAAGGGCTGGTGTGGAGCTGTTTTGCTGTGGCGGTATTTACAATTGCTTAATTGTGCTCGACTAATTATATTGCTGCCAAGTGAAAGGAGAAAAGGAGTGTTGCATTTCCAGTGGAACACAGAGCATTTACTTTACCACTGCCGTTTGCACGAACCTTGTCCAAGGCGAAAAGGTGAAAAGGACGCCTTTCGCTTTAAACTGCAGGAGACTTCACCTACTGACGCGCAAGTCACGTGGCAATCAGCGGGGCTCATTAGCACCCCCACGGCGCCCTTGCGGCGTAAGACCTGAGGCAGAAGGACTGGTGTGGAGCTGTTTTGCTGTGGCGGCGTTTACAATTGCTTAATTGTGCTCGACTCCTTATATTGCTGCCAAGTGAAAGGAGAAAAGGAGCGTCGCATTTCCAGTGGAACACAGAGCATTTACTTTACCCCTGCCATTTGCACAAACTTTGTCCATGGGCGAAAAGGTGAAAAGGATGCCTTTCGCTTTAAACTGCAGGAGACTTTACCTACCGACATGCAAGTCACGTGGCAATCAGCTGGGCTCATTAGCCCACCCACGGGGCCCTTGCGGCGTAAGCCCTTAGGCAGAAGGACTGGTGTGGAGCTGTTTTGCTGTGGCGGCGTTTACAATTGCTTAATTGTGCTCGACTCATTATATTGCTGCCAAGTGAAAGGAGAAAAGGAGCGTCGCATTTCCAGTGGAACACAGAGCATTTACTTTACCCCTGCCATTTGCACAAACTTTGTCCATGGGCGAAAAGGTGAAAAGCATGCCTTTTGCTGTAAACTGCAGGAGACTTCACCTACCGACGTGCAAGTCACGTGGCAATCAGCTGGGCTCATTAGCACACCCACTGCGCCCTTGCGGCGTAAGCCATGAGGCAGAAGGGCTGGTGTGGAGCTGTTTTGCTGTGGCGGCATTTACAATTGCTTAATTGTGCTCGACTCATTATATTGCTGCCAAGTGAAAGGAGAAATGGAGCGTTGCATTTCCAGTGGAACACAGAGAATTTACTTTACCCCTGCCGTTTGCACGAACCTTGTCCAAGGCGAAAAGGTGAAAAGGACGCCTTTCGCTTTAAACTGCAGGAGACTTCACCTACCGACGCGCAAGTCACGTGGCAATCAGCGGGGCTCATTAGCACCCCCACGGCGCCCTTGCGGCGTAAGCCCTGAGGCAGAAGGGCTGGTGTGGAGCTGTTTTGCTGTGGCGGCATTTACAATTGCTTAATTGTGCTCGATTCATTATATTGCTGCCAAGTGAAAGGAGAAAAGGAGCGTCGCATTTCCAGTGGAACACAGAGCATTTACTTTACCCCTGCCGTTTGTACAAACTTTTTCCAAGGCGAAAAGGTGAAAAGGATGCCTTTTGCTTTAAGTTGCAGGAGACGTCACCTACCGAAGCGCAAGTCATGTGGCAATCAGCTGGGCTCATTAGCACACCCACGGCGCCCTTGCGGCGTAAGCCATGAGGCAGAAGGGCTGGTGTGGAGCTGTTTTGCTGTGGCGGCATTTACAATTGCTTAATTGTGCTCGACTCATTATATTGCTGCCAAGTGAAAGGAGAAAAGGAGCGTTGCATTTCCAGTGGAACACAGAGCATTTACATTACCCCTGCCGTTTGCACGAACCTTGTCCAAGGCGAAAAGGTGAAAAGGACGCCTTTCGCTTTAAACTGCAGGAGACTTCACCTACCGACGCGCAAGTCACGTGGCAATCAGCGGGGCTCATTAGCAACCCCACGGCGCCCTTGCGGCGTAAGCCCTGAGGCAGAAGGGCTGGTGTGGAGCTGTTTTGCTGTGGCGGCATTTACAATTGCTTAATTGCGCTCGATTCATTATATTGCTGCCAAGTGAAAGGAGAAAAGGAGCGTCGCATTTCCAGTGGAACACAGAGCATTCACTTTACCCCTGCCGTTTGCACAAACTTTGTCCAAGGCGAAAAGCTGAAAAGGACGCCTTTTGCTTTAAGTTGCAGGAGATGTCACCTACTGAAGCGCAAGTCACGTGGCAATCAGCTGGGCTCATTAGCACACCCACTGCGCTCTTGCGGCGTGAGCCCTGAGGCAGAAGGACTGGTGTGGAGCTGTTTTGCTGTGGCGGCATTTACAATTGCTTAATTGTGCTTGACTAATTATATTGCTGCCAAGTGAAAGGAGAAAAGGAGCGTCGCATTTCCAGTGGAACACAGAGCATTTACTTTACCCCTGCCATTTGCACAAACTTTGTCCATGGGCGAAAAGGTGAAAAGGATGCCTTTTGCTGTAAACTGCAGGAGACTTCACCTACCGACGTGCAAGTCACGTGGCAATCAGCTGGGCTCATTAGCACACCCAAGGCGCCCTTGCGGCGTAAACCATGAGGCAGAAGGGCTGGTGTGGAGCTGTTTTGCTGTGGCGGCATTTACAATTGCTTAATTGTGCTTGATTCATTATATTGCTGCCAAGTGAAAGGAGAAAAGGAGCGTCGCATTTCCAGTGGAACACAGAGCATTTACTTTACCCCTGCCGTTTGCACAAACTTTGTCCAAGGCGAAAAGGTGAAAAGGACGCCTTTTGCTTTAAGTTGCAGGAGACGTCACCTACTGAACCGCAAGTCACGTGGCAATCAGCTGGGCTCATTAGCACACCCACTGCACTCTTGCGGCGTGAGCCCTGAGGCAGAAGGACTGGTGTGGAGCTGTTTTGCTGTGGCGGCGTTTACAATTGCTTAATTGTGCTTGACTAATTATATTGCTGCCAAGTGAAAGGAGAAAAGGAGCTTTGCATTTCCAGTGGAACACAGAGCATTTACTTTACCCCTGCCATTTGTACAAACTTTGTCCATGGGCGAAAAGGTGAAAAGGATGCCTTTCGCTTTAAACTGCAGGAGACTTCACCTACCGACGTGCAAGTCACATGACAATCAGCTGCGATCATTAGCACACCCACTGTGCCCTTGCGGCGTAAGCCCTGAGGCAGAAGGGCTGGTGTGGAGCTGTTTTGCTGTGGCGGCATTTACAATAGCTTAATTGTGCTCGACTCATTATATTGCTACCAAGTGAAAAGAGAAAAGGAGCGTCGCATTTCCAGTGGAACACAGAGCATTTACTTTACCCCTGCCATTTGCACAAACTTTTCCCTGGGCGAAAAGGTGAAAAGGATGCCTTTCGCTTTAAACTGCAGGAGACTTCACTTACCGACGTGCAAGTCATGTGGCAATCAGCTGGACTCATTAGCCCACCCACGGCGCTCTTGCAGCGCGAGCCCATAGGCAGAAGGACTGGTGTGGAGCTGTTTTGCTGTGGCGGCGTTTACAATTGCTTAATTGTGCTCGACTCATTGTATTGCTGCCAAGTGAAAGGAGAAAAGGAGCGTCGCATTTCCAGTGGAACATAGAGCATTTACTTTACCCCTGCCATTTGCACAAACTTTGTCCATGGGCGAAAAGGTAAAAAGGATGCCTTTCGCTTTAAACTGCAGGAGACTTCACCTACCGACGTGCAAGTCACTTGACAATCAGCTGGGCTCATTAGCACACCCACGGCGCCCTTGCGGCGTAAGCCCTGAGGCAGAAGGGCTGGTGTGGAGCTGTTTTACTGTGGCGGCATTTACAATTGCTTAATTGTGCTCGACTAATTATATTGCTGCCAAGTGAAAGGAGAAAAGGAGTGTTGCATTTCCAGTGGAACACAGAGCATTTACTTTACCCCTGCCGTTTGCATGAACCTTGTCCAAGGTGAAAAGGTGAAAAGGACGCCTTTCGCTTTAAACTGCAGGAGACTTCACCTACCGACGCGCAAGTCACGTGGCAATCAGTGGGGCTCATTAGCACCCCCACGGCGCCCTTGCGGCGTAAGACCTGAGGCAGAAGGGCTGGTGTGGAGCTGTTTTGCTGTGGCGGCGTTTACAATTGCTTAATTGTGCTCGACTCATTATATTGCTACCAAGTGAAAGGAGAAAAGGAGCGTGGCATTTCCAGTGGAACACAGAGCATTTACTTTACCCCTGTCATTTGCACAAGCTTTGTCCATGGGCGAAATGGTGAAAAGGATGCCTTTCGCTTTTAACTGCAGGAGACTTTACCTACCGACATGCAAGTCACGTGGCAATCAGCTGGGCTCATTAGCCCACCCACGGCGCCCTTGCGGCATAAGCCCTTAGGCAGAAGGACTGGTGTGGAGCTGTTTTGCTGTGGCGGCGTTTACAATTGCTTAATTGTGCTCGACTCCTTATATTGCTGCCAAGTGAAAGGAGAAAAGGAGCGTCGCATTTCCAGTGGAACACAGAGCATTTACTTTACCCCTGCAATTTGCACAAACTTTGTCCATGGGCGAAAAGGTGAAAAGGATGCCTTTTGCTGTAAACTGCAGGAGACTTCACCTACCGACGTGCAAGTCACGTGGCAATCAGCTGGGCTCATTAGCACACCCACGGCGCCCTTGCGGCGTAAGCCATGAGGCAGAAGGGCTGGTGTGGAGCTGTTTTGCTGTGGCGGCATTTACAATTGCTTAATTGTGCTCGACTCATTATATTGCTGCCAAGTGAAAGGAGAAAAGGAGCGTTGCATTTCCAGTGGAACACAGAGCATTTACTTTATCCCTGCCATTTGCACGAACCTTGTCCAAGGCGAAAAGGTGAAAAGGACGCCTTTCGCTTTAAACTGCAGGAGACTTCACCTACCGACGCGCAAGTCACGTGGCAATCAGCGGGGCTCATTAGCACCCCCACGGCGCCCTTGCGGCGTAAGCCCTAAGGCAGAAGGGCTGGTGTGGAGCTGTTTTGCTGTGGCGGCATTTACAATTGCTTAATTGTGCTTGATTCATTATATTGCTGCCAAGTGAAAGGAGAAAAGGAGCGTCGCATTTCCAGTGGAACACAGAGCATTTACTTTACCCCTGCCGTTTGTACAAACTTTGTCCAAGGCAAAAAGGTGAAAAGGACGCCTTTTACTTTAAGTTGCAGGAGACGTCACCTACCGAAGCGCAAGTCACGTGGCAATCAGCTGGGCTCATTAGCACACCCACTGCGCTCTTGCGGCGTGAGCCCTGAGGCAGAAGGACTGGTGTGGAGCTGTTTTGCTGTGGCGGCGTTTACAATTGCTTAATTGTGCTCGACTCATTATATTGCTGCCAAGTGAAAGGAGAAAAGGAGCGTCGCATTTCCAGTGGAACACAGAGCATTTACTTTACCCCTGCCATTTGCACAAACTTTGTCCATGGGCGAAAAGGTAAAAAGGATGCCTTTCGCTTTAAACTGCAGGAGACTTCACTTACCGACGTGCAAGTCACGTGACAATCAGCTGGGCTCATTAGCACACCCACGGCGCCTTTGCGGCGTAAGCCCTGAGGCAGAAGGGCTGGTGTGGAGCTGTTTCGCTGTGGCGGTATTTACAATTGCTTAATTGTGCTCGACTAATTATATTGCTGCCAAGTGAAAGGAGAAAAGGAGTGTTGCATTTCCAGTGGAACACAGAGCATTTACTTTACCACTGCCGTTTGCACGAACCTTGTCCAAGGCGAAAAGGTGAAAAGGACGCCTTTCGCTTTAAACTGCAGGAGACTTCACCTACCGACGCGCAAGTCACGTGGCAATCAGCGGGGCTCATTAGCACCCCCACGGCGCCCTTGCGGCGTAAGACCTGAGGCAGAAGGACTGGTGTGGAGCTGTTTTGCTGTGGCGGCGTTTACAATTGCTTAATTGTGCTCGACTCCTTATATTGCTGCCAAGTGAAAGGAGAAAAGGAGCGTCGCATTTCCAGTGGAACACAGAGCATTTACTTTACCCCTGCCATTTGCACAAACTTTGTCCATGGGCGAAAAGGTGAAAAGGATGCCTTTCGCTTTAAACTGCAGGAGACTTTACCTACCGACATGCAAGTCACGTGGCAATCAGCTGGGCTCATTAGCCCACCCACGGGGCCCTTGCGGCGTAAGCCCTTAGGCAGAAGGACTGGTGTGGAGCTGTTTTGCTGTGGCGGCGTTTACAATTGCTTAATTGTGCTCGACTCCTTATATTGCTGCCAAGTGAAAGGAGAAAAGGAGCGTCGCATTTCCAGTGGAACACAGAGCATTTACTTTACCCCTGCCATTTGCACAAACTTTGTCCATGGGCGAAAAGGTGAAAAGCATGCCTTTTGCTGTAAACTGCAGGAGACTTCACCTACCGACGTGCAAGTCACGTGGCAATCAGCTGGGCTCATTAGCACACCCACTGCGCCCTTGCGGCGTAAGCCATGAGGCAGAAGGGCTGGTGTGGAGCTGTTTTGCTGTGGCGGCATTTACAATTGCTTAATTGTGCTCGACTCATTATATTGCTGCCAAGTGAAAGGAGAAATGGAGCGTTGCATTTCCAGTGGAACACAGAGAATTTACTTTACCCCTGCCGTTTGCACGAACCTTGTCCAAGGCGAAAAGGTGAAAAGGACGCCTTTCGCTTTAAACTGCAGGAGACTTCACCTACCGACGCGCAAGTCACGTGGCAATCAGCGGGGCTCATTAGCACCCCCACGGCGCCCTTGCGGCGTAAGCCCTGAGGCAGAAGGGCTGGTGTGGAGCTGTTTTGCTGTGGCAGCATTTACAATTGCTTAATTGTGCTCGATTCATTATATTGCTGCCAAGTGAAAGGAGAAAAGGAGCGTCGCATTTCCAGTGGAACACAGAGCATTTACTTTACCCCTGCCGTTTGTACAAACTTTTTCCAAGGCGAAAAGGTGAAAAGGACGCCTTTTGCTTTAAGTTGCAGGAGACGTCACCTACCGAAGCGCAAGTCACGTGGCAATCAGCTGGGCTCATTAGCACACCCACGGCGCCCGTGCGGCGTAAGCCATGAGGCAGAAGGGCTGGTGTGGAGCTGTTTTGCTGTGGCGGCATTTACAATTGCTTAATTGTGCTCGACTCATTATATTGCTGCCAAGTGAAAGGAGAAAAGGAGCGTTGCATTTCCAGTGGAACACAGAGCATTTACATTACCCCTGCCGTTTGCGCGAACCTTGTCCAAGGCGAAAAGGTGAAAAGGACGCCTTTCGCTTTAAACTGCAGGAGACTTCACCTACCGACGCGCAAGTCACGTGGCAATCAGCGGGGCTCATTAGCACCCCCACGGCGCCCTTGCGGCGTAAGCCCTGAGGCAGAAGGGCTGGTGTGGAGCTGTTTTGCTGTGGCGGCATTTACAATTGCTTAATTGTGCTCGATTCATTATATTGCTGCCAAGTGAAAGGAGAAAAGGAGCGTCGCATTTCCAGTGGAACACAGAGCATTTACTTTACCCCTGCCGTTTGTACAAACTTTTTCCAAGGCGAAAAGGTGAAAAGGACGCCTTTTGCTTTAAGTTGCAGGAGACGTCACCTACCGAAGCGCAAGTCACGTGGCAATCAGCTGGGCTCATTAGCACACCCACGGCGCCCTTGCGGCGTAAGCCATGAGGCAGAAGGGCTGGTGTGGAGCTGTTTTGCTGTGGCGGCATTTACAATTGCTTAATTGTGCTCGACTCATTATATTGCTGCCAAGTGAACGGAGAAAAGGAGCGTTGCATTTCCAGTGGAACACAGAGCATTTACATTACCCCTGCCGTTTGCGCGAACCTTGTCCAAGGCGAAAAGGTGAAAAGGACGCCTTTCGCTTTAAACTGCAGGAGACTTCACCTACCGACGCGCAAGTCACGTGGCAATCAGCGGGGCTCATTAGCACCCCCACGGCGCCCTTGCGGCGTAAGCCCTGAGGCAGAAGGGCTGGTGTGGAGCTGTTTTGCTGTGGCGGCATTTACAATTGCTTAATTGTGCTCGATTCATTATATTGCTGCCAAGTGAAAGGAGAAAAGGAGCGTCGCATTTCCAGTGGAACACAGAGCATTCACTTTACCCCTGCCGTTTGCACAAACTTTGTCCAAGGCGAAAAGCTGAAAAGGACGCCTTTTGCTTTAAGTTGCAGGAGATGTCACCTACTGAAGCGCAAGTCACGTGGCAATCAGCTGGGCTCATTAGCACACCCACTGCGCTCTTGCGGCGTGAGCCCTGAGGCAGAAGGACTGGTGTGGAGCTGTTTTGCTGTGGCGGCATTTACAATTGCTTAATTGTGCTTGACTAATTATATTGCTGCCAAGTAAAAGGAGAAAAGGAGCGTTGCATTTCCAGTGGAACACAGAGCATTTACTTTACCCCTGCCATTTGCACAAACTTTGTCCATGGGCGAAAAGGTGAAAAGGATGCCTTTCGCTTTAAACTGCAGGAGACTTCACCTACCGACATGCAAGTCACATGACAATCAGCTGCGATCATTAGCACACCCACAGCGCCCTTGCGGCGTAAGCCCTGAGGCAGAAGGACTGGTGTGGAGCTGTTTTGCTGTGGCGGCGTTTACAATTGCTTAATTGTGCTCGACTCATTATATTGCTGCCAAGTGAAAGGAGAAAAGGAGCGTCACATTTCCAGTGGAACACAGAGCATTTACTTTACCCCTGCCATTTGCACAAACTTTGTCCATGGGCGAAAAGGTAAAAAGGATGCCTTTCGCTTTAAACTGCAGGAGACTTCACCTACCGACGTGCAAGTCACGTGACAATCAGCTGGGCTCATTAGCACACCCACGGCGCCCTTGCGGCGTAAGCCCTGAGGCAGAAGGGCTGGTGTGGAGCTGTTTTACTGTGGCGGCATTTACAATTGCTTAATTGTGCTCGACTAATTATATTGCTGCCAAGTGAAAGGAGAAAAGGAGTGTTGCATTTCCAGTGGAACACAGAGCATTTACTTTACCCCTGCCGTTTGCACGAACCTTGTCCAAGGCGAAAAGGCGAAAAGGTGAAAAGGACGCCTTTCGCTTTAAACTGCAGGAGACTTCACCTACCGACGCGCAAGTCACGTGGCAATCAGCGGGGCTCATTAGCACCCCCACGGCGCCCTTGCCGCGTAAGACCTGAGGCAGAAGGGCAGGTGTGGAGCTGTTTTGCTGTGGCGGCATTTACAATTGCTTAATTGTGCTCGACTCATTATATTGCTACCAAGTGAAAGGAGAAAAGGAGCGTTGCATTTCCAGTGGAACACAGAGCATTTACTTTACCCCTGCCATTTGTACATACTTTGTCCATGGGCGAAATGGTGAAAAGGATGCCTTTCGCTTTAAACTGCAGGAGACTTTACCTACCGACATGCAAGTCACTTGGCAATCAGCGGGGCTCATTAGCACCCCCACGGCGCCCTTGCGGCGTAAGCCATGAGGCAGAAGGGCTGGTGTGGAGCTGTTTTGCTGTGGCGGCATTTAGAATTGCTTAATTGTGCTCGACTCATTATATTGCTGCCAAGTGAAAGGAGAAAAGGAGCGTTGCATTTCCAGTGGAACACAGAGCATTTACTTTACCCCTGCCGTTTGCACGAACCTTGTCCAAGGCGAAAAGGTGAAAAGGATGCCTTTCGCTTTAAACTGCAGGAGACTTCACCTACCGACGCGCAAGTCACGTGGCAATCAGCGGGGCTCATTAGCACCCCCACGGCACCCTTGCGGCGTAAGCCCTGAGGCAGAAGGGCTGGTGTGGAGCTGTTTTGCTGTGGCGGCATTTACAATTGCTTAATTGTGCTCGATTCATTATATTGCTGCCAAGTGAAAGGAGAAAAGGAGCGTCGCATTTCCAGTGGAACACAGAGCATTTACTTTACCCCTGCCATTTGCACAAACTTTGTCCATGGGTGAAAAGGTGAAAAGGATGCCTTTCGCTTTAAACTGCAGGAGACTTCACTTACCGACGTGCAAGTCATGTGGCAATCAGCTGGACTCATTAGCCCACCCACGGCGCTCTTGCAGCGTGAGCCCTGAGGCAGAAGGACTGGTGTGGAGCTGTTTTGCTGTGGCGGCGTTTACAATTGCTTAATTGTGCTCGACTCATTATATTGCTGCCAAGTGAAAGGAGAAAAGGAGCGTCGCATTTCCAGTGGAACACAGAGCATTTACTTTACCCCTGCCATTTGCACAAACTTTGTCCATGGGCGAAAAGGTAAAAAGGATGCCTTTCGCTTTAAACTGCAGGAGACTTCACCTACCGATGTGCAAGTCACGTGACAATCAGCTGGGCTCATTAGCACACCCACGGCGCCCTTGCGGCGTAAGTCCTAAGGCAGAAGGGCTGGTGTGGAGCTGTTTTGCTGTGGCGGCATTTACAATTGCTTAATTGTGCTCGACTAATTATATTGCTGCCAAGTGAAAGGAGAAAAGGATCGTTGCATTTCTAGTGGAACACAGAGCATTTACTTTACCCCTGCCATTTGCACGAACCTTGTCCAAGGCGAAAAAGTGAAAAGGACGCCTTTCGCTTTAAACTGCAGGAGACTTCACCTACTGACGCGCAAGTCACCTGGCAATCAGGGGGGCTCATTAGCACCCCCACGGCGCCCTTGCGGCGTAAGACCTGAGGCAGAAGGGCTGGTGTGGAGCTGTTTTGCTGTGGCGGCGTTTACAATTGCTTAATTGTGCTTGACTCATTATATTGCTACCAAGTGAAAGGAGAAAAGGAGCGTCGCATTTCCAGTGGAACACAGAGCATTTACTTTACCCCTGCCATTTGCACAAACTTTGTCCATGGGCGAAATGGTGAAAAGGATGCCTTTCGCTTTAAACCTTCGACGAGGGTGGTGGGCAGGAGCCCCCCCTCCCATCCAGCAGACCACCCGGCAGCAGCAAGTGCAGATCTGCTGCACTGCACACGGCGGCCTGCCTGTCCCTGTCTCTCCCGCTCGCCTGACTTCACCATGCCGGGCGCGACGCGGCTTCAAAGCGAGGCTGAGCCTCGATCTGGGCACTTCTAAGCCCTTTGCTTCCGCCGGCAGGCGGATACGCCGGCCCACACGAAGGTCATACAAAGGCCCTGTTTTGTGCTCAGGACCCCCCTTCCCGACGACCTTCGACGAGGGTGGTGGGCAGGAGCCCCCCCTCCCATCCAGCAGACCACCCGGCAGTAGCAAGTGCAAATCCGCTGCACTGCACACGGCGGCCTGCCTGTCCCTGTCTCTCCCGCTCGCCTGACTTCGCCATGCCGGGCGCGACGCGGCTTCAAAGCGAGGCTGAGCCTCGATCTGGGCACTTCTAAGCCCTTTGCTTCTGCCGGCAGGTGGATACGCCGGCCCACACGAAGGCCATACAAAGGCCCTGTTTTGCGCCCAGGACCCCCCTTCCCGACGACCTTCGACGAGGGTGGTGGGCAGGAGCCCCCCCTCCCATCCAGCAGACCACCCGGCAGCAGCAAGTGCAGATCCGCTGCACTGCACACGGCGGCCTGCCTGTCCCTGTCTCTCCCGCTCGCCTGACTTCGCCATGCCGGGCGCGACGCGGCTTCAAAGCGAGGCTGAGCCTCGATCTGGGCACTTCTAAGCCCTTTGCTTCCGCCGGCAGGCGGATATGCCGGCCCACACGAAGGCCATACAAAGGCCCTGTTTTGCGCCCTGTTCGGCGCATGGGAGGCGTAGCCTACTCCTATTGCGCCCGCTCCCTAAATGCTGCAAGGACCTTTGCTCACTGCCTGACGGACCCATACTACTATGGTAAGCCCAGGGGCTATTTATTCTTTTTTCTTACATCTCATAACAGAGGAACCATCAATTTGACATTCTGACATTGGTTACCTGCAAGCTTATGCTAATCTTTGCCCACTGTGGCTTGTGCAACTTAGTCACTGCCTATGTTTATCTATGCCCACTGTGCTCTGTGCAACTTAGTCACTGCCTATGTTTATCTATGCCCACTGTGGCTTGTGCAACTTAGTCACTGCCTATGTTTATCTATGCCCACTGTGCCCTGTGCATCTTAGTCACTGCCTATGTTTATCTATGCCCACTGTGCCCTGTGCAACTTAGTCACTGCCTATGTTTATCTATGCCCACTGTGCCCTGTGCAACTTAGTCACTGCCTATGCTTATCTATGGCCACCGTGCCCGGTGTATCCAGCTCCACATCATGAGTATCACACCTTGCAGCCTGCTATTGTACCTATCTGCAATTATCTTCCACCATAGAGAGGACAGTAGCCTCCCTACTATGCTCACAAGACCCCTAAATTCCACCATCACCACCCTCTCTACTGACACCAGTATGGAACACCCTGATCTGAATCCCCTCTCCGAGCTTCCCAGCAACCCATGTAGTCTACTCTGTCGAAACTCTAGGCTCAGAGCTAGACTCTCGAAACTTTATGAGCCTCTGACCAGAACCCTACCTCCCAACAACAAAAGATCCAACACCCAGAAGCCCAACACCAACGTCCCCCCAAAAAAACAGGAGACTTCCTCCCACTACCCAGACCAAAACTGTACCTCCTCATCCGTCATGCCATCTACTTAAAGGAGGACTAATAAATGCAAGATCCCTGATAGCACATGCCACAGATATCTGCGATCTGATAGTGCTTGACAATCTGGACTTCATCGCCATCACCGAGTCCTGGCTGCACAACACAGCAGGACCCCTACTCTCCTTAGCCATCCCAGAAGACTTTACTATATTCAGGCAAGATAGAACCAACACGCGCGGCGGTGGCATTGCCATCATCGCAAAGACCAGCTTAGATATGAGAATCTCACCTACAATAGCAGTTGACTCATGTGAATCACTCACTATCAAACATCCACTAGCTAGCTCCCAAACCTTGACGATCCACCTCATCTACAGACCACCTGGTCCCTTATGGACCTTCGAGGAGGATCTACATAATTCACTCTCCAACAACCTTAAAACCTCTTCACAACTACTTGTCCTAGGAGACTTCAATCTGGGCTTCAATGACCCTTCAGATAAAAATGCCACCATTATTGCCAATTCCCTTTCAAATCTGGGCATGACACAAAAAACTCTTGAACCTACACATAATAAGGGAAGAATCCTTGATTGGCTAGTAGACTACAATTGCATGGCCAATATCAAAGCTATTATCCCTCAACCTTGGACAGACCACTTCTTCCTGTCATTTGAACTATCTACCTCCAGACCACCTTCACTAGCCTCCATCATGGCCCCGCCTTGCCCAACAAGAAACAAAAAGAGCATCACCAGAGACAAAGTGATCCCGGCCATTCTACCTACACTTAACGGATTAGCAGATCATCTAGACCCAGAAACACTAGTCAACGAGTACAACAAAATTATGCTAACTACCCTCGACAACATCGCACCCTTGAAACTTAGAAAAAGTAAACCCAAATCTCACCTAAATAAATGGTTTACCCCCGAACTAAAGGATTTGCGACTACTTAAGAGGAGCTGCGAAACAGCTTGGAGGCTCACCCCTTCAGTAGACCATAAAATGAAACTAACAGAAATCTCCTCCCAATACAAAAAAGAAATCCATCTGGCCAAACATAACTCCTTTAATAAGCGGATCTCCAACGCCAACTCAAGCATGAGGGAACTTTTCACCATCCTCAAAGAACTAGAGTCACCCATCCCCATTCCGGACACTTGCATCAAAGACAAAACTTGGTGCTCCAACATTCAGCTAGCCTTATCCAATAAAATCTCCCTACTCCAAACAAAAATAACCAAAAAGAAAGCCTCCCTTACTCATCATCCCAAGACTAACACCCTCATTACAGACCATACCCCAAAGACCCAGGACACAGCCACACGGTTTATGTTTTCCAAAACATCGATTCTCGAGGTGGAGAAAGTCATCCTCTCTCTTAAGCCGTCTAACTGCCAGGGCGATTCTTGCCCTGCCCAGCTTATAAAAGACGCAGCTAGAGACCTCTCCCCGTTTATTGCCAAACTCGTCAACTCCTCATTCACGTCCGGCACGGTACCCACCAACTTAAAACAAGCCTGGGTATTACCATTGCTTAAAAAGCAAACGCTAGACCCTCTCATACCCACAAACTACTGCCCCATTACAACAGTCCCCTTCCTGCTCAAAATCCTGGATAAAATCGCCTACAATCAAATCCAAAGTTTCCTGGAACAACATAAACTTTTAGGAGAGCGCCAATCAGGATTCCGTCCACAACATGGTACAGAGACTGCCCTTATTGACCTAAAGGCACAAATAGATGAAATAAGAGATAAAGGTAAAATGGCTCTCCTCTTGCTGTTGGACCTCTCGGCGGCATTCGACGTTGTAGACCATGGAGCACTTTGTAGCCATTTAGACTCAGCCGCACATTTTTCCAAGGAGGCCATATCTTGGATTGAATCCTTCCTCAGTGATAGGACCATGAGGTGTTCTCCCCTTTGGCAGCGGCGGACCCAATCCCCATCCGTTGTGGAGTCCCTCAGGGCTCATGCATCTCCCCGACTCTCTACAACATATTCACTAAGCCCCTTTTTGACGTTCTGGACCATCTTGGTATCACCTACACCAACTATGCAGATGACACCCAGATTCTCCTCCCACTTTCCGGGGACTACAACAAGGATTTGGCCTTGGTGAATAGGGTGTATTTCATCGTCCAGGCATGGATGGCAACCCACGGTCTATGCCTGAACGATGACAAAACAGAGTTGCTCATCCTAGGGACACATTCTAACATACAGAAACTCAGTCAGGACTATACCTCATTTGAAATTGACGGGAACATTATCAAGGTTTCTAAAGATGTGAAGACACTTGGCTTCTATCTGGATGCCACCCTCTCTTTTGACAAGCAGGTGAAGTCATTGGCATCTGCCACCGCCTACACATGCAAGCTCATTAGAGCAGGCAAGCACTTTCTCTCCGATAACAACTGCCTTATCCTAGCGAGAGCATTAATCCTTTCGAGGCTTGATTATTGTAATGCCCTCTACATTGGAGCAAATAAATCCATTATCCACCGACTGCAAATTCTTCAAAACAATGCCCTACGAGCCGCCCTTGGTGTACCTAAAAGATCACATATTTCTAAAATCAGGCGTCAAAACAACTGGTTGTCCTCCCAAAACAAAATCCACCTTAAAGTTGCATCCCTAGTTCATAAAGCCCTGAACAATGCAGCACCAAGCTATCTCCGCAATAAACTTACAATAAGACATCACTCGCGCCCTGCCAGAACTGCAAATGCCAACAGCCTCATCATTCCGAGATTCAGGTTATCTAAGGCGGGGGGTTGTAGCTTCCCGGTGCAAGCAGCTCAATTATGGAACTCATTGCCTAATCCTCTACGCGAGGCACAGCCCTTCCCTAAATTCAGAAATAACTACATCAATCTGCTAAGGACTGCCAATGAATAGCCTACTGGCACTCACTTATCCTTCACCCCACCCTAGAACATACATTTCATCATGATCTTATGGTCCCACCCACTTTGACCACCTGACCGTTGAGCTTTCGCCCACACAGTACCTGTACATAGACTGTCTTGATCATATTTTGTATTTATTCCGCATGTAAACCGCAATTGCTGCTTTACCGTGATATTTTGCATTCTATATTTGTATTTTGTATGTGTACAGTGTATGTATCCCATGAACCCACCCTGCAACCTAAGCTTCGCATTTTCTGTACTGCTGCGCCCGGTTACCTTCGGGTCTGGTGCGCATTATAAGTGAATAAAACAAACAAACAAACAAACAAACAATAAACTGCAGGAGACTTCACCTACCGACGTGCAAGTCACATGACAATCAGATGCGATCATTAGCACACCCACTGTGCCCTTGCGGCGTAAGCCCTGAGGCAGAAGGGCTGGTGTGGAGCTGTTTTGCTGTGGCAGCATTTACAATAGCTTAATTGTGCTCGACTCATTATATTGCTACCAAGTGAAAGGAGAAAAGGAGCGTCGCATTTCCAGTGGAACACAGAGCATTTACTTTACCCCTGCCATTTGCACAAACTTTGTCCATGGGCGAAAAGGTGAAAAGGATGCCTTTCGCTTTAAACTGCAGGTGACTTCACTTACCGACGTGCAAGTCATGTGGCAATCAGCTGGACTCATTAGCCCACCCACGGCGCTCTTGCAGCGTGAGCCCTGAGGCAGAAGGACTGGTGTGGAGCTGTTTTGCTGTGGCGGCGTTTACAATTGCTTAATTGTGCTCGACTCATTATATTGCTGCCAAGTGAAAGGAGAAAAGGAGCGTCGCATTTCCAGTGGAACACAGAGCATTTACTTTACCCCTGCCATTTGCACAAACTTTGTCCATGGGCGAAAAGGTAAAAAGGATGCCTTTCGCTTTAAACTGCAGGAGACTTCACCTACCGACGTGCAAGTCACGTGACAATCAGCTGGGCTCATTAGCACACCCACGGCGCCCTTGCGGCGTAAGCCCTGAGGCAGAAGGGCTGGTGTGGAGCTGTTTTTCTGTGGCGGCATTTACCATTGCTTAATTGTGCTCGACTAATTATATTGCTGCCAAGTGAAAGGAGAAAAGGAGCGTTGCATTTCCAGTGGAACACAGAGCATTTACTTTACCCCTGCCGTTTGCACGAACCTTGTCCAAGGCGAAAAGGTGAAAAGGATGCCTTTCGCTTTAAACTGCAGGAGAATTCACTTACCGACGTGCAAGTCATGTGGCAATCAGCTGGACTCATTAGCCCACCCACGGCGCTCTTGCAGCGTGAGCCCTGAGGCAGAAGGACTGGTGTGGAGCTGTTTTGCTGTGGCGGCGTTTACAATTGCTTAATTGTGCTCGACTCATTATATTGCTGCCAAGTGAAAGGAGAAAAGGAGCGTCGCATTTCCAGTGGAACACAGAGCATTTACTTTACCCCTGCCATTTGCACAAACTTTGTCCATGGGCGAAAAGGTAAAAAGGATGCCTTTCGCTTTAAACTGCAGGAGACTTCACCTACCGACGTGCAAGTCACGTGACTATCAGCTGGGCTCATTAGCACACCCACGGCGCCCTTGCGGCGTAAGCCCTGAGGCAGAAGGGCTGGTGTGGAGCTGTTTTGCTGTGGCGGCATTTACAATTGCTTAATTGTGCTCGACTAATTATATTGCTGCCAAGTGAAAGGAGAAAAGGAGCGTTGCATTTCCAGTGGAACACAGAGCATTTACTTTACCCCTGCCGTTTGCACAAACCTTGTCCAAGGCAAAAAGGTGAAAAGGACGCCTTTCGCTTTAAACTGCAGGAGACTTCACCTACTGACGCGCAAGTCACGTGGCAATCAGCGGGGCTCATTAGCACCCCCACGGCAAGCTTGCGGCGTAAGACATGAGGCAGAAGGGCTGGTGTGGAGCGGTTTTGCTGTGGCAGCGTTTACAATTGCTTAATTGTGCTCGACTCATTATATTGCTACCAAGTGAAAGGAGAAAAGGAGCGTCGCATTTCCAGTGGAACACAGAGCATTTACTTTACCCCTGCCATTTGCACAAACTTTGTCCATGGGCGAAATGGTGAAAAGGATGCCTTTCGCTTTAAACTGCAGGAGACTTTACCTACCGACGTGCAAGTCACATGACAATCAGCTGCGATCATTAGCACACCCACTGCGCCCTTGCGGCGTAAGCCCTGAGGCAGACGGGCTGGTGTGGAACTGTTTTGCTGTGGCGGCATTTACAGTAGCTTAATTGTGCTCGACTCATTATATTGCTACCAAGTGAAAGGAGAAAAGGAGCGTCGCATTTCCAGTGGAACACAGAGCATTTACTTTACCCCTGCCATTTGCACAAACTTTTCCCTGGGCGAAAAGTTGAAAAGGATGCCTTTCGCTTTAAACTGCAGGAGACTTCACTTACCGACGTGCAAGTCATGTGGCAATCAGCTGGACTCATTAGCCCACCCACGGCGCTCTTGCAGCGCGAGCCCATAGGCAGAAGGACTGGTGTGGAGCTGTTTTGCTGTGGCGGCGTTTACAATTGCTTAATTGTGCTCGACTCATTATATTGCTGCCAAGTGAAAGGAGAAAAGGAGCGTCGCATTTCCAGTGGAACACAGAGCATTTACTTTACCCCTGCCATTTGCACAAACTTTGTCCATGGGCGAAAAGGTAAAAAGGATGCCTTTCGCTTTAAACTGCAGGAGACTTCACCTACCGACGTGCAAGTCACGTGACAATCAGCTGGGCTCATTAGCACACCCACGGCGCCCTTGCGGCGTAAGCCCTGAGGCAGAAGGGCTGGTGTGGAGCTGTTTTACTGTGGCGGCATTTACAATTGCTTAATTGTGCTCGACTAATTATATTGCTGCCAAGTGAAAGGAGAAAAGGAGTGTTGCATTTCCAGTGGAACACAGAGCATTTACTTTACCCCTGCCGTTTGCACGAACCTTGTCCAAGGTGAAAAGGTGAAAAGGACGCCTTTCGCTTTAAACTGCAGGAGACTTCACCTACCGACGCGCAAGTCACGTGGCAATCAGTGGGGCTCATTAGAACCCCCACGGCGCCCTTGCGGCATAAGACCTGAGGCAGAAGGGCTGGTGTGGAGCTGTTTTGCTGTGGCGGCGTTTACAATTGCTTAATTGTGCTCGACTCATTATATTGCTACCAAGTGAAAGGAGAAAAGGAGCGTCGCATTTCCAGTGGAACACAGAGCATTTACTTTACCCCTGTCATTTGCACAAACTTTGTCCATGGGCGAAATGGTGAAAAGGATGCCTTTTGCTTTTAACTGCAGGAGACGTTACCTACCGACATGCAAGTCACGTGGCAATCAGCTGGGCTCATTAGCCCACCCACGGCACCCTTGCGGCATAAGCCCTTAGGCAGAAGGACTGGTGTGGAGCTGTTTTGCTGTGGCGGCGTTTACAATTGCTTAATTGTGCTCGACTCCTTATATTGCTGCCAAGTGAAAGGAGAAAAGGAGCGTCGCATTTCCAGTGGAACACAGAGCATTTACTTAACCCCTGCCATTTGCACAAACTTTGTCCATGGGCGAAAAGGTGAAAAGGATGCCTTTTGCTGTAAACTGCAGGAGACTTCACCTACCGACGTGCAAGTCACGTGGCAATCAGCTGGGCTCATTAGCACACCCACGGCGCCCTTGCGGCGTAAGCCATGAGGCAGAAGGGCTAGTGTGGAGCTGTTTTGCTGTGGCGGCATTTACAATTGCTTAATTGTGCTCGACTCATTATATTGCTGCCAAGTGAAAGGAGAAAAGGAGCGTTGCATTTCCAGTGGAACACAGAGCATTTACTTTACCCCTGCCGTTTGCACGAACCTTGTCCAAGGCGAAAAGGTGAAAAGGAAGCCTTTCGCTTTAAACTGCAGGAGACTTCACCTACCGACGCGCAAGTCACGTGGCAATCAGCGGGGCTCATTAGCACCCCCACGGCGCCCTTGCGGCGTAAGCCCTAAGGCAGAAGGGCTGGTGTGGAGCTGTTTTGCTGTGGCGGCATTTACAATTGCTTAATTGTGCTTGATTCATTATATTGCTGCCAAGTGAAAGGAGAAAAGGAGCGTCGCATTTCCAGTGGAACACAGAGCATTTACTTTACCCCTGCCCTTTGTACAAACTTTGTCCAAGGCAAAAAGGTGAAAAGGGCGCCTTTTGCTTTAAGTTGCAGGAGACGTCACCTACCGAAGCGCAAGTCACGTGGCAATCAGCTGGGCTCATTAGCACACCCACTGCGCTCTTGCGGCGTGAGCCCTGAGGCAGAAGGACTGGTGTGGAGCTGTTTTGCTGTGGCGGCGTTTACAATTGCTTAATTGTGCTCGACTAATTATATTGCTGCCAAGTGAAAGGAGAAAAGGAGCGTTGCATTTCCAGTGGAACACAGAGCATTTACTTTACCCCTGCCATTTGCACAAACTTTGTCCATGGGCGAAAAGGTGAAAAGGATGCCTTTCGCTTTAAACTGCAGGAGACTTCACCTACCAACGTGCAAGTCACATGACAATCAGCTGCGATCATTAGCACACCCACTGTGCCCTTGCGGCGTAAGCCCTGAGGCAGAAGGGCTGGTGTGGAGCTGTTTTGCTGTGGCGGCATTTACAATAGCTTAATTGTGCTCGACTCATTATATTGCTACCAAGTGAAAGGAGAAAAGGAGCGTCGCATTTCCAGTGGAACACAGAGCATTTACTTTACCCCTGCCATTTGCACAAACTTTGTCCATGGGCGAAAAGGTGAAAAGGATGCCTTTTGCTTTAAACTGCAGGAGACTTCACTTACCGACGTGCAAGTCATGTGGCAATCAGCTGGACTCATTAGCCCACCCACGGCGCTCTTGCAGCGTGAGCCCTGAGGCAGAAGGACTGGTGTGGAGCTGTTTTGCTGTGGTGACGTTTACAATTGCTTAATTGTGTTCGACTCATTATATTGCTGCCAAGTGAAAGGAGAAAAGGAGCGTCGCATTTCCAGTGGAACACAGAGCATTTACTTTACCCCTGCCATTTGCACAAACTTTGTCCATGGGCGAAAAGGTAAAAAGGATGCCTTTCGCTTTAAACTGCAGGAGACTTCACCTACCGACGTGCAAGTCACGTGACAATCAGCTGGGCTCATTAGCACACCCACGGCGCCCTTGCGGCGTAAGCCCTGAGGCAGAAGGGCTGGTGTGGAGCTGTTTTGCTGTGGCGGCATTTACAATTGCTTAATTGTGCTCGACTAATTATATTGCTGCCAAGTGAAAGGAGAAAAGGAGCGTTGCATTTCCAGTGGAACACAGACCATTTACTTTACCCCTGCCATTTGCACAAACTTTGTCCATGGGCAAAATTGTGAAAAGGATGCCTTTCGCTTTAAACTGCAGGAGACTTTACCTACCGACGTCCAAGTCAAGTGGCAATCAGCTGGGCTCATTAGCCCACCCACGGCGCCCTTGCGGCTTAAGCCCTTAGGCAGAAGGACTGGTGTGGAGTTGTTTTGCTGTGGCGGCGTTTACAATTGCTTAATTGTGCTCGACTCCTTATATTGCTGCCAAGTGAAAGGAGAAAAGGAGCGTCGCATTTCCAGTGGAACACAGAGCATTTACTTTACCCCTGCCATTTGCACAAACTTTGTCCATGGGCGAAAAGGTGAAAAGGATGCCTTTCGCTTTAAACTGCAGGAGACTTCACCTACCGACGTGCAAGTCACGTGACAATCAGCTGGGCTCATTAGCACACCCACGGCGCCCTTGCGGCGTAAGCCCTGAGGCAGAAGGGCTGGTGTGGAGCTGTTTTGCTGTGGCGGCATTTACAATTGCTTAATTGTGCTCGACTAATTATATTGCTGCCAAGTGAAAGGAGAAAAGGAGTGTTGCATTTCCAGTGGAACACATAGCATTTACTTTACCACTGCCGTTTGCACGAACCTTGTCCAAGGCGAAAAGGTGAAAAGGACGCCTTTCGCTTTAAACTGCAGGAGACTTCACCTACCGACGCGCAAGTCACGTGGCAATCAGCAGGGCTCATTAGCACCCCCACGGCGCCCTTGCGGCGTAAGACCTGAGGCAGAAGGGCTGGTGTGGAGCTGTTTTGCTGTGGCGGCGTTTACAATTGCTTAATTGTGCTCGACTCATTATATTGCTACCAAGTGAAAGGAGAAAAGGAGCGTTGCATGTCCAGTGGAACACAGAGCATTTACTTTACCCCTGCCATTTGCACAAACTTTGTCCATGGGCGAAATGGTGAAAAGGATGCCTTTCGCTTTAAACTGCAGGAGACTTTCCCTACCGACATGCAAGTCATGTGGCAATCAGCTGGGCTCATTAGCCCACCCACGGCGCCCTTGCGGCGTAAGCCCTTAGGCAGAAGGACTGGTGTGGAGCTGTTTTGCTGTGGCGGCGTTTACAATTGCTTAATTGTGCTCGACTCCTTATATTGCTGCCAAGTGAAAGGAGAAAAGGAGCGTCGCATTTCCAGTGGAACAGAGAGCATTTACTTTACCCCTGCCATTTGCACAAACTTTGTCCATGGGCGAAAAGGTGAAAAGGATGCCTTTTGCTGTAAACTGCAGGAGACTTCACCTACCGACGTGCAAGTCACGTGGCAATCAGCTGGGCTCATTAGCACACCCACTGCGCCCTTGCGGCATACGCCATGAGGCAGAAGGGCTGGTGTGGAGCTGTTTTGCTGTGGCGGCATTTACAATTGCTTACTTGTGCTCGACTCATTATATTGCTGCCATGTGAAAGGAGAAAAGGAGCGTTGCATTTCCAGTGGAACACAGAGCATTTACTTTACCCCTGCCATTTGCACGAACCTTGTCCAAGGCGAAAAGGTGAAAAGGACGCCTTTCGCTTTAAGTTGCAGGAGACGTCATCTACCGAAGCGCAAGTCACGTGGCAATCAGCTGGGCTCATTAGCACACCCACGGCGCCCTTGCGGCGTAAGCCATGAGGCAGAAGGGCTGGTGTGGAGTTGTTTTGCTGTGGCGGCATTTACAATTGCTTAATTGTGCTCGACTCATATTGCTGCCAAGTGAAAGGAAAAAAGGAGCGTTGCATTTCCAGTGGAACACAGAGCATTTACTTTACCCCTGCCGTTTGCACGAACCTTGTCCAAGGCGAAAAGGTGAAAAGGACGCCTTTCGCTTTAAATTGCAGGAGACTTCACTTACCGACGTGCAAGTCATGTGGCAATCAGCTGGACTCATTAGCACATCCACGGCACTCTTGCAGCGTGAGCCCTGAGGCAGAAGGACTGGTGTGGAGCTGTTTTGCTGTGGCGGCGTTTACAATTGCTTAATTGTGCTCGACTCATTATATTGCTGCCAAGTGAAAGCAGAAAAGGAGCGTCGCATTTCCAGTGTAACACAGAGCATTTACTTTACCCCTGCCATTTGCACAAACTTTGTCCATGGGCGAAAAGGTAAAAAGGATGCCTTTCGCTTTAAACTGCAGGAGACTTCACCTACCGACGTGCAAGTCACGTGACAATCAGCTGGGCTCATTAGCACACCCACGGCGCCCTTGCGGCGTAAGCCCTGAGGCAGAAGGGCTGGTGTGGAGCTGTTTTGCTGTGGCAGCGTTTACAATTGCTTAATTGTGCTCGACTCATTATATTGCTACCAAGTGAAAGGAGAAAAGGAGCGTCGCATTTCCAGTGGAACACAGAGCATTTACTTTACCCCTGCCATTTGCACAAACTTTGTCCATGGGCGAAATGGTGAAAAGGATGCCTTTCGCTTTAAACTGCAGGAGACTTCACCTACCGACGTGCAAGTCACATGACAATCAGCTGCGATCATTAGCACACCCACTGCGCCCTTGCGGCGTAAGCCCTGAGGCAGAATGGCTGGTGTGGAGCTGTTTTGCTGTGGCGGCATTTACAATAGCTTATTTGTGCTCGACTCATTATATTGCTACCAAGTGAAAGGAGAAAAGGAGCGTCGCATTTCCAGTGGAACACAGAGCATTTACTTTACCCCTGCCATTTGCACAAACTTTGTCCATGGGCGAAAAGGTGAAAAGGATGCCTTTCGCTTTAAACTGCCGGAGACTTTCCCTACCGACATGCAAGTCATGTGGCAATCAGCTGGGCTCATTAGCCCACCCACGGCGCCCTTGCGGCGTAAGCCCTTAGGCAGAAGGACTGGTGTGGAGCTGTTTTGCTGTGGCGGCGTTTACAATTGCTTAATTGTGCTTGACTCCTTATATTGCTGCCAAGTGAAAGGAGAAAAGGAGCGTCGCATTTCCAGTGGAACAGAGAGCATTTACTTTACCCCTGCCATTTGCACAAACTTTGTCCATGGGCGAAAAGGTGAAAAGGATGCCTTTCGCTTTAAACTGCAGGAGACTTTACCTACCGACGTGCAAGTCAAGTGGCAATCAGCTGGGCTCATTAGCCCACCCACGGCGCCCTTGCGGCTTAAGCCCTTAGGCAGAAGGGCTGGTGTGGAGCTGTTTTGCTGTGGCGGCGTTTACAATTGCTTAATTGTGCTCGACTCCTTATATTGCTGCCAAGTGAAAGGAGAAAAGGAGCGTCGCATTTCCAGTGGAACACAGAGCATTTACTTTACCCCTGCCATTTGCACAAACTTTGTCCATGGGCGAAAAGGTGAAAAGGATGCCTTTCGCTTTAAACTGCAGGAGACTTCACCTACCGACGTGCAAGTCACATGACAATCAGCTGCGATCATTAGAACACCCACTGCGCTCTTGCGGCGTAAGCCCTGAGGCAGAAGGGCTGGTGTGGAGCTGTTTTGCTGTGGCGGCATTTACGATAGCTTAATTGTGCTCGACTCATTATATTGCTACCAAGTGAAAGGAGAAAAGGAGCGTCGCATTTCCAGTGGAACACAGAGCATTTACTTTACCCCTGCCATTTGCACAAACTTTGTCCATGGGCGAAAAGGTGAAAAGGATGCCTTTCGCTTTAAATTGCAGGAGACTTCACTTACCGACGTGCAAGTCATGTGGCAATCAGCGGGGCTCATTAGCACCCCCACGGCACCCTTGCGGCGTAAGCCCTGAGGCAGAAGGACTGGTGTGGAGCTTTTTTGCTGTGGCGGCGTTTACAATTGCTTAATTGTGCTCGACTCATTATATTGCTGCCAAGTGAAAGGAGAAAAGGAGCGTCGCATTTCCAGTGGAACACAGAGCATTTACTTTACCCCTGCCATTTGCACAAACTTTGTCCATGGGCGAAAAGGTAAAAAGGATGCCTTTCGCTTTAAACTGCAGGAGACTTCACCTACCGACGTGCAAGTCACGTGACAATCAGCTGGGCTCATTAGCACACCCACGGCGCCCTTGCGGCGTAAGCCCTGAGGCAGAAGGGCTGGTGTGGAGCTGTTTTGCTGTGGCGGCATTTACAATTGCTTAATTGTGCTCGACTAATTATATTGCTGCCAAGTGAAAGGAGAAAAGGAGTGTTGCATTTCCAGTGGAACACAGAGCATTTACTTTACCACTGCCGTTTGCACGAACCTTGTCCAAGGCGAAAAGGTGAAAAGGACGCCTTTCGCTTTAAACTGCAGGAGACTTCACCTACTGACGCGCAAGTCACGTGGCAATCAGCAGGGCTCATTAGCACCCCCACGGTGCCCTTGCAGCGTAAGACCTGAGGCAGAAGGGCTGGTGTGGAGCTGTTTTGCTGTGGCGGCGTTTACAATTGCTTAATTGTGCTCGACTCATTATATTGCTACCAAGTGAAAGGAGAAAAGGAGCGTCGCATGTCCAGTGGAACACAGAGCATTTCCTTTACCCCTGCCATTTGCACAAACTTTGTCCATGGGCGAAATGGTGAAAAGGATGCCTTTCGCTTTAAACTGCAGGAGACTTTCCCTACCGACATGCAAGTCATGTGGCAATCAGC
The DNA here is from genome assembly GCF_040938575.1 of Ambystoma mexicanum. NCBI lineage: Eukaryota > Metazoa > Chordata > Amphibia > Caudata > Ambystomatidae > Ambystoma > Ambystoma mexicanum. Next base: position 565,775,773 of record NC_090933.1, read on the forward strand.
TGGGCTCATTAGCCCACCCACGGCGCCCTTGCGGCGTAAGCCCTTAGGCAGAAGGACTGGTGTGGAGCTGTTTTGCTGTGGCGGCGTTTACAATTGCTTAATTGTGCTCGACTCCTTATATTGCTGCCAAGTGAAAGGAGAAAAGGAGCGTCGCATTTCCAGTGGAACAGAGAGCATTTACTTTACCCCTGCCATTTGCACAAACTTTGTCCATGGGCGAAAAGGTGAAAAGGATGCCTTTTGCTGTAAACTGCAGGAGACTTCACCTACCGACGTGCAAGTCACGTGGCAATCAGCTGGGCTCATTAGCACACCCACTGCGCCCTTGCGGCATAAGCCATGAGGCAGAAGGGCTGGTGTGGAGCTGTTTTGCTGTGGCGGCATTTACAATTGCTTACTTGTGCTCGACTCATTATATTGCTGCCATGTGAAAGGAGAAAAGGAGCGTTGCATTTCCAGTGGAACACAGAGCATTTACTTTACCCCTGCCGTTTGCACGAACCTTGTCCAAGGCGAAAAGGTGAAAAGGATGCCTTTCGCTTTAAACTGCAGGAGAATTCACTTACCGACGTGCAAGTCATGTGGCAATCAGCTGGACTCATTAGCCCACCCACGGCGCTCTTGCAGCGTGAGCCCTGAGGCAGAAGGACTGGTGTGGAGCTGTTTTGCTGTGGCGGCGTTTACAATTGCTTAATTGTGCTCGACTCATTATATTGCTGCCAAGTGAAAGGAGAAAAGGAGCGTCGCATTTCCAGTGGAACACAGAGCATTTACTTTACCCCTGCCATTTGCACAAACTTTGTCCATGGGCGAAAAGGTAAAAAGGATGCCTTTCGCTTTAAACTGCAGGAGACTTCACCTACCGACGTGCAAGTCACGTGACTATCAGCTGGGCTCATTAGCACACCCACGGCGCCTTTGCGGCGTAAGCCCTGAGGCAGAAGGGCTGGTGTGGAGCTGTTTTGCTGTGGCGGCATTTACAATTGCTTAATTGTGCTCGACTAATTATATTGCTGCCAAGTGAAAGGAGAAAAGGAGCGTTGCATTTCCAGTGGAACACAGAGCATTTACTTTACCCCTGCCGTTTGCACGAACCTTGTCCAAGGCAAAAAGGTGAAAAGGACGCCTTTCGCTTTAAACTGCAGGAGACTTCACCTACTGACGCGCAAGTCACGTGGCAATCAGCGGGGCTCATTAGCACCCCCACGGCGAGCTTGCGGCGTAAGACCTGAGGCAGAAGGGCTGGTGTGGAGCGGTTTTGCTGTGGCAGCGTTTACAATTGCTTAATTGTGCTCGACTCATTATATTGCTACCAAGTGAAAGGAGAAAAGGCGCGTCGCATTTCCAGTGGAACACAGAGCATTTACTTTACCCCTGCCATTTGCACAAACTTTGTCCATGGGCGAAATGGTGAAAAGGATGCCTTTCGCTTTAAACTGCAGGAGACTTTACCTACCGACGTGCAAGTCACATGACAATCAGCTGCGATCATTAGCACACCCACTGCGCCCTTGCGGCGTAAGCCCTGAGGCAGAAGGGCTGGTGTGGAACTGTTTTGCTGTGGCGGCATTTACAGTAGCTTAATTGTGCTCGACTCATTATATTGCTACCAAGTGAAAGGAGAAAAGGAGCGTCGCATTTCCAGTGGAACACAGAGCATTTACTTTACCCCTGCCATTTGCACAAACTTTTCCCTGGGCGAAAAGTTGAAAAGGATGCCTTTCGCTTTAAACTGCAGGAGACTTCACTTACCGACGTGCAAGTCATGTGGCAATCAGCTGGACTCATTAGCCCACCCACGGCGCTCTTGCAGCGCGAGCCCATAGGCAGAAGGACTGGTGTGGAGCTGTTTTGCTGTGGCGGCGTTTACAATTGCTTAATTGTGCTCGACTCATTATATTGCTGCCAAGTGAAAGGAGAAAAGGAGCGTCGCATTTCCAGTGGAACACAGAGCATTTACTTTACCCCTGCCATTTGCACAAACTTTGTCCATGGGCGAAAAGGTAAAAAGGATGCCTTTCGCTTTAAACTGCAGGAGACTTCACCTACCGACGTGCAAGTCACGTGACAATCAGCTGGGCTCATTAGCACACCCACGGCGCCCTTGCGGCGTAAGCCCTGAGGCAGAAGGGCTGGTGTGGAGCTGTTTTACTGTGGCAGCATTTACAATTGCTTAATTGTGCTCGACTAATTATATTGCTGCCAAGTGAAAGGAGAAAAGGAGTGTTGCATTTCCAGTGGAACACAGAGCATTTACTTTACCCCTGCCGTTTGCACGAACCTTGTCCAAGGTGAAAAGGTGAAAAGGACGCCTTTCGCTTTAAACTGCAGGAGACTTCACCTACCGACGCGCAAGTCACGTGGCAATCAGTGGGGCTCATTAGAACCCCCACGGCGCCCTTGCGGCATAAGACCTGAGGCAGAAGGGCTGGTGTGGAGCTGTTTTGCTGTGGCGGCGTTTACAATTGCTTAATTGTGCTCGACTCATTATATTGCTACCAAGTGAAAGGAGAAAAGGAGCGTCGCATTTCCAGTGGAACACAGAGCATTTACTTTACCCCTGTCATTTGCACAAACTTTGTCCATGGGCGAAATGGTGAAAAGGATGCCTTTCGCTTTTAACTGCAGGAGACGTTACCTACCGACATGCAAGTCACGTGGCAATCAGCTGGGCTCATTAGCCCACCCACGGCACCCTTGCGGCATAAGCCCTTAGGCAGAAGGACTGGTGTGGAGCTGTTTTGCTGTGGCGGCGTTTACAATTGCTTAATTGTGCTCGACTCCTTATATTGCTGCCAAGTGAAAGGAGAAAAGGAGCGTCGCATTTCCAGTGGAACACAGAGCATTTACTTAACCCCTGCCATTTGCACAAACTTTGTCCATGGGCGAAAAGGTGAAAAGGATGCCTTTTGCTGTAAACTGCAGGAGACTTCACCTACCGACGTGCAAGTCACGTGGCAATCAGCTGGGCTCATTAGCACACCCACGGCGCCCTTGCGGCGTAAGCCATGAGGCAGAAGGGCTAGTGTGGAGCTGTTTTGCTGTGGCGGCATTTACAATTGCTTAATTGTGCTCGACTCATTATATTGCTGCCAAGTGAAAGGAGAAAAGGAGCGTTGCATTTCCAGTGGAACACAGAGCATTTACTTTACCCCTGCCGTTTGCACGAACCTTGTCCAAGGCGAAAAGGTGAAAAGGAAGCCTTTCGCTTTAAACTGCAGGAGACTTCACCTACCGACGCGCAAGTCACGTGGCAATCAGCGGGGCTCATTAGCACCCCCACGGCGCCCTTGCGGCGTAAGCCCTAAGGCAGAAGGGCTGGTGTGGAGCTGTTTTGCTGTGGCGGCATTTACAATTGCTTAATTGTGCTTGATTCATTATATTGCTGCCAAGTGAAAGGAGAAAAGGAGCGTCGCATTTCCAGTGGAACACAGAGCATTTACTTTACCCCTGCCGTTTGTACAAACTTTGTCCAAGGCAAAAAGGTGAAAAGGGCGCCTTTTGCTTTAAGTTGCAGGAGACGTCACCTACCGAAGCGCAAGTCACGTGGCAATCAGCTGGGCTCATTAGCACACCCACTGCGCTCTTGCGGCGTGAGCCCTGAGGCAGAAGGACTGGTGTGGAGCTGTTTTGCTGTGGCGGCGTTTACAATTGCTTAATTGTGCTCGACTAATTATATTGCTGCCAAGTGAAAGGAGAAAAGGAGCGTTGCATTTCCAGTGGAACACAGAGCATTTACTTTACCCCTGCCATTTGCACAAACTTTGTCCATGGGCGAAAAGGTGAAAAGGATGCCTTTCGCTTTAAACTGCAGGAGACTTCACCTACCAACGTGCAAGTCACATGACAATCAGCTGCGATCATTAGCACACCCACTGTGCCCTTGCGGCGTAAGCCCTGAGGCAGAAGGGCTGGTGTGGAGCTGTTTTGCTGTGGCGGCATTTACAATAGCTTAATTGTGCTCGACTCATTATATTGCTACCAAGTGAAAGGAGAAAAGGAGCGTCGCATTTCCAGTGGAACACAGAGCATTTACTTTACCCCTGCCATTTGCACAAACTTTGTCCATGGGCGAAAAGGTGAAAAGGATGCCTTTTGCTTTAAACTGCAGGAGACTTCACTTACCGACGTGCAAGTCATGTGGCAATCAGCTGGACTCATTAGCCCACCCACGGCGCTCTTGCAGCGTGAGCCCTGAGGCAGAAGGACTGGTGTGGAGCTGTTTTGCTGTGGTGACGTTTACAATTGCTTAATTGTGTTCGACTCATTATATTGCTGCCAAGTGAAAGGAGAAAAGGAGCGTCGCATTTCCAGTGGAACACAGATCATTTACTTTACCCCTGCCATTTGCACAAACTTTGTCCATGGGCGAAAAGGTAAAAAGGATGCCTTTCGCTTTAAACTGCAGGAGACTTCACCTACCGACGTGCAAGTCACGTGACAATCAGCTGGGCTCATTAGCACACCCACGGCGCCCTTGCGGCGTAAGCCCTGAGGCAGAAGGGCTGGTGTGGAGCTGTTTTGCTGTGGCGGCATTTACAATTGCTTAATTGTGCTCGACTAATTATATTGCTGCCAAGTGAAAGGAGAAAAGGAGCGTTGCATTTCCAGTGGAACACAGACCATTTACTTTACCCCTGCCATTTGCACAAACTTTGTCCATGGGCAAAATTGTGAAAAGGATGCCTTTCGCTTTAAACTGCAGGAGACTTTACCTACCGACGTCCAAGTCAAGTGGCAATCAGCTGGGCTCATTAGCCCACCCACGGCGCCCTTGCGGCTTAAGCCCTTAGGCAGAAGGACTGGTGTGGAGTTGTTTTGCTGTGGCAGCGTTTACAATTGCTTAATTGTGCTCGACTCCTTATATTGCTGCCAAGTGAAAGGAGAAAAGGAGCGTCGCATTTCCAGTGGAACACAGAGCATTTACTTTACCCCTGCCATTTGCACAAACTTTGTCCATGGGCGAAAAGGTGAAAAGGATGCCTTTCGCTTTAAACTGCAGGAGACTTCACCTACCGACGTGCAAGTCACGTGACAATCAGCTGGGCTCATTAGCACACCCACGGCGCCCTTGCGGCGTAAGCCCTGAGGCAGAAGGGCTGGTGTGGAGCTGTTTTGCTGTGGCGGCATTTACAATTGCTTAATTGTGCTCGACTAATTATATTGCTGCCAAGTGAAAGGAGAAAAGGAGTGTTGCATTTCCAGTGGAACACATAGCATTTACTTTACCACTGCCGTTTGCACGAACCTTGTCCAAGGCGAAAAGGTGAAAAGGACGCCTTTCGCTTTAAACTGCAGGAGACTTCACCTACCGACGCGCAAGTCACGTGGCAATCAGCAGGGCTCATTAGCACCCCCACGGCGCCCTTGCGGCGTAAGACCTGAGGCAGAAGGGCTGGTGTGGAGCTGTTTTGCTGTGGCGGCGTTTACAATTGCTTAATTGTGCTCGACTCATTATATTGCTACCAAGTGAAAGGAGAAAAGGAGCGTTGCATGTCCAGTGGAACACAGAGCATTTACTTTACCCCTGCCATTTGCACAAACTTTGTCCATGGGCGAAATGGTGAAAAGGATGCCTTTCGCTTTAAACTGCAGGAGACTTTCCCTACCGACATGCAAGTCATGTGGCAATCAGCTGGGCTCATTAGCCCACCCACAGCGCCCTTGCGGCGTAAGCCCTTAGGCAGAAGGACTGGTGCGGAGCTGTTTTGCTGTGGCGGCGTTTACAATTGCTTAATTGTGCTCGACTCCTTATATTGCTGCCAAGTGAAAGGAGAAAAGGAGCGTCGCATTTCCAGTGGAACAGAGAGCATTTACTTTACCCCTGCCATTTGCACAAACTTTGTCCATGGGCGAAAAGGTGAAAAGGATGCCTTTTGCTGTAAACTGCAGGAGACTTCACCTACCGACGTGCAAGTCACGTGGCAATCAGCTGGGCTCATTAGCACACCCACTGCGCCCTTGCGGCATACGCCATGAGGCAGAAGGGCTGGTGTGGAGCTGTTTTGCTGTGGCGGCATTTACAATTGCTTACTTGTGCTCGACTCATTATATTGCTGCCATGTGAAAGGAGAAAAGGAGCGTTGCATTTCCAGTGGAACACAGAGCATTTACTTTACCCCTGCCATTTGCACGAACCTTGTCCAAGGCGAAAAGGTGAAAAGGACGCCTTTCGCTTTAAGTTGCAGGAGACGTCATCTACCGAAGCGCAAGTCACGTGGCAATCAGCTGGGCTCATTAGCACACCCACGGCGCCCTTGCGGCGTAAGCCATGAGGCAGAAGGGCTGGTGTGGAGTTGTTTTGCTGTGGCGGCATTTACAATTGCTTAATTGTGCTCGACTCATATTGCTGCCAAGTGAAAGGAAAAAAGGAGCGTTGCATTTCCAGTGGAACACAGAGCATTTACTTTACCCCTGCCGTTTGCACGAACCTTGTCCAAGGCGAAAAGGTGAAAAGGACGCCTTTCGCTTTAAATTGCAGGAGACTTCACTTACCGACGTGCAAGTCATGTGGCAATCAGCTGGACTCATTAGCACATCCACGGCACTCTTGCAGCGTGAGCCCTGAGGCAGAAGGACTGGTGTGGAGCTGTTTTGCTGTGGCGGCGTTTACAATTGCTTAATTGTGCTCGACTCATTATATTGCTGCCAAGTGAAAGCAGAAAAGGAGCGTCGCATTTCCAGTGTAACACAGAGCATTTACTTTACCCCTGCCATTTGCACAAACTTTGTCCATGGGCGAAAAGGTAAAAAGGATGCCTTTCGCTTTAAACTGCAGGAGACTTCACCTACCGACGTGCAAGTCACGTGACAATCAGCTGGGCTCATTAGCACACCCACGGCGCCCTTGCGGCGTAAGCCCTGAGGCAGAAGGGCTGGTGTGGAGCTGTTTTGCTGTGGCAGCGTTTACAATTGCTTAATTGTGCTCGACTCATTATATTGCTACCAAGTGAAAGGAGAAAAGGAGCGTCGCATTTCCAGTGGAACACAGAGCATTTACTTTACCCCTGCCATTTGCACAAACTTTGTCCATGGGCGAAATGGTGAAAAGGATGCCTTTCGCTTTAAACTGCAGGAGACTTCACCTACCGACGTGCAAGTCACATGACAATCAGCTGCGATCATTAGCACACCCACTGCGCCCTTGCGGCGTAAGCCCTGAGGCAGAATGGCTGGTGTGGAGCTGTTTTGCTGTGGCGGCATTTACAATAGCTTATTTGTGCTCGACTCATTATATTGCTACCAAGTGAAAGGAGAAAAGGAGCGTCGCATTTCCAGTGGAACACAGAGCATTTACTTTACCCCTGCCATTTGCACAAACTTTGTCCATGGGCGAAAAGGTGAAAAGGATGCCTTTCGCTTTAAACTGCCGGAGACTTTCCCTACCGACATGCAAGTCATGTGGCAATCAGCTGGGCTCATTAGCCCACCCACGGCGCCCTTGCGGCGTAAGCCCTTAGGCAGAAGGACTGGTGTGGAGCTGTTTTGCTGTGGCGGCGTTTACAATTGCTTAATTGTGCTTGACTCCTTATATTGCTGCCAAGTGAAAGGAGAAAAGGAGCGTCGCATTTCCAGTGGAACAGAGAGCATTTACTTTACCCCTGCCATTTGCACAAACTTTGTCCATGGGCGAAAAGGTGAAAAGGATGCCTTTCGCTTTAAACTGCAGGAGACTTTACCTACCGACGTGCAAGTCAAGTGGCAATCAGCTGGGCTCATTAGCCCACCCACGGCGCCCTTGCGGCTTAAGCCCTTAGGCAGAAGGGCTGGTGTGGAGCTGTTTTGCTGTGGCGGCGTTTACAATTGCTTAATTGTGCTCGACTCCTTATATTGCTGCCAAGTGAAAGGAGAAAAGGAGCGTCGCATTTCCAGTGGAACACAGAGCATTTACTTTACCCCTGCCATTTGCACAAACTTTGTCCATGGGCGAAAAGGTGAAAAGGATGCCTTTCGCTTTAAACTGCAGGAGACTTCACCTACCGACGTGCAAGTCACATGACAATCAGCTGCGATCATTAGCACACCCACTGCGCTCTTGCGGCGTAAGCCCTGAGGCAGAAGGGCTGGTGTGGAGCTGTTTTGCTGTGGCGGCATTTACGATAGCTTAATTGTGCTCGACTCATTATATTGCTACCAAGTGAAAGGAGAAAAGGAGCGTCGCATTTCCAGTGGAACACAGAGCATTTACTTTACCCCTGCCATTTGCACAAACTTTGTCCATGGGCGAAAAGGTGAAAAGGATGCCTTTCGCTTTAAATTGCAGGAGACTTCACTTACCGACGTGCAAGTCATGTGGCAATCAGCGGGGCTCATTAGCACCCCCACGGCACCCTTGCGGCGTAAGCCCTGAGGCAGAAGGACTGGTGTGGAGCTTTTTTGCTGTGGCGGCGTTTACAATTGCTTAATTGTGCTCGACTCATTATATTGCTGCCAAGTGAAAGGAGAAAAGGAGCGTCGCATTTCCAGTGGAACACAGAGCATTTACTTTACCCCTGCCATTTGCACAAACTTTGTCCATGGGCGAAAAGGTAAAAAGGATGCCTTTCGCTTTAAACTGCAGGAGACTTCACCTACCGACGTGCAAGTCACGTGACAATCAGCTGGGCTCATTAGCACACCCACGGCGTCCTTGCGGCGTAAGCCCTGAGGCAGAAGGGCTGGTGTGGAGCTGTTTTGCTGTGGCGGCATTTACAATTGCTTAATTGTGCTCGACTAATTATATTGCTGCCAAGTGAAAGGAGAAAAGGAGTGTTGCATTTCCAGTGGAACACAGAGCATTTACTTTACCACTGCCGTTTGCACGAACCTTGTCCAAGGCGAAAAGGTGAAAAGGACGCCTTTCGCTTTAAACTGCAGGAGACTTCACCTACTGACGCGCAAGTCACGTGGCAATCAGCAGGGCTCATTAGCACCCCCACGGCGCCCTTGCAGCGTAAGACCTGAGGCAGAAGGGCTGGTGTGGAGCTGTTTTGCTGTGGCGGCGTTTACAATTGCTTAATTGTGCTCGACTCATTATATTGCTACCAAGTGAAAGGAGAAAAGGAGCGTCGCATGTCCAGTGGAACACAGAGCATTTCCTTTACCCCTGCCATTTGCACAAACTTTGTCCATGGGCGAAATGGTGAAAAGGATGCCTTTCGCTTTAAACTGCAGGAGACTTTACCTACCGACGTGCAAGTCAAGTGGCAATCAGCTGGGCTCATTAGCCCACCCACGGCGCCCTTGCGGCTTAAGCCCTTAGGCAGAAGGGCTGGTGTGGAGCTGTTTTGCTGTGGCGGCGTTTACAATTGCTTAATTGTGCTCGACTCCTTATATTGCTGCCAAGTGAAAGGAGAAAAGGAGCGTCGCATTTCCAGTGGAACACAGAGCATTTACTTTACCCCTGCCATTTGCACAAACTTTGTCCATGGGCGAAAAGGTAAAAAGGATGCCTTTCGCTTTAAACTGCAGGAGACTTCACCTACCGACGTGCAAGTCACGTGACAATCAGCTGGGCTCATTAGCACACCCACGGCGCCCTTGCGGCGTAAGCCCTGAGGCAGAAGGGCTGGTGTGGAGCTGTTTTACTGTGGCAGCATTTACAATTGCTTAATTGTGCTCGACTAATTATATTGCTGCCAAGTGAAAGGAGAAAAGGAGTGTTGCATTTCCAGTGGAACACAGAGCATTTACTTTACCCCTGCCGTTTGCACGAACCTTGTCCAAGGTGAAAAGGTGAAAAGGACGCCTTTCGCTTTAAACTGCAGGAGACTTCACCTACCGACGCGCAAGTCACGTGGCAATCAGTGGGGCTCATTAGAACCCCCACGGCGCCCTTGCGGCATAAGACCTGAGGCAGAAGGGCTGGTGTGGAGCTGTTTTGCTGTGGCGGCGTTTACAATTGCTTAATTGTGCTCGACTCATTATATTGCTACCAAGTGAAAGGAGAAAAGGAGCGTCGCATTTCCAGTGGAACACAGAGCATTTACTTTACCCCTGTCATTTGCACAAACTTTGTCCATGGGCGAAATGGTGAAAAGGATGCCTTTCGCTTTTAACTGCAGGAGACGTTACCTACCGACATGCAAGTCACGTGGCAATCAGCTGGGCTCATTAGCCCACCCACGGCACCCTTGCGGCATAAGCCCTTAGGCAGAAGGACTGGTGTGGAGCTGTTTTGCTGTGGCGGCGTTTACAATTGCTTAATTGTGCTCGACTCCTTATATTGCTGCCAAGTGAAAGGAGAAAAGGAGCGTCGCATTTCCAGTGGAACACAGAGCATTTACTTAACCCCTGCCATTTGCACAAACTTTGTCCATGGGCGAAAAGGTGAAAAGGATGCCTTTTGCTGTAAACTGCAGGAGACTTCACCTACCGACGTGCAAGTCACGTGGCAATCAGCTGGGCTCATTAGCACACCCACGGCGCCCTTGCGGCGTAAGCCATGAGGCAGAAGGGCTAGTGTGGAGCTGTTTTGCTGTGGCGGCATTTACAATTGCTTAATTGTGCTCGACTCATTATATTGCTGCCAAGTGAAAGGAGAAAAGGAGCGTTGCATTTCCAGTGGAACACAGAGCATTTACTTTACCCCTGCCGTTTGCACGAACCTTGTCCAAGGCGAAAAGGTGAAAAGGAAGCCTTTCGCTTTAAACTGCAGGAGACTTCACCTACCGACGCGCAAGTCACGTGGCAATCAGCGGGGCTCATTAGCACCCCCACGGCGCCCTTGCGGCGTAAGCCCTAAGGCAGAAGGGCTGGTGTGGAGCTGTTTTGCTGTGGCGGCATTTACAATTGCTTAATTGTGCTTGATTCATTATATTGCTGCCAAGTGAAAGGAGAAAAGGAGCGTCGCATTTCCAGTGGAACACAGAGCATTTACTTTACCCCTGCCGTTTGTACAAACTTTGTCCAAGGCAAAAAGGTGAAAAGGGCGCCTTTTGCTTTAAGTTGCAGGAGACGTCACCTACCGAAGCGCAAGTCACGTGGCAATCAGCTGGGCTCATTAGCACACCCACTGCGCTCTTGCGGCGTGAGCCCTGAGGCAGAAGGACTGGTGTGGAGCTGTTTTGCTGTGGCGGCGTTTACAATTGCTTAATTGTGCTCGACTAATTATATTGCTGCCAAGTGAAAGGAGAAAAGGAGCGTTGCATTTCCAGTGGAACACAGAGCATTTACTTTACCCCTGCCATTTGCACAAACTTTGTCCATGGGCGAAAAGGTGAAAAGGATGCCTTTCGCTTTAAACTGCAGGAGACTTCACCTACCAACGTGCAAGTCACATGACAATCAGCTGCGATCATTAGCACACCCACTGTGCCCTTGCGGCGTAAGCCCTGAGGCAGAAGGGCTGGTGTGGAGCTGTTTTGCTGTGGCGGCATTTACAATAGCTTAATTGTGCTCGACTCATTATATTGCTACCAAGTGAAAGGAGAAAAGGAGCGTCGCATTTCCAGTGGAACACAGAGCATTTACTTTACCCCTGCCATTTGCACAAACTTTGTCCATGGGCGAAAAGGTGAAAAGGATGCCTTTTGCTTTAAACTGCAGGAGACTTCACTTACCGACGTGCAAGTCATGTGGCAATCAGCTGGACTCATTAGCCCACCCACGGCGCTCTTGCAGCGTGAGCCCTGAGGCAGAAGGACTGGTGTGGAGCTGTTTTGCTGTGGTGACGTTTACAATTGCTTAATTGTGTTCGACTCATTATATTGCTGCCAAGTGAAAGGAGAAAAGGAGCGTCGCATTTCCAGTGGAACACAGATCATTTACTTTACCCCTGCCATTTGCACAAACTTTGTCCATGGGCGAAAAGGTAAAAAGGATGCCTTTCGCTTTAAACTGCAGGAGACTTCACCTACCGACGTGCAAGTCACGTGACAATCAGCTGGGCTCATTAGCACACCCACGGCGCCCTTGCGGCGTAAGCCCTGAGGCAGAAGGGCTGGTGTGGAGCTGTTTTGCTGTGGCGGCATTTACAATTGCTTAATTGTGCTCGACTAATTATATTGCTGCCAAGTGAAAGGAGAAAAGGAGCGTTGCATTTCCAGTGGAACACAGACCATTTACTTTACCCCTGCCATTTGCACAAACTTTGTCCATGGGCAAAATTGTGAAAAGGATGCCTTTCGCTTTAAACTGCAGGAGACTTTACCTACCGACGTCCAAGTCAAGTGGCAATCAGCTGGGCTCATTAGCCCACCCACGGCGCCCTTGCGGCTTAAGCCCTTAGGCAGAAGGACTGGTGTGGAGTTGTTTTGCTGTGGCAGCGTTTACAATTGCTTAATTGTGCTCGACTCCTTATATTGCTGCCAAGTGAAAGGAGAAAAGGAGCGTCGCATTTCCAGTGGAACACAGAGCATTTACTTTACCCCTGCCATTTGCACAAACTTTGTCCATGGGCGAAAAGGTGAAAAGGATGCCTTTCGCTTTAAACTGCAGGAGACTTCACCTACCGACGTGCAAGTCACGTGACAATCAGCTGGGCTCATTAGCACACCCACGGCGCCCTTGCGGCGTAAGCCCTGAGGCAGAAGGGCTGGTGTGGAGCTGTTTTGCTGTGGCGGCATTTACAATTGCTTAATTGTGCTCGACTAATTATATTGCTGCCAAGTGAAAGGAGAAAAGGAGTGTTGCATTTCCAGTGGAACACATAGCATTTACTTTACCACTGCCGTTTGCACGAACCTTGTCCAAGGCGAAAAGGTGAAAAGGACGCCTTTCGCTTTAAACTGCAGGAGACTTCACCTACCGACGCGCAAGTCACGTGGCAATCAGCAGGGCTCATTAGCACCCCCACGGCGCCCTTGCGGCGTAAGACCTGAGGCAGAAGGGCTGGTGTGGAGCTGTTTTGCTGTGGCGGCGTTTACAATTGCTTAATTGTGCTCGACTCATTATATTGCTACCAAGTGAAAGGAGAAAAGGAGCGTTGCATGTCCAGTGGAACACAGAGCATTTACTTTACCCCTGCCATTTGCACAAACTTTGTCCATGGGCGAAATGGTGAAAAGGATGCCTTTCGCTTTAAACTGCAGGAGACTTTCCCTACCGACATGCAAGTCATGTGGCAATCAGCTGGGCTCATTAGCCCACCCACAGCGCCCTTGCGGCGTAAGCCCTTAGGCAGAAGGACTGGTGCGGAGCTGTTTTGCTGTGGCGGCGTTTACAATTGCTTAATTGTGCTCGACTCCTTATATTGCTGCCAAGTGAAAGGAGAAAAGGAGCGTCGCATTTCCAGTGGAACAGAGAGCATTTACTTTACCCCTGCCATTTGCACAAACTTTGTCCATGGGCGAAAAGGTGAAAAGGATGCCTTTTGCTGTAAACTGCAGGAGACTTCACCTACCGACGTGCAAGTCACGTGGCAATCAGCTGGGCTCATTAGCACACCCACTGCGCCCTTGCGGCATACGCCATGAGGCAGAAGGGCTGGTGTGGAGCTGTTTTGCTGTGGCGGCATTTACAATTGCTTACTTGTGCTCGACTCATTATATTGCTGCCATGTGAAAGGAGAAAAGGAGCGTTGCATTTCCAGTGGAACACAGAGCATTTACTTTACCCCTGCCATTTGCACGAACCTTGTCCAAGGCGAAAAGGTGAAAAGGACGCCTTTCGCTTTAAGTTGCAGGAGACGTCATCTACCGAAGCGCAAGTCACGTGGCAATCAGCTGGGCTCATTAGCACACCCACGGCGCCCTTGCGGCGTAAGCCATGAGGCAGAAGGGCTGGTGTGGAGTTGTTTTGCTGTGGCGGCATTTACAATTGCTTAATTGTGCTCGACTCATATTGCTGCCAAGTGAAAGGAAAAAAGGAGCGTTGCATTTCCAGTGGAACACAGAGCATTTACTTTACCCCTGCCGTTTGCACGAACCTTGTCCAAGGCGAAAAGGTGAAAAGGACGCCTTTCGCTTTAAATTGCAGGAGACTTCACTTACCGACGTGCAAGTCATGTGGCAATCAGCTGGACTCATTAGCACATCCACGGCACTCTTGCAGCGTGAGCCCTGAGGCAGAAGGACTGGTGTGGAGCTGTTTTGCTGTGGCGGCGTTTACAATTGCTTAATTGTGCTCGACTCATTATATTGCTGCCAAGTGAAAGCAGAAAAGGAGCGTCGCATTTCCAGTGTAACACAGAGCATTTACTTTACCCCTGCCATTTGCACAAACTTTGTCCATGGGCGAAAAGGTAAAAAGGATGCCTTTCGCTTTAAACTGCAGGAGACTTCACCTACCGACGTGCAAGTCACGTGACAATCAGCTGGGCTCATTAGCACACCCACGGCGCCCTTGCGGCGTAAGCCCTGAGGCAGAAGGGCTGGTGTGGAGCTGTTTTGCTGTGGCAGCGTTTACAATTGCTTAATTGTGCTCGACTCATTATATTGCTACCAAGTGAAAGGAGAAAAGGAGCGTCGCATTTCCAGTGGAACACAGAGCATTTACTTTACCCCTGCCATTTGCACAAACTTTGTCCATGGGCGAAATGGTGAAAAGGATGCCTTTCGCTTTAAACTGCAGGAGACTTCACCTACCGACGTGCAAGTCACATGACAATCAGCTGCGATCATTAGCACACCCACTGCGCCCTTGCGGCGTAAGCCCTGAGGCAGAATGGCTGGTGTGGAGCTGTTTTGCTGTGGCGGCATTTACAATAGCTTATTTGTGCTCGACTCATTATATTGCTACCAAGTGAAAGGAGAAAAGGAGCGTCGCATTTCCAGTGGAACACAGAGCATTTACTTTACCCCTGCCATTTGCACAAACTTTGTCCATGGGCGAAAAGGTGAAAAGGATGCCTTTCGCTTTAAACTGCCGGAGACTTTCCCTACCGACATGCAAGTCATGTGGCAATCAGCTGGGCTCATTAGCCCACCCACGGCGCCCTTGCGGCGTAAGCCCTTAGGCAGAAGGACTGGTGTGGAGCTGTTTTGCTGTGGCGGCGTTTACAATTGCTTAATTGTGCTTGACTCCTTATATTGCTGCCAAGTGAAAGGAGAAAAGGAGCGTCGCATTTCCAGTGGAACAGAGAGCATTTACTTTACCCCTGCCATTTGCACAAACTTTGTCCATGGGCGAAAAGGTGAAAAGGATGCCTTTCGCTTTAAACTGCAGGAGACTTTACCTACCGACGTGCAAGTCAAGTGGCAATCAGCTGGGCTCATTAGCCCACCCACGGCGCCCTTGCGGCTTAAGCCCTTAGGCAGAAGGGCTGGTGTGGAGCTGTTTTGCTGTGGCGGCGTTTACAATTGCTTAATTGTGCTCGACTCCTTATATTGCTGCCAAGTGAAAGGAGAAAAGGAGCGTCGCATTTCCAGTGGAACACAGAGCATTTACTTTACCCCTGCCATTTGCACAAACTTTGTCCATGGGCGAAAAGGTGAAAAGGATGCCTTTCGCTTTAAACTGCAGGAGACTTCACCTACCGACGTGCAAGTCACATGACAATCAGCTGCGATCATTAGCACACCCACTGCGCTCTTGCGGCGTAAGCCCTGAGGCAGAAGGGCTGGTGTGGAGCTGTTTTGCTGTGGCGGCATTTACGATAGCTTAATTGTGCTCGACTCATTATATTGCTACCAAGTGAAAGGAGAAAAGGAGCGTCGCATTTCCAGTGGAACACAGAGCATTTACTTTACCCCTGCCATTTGCACAAACTTTGTCCATGGGCGAAAAGGTGAAAAGGATGCCTTTCGCTTTAAATTGCAGGAGACTTCACTTACCGACGTGCAAGTCATGTGGCAATCAGCGGGGCTCATTAGCACCCCCACGGCACCCTTGCGGCGTAAGCCCTGAGGCAGAAGGACTGGTGTGGAGCTTTTTTGCTGTGGCGGCGTTTACAATTGCTTAATTGTGCTCGACTCATTATATTGCTGCCAAGTGAAAGGAGAAAAGGAGCGTCGCATTTCCAGTGGAACACAGAGCATTTACTTTACCCCTGCCATTTGCACAAACTTTGTCCATGGGCGAAAAGGTAAAAAGGATGCCTTTCGCTTTAAACTGCAGGAGACTTCACCTACCGACGTGCAAGTCACGTGACAATCAGCTGGGCTCATTAGCACACCCACGGCGTCCTTGCGGCGTAAGCCCTGAGGCAGAAGGGCTGGTGTGGAGCTGTTTTGCTGTGGCGGCATTTACAATTGCTTAATTGTGCTCGACTAATTATATTGCTGCCAAGTGAAAGGAGAAAAGGAGTGTTGCATTTCCAGTGGAACACAGAGCATTTACTTTACCACTGCCGTTTGCACGAACCTTGTCCAAGGCGAAAAGGTGAAAAGGACGCCTTTCGCTTTAAACTGCAGGAGACTTCACCTACTGACGCGCAAGTCACGTGGCAATCAGCAGGGCTCATTAGCACCCCCACGGCGCCCTTGCAGCGTAAGACCTGAGGCAGAAGGGCTGGTGTGGAGCTGTTTTGCTGTGGCGGCGTTTACAATTGCTTAATTGTGCTCGACTCATTATATTGCTACCAAGTGAAAGGAGAAAAGGAGCGTCGCATGTCCAGTGGAACACAGAGCATTTCCTTTACCCCTGCCATTTGCACAAACTTTGTCCATGGGCGAAATGGTGAAAAGGATGCCTTTCGCTTTAAACTGCAGGAGACTTTCCCTACCGACATGCAAGTCATGTGGCAATCAGCTGGGCTCATTAGCCCACCCACGGCGCCCTTGCGGCGTAAGCCCTTAGGCAGAAGGACTGGTGTGGAGCTGTTTTGCTGTGGCGGCGTTTACAATTGCTTAATTGTGCTCGACTCCTTATATTGCTGCCAAGTGAAAGGAGAAAAGGAGCGTCGCATTTCCAGTGGAACAGAGAGCATTTACTTTACCCCTGCCATTTGCACAAACTTTGTCCATGGGCGAAAAGGTGAAAAGGATGCCTTTTGCTGTAAACTGCAGGAGACTTCACCTACCGACGTGCAAGTCACGTGGCAATCAGCTGGGCTCATTAGCACACCCACTGCGCCCTTGCGGCATAAGCCATGAGGCAGAAGGGCTGGTGTGGAGCTGTTTTGCTGTGGCGGCATTTACAATTGCTTACTTGTGCTCGACTCATTATATTGCTGCCATGTGAAAGGAGAAAAGGAGCGTTGCATTTCCAGTGGAACACAGAGCATTTACTTTACCCCTGCCATTTGCACGAACCTTGTCCAAGGCGAAAAGGTGAAAAGGACGCCTTTCGCTTTAAACTGCAGGAGACTTCACCTACCGACGCGCAAGTCACGTGGCAATCAGCGGGGCTCATTAGCACCCCCACGGCGCCCTTGCGGCGTAAGCCCTGAGGCAGAAGGGCTGGTGTGGAGCTGTTTTGCTGTGGCGGCATCTACAATTGCTTAATTGTGCTCGATTCATTATATTGCTGCCAAGTGAAAGGAGAAAAGGAGCGTCACATTTCCAGTGGAACACAGAGCATTTACTTTACCACTGCCGTTTGTACAAACTTTTTCCAAGGCGAAAAGGTGAAAAGGACGCCTTTTGCTTTAAGTTGCAGGAGACATCACCTACCGAAGCGCAAGTCACGTGGCAATCAGCTGGGCTCATTAGCACACCCACGGCGCCCTTGCGGCGTAAGCCATGAGGCAGAAGGGCTGGTGTGGAGTTGTTTTGCTGTGGCGGCATTTACAATTGCTTAACTGTGCTCGACTCATTATATTGCTGCCAAGTGAAAGGAAAAAAGGAGCGTTGCATTTCCAGTGGAACACAGAGCATTTACTTTACCCCTGCCGTTTGCACGAACCTTGTCCAAGGCGAAAAGGTGAAAAGGACGCCTTTCGCTTTAAACTGCAGGAGACTTCACCTACCGACGCGCAAGTCACGTGGCAATCAGCAGGGCTCATTAGCACCCCCACGGCGCCCTTGCGGCGTAAGCCCTGAGGCAGAAGGGCTGGGGTGGAGCTGTTTTGCTGTGGCGGCGTTTACAATTGCTTAATTGTGCTCGATTCATTATATTGCTGCCAAGTGAAAGGAGAAAAGGAGCGTCGCATTCCCAGTGGAACACAGAGCATTTACTTTACCCCTGCCGTTTGCACAAACTTTGTCCAAGGCGAAATGGTGAAAAGGACGCCTTTTGCTTTAAGTTGCAGGAGACGTCACCTACAGAAGCGCAAGTCACGTGGCAATCAGCTGGGCTCATTAGCACACCCACTGTGCTCTTGCGGCATGAGCCCTGAGGCAGAAGGACTGGTGTGGAGCTGTTTTGCTGTGGCGGCGTTTACAATTGCTTAATTGTGCTCGACTAATTATATTGCTGCCAAGTGAAAGGAGAAAAGGAGCGATGCATTTCCAGTGGAACACAGAGCATTTACTTTATCCCTGCCATTTGCACGAACCTTGTCCAAGGCAAAAAGGTGAAAAGGACGCCTTTCGCTTTAAACTGCAGGAGACTGCACCTACTGACGCGCAAGTCACGTGGCTATCAGCGGGGCTCATTAGCACCCCCACGGCGCCCTTGCGGCGTAAGACCTGAGGCAGAAGGGCTGGTGTGGAGCTGTTTTGCTGTGGCGGCGTTTACAATTGCTTAATTGTGCTCGACTCATTATATTGCTACCAAGTGAAAGGAGAAAAGGAGCGTCGCATTTCCAGTGGAACACAGAGCATTTACTTTACCCCTGCCATTTGCACAAACTTTGTCCATGGGCGAAATGGTGAAAAGGATGCCTTTCGCTTTAAACTGCAGGAGACTTCACTTACCGACGTGCAAGTCATGTGGCAATCAGCTGGACTCATTAGCCCACCCACGGCGCTCTTGCAGCGTGAGCCCTGAGGCAGAAGGACTGGTATGGAGCTGTTTTGCTGTGGCGGCGTTTACAATAGCTTAATTGTGCTCGACTCATTATATTGCTACCAAGTGAAAGGAGAAAAGGAGCGTCGCATTTCCAGTGGAACACAGAGCATTTACTTTACCCCTGCCATTTGCACAAACTTTGTCCATGGGTGAAAAGGTGAAAAGGATGCCTTTCGCTTTAAACTGCAGGAGACTTCACTTACCGACGTGCAAGTCATGTGGCAGTCAGCTGGACTCATTAGCCCACCCACGGCACTCTTGCAGCGTGAGCCCTGAGGCAGAAGGACTGGTGTGGAGCTGTTTTGCTGTGGCGGCGTTTACAATTGCTTAATTGTGCTCGACTCATTATATTGCTGCCAAGTGAAAGGAGAAAAGGAGTGTTGCATTTCCAGTGGAACACAGAGCATTTACTTTACCACTGCCGTTTGCACGAACCTTATCCAAGGCGAAAAGGTGAAAAGGACGCCTTTCGCTTTAAACTGCAGGAGACTTCACCTACCGACGCGCAAGTCACGTGGCAATCAGCGGGGCTCATTAGCACCCCCACGGCGCCCTTGCGGCGTAAGACCTGAGGCAGAAGGGCTGGTGTGGAGCTGTTTTGCTGTGGCGGCGTTTACAATTGCTTAATTGTGCTCGACTCATTATATTGCTACCAAGTTAAAGGAGAAAAGGAGCGTCGCATTTCCAGTGGAACACGGAGCATTTACTTTACCCCTGCCATTTGCACAAACTTTGTCCATGGGCGAAAAGGTGAAAAGGATGCCTTTTGCTGTAAACTGCAGGAGACTTTACCTACCGACGTGCAAGTCACGTGGCAATCAGCTGGGCTCTTTAGCACACCCACTGCGCCCTTGCGGCGTAAGCCATGAGGCAGAAGGGCTGGTGTGGAGCTGTTTTGCTGTGGCGGCATTTACAATTGCTTAATTGTGCTCGACTCATTATATTGCTGCCAAGTGAAAGGAGAAAAGGAGCGTTGCATTTCCAGTGGAACACAGAGCATTTACTTTACCCCTGCCGTTTGCACGAACCTTGTCCAAGGCGAAAAGGTGAAAAGGACGCCTTTCGCTTTAAACTGCAGGAGACTTCACCTACCGACGCGCAAGTCACGTGGCAATCAGCGGGGATCATTAGCACCCCCACGGCGCCCTTGCGGCGTAAGCCCTGAGGCAGAAGGGCTGGTGTGGAGCTGTTTTGCTGTGGCGGCGTTTACAATTGCTTAATTGTGCTCGATTCATTATATTGCTGCCAAGTGAAAGGAGAAAAGGAGCGTCGCATTTCCAGTGGAACACAGAGCATTTACTTTACCCCTGCCGTTTGCACAAACTTTGTCCAAGGCGAAAAGGTGAAAAGGACGCCTTTTGCTTTAAGTTGCAGGAGATGTCACCTACAGAAGCGCAAGTCACGTGGCAAACAGCTGGGCTCATTAGCACACCCACTGTGCTCTTGCGGCGTGAGCCCTGAAGCAGAAGGACTGGTGTGGAGCTGTTTTGCTGTGGCGGCGTTTACAATTGCTTAATTGTGCTCGACTAATTATATTGCTGCCAAGTGAAAGGAGAAAAGGAGCGATGCATTTCCAGTGGAACACAGAGCATTTACTTTACCCCTGCCATTTGCACAAACTTTGTCCATGGACGAAAAGGTGAAAAGGATGCCTTTCGCTTTAAACTGCAGGAGACTTTACCTACCGACTTGCAAGTCAAGTTGCAATCAGCAGGGCTCAATAGCCCACCCACGGCGCCCTTGCGGCTTAAGCCCTTAGGCAGAAGGACTGGTGTGGAGCTGTTTTGCTGTGGCGGCATTTACAATTGCTTAATTGTGCTCGACTCATTATATTGCTGCCAAGTGAAAGGAGAAAAGGAGCGTTGCATTTCCAGTGGAACACAGAGCATTTACTTTACCCCTGCCGTTTGCACGAACCTTGTCCAAGGCGAAAAGGTGAAAAGGACGCCTTTCGCTTTAAACTGCAGGAGACTTCACCTACCGACGCGCAAGTCACGTGGCAATCAGCAGGGCTCATTAGCACCCCCACGGCGCCCTTGCGGCGTAAGCCCTGAGGCAGAAGGGCTGGTGTGGAGCTGTTTTGCTGTGGCGGCGTTTACAATTGCTTAATTGTGCTCGATTCATTATATTGCTGCCAAGTGAAAGGAGAAAAGGAGCGTCGCATTTCCAGTGGAACACAGAGCATTTACTTTACCCCTGCCGTTTGTACAAACTTTGTCCAAGGCGAAAAGGTGAAAAGGACGCCTTTTGCTTTAAGTTGCAGGAGACGTCACCTAAAGAAGCGCAAGTCACGTGGCAATCAGCTGGGCTCATTAGCACACCCACTGTGCTCTTGCGGCGTGAGCCCTGAAGCAGAAGGACTGGTGTGGAGCTGTTTTGCTGTGGCGGCGTTTACAATTGCTTAATTGTGCTCGACTAATTATATTGCTGCCAAGTGAAAGGAGAAAAGGAGCGATGCATTTCCAGTGGAACACAGAGCATTTACTTTACCCCTGCCATTTGCACAAACATTGTCCATGGGCGAAAAGGTGAAAAGGATGCCTTTCGCTTTAAACTGCAGGAGACTTTACCTACCGACTTGCAAGTCAAGTTGCAATCAGCAGGGCTCAATAGCCCACCCACGGCGCCCTTGCGGCTTAAGCCCTTAGGCAGAAGGACTGGTGTGGAGCTGTTTTGCTGTGGCGGCGTTTACAATTGCTTAATTGTGCTCGACTCCTTATATTGCTGCCAAGTGAAAGGAGAAAAGGAGCGTCGCATTTCCAGTGGAACACAGAGCATTTACTTTACCCCTGCCATTTGCACAAACTTTGTCCATGGGCGAAAAGGTGAAAAGGATGCCTTTCGCTTTAAACTGCAGGAGACTTCACCTACCGACGTGCAAGTCACATGACAATCAGCTGCGATCATTAGCACACCCACTGCGCCCTTGCGGCGTAAGCCCTGAGGCAGAAGGGCTGGTGTGGAGCTGTTTTGCTGTGGTGGCATTTACGATAGCTTAATTGTGCTCGACTCATTATATTGCTACCAAGTGAAAGGAGAAAAGGAGCGTCGCGTTTCCAGTGGAACACAGAGCATTTACTTTACCCCTGCCATTTGCACAAACTTTGTCCATGGGCGAAAAGGTGAAAAGGATGCCTTTCGCTTTAAACTGCAGGAGACTTCACTTACCGACGTGCAAGTCATGTGGCAATCAGCTGGACTCATTAGCCCACCCACGGCACTGTTGCAGCGTGAGCCCTGAGGCAGAAGGACTGGTGTGGAGCTGTTTTGCTGTGGCGGCGTTTACAATTGCTTAATTGTGCTCGACTCATTATATTGCTGCCAAGTGAAAGGAGAAAAGGAGCGTCGCATTTCCAGTGGAACACAGAGCATTTACTTTACCCCTGCCATTTGCACAAACTTTGTCCATGGGCGAAAAGGTAAAAACGATGCCTTTCGCTTTAAACTGCAGGAGACTTCACCTACCGACGTGCAAGTCACGTGACAATCAGCTGGGCTCATTAGCACACCCACTGCGCCCTTGCGGCGTAAGCCATGAGGCAGAAGGGCTGGTGTGGAGCTGTTTTGCTGTGGCGGCATTTACAATTGCTTAATTGTGCTCGACTCATTATATTGCTGCCAAGTGAAAGGAGAAAAGGAGCGTTGCATTTCCAGTGGAACACAGAGCATTTACTTTACCCCTGCCGTTTGCACGAACCTTGTCCAAGGCGAAAAGGTGAAAAGGACGCCTTTCGCTTTAAACTGCAGGAGACTTCACCTACCGATGCGCAAGTCACGTGGCAATCAGCGGGGCTCATTAGCACCCCCATGGCGCCCTTGCGGCGTAAGCCCTAAGGCAGAAGGGCTGGTGTGGAGCTGTTTTGCTGTGGCGGCGTTTACAATTGCTTAATTGTGCTCGATTCATTATATTGCTGCCAAGTGAAAGGAGAAAAGGAGCGTCGCATTTCCAGTGGAACACAGAGCATTTACTTTACCCCTGCCGTTTGTACAAACTTTGTCCAAGCCGAAAAGGTGAAAAGGACGCCTTTTGCTTTAAGTTGCAGGAGACGTCACCTACAGAAGCGCAAGTCACGTGGCATTCAGCTGGGCTCATTAGCACACCCACTGTGCTCTTGCGGCGTGAGCCCTGAAGCAGAAGGACTGGTGTGGAGCTGTTTTGCTGTGGCGGCGTTTACAATTGCTTAATTGTGCTCGACTAATTATATTGCTGCCAAGTGAAAGGAGAAAAGGAGCGATGCATTTCCAGTGGAACACAGAGCATTTACTTTACCCCTGCCATTTGCACAAACTTTGTCCATGGGCGAAAAGGTGAAAAGGATGCCTTTCGCTTTAAACTGCAGGAGACTTTACCTACCGACTTGCAAGTCAAGTTGCAATCAGCAGGGCTCAATAGCCCACCCACGGCGCCCTTGCGGCTTAAGCCCTTAGGCAGAAGGACTGGTGTGGAGCTGTTTTGCTGTGGCGGCGTTTACAATTGCTTAATTGTGCTCGACTCCTTATATTGCTGCCAAGTGAAAGGAGAAAAGGAGCGTCGCATTTCCAGTGGAACACAGAGCATTTACTTTACCCCTGCCATTTGCACAAACTTTGTCCATGGGCGAAAAGGTGAAAAGGATGCCTTTCGCTTTAAACTGCAGGAGACTTCACCTACCGACGTGCAAGTCACATTACAATCAGCTGCGATCATTAGCACACCCACTGCGCCCTTGCGGCGTAAGCCCTGAGGCAGAAGGGCTGGTGTGGAGCTGTTTTGCTGTGGCGGCATTTACAATTGCTTAATTGTGCTCGATTCATTATATTGCTGCCAAGTGAAAGGAGAAAAGGAGCGTCGCATTTCCAGTGGAACACAGAGCATTTACTTTACCCCTGCCGTTTGTACAAACTTTTTCCAAGGCGAAAAGGTGAAAAGGACGCCTTTTGCTTTAAGTTGCAGGAGACGTCACCTACCGAAGCGCAAGTCACGTGGCAATCAGCGGGGCTCATTAGCACCCCCACGGCGCCCTTGCGGCGTAAGCCCTGAGGCAGAAGGGCTGGTGTGGAGCTGTTTTGCTGTGGCGGCATTTACAATTGCTTAATTGTGCTCGATTCATTATATTGCTGCCAAGTGAAAGGAGAAAAGGAGCGTCGCATTTCCAGTGGAACACAGAGCATTTACTTTACCCCTGCCGTTTGTACAAACTTTTTCCAAGGCGAAAAGGTGAAAAGGACGCCTTTTGCTTTAAGTTGCAGGAGACGTCACCTACCGAAGCGCAAGTCACGTGGCAATCAGCTGGGCTCATTAGCACACCCACGGCGCCCTTGCGGCGTAAGCCATGAGGCAGAAGGGCTGGTGTGGAGCTGTTTTGCTGTGGCGGCATTTACAATTGCTTAATTGTGCTCGACTCATTATATTGCTGCCAAGTGAAAGGAGAAAAGGAGCGTTGCATTTCCAGTGGAACACAGAGCATTTACATTACCCCTGCCGTTTGCGCGAACCTTGTCCAAGGCGAAAAGGTGAAAAGGACGCCTTTCGCTTTAAACTGCAGGAGACTTCACCTACCGACGCGCAAGTCACGTGGCAATCAGCGGGGCTCATTAGCACCCCCACGGCGCCCTTGCGGCGTAAGCCCTGAGGCAGAAGGGCTGGTGTGGAGCTGTTTTGCTGTGGCGGCATTTACAATTGCTTAATTGTGCTCGATTCATTATATTGCTGCCAAGTGAAAGGAGAAAAGGAGCGTCGCATTTCCAGTGGAACACAGAGCATTTACTTTACCCCTGCCGTTTGTACAAACTTTTTCCAAGGCGAAAAGGTGAAAAGGACGCCTTTTGCTTTAAGTTGCAGGAGACGTCACCTACCGAAGCGCAAGTCACGTGGCAATCAGCTGGGCTCATTAGCACACCCACGGCGCCCTTGCGGCGTAAGCCATGAGGCAGAAGGGCTGGTGTGGAGCTGTTTTGCTGTGGCGGCATTTACAATTGCTTAATTGTGCTCGACTCATTATATTGCTGCCAAGTGAAAGGAGAAAAGGAGCGTTGCATTTCCAGTGGAACACAGAGCATTTACATTACCCCTGCCGTTTGCGCGAACCTTGTCCAAGGCAAAAAGGTGAAAAGGACGCCTTTCGCTTTAAACTGCAGGAGACTTCACCTACCGACGCGCAAGTCACGTGGCAATCAGCGGGGCTCATTAGCACCCCCACGGCGCCCTTGCGGCGTAAGCCCTGAGGCAGAAGGGCTGGTGTGGAGCTGTTTTGCTGTGGCGGCATTTACAATTGCTTAATTGTGCTCGATTCATTATATTGCTGCCAAGTGAAAGGAGAAAAGGAGCGTCGCATTTCCAGTGGAACACAGAGCATTCACTTTACCCCTGCCGTTTGCACAAACTTTGTCCAAGGCGAAAAGCTGAAAAGGACGCCTTTTGCTTTAAGTTGCAGGAGATGTCACCTACTGAAGCGCAAGTCACGTGGCAATCAGCTGGGCTCATTAGCACACCCACTGCGCTCTTGCGGCGTGAGCCCTGAGGCAGAAGGACTGGTGTGGAGCTGTTTTGCTGTGGCGGCATTTACAATTGCTTAATTGTGCTTGACTAATTATATTGCTGCCAAGTGAAAGGAGAAAAGGAGCGTTGCATTTCCAGTGGAACACAGAGCATTTACTTTACCCCTGCCATTTGCACAAACTTTGTCCATGGGCGAAAAGGTGAAAAGGATGCCTTTCGCTTTAAACTGCAGGAGACTTCACCTACCGACATGCAAGTCACATGACAATCAGCTGCGATCATTAGCACACCCACAGCGCCCTTGCGGCGTAAGCCCTGAGGCAGAAGGACTGGTGTGGAGCTGTTTTGCTGTGGCGGCGTTTACAATTGCTTAATTGTGCTCGACTCATTATATTGCTGCCAAGTGAAAGGAGAAAAGGAGCGTCACATTTCCAGTGGAACACAGAGCATTTACTTTACCCCTGCCATTTGCACAAACTTTGTCCATGGGCGAAAAGGTAAAAAGGATGCCTTTCGCTTTAAACTGCAGGAGACTTCACCTACCGACGTGCAAGTCACGTGACAATCAGCTGGGCTCATTAGCACACCCACGGCGCCCTTGCGGCGTAAGCCCTGAGGCAGAAGGGCTGGTGTGGAGCTGTTTTACTGTGGCGGCATTTACAATTGCTTAATTGTGCTCGACTAATTATATTGCTGCCAAGTGAAAGGAGAAAAGGAGTGTTGCATTTCCAGTGGAACACAGAGCATTTACTTTACCCCTGCCGTTTGCACGAACCTTGTCCAAGGCGAAAAGGCGAAAAGGTGAAAAGGACGCCTTTCGCTTTAAACTGCAGGAGACTTCACCTACCGACGCGCAAGTCACGTGGCAATCAGCGGGGCTCATTAGCACCCCCACGGCGCCCTTGCCGCGTAAGACCTGAGGCAGAAGGGCAGGTGTGGAGCTGTTTTGCTGTGGCGGCATTTACAATTGCTTAATTGTGCTCGACTCATTATATTGCTACCAAGTGAAAGGAGAAAAGGAGCGTTGCATTTCCAGTGGAACACAGAGCATTTACTTTACCCCTGCCATTTGTACATACTTTGTCCATGGGCGAAATGGTGAAAAGGATGCCTTTCGCTTTAAACTGCAGGAGACTTTACCTACCGACATGCAAGTCACTTGGCAATCAGCGGGGCTCATTAGCACCCCCACGGCGCCCTTGCGGCGTAAGCCATGAGGCAGAAGGGCTGGTGTGGAGCTGTTTTGCTGTGGCGGCATTTAGAATTGCTTAATTGTGCTCGACTCATTATATTGCTGCCAAGTGAAAGGAGAAAAGGAGCGTTGCATTTCCAGTGGAACACAGAGCATTTACTTTACCCCTGCCGTTTGCACGAACCTTGTCCAAGGCGAAAAGGTGAAAAGGATGCCTTTCGCTTTAAACTGCAGGAGACTTCACCTACCGACGCGCAAGTCACGTGGCAATCAGCGGGGCTCATTAGCACCCCCACGGCACCCTTGCGGCGTAAGCCCTGAGGCAGAAGGGCTGGTGTGGAGCTGTTTTGCTGTGGCGGCATTTACAATTGCTTAATTGTGCTCGATTCATTATATTGCTGCCAAGTGAAAGGAGAAAAGGAGCGTCGCATTTCCAGTGGAACACAGAGCATTTACTTTACCCCTGCCATTTGCACAAACTTTGTCCATGGGTGAAAAGGTGAAAAGGATGCCTTTCGCTTTAAACTGCAGGAGACTTCACTTACCGACGTGCAAGTCATGTGGCAATCAGCTGGACTCATTAGCCCACCCACGGCGCTCTTGCAGCGTGAGCCCTGAGGCAGAAGGACTGGTGTGGAGCTGTTTTGCTGTGGCGGCGTTTACAATTGCTTAATTGTGCTCGACTCATTATATTGCTGCCAAGTGAAAGGAGAAAAGGAGCGTCGCATTTCCAGTGGAACACAGAGCATTTACTTTACCCCTGCCATTTGCACAAACTTTGTCCATGGGCGAAAAGGTAAAAAGGATGCCTTTCGCTTTAAACTGCAGGAGACTTCACCTACCGATGTGCAAGTCACGTGACAATCAGCTGGGCTCATTAGCACACCCACGGCGCCCTTGCGGCGTAAGTCCTAAGGCAGAAGGGCTGGTGTGGAGCTGTTTTGCTGTGGCGGCATTTACAATTGCTTAATTGTGCTCGACTAATTATATTGCTGCCAAGTGAAAGGAGAAAAGGATCGTTGCATTTCCAGTGGAACACAGAGCATTTACTTTACCCCTGCCATTTGCACGAACCTTGTCCAAGGCGAAAAAGTGAAAAGGACGCCTTTCGCTTTAAACTGCAGGAGACTTCACCTACTGACGCGCAAGTCACCTGGCAATCAGGGGGGCTCATTAGCACCCCCACGGCGCCCTTGCGGCGTAAGACCTGAGGCAGAAGGGCTGGTGTGGAGCTGTTTTGCTGTGGCGGCGTTTACAATTGCTTAATTGTGCTTGACTCATTATATTGCTACCAAGTGAAAGGAGAAAAGGAGCGTCGCATTTCCAGTGGAACACAGAGCATTTACTTTACCCCTGCCATTTGCACAAACTTTGTCCATGGGCGAAATGGTGAAAAGGATGCCTTTCGCTTTAAACCTTCGACGAGGGTGGTGGGCAGGAGCCCCCCCTCCCATCCAGCAGACCACCCGGCAGCAGCAAGTGCAGATCTGCTGCACTGCACACGGCGGCCTGCCTGTCCCTGTCTCTCCCGCTCGCCTGACTTCACCATGCCGGGCGCGACGCGGCTTCAAAGCGAGGCTGAGCCTCGATCTGGGCACTTCTAAGCCCTTTGCTTCCGCCGGCAGGCGGATACGCCGGCCCACACGAAGGTCATACAAAGGCCCTGTTTTGTGCTCAGGACCCCCCTTCCCGACGACCTTCGACGAGGGTGGTGGGCAGGAGCCCCCCCTCCCATCCAGCAGACCACCCGGCAGTAGCAAGTGCAAATCCGCTGCACTGCACACGGCGGCCTGCCTGTCCCTGTCTCTCCCGCTCGCCTGACTTCGCCATGCCGGGCGCGACGCGGCTTCAAAGCGAGGCTGAGCCTCGATCTGGGCACTTCTAAGCCCTTTGCTTCTGCCGGCAGGTGGATACGCCGGCCCACACGAAGGCCATACAAAGGCCCTGTTTTGCGCCCAGGACCCCCCTTCCCGACGACCTTCGACGAGGGTGGTGGGCAGGAGCCCCCCCTCCCATCCAGCAGACCACCCGGCAGCAGCAAGTGCAGATCCGCTGCACTGCACACGGCGGCCTGCCTGTCCCTGTCTCTCCCGCTCGCCTGACTTCGCCATGCCGGGCGCGACGCGGCTTCAAAGCGAGGCTGAGCCTCGATCTGGGCACTTCTAAGCCCTTTGCTTCCGCCGGCAGGCGGATATGCCGGCCCACACGAAGGCCATACAAAGGCCCTGTTTTGCGCCCTGTTCGGCGCATGGGAGGCGTAGCCTACTCCTATTGCGCCCGCTCCCTAAATGCTGCAAGGACCTTTGCTCACTGCCTGACGGACCCATACTACTATGGTAAGCCCAGGGGCTATTTATTCTTTTTTCTTACATCTCATAACAGAGGAACCATCAATTTGACATTCTGACATTGGTTACCTGCAAGCTTATGCTAATCTTTGCCCACTGTGGCTTGTGCAACTTAGTCACTGCCTATGTTTATCTATGCCCACTGTGCTCTGTGCAACTTAGTCACTGCCTATGTTTATCTATGCCCACTGTGGCTTGTGCAACTTAGTCACTGCCTATGTTTATCTATGCCCACTGTGCCCTGTGCATCTTAGTCACTGCCTATGTTTATCTATGCCCACTGTGCCCTGTGCAACTTAGTCACTGCCTATGTTTATCTATGCCCACTGTGCCCTGTGCAACTTAGTCACTGCCTATGCTTATCTATGGCCACCGTGCCCGGTGTATCCAGCTCCACATCATGAGTATCACACCTTGCAGCCTGCTATTGTACCTATCTGCAATTATCTTCCACCATAGAGAGGACAGTAGCCTCCCTACTATGCTCACAAGACCCCTAAATTCCACCATCACCACCCTCTCTACTGACACCAGTATGGAACACCCTGATCTGAATCCCCTCTCCGAGCTTCCCAGCAACCCATGTAGTCTACTCTGTCGAAACTCTAGGCTCAGAGCTAGACTCTCGAAACTTTATGAGCCTCTGACCAGAACCCTACCTCCCAACAACAAAAGATCCAACACCCAGAAGCCCAACACCAACGTCCCCCCAAAAAAACAGGAGACTTCCTCCCACTACCCAGACCAAAACTGTACCTCCTCATCCGTCATGCCATCTACTTAAAGGAGGACTAATAAATGCAAGATCCCTGATAGCACATGCCACAGATATCTGCGATCTGATAGTGCTTGACAATCTGGACTTCATCGCCATCACCGAGTCCTGGCTGCACAACACAGCAGGACCCCTACTCTCCTTAGCCATCCCAGAAGACTTTACTATATTCAGGCAAGATAGAACCAACACGCGCGGCGGTGGCATTGCCATCATCGCAAAGACCAGCTTAGATATGAGAATCTCACCTACAATAGCAGTTGACTCATGTGAATCACTCACTATCAAACATCCACTAGCTAGCTCCCAAACCTTGACGATCCACCTCATCTACAGACCACCTGGTCCCTTATGGACCTTCGAGGAGGATCTACATAATTCACTCTCCAACAACCTTAAAACCTCTTCACAACTACTTGTCCTAGGAGACTTCAATCTGGGCTTCAATGACCCTTCAGATAAAAATGCCACCATTATTGCCAATTCCCTTTCAAATCTGGGCATGACACAAAAAACTCTTGAACCTACACATAATAAGGGAAGAATCCTTGATTGGCTAGTAGACTACAATTGCATGGCCAATATCAAAGCTATTATCCCTCAACCTTGGACAGACCACTTCTTCCTGTCATTTGAACTATCTACCTCCAGACCACCTTCACTAGCCTCCATCATGGCCCCGCCTTGCCCAACAAGAAACAAAAAGAGCATCACCAGAGACAAAGTGATCCCGGCCATTCTACCTACACTTAACGGATTAGCAGATCATCTAGACCCAGAAACACTAGTCAACGAGTACAACAAAATTATGCTAACTACCCTCGACAACATCGCACCCTTGAAACTTAGAAAAAGTAAACCCAAATCTCACCTAAATAAATGGTTTACCCCCGAACTAAAGGATTTGCGACTACTTAAGAGGAGCTGCGAAACAGCTTGGAGGCTCACCCCTTCAGTAGACCATAAAATGAAACTAACAGAAATCTCCTCCCAATACAAAAAAGAAATCCATCTGGCCAAACATAACTCCTTTAATAAGCGGATCTCCAACGCCAACTCAAGCATGAGGGAACTTTTCACCATCCTCAAAGAACTAGAGTCACCCATCCCCATTCCGGACACTTGCATCAAAGACAAAACTTGGTGCTCCAACATTCAGCTAGCCTTATCCAATAAAATCTCCCTACTCCAAACAAAAATAACCAAAAAGAAAGCCTCCCTTACTCATCATCCCAAGACTAACACCCTCATTACAGACCATACCCCAAAGACCCAGGACACAGCCACACGGTTTATGTTTTCCAAAACATCGATTCTCGAGGTGGAGAAAGTCATCCTCTCTCTTAAGCCGTCTAACTGCCAGGGCGATTCTTGCCCTGCCCAGCTTATAAAAGACGCAGCTAGAGACCTCTCCCCGTTTATTGCCAAACTCGTCAACTCCTCATTCACGTCCGGCACGGTACCCACCAACTTAAAACAAGCCTGGGTATTACCATTGCTTAAAAAGCAAACGCTAGACCCTCTCATACCCACAAACTACTGCCCCATTACAACAGTCCCCTTCCTGCTCAAAATCCTGGATAAAATCGCCTACAATCAAATCCAAAGTTTCCTGGAACAACATAAACTTTTAGGAGAGCGCCAATCAGGATTCCGTCCACAACATGGTACAGAGACTGCCCTTATTGACCTAAAGGCACAAATAGATGAAATAAGAGATAAAGGTAAAATGGCTCTCCTCTTGCTGTTGGACCTCTCGGCGGCATTCGACGTTGTAGACCATGGAGCACTTTGTAGCCATTTAGACTCAGCCGCACATTTTTCCAAGGAGGCCATATCTTGGATTGAATCCTTCCTCAGTGATAGGACCATGAGGTGTTCTCCCCTTTGGCAGCGGCGGACCCAATCCCCATCCGTTGTGGAGTCCCTCAGGGCTCATGCATCTCCCCGACTCTCTACAACATATTCACTAAGCCCCTTTTTGACGTTCTGGACCATCTTGGTATCACCTACACCAACTATGCAGATGACACCCAGATTCTCCTCCCACTTTCCGGGGACTACAACAAGGATTTGGCCTTGGTGAATAGGGTGTATTTCATCGTCCAGGCATGGATGGCAACCCACGGTCTATGCCTGAACGATGACAAAACAGAGTTTCTCATCCTAGGGACACATTCTAACATACAGAAACTCAGTCAGGACTATACCTCATTTGAAATTGACGGGAACATTATCAAGGTTTCTAAAGATGTGAAGACACTTGGCTTCTATCTGGATGCCACCCTCTCTTTTGACAAGCAGGTGAAGTCATTGGCATCTGCCACCGCCTACACATGCAAGCTCATTAGAGCAGGCAAGCACTTTCTCTCCGATAACAACTGCCTTATCCTAGCGAGAGCATTAATCCTTTCGAGGCTTGATTATTGTAATGCCCTCTACATTGGAGCAAATAAATCCATTATCCACCGACTGCAAATTCTTCAAAACAATGCCCTACGAGCCGCCCTTGGTGTACCTAAAAGATCACATATTTCTAAAATCAGGCGTCAAAACAACTGGTTGTCCTCCCAAAACAAAATCCACCTTAAAGTTGCATCCCTAGTTCATAAAGCCCTGAACAATGCAGCACCAAGCTATCTCCGCAATAAACTTACAATAAGACATCACTCGCGCCCTGCCAGAACTGCAAATGCCAACAGCCTCATCATTCCGAGATTCAGGTTATCTAAGGCGGGGGGTTGTAGCTTCCCGGTGCAAGCAGCTCAATTATGGAACTCATTGCCTAATCCTCTACGCGAGGCACAGCCCTTCCCTAAATTCAGAAATAACTACATCAATCTGCTAAGGACTGCCAATGAATAGCCTACTGGCACTCACTTATCCTTCACCCCACCCTAGAACATACATTTCATCATGATCTTATGGTCCCACCCACTTTGACCACCTGACCGTTGAGCTTTCGCCCACACAGTACCTGTACATAGACTGTCTTGATCATATTTTGTATTTATTCCGCATGTAAACCGCAATTGCTGCTTTACCGTGATATTTTGCATTCTATATTTGTATTTTGTATGTGTACACTGTATGTATCCCATGAACCCACCCTGCAACCTAAGCTTCGCATTTTCTGTACTGCTGCGCCCGGTTACCTTCGGGTCTGGTGCGCATTATAAGTGAATAAAACAAACAAACAAACAAACAAACAATAAACTGCAGGAGACTTCACCTACCGACGTGCAAGTCACATGACAATCAGATGCGATCATTAGCACACCCACTGTGCCCTTGCGGCGTAAGCCCTGAGGCAGAAGGGCTGGTGTGGAGCTGTTTTGCTGTGGCAGCATTTACAATAGCTTAATTGTGCTCGACTCATTATATTGCTACCAAGTGAAAGGAGAAAAGGAGCGTCGCATTTCCAGTGGAACACAGAGCATTTACTTTACCCCTGCCATTTGCACAAACTTTGTCCATGGGCGAAAAGGTGAAAAGGATGCCTTTCGCTTTAAACTGCAGGTGACTTCACTTACCGACGTGCAAGTCATGTGGCAATCAGCTGGACTCATTAGCCCACCCACGGCGCTCTTGCAGCGTGAGCCCTGAGGCAGAAGGACTGGTGTGGAGCTGTTTTGCTGTGGCGGCGTTTACAATTGCTTAATTGTGCTCGACTCATTATATTGCTGCCAAGTGAAAGGAGAAAAGGAGCGTCGCATTTCCAGTGGAACACAGAGCATTTACTTTACCCCTGCCATTTGCACAAACTTTGTCCATGGGCGAAAAGGTAAAAAGGATGCCTTTCGCTTTAAACTGCAGGAGACTTCACCTACCGACGTGCAAGTCACGTGACAATCAGCTGGGCTCATTAGCACACCCACGGCGCCCTTGCGGCGTAAGCCCTGAGGCAGAAGGGCTGGTGTGGAGCTGTTTTTCTGTGGCGGCATTTACCATTGCTTAATTGTGCTCGACTAATTATATTGCTGCCAAGTGAAAGGAGAAAAGGAGCGTTGCATTTCCAGTGGAACACAGAGCATTTACTTTACCCCTGCCGTTTGCACGAACCTTGTCCAAGGCGAAAAGGTGAAAAGGATGCCTTTCGCTTTAAACTGCAGGAGAATTCACTTACCGACGTGCAAGTCATGTGGCAATCAGCTGGACTCATTAGCCCACCCACGGCGCTCTTGCAGCGTGAGCCCTGAGGCAGAAGGACTGGTGTGGAGCTGTTTTGCTGTGGCGGCGTTTACAATTGCTTAATTGTGCTCGACTCATTATATTGCTGCCAAGTGAAAGGAGAAAAGGAGCGTCGCATTTCCAGTGGAACACAGAGCATTTACTTTACCCCTGCCATTTGCACAAACTTTGTCCATGGGCGAAAAGGTAAAAAGGATGCCTTTCGCTTTAAACTGCAGGAGACTTCACCTACCGACGTGCAAGTCACGTGACTATCAGCTGGGCTCATTAGCACACCCACGGCGCCCTTGCGGCGTAAGCCCTGAGGCAGAAGGGCTGGTGTGGAGCTGTTTTGCTGTGGCGGCATTTACAATTGCTTAATTGTGCTCGACTAATTATATTGCTGCCAAGTGAAAGGAGAAAAGGAGCGTTGCATTTCCAGTGGAACACAGAGCATTTACTTTACCCCTGCCGTTTGCACGAACCTTGTCCAAGGCAAAAAGGTGAAAAGGACGCCTTTCGCTTTAAACTGCAGGAGACTTCACCTACTGACGCGCAAGTCACGTGGCAATCAGCGGGGCTCATTAGCACCCCCACGGCAAGCTTGCGGCGTAAGACATGAGGCAGAAGGGCTGGTGTGGAGCGGTTTTGCTGTGGCAGCGTTTACAATTGCTTAATTGTGCTCGACTCATTATATTGCTACCAAGTGAAAGGAGAAAAGGAGCGTCGCATTTCCAGTGGAACACAGAGCATTTACTTTACCCCTGCCATTTGCACAAACTTTGTCCATGGGCGAAATGGTGAAAAGGATGCCTTTCGCTTTAAACTGCAGGAGACTTTACCTACCGACGTGCAAGTCACATGACAATCAGCTGCGATCATTAGCACACCCACTGCGCCCTTGCGGCGTAAGCCCTGAGGCAGACGGGCTGGTGTGGAACTGTTTTGCTGTGGCGGCATTTACAGTAGCTTAATTGTGCTCGACTCATTATATTGCTACCAAGTGAAAGGAGAAAAGGAGCGTCGCATTTCCAGTGGAACACAGAGCATTTACTTTACCCCTGCCATTTGCACAAACTTTTCCCTGGGCGAAAAGTTGAAAAGGATGCCTTTCGCTTTAAACTGCAGGAGACTTCACTTACCGACGTGCAAGTCATGTGGCAATCAGCTGGACTCATTAGCCCACCCACGGCGCTCTTGCAGCGCGAGCCCATAGGCAGAAGGACTGGTGTGGAGCTGTTTTGCTGTGGCGGCGTTTACAATTGCTTAATTGTGCTCGACTCATTATATTGCTGCCAAGTGAAAGGAGAAAAGGAGCGTCGCATTTCCAGTGGAACACAGAGCATTTACTTTACCCCTGCCATTTGCACAAACTTTGTCCATGGGCGAAAAGGTAAAAAGGATGCCTTTCGCTTTAAACTGCAGGAGACTTCACCTACCGACGTGCAAGTCACGTGACAATCAGCTGGGCTCATTAGCACACCCACGGCGCCCTTGCGGCGTAAGCCCTGAGGCAGAAGGGCTGGTGTGGAGCTGTTTTACTGTGGCGGCATTTACAATTGCTTAATTGTGCTCGACTAATTATATTGCTGCCAAGTGAAAGGAGAAAAGGAGTGTTGCATTTCCAGTGGAACACAGAGCATTTACTTTACCCCTGCCGTTTGCACGAACCTTGTCCAAGGTGAAAAGGTGAAAAGGACGCCTTTCGCTTTAAACTGCAGGAGACTTCACCTACCGACGCGCAAGTCACGTGGCAATCAGTGGGGCTCATTAGAACCCCCACGGCGCCCTTGCGGCATAAGACCTGAGGCAGAAGGGCTGGTGTGGAGCTGTTTTGCTGTGGCGGCGTTTACAATTGCTTAATTGTGCTCGACTCATTATATTGCTACCAAGTGAAAGGAGAAAAGGAGCGTCGCATTCCCAGTGGAACACAGAGCATTTACTTTACCCCTGTCATTTGCACAAACTTTGTCCATGGGCGAAATGGTGAAAAGGATGCCTTTTGCTTTTAACTGCAGGAGACGTTACCTACCGACATGCAAGTCACGTGGCAATCAGCTGGGCTCATTAGCCCACCCACGGCACCCTTGCGGCATAAGCCCTTAGGCAGAAGGACTGGTGTGGAGCTGTTTTGCTGTGGCGGCGTTTACAATTGCTTAATTGTGCTCGACTCCTTATATTGCTGCCAAGTGAAAGGAGAAAAGGAGCGTCGCATTTCCAGTGGAACACAGAGCATTTACTTAACCCCTGCCATTTGCACAAACTTTGTCCATGGGCGAAAAGGTGAAAAGGATGCCTTTTGCTGTAAACTGCAGGAGACTTCACCTACCGACGTGCAAGTCACGTGGCAATCAGCTGGGCTCATTAGCACACCCACGGCGCCCTTGCGGCGTAAGCCATGAGGCAGAAGGGCTAGTGTGGAGCTGTTTTGCTGTGGCGGCATTTACAATTGCTTAATTGTGCTCGACTCATTATATTGCTGCCAAGTGAAAGGAGAAAAGGAGCGTTGCATTTCCAGTGGAACACAGAGCATTTACTTTACCCCTGCCGTTTGCACGAACCTTGTCCAAGGCGAAAAGGTGAAAAGGAAGCCTTTCGCTTTAAACTGCAGGAGACTTCACCTACCGACGCGCAAGTCACGTGGCAATCAGCGGGGCTCATTAGCACCCCCACGGCGCCCTTGCGGCGTAAGCCCTAAGGCAGAAGGGCTGGTGTGGAGCTGTTTTGCTGTGGCGGCATTTACAATTGCTTAATTGTGCTTGATTCATTATATTGCTGCCAAGTGAAAGGAGAAAAGGAGCGTCGCATTTCCAGTGGAACACAGAGCATTTACTTTACCCCTGCCCTTTGTACAAACTTTGTCCAAGGCAAAAAGGTGAAAAGGGCGCCTTTTGCTTTAAGTTGCAGGAGACGTCACCTACCGAAGCGCAAGTCACGTGGCAATCAGCTGGGCTCATTAGCACACCCACTGCGCTCTTGCGGCGTGAGCCCTGAGGCAGAAGGACTGGTGTGGAGCTGTTTTGCTGTGGCGGCGTTTACAATTGCTTAATTGTGCTCGACTAATTATATTGCTGCCAAGTGAAAGGAGAAAAGGAGCGTTGCATTTCCAGTGGAACACAGAGCATTTACTTTACCCCTGCCATTTGCACAAACTTTGTCCATGGGCGAAAAGGTGAAAAGGATGCCTTTCGCTTTAAACTGCAGGAGACTTCACCTACCAACGTGCAAGTCACATGACAATCAGCTGCGATCATTAGCACACCCACTGTGCCCTTGCGGCGTAAGCCCTGAGGCAGAAGGGCTGGTGTGGAGCTGTTTTGCTGTGGCGGCATTTACAATAGCTTAATTGTGCTCGACTCATTATATTGCTACCAAGTGAAAGGAGAAAAGGAGCGTCGCATTTCCAGTGGAACACAGAGCATTTACTTTACCCCTGCCATTTGCACAAACTTTGTCCATGGGCGAAAAGGTGAAAAGGATGCCTTTTGCTTTAAACTGCAGGAGACTTCACTTACCGACGTGCAAGTCATGTGGCAATCAGCTGGACTCATTAGCCCACCCACGGCGCTCTTGCAGCGTGAGCCCTGAGGCAGAAGGACTGGTGTGGAGCTGTTTTGCTGTGGTGACGTTTACAATTGCTTAATTGTGTTCGACTCATTATATTGCTGCCAAGTGAAAGGAGAAAAGGAGCGTCGCATTTCCAGTGGAACACAGAGCATTTACTTTACCCCTGCCATTTGCACAAACTTTGTCCATGGGCGAAAAGGTAAAAAGGATGCCTTTCGCTTTAAACTGCAGGAGACTTCACCTACCGACGTGCAAGTCACGTGACAATCAGCTGGGCTCATTAGCACACCCACGGCGCCCTTGCGGCGTAAGCCCTGAGGCAGAAGGGCTGGTGTGGAGCTGTTTTGCTGTGGCGGCATTTACAATTGCTTAATTGTGCTCGACTAATTATATTGCTGCCAAGTGAAAGGAGAAAAGGAGCGTTGCATTTCCAGTGGAACACAGACCATTTACTTTACCCCTGCCATTTGCACAAACTTTGTCCATGGGCAAAATTGTGAAAAGGATGCCTTTCGCTTTAAACTGCAGGAGACTTTACCTACCGACGTCCAAGTCAAGTGGCAATCAGCTGGGCTCATTAGCCCACCCACGGCGCCCTTGCGGCTTAAGCCCTTAGGCAGAAGGACTGGTGTGGAGTTGTTTTGCTGTGGCGGCGTTTACAATTGCTTAATTGTGCTCGACTCCTTATATTGCTGCCAAGTGAAAGGAGAAAAGGAGCGTCGCATTTCCAGTGGAACACAGAGCATTTACTTTACCCCTGCCATTTGCACAAACTTTGTCCATGGGCGAAAAGGTGAAAAGGATGCCTTTCGCTTTAAACTGCAGGAGACTTCACCTACCGACGTGCAAGTCACGTGACAATCAGCTGGGCTCATTAGCACACCCACGGCGCCCTTGCGGCGTAAGCCCTGAGGCAGAAGGGCTGGTGTGGAGCTGTTTTGCTGTGGCGGCATTTACAATTGCTTAATTGTGCTCGACTAATTATATTGCTGCCAAGTGAAAGGAGAAAAGGAGTGTTGCATTTCCAGTGGAACACATAGCATTTACTTTACCACTGCCGTTTGCACGAACCTTGTCCAAGGCGAAAAGGTGAAAAGGACGCCTTTCGCTTTAAACTGCAGGAGACTTCACCTACCGACGCGCAAGTCACGTGGCAATCAGCAGGGCTCATTAGCACCCCCACGGCGCCCTTGCGGCGTAAGACCTGAGGCAGAAGGGCTGGTGTGGAGCTGTTTTGCTGTGGCGGCGTTTACAATTGCTTAATTGTGCTCGACTCATTATATTGCTACCAAGTGAAAGGAGAAAAGGAGCGTTGCATGTCCAGTGGAACACAGAGCATTTACTTTACCCCTGCCATTTGCACAAACTTTGTCCATGGGCGAAATGGTGAAAAGGATGCCTTTCGCTTTAAACTGCAGGAGACTTTCCCTACCGACATGCAAGTCATGTGGCAATCAGCTGGGCTCATTAGCCCACCCACGGCGCCCTTGCGGCGTAAGCCCTTAGGCAGAAGGACTGGTGTGGAGCTGTTTTGCTGTGGCGGTGTTTACAATTGCTTAATTGTGCTCGACTCCTTATATTGCTGCCAAGTGAAAGGAGAAAAGGAGCGTCGCATTTCCAGTGGAACAGAGAGCATTTACTTTACCCCTGCCATTTGCACAAACTTTGTCCATGGGCGAAAAGGTGAAAAGGATGCCTTTTGCTGTAAACTGCAGGAGACTTCACCTACCGACGTGCAAGTCACGTGGCAATCAGCTGGGCTCATTAGCACACCCACTGCGCCCTTGCGGCATACGCCATGAGGCAGAAGGGCTGGTGTGGAGCTGTTTTGCTGTGGCGGCATTTACAATTGCTTACTTGTGCTCGACTCATTATATTGCTGCCATGTGAAAGGAGAAAAGGAGCGTTGCATTTCCAGTGGAACACAGAGCATTTACTTTACCCCTGCCATTTGCACGAACCTTGTCCAAGGCGAAAAGGTGAAAAGGACGCCTTTCGCTTTAAGTTGCAGGAGACGTCATCTACCGAAGCGCAAGTCACGTGGCAATCAGCTGGGCTCATTAGCACACCCACGGCGCCCTTGCGGCGTAAGCCATGAGGCAGAAGGGCTGGTGTGGAGTTGTTTTGCTGTGGCGGCATTTACAATTGCTTAATTGTGCTCGACTCATATTGCTGCCAAGTGAAAGGAAAAAAGGAGCGTTGCATTTCCAGTGGAACACAGAGCATTTACTTTACCCCTGCCGTTTGCACGAACCTTGTCCAAGGCGAAAAGGTGAAAAGGACGCCTTTCGCTTTAAATTGCAGGAGACTTCACTTACCGACGTGCAAGTCATGTGGCAATCAGCTGGACTCATTAGCACATCCACGGCACTCTTGCAGCGTGAGCCCTGAGGCAGAAGGACTGGTGTGGAGCTGTTTTGCTGTGGCGGCGTTTACAATTGCTTAATTGTGCTCGACTCATTATATTGCTGCCAAGTGAAAGCAGAAAAGGAGCGTCGCATTTCCAGTGTAACACAGAGCATTTACTTTACCCCTGCCATTTGCACAAACTTTGTCCATGGGCGAAAAGGTAAAAAGGATGCCTTTCGCTTTAAACTGCAGGAGACTTCACCTACCGACGTGCAAGTCACGTGACAATCAGCTGGGCTCATTAGCACACCCACGGCGCCCTTGCGGCGTAAGCCCTGAGGCAGAAGGGCTGGTGTGGAGCTGTTTTGCTGTGGCAGCGTTTACAATTGCTTAATTGTGCTCGACTCATTATATTGCTACCAAGTGAAAGGAGAAAAGGAGCGTCGCATTTCCAGTGGAACACAGAGCATTTACTTTACCCCTGCCATTTGCACAAACTTTGTCCATGGGCGAAATGGTGAAAAGGATGCCTTTCGCTTTAAACTGCAGGAGACTTCACCTACCGACGTGCAAGTCACATGACAATCAGCTGCGATCATTAGCACACCCACTGCGCCCTTGCGGCGTAAGCCCTGAGGCAGAATGGCTGGTGTGGAGCTGTTTTGCTGTGGCGGCATTTACAATAGCTTATTTGTGCTCGACTCATTATATTGCTACCAAGTGAAAGGAGAAAAGGAGCGTCGCATTTCCAGTGGAACACAGAGCATTTACTTTACCCCTGCCATTTGCACAAACTTTGTCCATGGGCGAAAAGGTGAAAAGGATGCCTTTCGCTTTAAACTGCCGGAGACTTTCCCTACCGACATGCAAGTCATGTGGCAATCAGCTGGGCTCATTAGCCCACCCACGGCGCCCTTGCGGCGTAAGCCCTTAGGCAGAAGGACTGGTGTGGAGCTGTTTTGCTGTGGCGGCGTTTACAATTGCTTAATTGTGCTTGACTCCTTATATTGCTGCCAAGTGAAAGGAGAAAAGGAGCGTCGCATTTCCAGTGGAACAGAGAGCATTTACTTTACCCCTGCCATTTGCACAAACTTTGTCCATGGGCGAAAAGGTGAAAAGGATGCCTTTCTCTTTAAACTGCAGGAGACTTTACCTACCGACGTGCAAGTCAAGTGGCAATCAGCTGGGCTCATTAGCCCACCCACGGCGCCCTTGCGGCTTAAGCCCTTAGGCAGAAGGGCTGGTGTGGAGCTGTTTTGCTGTGGCGGCGTTTACAATTGCTTAATTGTGCTCGACTCCTTATATTGCTGCCAAGTGAAAGGAGAAAAGGAGCGTCGCATTTCCAGTGGAACACAGAGCATTTACTTTACCCCTGCCATTTGCACAAACTTTGTCCATGGGCGAAAAGGTGAAAAGGATGCCTTTCGCTTTAAACTGCAGGAGACTTCACCTACCGACGTGCAAGTCACATGACAATCAGCTGCGATCATTAGAACACCCACTGCGCTCTTGCGGCGTAAGCCCTGAGGCAGAAGGGCTGGTGTGGAGCTGTTTTGCTGTGGCGGCATTTACGATAGCTTAATTGTGCTCGACTCATTATATTGCTACCAAGTGAAAGGAGAAAAGGAGCGTCGCATTTCCAGTGGAACACAGAGCATTTACTTTACCCCTGCCATTTGCACAAACTTTGTCCATGGGCGAAAAGGTGAAAAGGATGCCTTTCGCTTTAAATTGCAGGAGACTTCACTTACCGACGTGCAAGTCATGTGGCAATCAGCGGGGCTCATTAGCACCCCCACGGCACCCTTGCGGCGTAAGCCCTGAGGCAGAAGGACTGGTGTGGAGCTTTTTTGCTGTGGCGGCGTTTACAATTGCTTAATTGTGCTCGACTCATTATATTGCTGCCAAGTGAAAGGAGAAAAGGAGCGTCGCATTTCCAGTGGAACACAGAGCATTTACTTTACCCCTGCCATTTGCACAAACTTTGTCCATGGGCGAAAAGGTAAAAAGGATGCCTTTCGCTTTAAACTGCAGGAGACTTCACCTACCGACGTGCAAGTCACGTGACAATCAGCTGGGCTCATTAGCACACCCACGGCGCCCTTGCGGCGTAAGCCCTGAGGCAGAAGGGCTGGTGTGGAGCTGTTTTGCTGTGGCGGCATTTACAATTGCTTAATTGTGCTCGACTAATTATATTGCTGCCAAGTGAAAGGAGAAAAGGAGTGTTGCATTTCCAGTGGAACACAGAGCATTTACTTTACCACTGCCGTTTGCACGAACCTTGTCCAAGGCGAAAAGGTGAAAAGGACGCCTTTCGCTTTAAACTGCAGGAGACTTCACCTACTGACGCGCAAGTCACGTGGCAATCAGCAGGGCTCATTAGCACCCCCACGGTGCCCTTGCAGCGTAAGACCTGAGGCAGAAGGGCTGGTGTGGAGCTGTTTTGCTGTGGCGGCGTTTACAATTGCTTAATTGTGCTCGACTCATTATATTGCTACCAAGTGAAAGGAGAAAAGGAGCGTCGCATGTCCAGTGGAACACAGAGCATTTCCTTTACCCCTGCCATTTGCA
This sequence comes from Ambystoma mexicanum, assembly GCF_040938575.1. Taxonomy (NCBI): domain Eukaryota; kingdom Metazoa; phylum Chordata; class Amphibia; order Caudata; family Ambystomatidae; genus Ambystoma; species Ambystoma mexicanum. The sequence continues at coordinate 565,817,973 of NC_090933.1, forward strand.
CAAACTTTGTCCATGGGCGAAATGGTGAAAAGGATGCCTTTCGCTTTAAACTGCAGGAGACTTTCCCTACCGACATGCAAGTCATGTGGCAATCAGCTGGGCTCATTAGCCCACCCACGGCGCCCTTGCGGCGTAAGCCCTTAGGCAGAAGGACTGGTGTGGAGCTGTTTTGCTGTGGCGGCGTTTACAATTGCTTAATTGTGCTCGACTCCTTATATTGCTGCCAAGTGAAAGGAGAAAAGGAGCGTCGCATTTCCAGTGGAACAGAGAGCATTTACTTTACCCCTGCCATTTGCACAAACTTTGTCCATGGGCGAAAAGGTGAAAAGGATGCCTTTTGCTGTAAACTGCAGGAGACTTCACCTACCGACGTGCAAGTCACGTGGCAATCAGCTGGGCTCATTAGCACACCCACTGCGCCCTTGCGGCATAAGCCATGAGGCAGAAGGGCTGGTGTGGAGCTGTTTTGCTGTGGCGGCATTTACAATTGCTTACTTGTGCTCGACTCATTATATTGCTGCCATGTGAAAGGAGAAAAGGAGCGTTGCATTTCCAGTGGAACACAGAGCATTTACTTTACCCCTGCCGTTTGCACGAACCTTGTCCAAGGCGAAAAGGTAAAAAGGATGCCTTTCGCTTTAAACTGCAGGAGACTTCACCTACTGACGCGCAAGTCACGTGGCAATCAGCGGGGCTCATTAGCACCCCCACGGCGCCCTTGCGGCGTAAGCCCTGAGGCAGAAGGGCTGGTGTGGAGCTGTTTTGCTGTGGCGGCATTTACAATTGCTTAATTGTGCTCGACTAATTATATTGCTGCCAAGTGAAAGGAGAAAAGGAGCGTTGCATTTCCAGTGGAACACAGAGCATTTACTTTACCCCTGCCGTTTGCACGAACCTTGTCCATGGCGAAAAGGTGAAAAGGACGCCTTTCGCTTTAAACTGCAGGAGACTTCACTTACCGACGTGCAAGTCATGTGGCAATCAGCTGGACTCCTTAGCCCACCCACGGCGCTCTTGCAGGGTGAGCCCTGAGGCAGAAGGGCTGGTGTGGAGCTGTTTTGCTGTGGCAGCGTTTACAATTGCTTAATTGTGCTCGACTCATTATATTGCTGCCAAGTGAAAGGAGAAAAGGAGCGTCGCATTTCCAGTGGAACACAGAGCATTTACTTTACCCCTGCCATTTGCACAAACTTTGTCCATGGGCGAAAAGGTAAAAAGGATGCCTTTCGCTTTAAACTGCAGGAGACTTCACCTACCGACGTGCAAGTCACGTGACTATCAGCTGGGCTCATTAGCACACCCACGGCGCCTTTGCGGCGTAAGCCCTGAGGCAGAAGGGCTGGTGTGGAGCTGTTTTGCTGTGGCGGCATTTACAATTGCTTAATTGTGCTCGACTAATTATATTGCTGCCAAGTGAAAGGAGAAAAGGAGCGTTGCATTTCCAGTGGAACACAGAGCATTTACTTTACCCCTGCCGTTTGCACGAACCTTGTCCAAGGCAAAAAGGTGAAAAGGACGCCTTTCGCTTTAAACTGCAGGAGACTTCACCTACTGACGCGCAAGTCACGTGGCAATCAGCGGGGCTCATTAGCACCCCCACGGCGAGCTTGCGGCGTAAGACCTGAGGCAGAAGGGCTGGTGTGGAGCGGTTTTGCTGTGGCAGCGTTTACAATTGCTTAATTGTGCTCGACTCATTATATTGCTACCAAGTGAAAGGAGAAAAGGAGCGTCGCATTTCCAGTGGAACACAGAGCATTTACTTTACCCCTGCCATTTGCACAAACTTTGTCCATGGGCGAAATGGTGAAAAGGATGCCTTTCGCTTTAAACTGCAGGAGACTTTACCTACCGACGTGCAAGTCACATGACAATCAGCTGCGATCATTAGCACACCCACTGCGCCCTTGCGGCGTAAGCCCTGAGGCAGAAGGGCTGGTGTGGAACTGTTTTGCTGTGGCGGCATTTACAGTAGCTTAATTGTGCTCGACTCATTATATTGCTACCAAGTGAAAGGAGAAAAGGAGCGTCGCATTTCCAGTGGAACACAGAGCATTTACTTTACCCCTGCCATTTGCACAAACTTTTCCCTGGGCGAAAAGTTGAAAAGGATGCCTTTCGCTTTAAACTGCAGGAGACTTCACTTACCGACGTGCAAGTCATGTGGCAATCAGCTGGACTCATTAGCCCACCCACGGCGCTCTTGCAGCGCGAGCCCATAGGCAGAAGGACTGGTGTGGAGCTGTTTTGCTGTGGCGGCGTTTACAATTGCTTAATTGTGCTCGACTCATTATATTGCTGCCAAGTGAAAGGAGAAAAGGAGCGTCGCATTTCCAGTGGAACACAGAGCATTTACTTTACCCCTGCCATTTGCACAAACTTTGTCCATGGGCGAAAAGGTAAAAAGGATGCCTTTCGCTTTAAACTGCAGGAGACTTCACCTACCGACGTGCAAGTCACGTGACAATCAGCTGGGCTCATTAGCACACCCACGGCGCCCTTGCGGCGTAAGCCCTGAGGCAGAAGGGCTGGTGTGGAGCTGTTTTACTGTGGCGGCATTTACAATTGCTTAATTGTGCTCGACTAATTATATTGCTGCCAAGTGAAAGGAGAAAAGGAGTGTTGCATTTCCAGTGGAACACAGAGCATTTACTTTACCCCTGCCGTTTGCACGAACCTTGTCCAAGGTGAAAAGGTGAAAAGGACGCCTTTCGCTTTAAACTGCAGGAGACTTCACCTACCGACGCGCAAGTCACGTGGCAATCAGTGGGGCTCATTAGAACCCCCACGGCGCCCTTGCGGCATAAGACCTGAGGCAGAAGGGCTGGTGTGGAGCTGTTTTGCTGTGGCGGCGTTTACAATTGCTTAATTGTGCTCGACTCATTATATTGCTACCAAGTGAAAGGAGAAAAGGAGCGTCGCATTTCCAGTGGAACACAGAGCATTTACTTTACCCCTGTCATTTGCACAAACTTTGTCCATGGGCGAAATGGTGAAAAGGATGCCTTTCGCTTTTAACTGCAGGAGACGTTACCTACCGACATGCAAGTCACGTGGCAATCAGCTGGGCTCATTAGCCCACCCACGGCACCCTTGCGGCATAAGCCCTTAGGCAGAAGGACTGGTGTGGAGCTGTTTTGCTGTGGCGGCGTTTACAATTGCTTAATTGTGCTCGACTCCTTATATTGCTGCCAAGTGAAAGGAGAAAAGGAGCGTCGCATTTCCAGTGGAACACAGAGCATTTACTTAACCCCTGCCATTTGCACAAACTTTGTCCATGGGCGAAAAGGTGAAAAGGATGCCTTTTGCTGTAAACTGCAGGAGACTTCACCTACCGACGTGCAAGTCACGTGGCAATCAGCTGGGCTCATTAGCACACCCACGGCGCCCTTGCGGCGTAAGCCATGAGGCAGAAGGGCTAGTGTGGAGCTGTTTTGCTGTGGCGGCATTTACAATTGCTTAATTGTGCTCGACTCATTATATTGCTGCCAAGTGAAAGGAGAAAAGGAGCGTTGCATTTCCAGTGGAACACAGAGCATTTACTTTACCCCTGCCGTTTGCACGAACCTTGTCCAAGGCGAAAAGGTGAAAAGGAAGCCTTTCGCTTTAAACTGCAGGAGACTTCACCTACCGACGCGCAAGTCACGTGGCAATCAGCGGGGCTCATTAGCACCCCCACGGCGCCCTTGCGGCGTAAGCCCTAAGGCAGAAGGGCTGGTGTGGAGCTGTTTTGCTGTGGCGGCATTTACAATTGCTTAATTGTGCTTGATTCATTATATTGCTGCCAAGTGAAAGGAGAAAAGGAGCGTCGCATTTCCAGTGGAACACAGAGCATTTACTTTACCCCTGCCGTTTGTACAAACTTTGTCCAAGGCAAAAAGGTGAAAAGGGCGCCTTTTGCTTTAAGTTGCAGGAGACGTCACCTACCGAAGCGCAAGTCACGTGGCAATCAGCTGGGCTCATTAGCACACCCACTGCGCTCTTGCGGCGTGAGCCCTGAGGCAGAAGGACTGGTGTGGAGCTGTTTTGCTGTGGCGGCGTTTACAATTGCTTAATTGTGCTCGACTAATTATATTGCTGCCAAGTGAAAGGAGAAAAGGAGCGTTGCATTTCCAGTGGAACACAGAGCATTTACTTTACCCCTGCCATTTGCACAAACTTTGTCCATGGGCGAAAAGGTGAAAAGGATGCCTTTCGCTTTAAACTGCAGGAGACTTCACCTACCAACGTGCAAGTCACATGACAATCAGCTGCGATCATTAGCACACCCACTGTGCCCTTGCGGCGTAAGCCCTGAGGCAGAAGGGCTGGTGTGGAGCTGTTTTGCTGTGGCGGCATTTACAATAGCTTAATTGTGCTCGACTCATTATATTGCTACCAAGTGAAAGGAGAAAAGGAGCGTCGCATTTCCAGTGGAACACAGAGCATTTACTTTACCCCTGCCATTTGCACAAACTTTGTCCATGGGCGAAAAGGTGAAAAGGATGCCTTTTGCTTTAAACTGCAGGAGACTTCACTTACCGACGTGCAAGTCATGTGGCAATCAGCTGGACTCATTAGCCCACCCACGGCGCTCTTGCAGCGTGAGCCCTGAGGCAGAAGGACTGGTGTGGAGCTGTTTTGCTGTGGTGACGTTTACAATTGCTTAATTGTGTTCGACTCATTATATTGCTGCCAAGTGAAAGGAGAAAAGGAGCGTCGCATTTCCAGTGGAACACAGAGCATTTACTTTACCCCTGCCATTTGCACAAACTTTGTCCATGGGCGAAAAGGTAAAAAGGATGCCTTTCGCTTTAAACTGCAGGAGACTTCACCTACCGACGTGCAAGTCACGTGACAATCAGCTGGGCTCATTAGCACACCCACGGCGCCCTTGCGGCGTAAGCCCTGAGGCAGAAGGGCTGGTGTGGAGCTGTTTTGCTGTGGCGGCATTTACAATTGCTTAATTGTGCTCGACTAATTATATTGCTGCCAAGTGAAAGGAGAAAAGGAGCGTTGCATTTCCAGTGGAACACAGACCATTTACTTTACCCCTGCCATTTGCACAAACTTTGTCCATGGGCAAAATTGTGAAAAGGATGCCTTTCGCTTTAAACTGCAGGAGACTTTACCTACCGACGTCCAAGTCAAGTGGCAATCAGCTGGGCTCATTAGCCCACCCACGGCGCCCTTGCGGCTTAAGCCCTTAGGCAGAAGGACTGGTGTGGAGTTGTTTTGCTGTGGCGGCGTTTACAATTGCTTAATTGTGCTCGACTCCTTATATTGCTGCCAAGTGAAAGGAGAAAAGGAGCGTCGCATTTTCAGTGGAACACAGAGCATTTACTTTACCCCTGCCATTTGCACAAACTTTGTCCATGGGCGAAAAGGTGAAAAGGATGCCTTTCGCTTTAAACTGCAGGAGACTTCACCTACCGACGTGCAAGTCACGTGACAATCAGCTGGGCTCATTAGCACACCCACGGCGCCCTTGCGGCGTAAGCCCTGAGGCAGAAGGGCTGGTGTGGAGCTGTTTTGCTGTGGCGGCATTTACAATTGCTTAATTGTGCTCGACTAATTATATTGCTGCCAAGTGAAAGGAGAAAAGGAGTGTTGCATTTCCAGTGGAACACATAGCATTTACTTTACCACTGCCGTTTGCACGAACCTTGTCCAAGGCGAAAAGGTGAAAAGGACGCCTTTCGCTTTAAACTGCAGGAGACTTCACCTACCGACGCGCAAGTCACGTGGCAATCAGCAGGGCTCATTAGCACCCCCACGGCGCCCTTGCGGCGTAAGACCTGAGGCAGAAGGGCTGGTGTGGAGCTGTTTTGCTGTGGCGGCGTTTACAATTGCTTAATTGTGCTCGACTCATTATATTGCTACCAAGTGAAAGGAGAAAAGGAGCGTTGCATGTCCAGTGGAACACAGAGCATTTACTTTACCCCTGCCATTTGCACAAACTTTGTCCATGGGCGAAATGGTGAAAAGGATGCCTTTCGCTTTAAACTGCAGGAGACTTTCCCTACCGACATGCAAGTCATGTGGCAATCAGCTGGGCTCATTAGCCCACCCACAGCGCCCTTGCGGCGTAAGCCCTTAGGCAGAAGGACTGGTGTGGAGCTGTTTTGCTGTGGCGGCGTTTACAATTGCTTAATTGTGCTCGACTCCTTATATTGCTGCCAAGTGAAAGGAGAAAAGGAGCGTCGCATTTCCAGTGGAACAGAGAGCATTTACTTTACCCCTGCCATTTGCACAAACTTTGTCCATGGGCGAAAAGGTGAAAAGGATGCCTTTTGCTGTAAACTGCAGGAGACTTCACATACCGACGTGCAAGTCACGTGGCAATCAGCTGGGCTCATTAGCACACCCACTGCGCCCTTGCGGCATACGCCATGAGGCAGAAGGGCTGGTGTGGAGCTGTTTTGCTGTGGCGGCATTTACAATTGCTTACTTGTGCTCGACTCATTATATTGCTGCCATGTGAAAGGAGAAAAGGAGCGTTGCATTTCCAGTGGAACACAGAGCATTTACTTTACCCCTGCCATTTGCACGAACCTTGTCCAAGGCGAAAAGGTGAAAAGGACGCCTTTCGCTTTAAGTTGCAGGAGACGTCATCTACCGAAGCGCAAGTCACGTGGCAATCAGCTGGGCTCATTAGCACACCCACGGCGCCCTTGCGGCGTAAGCCATGAGGCAGAAGGGCTGGTGTGGAGTTGTTTTGCTGTGGCGGCATTTACAATTGCTTAATTGTGCTCGACTCATATTGCTGCCAAGTGAAAGGAAAAAAGGAGCGTTGCATTTCCAGTGGAACACAGAGCATTTACTTTACCCCTGCCGTTTGCACGAACCTTGTCCAAGGCGAAAAGGTGAAAAGGACGCCTTTCGCTTTAAATTGCAGGAGACTTCACTTACCGACGTGCAAGTCATGTGGCAATCAGCTGGACTCATTAGCACATCCACGGCACTCTTGCAGCGTGAGCCCTGAGGCAGAAGGACTGGTGTGGAGCTGTTTTGCTGTGGCGGCGTTTACAATTGCTTAATTGTGCTCGACTCATTATATTGCTGCCAAGTGAAAGCAGAAAAGGAGCGTCGCATTTCCAGTGTAACACAGAGCATTTACTTTACCCCTGCCATTTGCACAAACTTTGTCCATGGGCGAAAAGGTAAAAAGGATGCCTTTCGCTTTAAACTGCAGGAGACTTCACCTACCGACGTGCAAGTCACGTGACAATCAGCTGGGCTCATTAGCACACCCACGGCGCCCTTGCGGCGTAAGCCCTGAGGCAGAAGGGCTGGTGTGGAGCTGTTTTGCTGTGGCAGCGTTTACAATTGCTTAATTGTGCTCGACTCATTATATTGCTACCAAGTGAAAGGAGAAAAGGAGCGTCGCATTTCCAGTGGAACACAGAGCATTTACTTTACCCCTGCCATTTGCACAAACTTTGTCCATGGGCGAAATGGTGAAAAGGATGCCTTTCGCTTTAAACTGCAGGAGACTTCACCTACCGACGTGCAAGTCACATGACAATCAGCTGCGATCATTAGCACACCCACTGCGCCCTTGCGGCGTAAACCCTGAGGCAGAATGGCTGGTGTGGAGCTGTTTTGCTGTGGCGGCATTTACAATAGCTTATTTGTGCTCGACTCCTTATATTGCTGCCAAGTGAAAGGAGAAAAGGAGCGTCGCATTTCCAGTGGAACACAGAGCATTTACTTTACCCCTGCCATTTGCACAAACTTTGTCCATGGGCGAAAAGGTGAAAAGGATGCCTTTCGCTTTAAACTGCCGGAGACTTTCCCTACCGACATGCAAGTCATGTGGCAATCAGCTGGGCTCATTAGCCCACCCACGGCGCCCTTGCGGCGTAAGCCCTTAGGCAGAAGGACTGGTGTGGAGCTGTTTTGCTGTGGCGGCGTTTACAATTGCTTAATTGTGCTTGACTCCTTATATTGCTGCCAAGTGAAAGGAGAAAAGGAGCGTCGCATTTCCAGTGGAACAGAGAGCATTTACTTTACCCCTGCCATTTGCACAAACTTTGTCCATGGGCGAAAAGGTGAAAAGGATGCCTTTCGCTTTAAACTGCAGGAGACTTTACCTACCGACGTGCAAGTCAAGTGGCAATCAGCTGGGCTCATTAGCCCACCCACGGCGCCCTTGCGGCTTAAGCCCTTAGGCAGAAGGGCTGGTGTGGAGCTGTTTTGCTGTGGCGGCGTTTACAATTGCTTAATTGTGCTCGACTCCTTATATTGCTGCCAAGTGAAAGGAGAAAAGGAGCGTCGCATTTCCAGTGGAACACAGAGCATTTACTTTACCCCTGCCATTTGCACAAACTTTGTCCATGGGCGAAAAGGTGAAAAGGATGCCTTTCGCTTTAAACTGCAGGAGACTTCACCTACCGACGTGCAAGTCACATGACAATCAGCTGCGATCATTAGCACACCCACTGCGCTCTTGCGGCGTAAGCCCTGAGGCAGAAGGGCTGGTGTGGAGCTGTTTTGCTGTGGCGGCATTTACGATAGCTTAATTGTGCTCGACTCATTATATTGCTACCAAGTGAAAGGAGAAAAGGAGCGTCGCATTTCCAGTGGAACACAGAGCATTTACTTTACCCCTGCCATTTGCACAAACTTTGTCCATGGGCGAAAAGGTGAAAAGGATGCCTTTCGCTTTAAATTGCAGGAGACTTCACTTACCGACGTGCAAGTCATGTGGCAATCAGCGGGGCTCATTAGCACCCCCACGGCACCCTTGCGGCGTAAGCCCTGAGGCAGAAGGACTGGTGTGGAGCTTTTTTGCTGTGGCGGCGTTTACAATTGCTTAATTGTGCTCGACTCATTATATTGCTGCCAAGTGAAAGGAGAAAAGGAGCGTCGCATTTCCAGTGGAACACAGAGCATTTACTTTACCCCTGCCATTTGCACAAACTTTGTCCATGGGCGAAAAGGTAAAAAGGATGCCTTTCGCTTTAAACTGCAGGAGACTTCACCTACCGACGTGCAAGTCACGTGACAATCAGCTGGGCTCATTAGCACACCCACGGCGCCCTTGCGGCGTAAGCCCTGAGGCAGAAGGGCTGGTGTGGAGCTGTTTTGCTGTGGCGGCATTTACAATTGCTTAATTGTGCTCGACTAATTATATTGCTGCCAAGTGAAAGGAGAAAAGGAGTGTTGCATTTCCAGTGGAACACAGAGCATTTACTTTACCACTGCCGTTTGCACGAACCTTGTCCAAGGCGAAAAGGTGAAAAGGACGCCTTTCGCTTTAAACTGCAGGAGACTTCACCTACTGACGCGCAAGTCACGTGGCAATCAGCAGGGCTCATTAGCACCCCCACGGCGCCCTTGCAGCGTAAGACCTGAGGCAGAAGGGCTGGTGTGGAGCTGTTTTGCTGTGGCGGCGTTTACAATTGCTTAATTGTGCTCGACTCATTATATTGCTACCAAGTGAAAGGAGAAAAGGAGCGTCGCATGTCCAGTGGAACACAGAGCATTTCCTTTACCCCTGCCATTTGCACAAACTTTGTCCATGGGCGAAATGGTGAAAAGGATGCCTTTCGCTTTAAACTGCAGGAGACTTTCCCTACCGACATGCAAGTCATGTGGCAATCAGCTGGGCTCATTAGCCCACCCACGGCGCCCTTGCGGCGTAAGCCCTTAGGCAGAAGGACTGGTGTGGAGCTGTTTTGCTGTGGCGGCGTTTACAATTGCTTAATTGTGCTCGACTCCTTATATTGCTGCCAAGTGAAAGGAGAAAAGGAGCGTCGCATTTCCAGTGGAACAAAGAGCATTTACTTTACCCCTGCCATTTGCACAAACTTTGTCCATGGGCGAAAAGGTGAAAAGGATGCCTTTTGCTGTAAACTGCAGGAGACTTCACCTACCGACGTGCAAGTCACGTGGCAATCAGCTGGGCTCATTAGCACACCCACTGCGCCCTTGCGGCATAAGCCATGAGGCAGAAGGGCTGGTGTGGAGCTGTTTTGCTGTGGCGGCATTTACAATTGCTTACTTGTGCTCGACTCATTATATTGCTGCCATGTGAAAGGAGAAAAGGAGCGTTGCATTTCCAGTGGAACACAGAGCATTTACTTTACCCCTGCCATTTGCACGAACCTTGTCCAAGGCGAAAAGGTGAAAAGGACGCCTTTCGCTTTAAACTGCAGGAGACTTCACCTACCGACGCGCAAGTCACGTGGCAATCAGCGGGGCTCATTAGCACCCCCACGGCGCCCTTGCGGCGTAAGCCCTGAGGCAGAAGGGCTGGTGTGGAGCTGTTTTGCTGTGGCGGCATCTACAATTGCTTAATTGTGCTCGATTCATTATATTGCTGCCAAGTGAAAGGAGAAAAGGAGCGTCACATTTCCAGTGGAACACAGAGCATTTACTTTACCACTGCCGTTTGTACAAACTTTTTCCAAGGCGAAAAGGTGAAAAGGACGCCTTTTGCTTTAAGTTGCAGGAGACATCACCTACCGAAGCGCAAGTCACGTGGCAATCAGCTGGGCTCATTAGCACACCCACGGCGCCCTTGCGGCGTAAGCCATGAGGCAGAAGGGCTGGTGTGGAGTTGTTTTGCTGTGGCGGCATTTACAATTGCTTAACTGTGCTCGACTCATTATATTGCTGCCAAGTGAAAGGAAAAAAGGAGCGTTGCATTTCCAGTGGAACACAGAGCATTTACTTTACCCCTGCCGTTTGCACGAACCTTGTCCAAGGCGAAAAGGTGAAAAGGACGCCTTTCGCTTTAAACTGCAGGAGACTTCACCTACCGACGCGCAAGTCACGTGGCAATCAGCAGGGCTCATTAGCACCCCCACGGCGCCCTTGCGGCGTAAGCCCTGAGGCAGAAGGGCTGGGGTGGAGCTGTTTTGCTGTGGCGGCGTTTACAATTGCTTAATTGTGCTCGATTCATTATATTGCTGCCAAGTGAAAGGAGAAAAGGAGCGTCGCATTCCCAGTGGAACACAGAGCATTTACTTTACCCCTGCCGTTTGCACAAACTTTGTCCAAGGCGAAATGGTGAAAAGGACGCCTTTTGCTTTAAGTTGCAGGAGACGTCACCTACAGAAGCGCAAGTCACGTGGCAATCAGCTGGGCTCATTAGCACACCCACTGTGCTCTTGCGGCATGAGCCCTGAGGCAGAAGGACTGGTGTGGAGCTGTTTTGCTGTGGCGGCGTTTACAATTGCTTAATTGTGCTCGACTAATTATATTGCTGCCAAGTGAAAGGAGAAAAGGAGCGATGCATTTCCAGTGGAACACAGAGCATTTACTTTATCCCTGCCATTTGCACGAACCTTGTCCAAGGCAAAAAGGTGAAAAGGACGCCTTTCGCTTTAAACTGCAGGAGACTGCACCTACTGACGCGCAAGTCACGTGGCTATCAGCGGGGCTCATTAGCACCCCCACGGCGCCCTTGCGGCGTAAGACCTGAGGCAGAAGGGCTGGTGTGGAGCTGTTTTGCTGTGGCGGCGTTTACAATTGCTTAATTGTGCTCGACTCATTATATTGCTACCAAGTGAAAGGAGAAAAGGAGCGTCGCATTTCCAGTGGAACACAGAGCATTTACTTTACCCCTGCCATTTGCACAAACTTTGTCCATGGGCGAAATGGTGAAAAGGATGCCTTTCGCTTTAAACTGCAGGAGACTTCACTTACCGACGTGCAAGTCATGTGGCAATCAGCTGGACTCATTAGCCCACCCACGGCGCTCTTGCAGCGTGAGCCCTGAGGCAGAAGGACTGGTATGGAGCTGTTTTGCTGTGGCGGCGTTTACAATAGCTTAATTGTGCTCGACTCATTATATTGCTACCAAGTGAAAGGAGAAAAGGAGCGTCGCATTTCCAGTGGAACACAGAGCATTTACTTTACCCCTGCCATTTGCACAAACTTTGTCCATGGGTGAAAAGGTGAAAAGGATGCCTTTCGCTTTAAACTGCAGGAGACTTCACTTACCGACGTGCAAGTCATGTGGCAGTCAGCTGGACTCATTAGCCCACCCACGGCACTCTTGCAGCGTGAGCCCTGAGGCAGAAGGACTGGTGTGGAGCTGTTTTGCTGTGGCGGCGTTTACAATTGCTTAATTGTGCTCGACTCATTATATTGCTGCCAAGTGAAAGGAGAAAAGGAGTGTTGCATTTCCAGTGGAACACAGAGCATTTACTTTACCACTGCCGTTTGCACGAACCTTATCCAAGGCGAAAAGGTGAAAAGGACGCCTTTCGCTTTAAACTGCAGGAGACTTCACCTACCGACGCGCAAGTCACGTGGCAATCAGCGGGGCTCATTAGCACCCCCACGGCGCCCTTGCGGCGTAAGACCTGAGGCAGAAGGGCTGGTGTGGAGCTGTTTTGCTGTGGCGGCGTTTACAATTGCTTAATTGTGCTCGACTCATTATATTGCTACCAAGTTAAAGGAGAAAAGGAGCGTCGCATTTCCAGTGGAACACGGAGCATTTACTTTACCCCTGCCATTTGCACAAACTTTGTCCATGGGCGAAAAGGTGAAAAGGATGCCTTTTGCTGTAAACTGCAGGAGACTTTACCTACCGACGTGCAAGTCACGTGGCAATCAGCTGGGCTCTTTAGCACACCCACTGCGCCCTTGCGGCGTAAGCCATGAGGCAGAAGGGCTGGTGTGGAGCTGTTTTGCTGTGGCGGCATTTACAATTGCTTAATTGTGCTCGACTCATTATATTGCTGCCAAGTGAAAGGAGAAAAGGAGCGTTGCATTTCCAGTGGAACACAGAGCATTTACTTTACCCCTGCCATTTGCACAAACTTTGTCCATGGGCGAAAAGGTGAAAAGGATGCCTTTCGCTTTAAACTGCAGGAGACTTCACCTACCAACGTGCAAGTCACATGACAATCAGCTGCGATCATTAGCACACCCACTGTGCCCTTGCGGCGTAAGCCCTGAGGCAGAAGGGCTGGTGTGGAGCTGTTTTGCTGTGGCGGCATTTACAATAGCTTAATTGTGCTCGACTCATTATATTGCTACCAAGTGAAAGGAGAAAAGGAGCGTCGCATTTCCAGTGGAACACAGAGCATTTACTTTACCCCTGCCATTTGCACAAACTTTGTCCATGGGCGAAAAGGTGAAAAGGATGCCTTTTGCTTTAAACTGCAGGAGACTTCACTTACCGACGTGCAAGTCATGTGGCAATCAGCTGGACTCATTAGCCCACCCACGGCGCTCTTGCAGCGTGAGCCCTGAGGCAGAAGGACTGGTGTGGAGCTGTTTTGCTGTGGTGACGTTTACAATTGCTTAATTGTGTTCGACTCATTATATTGCTGCCAAGTGAAAGGAGAAAAGGAGCGTCGCATTTCCAGTGGAACACAGAGCATTTACTTTACCCCTGCCATTTGCACAAACTTTGTCCATGGGCGAAAAGGTAAAAAGGATGCCTTTCGCTTTAAACTGCAGGAGACTTCACCTACCGACGTGCAAGTCACGTGACAATCAGCTGGGCTCATTAGCACACCCACGGCGCCCTTGCGGCGTAAGCCCTGAGGCAGAAGGGCTGGTGTGGAGCTGTTTTGCTGTGGCGGCATTTACAATTGCTTAATTGTGCTCGACTAATTATATTGCTGCCAAGTGAAAGGAGAAAAGGAGCGTTGCATTTCCAGTGGAACACAGACCATTTACTTTACCCCTGCCATTTGCACAAACTTTGTCCATGGGCAAAATTGTGAAAAGGATGCCTTTCGCTTTAAACTGCAGGAGACTTTACCTACCGACGTCCAAGTCAAGTGGCAATCAGCTGGGCTCATTAGCCCACCCACGGCGCCCTTGCGGCTTAAGCCCTTAGGCAGAAGGACTGGTGTGGAGTTGTTTTGCTGTGGCGGCGTTTACAATTGCTTAATTGTGCTCGACTCCTTATATTGCTGCCAAGTGAAAGGAGAAAAGGAGCGTCGCATTTTCAGTGGAACACAGAGCATTTACTTTACCCCTGCCATTTGCACAAACTTTGTCCATGGGCGAAAAGGTGAAAAGGATGCCTTTCGCTTTAAACTGCAGGAGACTTCACCTACCGACGTGCAAGTCACGTGACAATCAGCTGGGCTCATTAGCACACCCACGGCGCCCTTGCGGCGTAAGCCCTGAGGCAGAAGGGCTGGTGTGGAGCTGTTTTGCTGTGGCGGCATTTACAATTGCTTAATTGTGCTCGACTAATTATATTGCTGCCAAGTGAAAGGAGAAAAGGAGTGTTGCATTTCCAGTGGAACACATAGCATTTACTTTACCACTGCCGTTTGCACGAACCTTGTCCAAGGCGAAAAGGTGAAAAGGACGCCTTTCGCTTTAAACTGCAGGAGACTTCACCTACCGACGCGCAAGTCACGTGGCAATCAGCAGGGCTCATTAGCACCCCCACGGCGCCCTTGCGGCGTAAGACCTGAGGCAGAAGGGCTGGTGTGGAGCTGTTTTGCTGTGGCGGCGTTTACAATTGCTTAATTGTGCTCGACTCATTATATTGCTACCAAGTGAAAGGAGAAAAGGAGCGTTGCATGTCCAGTGGAACACAGAGCATTTACTTTACCCCTGCCATTTGCACAAACTTTGTCCATGGGCGAAATGGTGAAAAGGATGCCTTTCGCTTTAAACTGCAGGAGACTTTCCCTACCGACATGCAAGTCATGTGGCAATCAGCTGGGCTCATTAGCCCACCCACAGCGCCCTTGCGGCGTAAGCCCTTAGGCAGAAGGACTGGTGTGGAGCTGTTTTGCTGTGGCGGCGTTTACAATTGCTTAATTGTGCTCGACTCCTTATATTGCTGCCAAGTGAAAGGAGAAAAGGAGCGTCGCATTTCCAGTGGAACAGAGAGCATTTACTTTACCCCTGCCATTTGCACAAACTTTGTCCATGGGCGAAAAGGTGAAAAGGATGCCTTTTGCTGTAAACTGCAGGAGACTTCACATACCGACGTGCAAGTCACGTGGCAATCAGCTGGGCTCATTAGCACACCCACTGCGCCCTTGCGGCATACGCCATGAGGCAGAAGGGCTGGTGTGGAGCTGTTTTGCTGTGGCGGCATTTACAATTGCTTACTTGTGCTCGACTCATTATATTGCTGCCATGTGAAAGGAGAAAAGGAGCGTTGCATTTCCAGTGGAACACAGAGCATTTACTTTACCCCTGCCATTTGCACGAACCTTGTCCAAGGCGAAAAGGTGAAAAGGACGCCTTTCGCTTTAAGTTGCAGGAGACGTCATCTACCGAAGCGCAAGTCACGTGGCAATCAGCTGGGCTCATTAGCACACCCACGGCGCCCTTGCGGCGTAAGCCATGAGGCAGAAGGGCTGGTGTGGAGTTGTTTTGCTGTGGCGGCATTTACAATTGCTTAATTGTGCTCGACTCATATTGCTGCCAAGTGAAAGGAAAAAAGGAGCGTTGCATTTCCAGTGGAACACAGAGCATTTACTTTACCCCTGCCGTTTGCACGAACCTTGTCCAAGGCGAAAAGGTGAAAAGGACGCCTTTCGCTTTAAATTGCAGGAGACTTCACTTACCGACGTGCAAGTCATGTGGCAATCAGCTGGACTCATTAGCACATCCACGGCACTCTTGCAGCGTGAGCCCTGAGGCAGAAGGACTGGTGTGGAGCTGTTTTGCTGTGGCGGCGTTTACAATTGCTTAATTGTGCTCGACTCATTATATTGCTGCCAAGTGAAAGCAGAAAAGGAGCGTCGCATTTCCAGTGTAACACAGAGCATTTACTTTACCCCTGCCATTTGCACAAACTTTGTCCATGGGCGAAAAGGTAAAAAGGATGCCTTTCGCTTTAAACTGCAGGAGACTTCACCTACCGACGTGCAAGTCACGTGACAATCAGCTGGGCTCATTAGCACACCCACGGCGCCCTTGCGGCGTAAGCCCTGAGGCAGAAGGGCTGGTGTGGAGCTGTTTTGCTGTGGCAGCGTTTACAATTGCTTAATTGTGCTCGACTCATTATATTGCTACCAAGTGAAAGGAGAAAAGGAGCGTCGCATTTCCAGTGGAACACAGAGCATTTACTTTACCCCTGCCATTTGCACAAACTTTGTCCATGGGCGAAATGGTGAAAAGGATGCCTTTCGCTTTAAACTGCAGGAGACTTCACCTACCGACGTGCAAGTCACATGACAATCAGCTGCGATCATTAGCACACCCACTGCGCCCTTGCGGCGTAAGCCCTGAGGCAGAATGGCTGGTGTGGAGCTGTTTTGCTGTGGCGGCATTTACAATAGCTTATTTGTGCTCGACTCATTATATTGCTACCAAGTGAAAGGAGAAAAGGAGCGTCGCATTTCCAGTGGAACACAGAGCATTTACTTTACCCCTGCCATTTGCACAAACTTTGTCCATGGGCGAAAAGGTGAAAAGGATGCCTTTCGCTTTAAACTGCCGGAGACTTTCCCTACCGACATGCAAGTCATGTGGCAATCAGCTGGGCTCATTAGCCCACCCACGGCGCCCTTGCGGCGTAAGCCCTTAGGCAGAAGGACTGGTGTGGAGCTGTTTTGCTGTGGCGGCGTTTACAATTGCTTAATTGTGCTTGACTCCTTATATTGCTGCCAAGTGAAAGGAGAAAAGGAGCGTCGCATTTCCAGTGGAACAGAGAGCATTTACTTTACCCCTGCCATTTGCACAAACTTTGTCCATGGGCGAAAAGGTGAAAAGGATGCCTTTCGCTTTAAACTGCAGGAGACTTTACCTACCGACGTGCAAGTCAAGTGGCAATCAGCTGGGCTCATTAGCCCACCCACGGCGCCCTTGCGGCTTAAGCCCTTAGGCAGAAGGGCTGGTGTGGAGCTGTTTTGCTGTGGCGGCGTTTACAATTGCTTAATTGTGCTCGACTCCTTATATTGCTGCCAAGTGAAAGGAGAAAAGGAGCGTCGCATTTCCAGTGGAACACAGAGCATTTACTTTACCCCTGCCATTTGCACAAACTTTGTCCATGGGCGAAAAGGTGAAAAGGATGCCTTTCGCTTTAAACTGCAGGAGACTTCACCTACCGACGTGCAAGTCACATGACAATCAGCTGCGATCATTAGCACACCCACTGCGCTCTTGCGGCGTAAGCCCTGAGGCAGAAGGGCTGGTGTGGAGCTGTTTTGCTGTGGCGGCATTTACGATAGCTTAATTGTGCTCGACTCATTATATTGCTACCAAGTGAAAGGAGAAAAGGAGCGTCGCATTTCCAGTGGAACACAGAGCATTTACTTTACCCCTGCCATTTGCACAAACTTTGTCCATGGGCGAAAAGGTGAAAAGGATGCCTTTCGCTTTAAATTGCAGGAGACTTCACTTACCGACGTGCAAGTCATGTGGCAATCAGCGGGGCTCATTAGCACCCCCACGGCACCCTTGCGGCGTAAGCCCTGAGGCAGAAGGACTGGTGTGGAGCTTTTTTGCTGTGGCGGCGTTTACAATTGCTTAATTGTGCTCGACTCATTATATTGCTGCCAAGTGAAAGGAGAAAAGGAGCGTCGCATTTCCAGTGGAACACAGAGCATTTACTTTACCCCTGCCATTTGCACAAACTTTGTCCATGGGCGAAAAGGTAAAAAGGATGCCTTTCGCTTTAAACTGCAGGAGACTTCACCTACCGACGTGCAAGTCACGTGACAATCAGCTGGGCTCATTAGCACACCCACGGCGCCCTTGCGGCGTAAGCCCTGAGGCAGAAGGGCTGGTGTGGAGCTGTTTTGCTGTGGCGGCATTTACAATTGCTTAATTGTGCTCGACTAATTATATTGCTGCCAAGTGAAAGGAGAAAAGGAGTGTTGCATTTCCAGTGGAACACAGAGCATTTACTTTACCACTGCCGTTTGCACGAACCTTGTCCAAGGCGAAAAGGTGAAAAGGACGCCTTTCGCTTTAAACTGCAGGAGACTTCACCTACTGACGCGCAAGTCACGTGGCAATCAGCAGGGCTCATTAGCACCCCCACGGCGCCCTTGCAGCGTAAGACCTGAGGCAGAAGGGCTGGTGTGGAGCTGTTTTGCTGTGGCGGCGTTTACAATTGCTTAATTGTGCTCGACTCATTATATTGCTACCAAGTGAAAGGAGAAAAGGAGCGTCGCATGTCCAGTGGAACACAGAGCATTTCCTTTACCCCTGCCATTTGCACAAACTTTGTCCATGGGCGAAATGGTGAAAAGGATGCCTTTCGCTTTAAACTGCAGGAGACTTTCCCTACCGACATGCAAGTCATGTGGCAATCAGCTGGGCTCATTAGCCCACCCACGGCGCCCTTGCGGCGTAAGCCCTTAGGCAGAAGGACTGGTGTGGAGCTGTTTTGCTGTGGCGGCGTTTACAATTGCTTAATTGTGCTCGACTCCTTATATTGCTGCCAAGTGAAAGGAGAAAAGGAGCGTCGCATTTCCAGTGGAACAAAGAGCATTTACTTTACCCCTGCCATTTGCACAAACTTTGTCCATGGGCGAAAAGGTGAAAAGGATGCCTTTTGCTGTAAACTGCAGGAGACTTCACCTACCGACGTGCAAGTCACGTGGCAATCAGCTGGGCTCATTAGCACACCCACTGCGCCCTTGCGGCATAAGCCATGAGGCAGAAGGGCTGGTGTGGAGCTGTTTTGCTGTGGCGGCATTTACAATTGCTTACTTGTGCTCGACTCATTATATTGCTGCCATGTGAAAGGAGAAAAGGAGCGTTGCATTTCCAGTGGAACACAGAGCATTTACTTTACCCCTGCCATTTGCACGAACCTTGTCCAAGGCGAAAAGGTGAAAAGGACGCCTTTCGCTTTAAACTGCAGGAGACTTCACCTACCGACGCGCAAGTCACGTGGCAATCAGCGGGGCTCATTAGCACCCCCACGGCGCCCTTGCGGCGTAAGCCCTGAGGCAGAAGGGCTGGTGTGGAGCTGTTTTGCTGTGGCGGCATCTACAATTGCTTAATTGTGCTCGATTCATTATATTGCTGCCAAGTGAAAGGAGAAAAGGAGCGTCACATTTCCAGTGGAACACAGAGCATTTACTTTACCACTGCCGTTTGTACAAACTTTTTCCAAGGCGAAAAGGTGAAAAGGACGCCTTTTGCTTTAAGTTGCAGGAGACATCACCTACCGAAGCGCAAGTCACGTGGCAATCAGCTGGGCTCATTAGCACACCCACGGCGCCCTTGCGGCGTAAGCCATGAGGCAGAAGGGCTGGTGTGGAGTTGTTTTGCTGTGGCGGCATTTACAATTGCTTAACTGTGCTCGACTCATTATATTGCTGCCAAGTGAAAGGAAAAAAGGAGCGTTGCATTTCCAGTGGAACACAGAGCATTTACTTTACCCCTGCCGTTTGCACGAACCTTGTCCAAGGCGAAAAGGTGAAAAGGACGCCTTTCGCTTTAAACTGCAGGAGACTTCACCTACCGACGCGCAAGTCACGTGGCAATCAGCAGGGCTCATTAGCACCCCCACGGCGCCCTTGCGGCGTAAGCCCTGAGGCAGAAGGGCTGGGGTGGAGCTGTTTTGCTGTGGCGGCGTTTACAATTGCTTAATTGTGCTCGATTCATTATATTGCTGCCAAGTGAAAGGAGAAAAGGAGCGTCGCATTCCCAGTGGAACACAGAGCATTTACTTTACCCCTGCCGTTTGCACAAACTTTGTCCAAGGCGAAATGGTGAAAAGGACGCCTTTTGCTTTAAGTTGCAGGAGACGTCACCTACAGAAGCGCAAGTCACGTGGCAATCAGCTGGGCTCATTAGCACACCCACTGTGCTCTTGCGGCATGAGCCCTGAGGCAGAAGGACTGGTGTGGAGCTGTTTTGCTGTGGCGGCGTTTACAATTGCTTAATTGTGCTCGACTAATTATATTGCTGCCAAGTGAAAGGAGAAAAGGAGCGATGCATTTCCAGTGGAACACAGAGCATTTACTTTATCCCTGCCATTTGCACGAACCTTGTCCAAGGCAAAAAGGTGAAAAGGACGCCTTTCGCTTTAAACTGCAGGAGACTGCACCTACTGACGCGCAAGTCACGTGGCTATCAGCGGGGCTCATTAGCACCCCCACGGCGCCCTTGCGGCGTAAGACCTGAGGCAGAAGGGCTGGTGTGGAGCTGTTTTGCTGTGGCGGCGTTTACAATTGCTTAATTGTGCTCGACTCATTATATTGCTACCAAGTGAAAGGAGAAAAGGAGCGTCGCATTTCCAGTGGAACACAGAGCATTTACTTTACCCCTGCCATTTGCACAAACTTTGTCCATGGGCGAAATGGTGAAAAGGATGCCTCTCGCTTTAAACTGCAGGAGACTTCACTTACCGACGTGCAAGTCATGTGGCAATCAGCTGGACTCATTAGCCCACCCACGGCGCTCTTGCAGCGTGAGCCCTGAGGCAGAAGGACTGGTATGGAGCTGTTTTGCTGTGGCGGCGTTTACAATAGCTTAATTGTGCTCGACTCATTATATTGCTACCAAGTGAAAGGAGAAAAGGAGCGTCGCATTTCCAGTGGAACACAGAGCATT
The DNA here is from genome assembly GCF_040938575.1 of Ambystoma mexicanum. Lineage (NCBI taxonomy): Eukaryota > Metazoa > Chordata > Amphibia > Caudata > Ambystomatidae > Ambystoma > Ambystoma mexicanum. The sequence continues at coordinate 565,838,412 of NC_090933.1, forward strand.
TACTTTACCCCTGCCATTTGCACAAACTTTGTCCATGGGTGAAAAGGTGAAAAGGATGCCTTTCGCTTTAAACTGCAGGAGACTTCACTTACCGACGTGCAAGTCATGTGGCAGTCAGCTGGACTCATTAGCCCACCCACGGCACTCTTGCAGCGTGAGCCCTGAGGCAGAAGGACTGGTGTGGAGCTGTTTTGCTGTGGCGGCGTTTACAATTGCTTAATTGTGCTCGACTCATTATATTGCTGCCAAGTGAAAGGAGAAAAGGAGTGTTGCATTTCCAGTGGAACACAGAGCATTTACTTTACCACTGCCGTTTGCACGAACCTTATCCAAGGCGAAAAGGTGAAAAGGACGCCTTTCGCTTTAAACTGCAGGAGACTTCACCTACCGACGCGCAAGTCACGTGGCAATCAGCGGGGCTCATTAGCACCCCCACGGCGCCCTTGCGGCGTAAGACCTGAGGCAGAAGGGCTGGTGTGGAGCTGTTTTGCTGTGGCGGCGTTTACAATTGCTTAATTGTGCTCGACTCATTATATTGCTACCAAGTTAAAGGAGAAAAGGAGCGTCGCATTTCCAGTGGAACACGGAGCATTTACTTTACCCCTGCCATTTGCACAAACTTTGTCCATGGGCGAAAAGGTGAAAAGGATGCCTTTTGCTGTAAACTGCAGGAGACTTTACCTACCGACGTGCAAGTCACGTGGCAATCAGCTGGGCTCTTTAGCACACCCACTGCGCCCTTGCGGCGTAAGCCATGAGGCAGAAGGGCTGGTGTGGAGCTGTTTTGCTGTGGCGGCATTTACAATTGCTTAATTGTGCTCGACTCATTATATTGCTGCCAAGTGAAAGGAGAAAAGGAGCGTTGCATTTCCAGTGGAACACAGAGCATTTACTTTACCCCTGCCGTTTGCACGAACCTTGTCCAAGGCGAAAAGGTGAAAAGGACGCCTTTCGCTTTAAACTGCAGGAGACTTCACCTACCGACGCGCAAGTCACGTGGCAATCAGCGGGGATCATTAGCACCCCCACGGCGCCCTTGCGGCGTAAGCCCTGAGGCAGAAGGGCTGGTGTGGAGCTGTTTTGCTGTGGCGGCGTTTACAATTGCTTAATTGTGCTCGATTCATTATATTGCTGCCAAGTGAAAGGAGAAAAGGAGCGTCGCATTTCCAGTGGAACACAGAGCATTTACTTTACCCCTGCCGTTTGCACAAACTTTGTCCAAGGCGAAAAGGTGAAAAGGACGCCTTTTGCTTTAAGTTGCAGGAGATGTCACCTACAGAAGCGCAAGTCACGTGGCAAACAGCTGGGCTCATTAGCACACCCACTGTGCTCTTGCGGCGTGAGCCCTGAAGCAGAAGGACTGGTGTGGAGCTGTTTTGCTGTGGCGGCGTTTACAATTGCTTAATTGTGCTCGACTAATTATATTGCTGCCAAGTGAAAGGAGAAAAGGAGCGATGCATTTCCAGTGGAACACAGAGCATTTACTTTACCCCTGCCATTTGCACAAACTTTGTCCATGGACGAAAAGGTGAAAAGGATGCCTTTCGCTTTAAACTGCAGGAGACTTTACCTACCGACTTGCAAGTCAAGTTGCAATCAGCAGGGCTCAATAGCCCACCCACGGCGCCCTTGCGGCTTAAGCCCTTAGGCAGAAGGACTGGTGTGGAGCTGTTTTGCTGTGGCGGCATTTACAATTGCTTAATTGTGCTCGACTCATTATATTGCTGCCAAGTGAAAGGAGAAAAGGAGCGTTGCATTTCCAGTGGAACACAGAGCATTTACTTTACCCCTGCCGTTTGCACGAACCTTGTCCAAGGCGAAAAGGTGAAAAGGACGCCTTTCGCTTTAAACTGCAGGAGACTTCACCTACCGACGCGCAAGTCACGTGGCAATCAGCAGGGCTCATTAGCACCCCCACGGCGCCCTTGCGGCGTAAGCCCTGAGGCAGAAGGGCTGGTGTGGAGCTGTTTTGCTGTGGCGGCGTTTACAATTGCTTAATTGTGCTCGATTCATTATATTGCTGCCAAGTGAAAGGAGAAAAGGAGCGTCGCATTTCCAGTGGAACACAGAGCATTTACTTTACCCCTGCCGTTTGTACAAACTTTGTCCAAGGCGAAAAGGTGAAAAGGACGCCTTTTGCTTTAAGTTGCAGGAGACGTCACCTAAAGAAGCGCAAGTCACGTGGCAATCAGCTGGGCTCATTAGCACACCCACTGTGCTCTTGCGGCGTGAGCCCTGAAGCAGAAGGACTGGTGTGGAGCTGTTTTGCTGTGGCGGCGTTTACAATTGCTTAATTGTGCTCGACTAATTATATTGCTGCCAAGTGAAAGGAGAAAAGGAGCGATGCATTTCCAGTGGAACACAGAGCATTTACTTTACCCCTGCCATTTGCACAAACATTGTCCATGGGCGAAAAGGTGAAAAGGATGCCTTTCGCTTTAAACTGCAGGAGACTTTACCTACCGACTTGCAAGTCAAGTTGCAATCAGCAGGGCTCAATAGCCCACCCACGGCGCCCTTGCGGCTTAAGCCCTTAGGCAGAAGGACTGGTGTGGAGCTGTTTTGCTGTGGCGGCGTTTACAATTGCTTAATTGTGCTCGACTCCTTATATTGCTGCCAAGTGAAAGGAGAAAAGGAGCGTCGCATTTCCAGTGGAACACAGAGCATTTACTTTACCCCTGCCATTTGCACAAACTTTGTCCATGGGCGAAAAGGTGAAAAGGATGCCTTTCGCTTTAAACTGCAGGAGACTTCACCTACCGACGTGCAAGTCACATGACAATCAGCTGCGATCATTAGCACACCCACTGCGCCCTTGCGGCGTAAGCCCTGAGGCAGAAGGGCTGGTGTGGAGCTGTTTTGCTGTGGTGGCATTTACGATAGCTTAATTGTGCTCGACTCATTATATTGCTACCAAGTGAAAGGAGAAAAGGAGCGTCGCGTTTCCAGTGGAACACAGAGCATTTACTTTACCCCTGCCATTTGCACAAACTTTGTCCATGGGCGAAAAGGTGAAAAGGATGCCTTTCGCTTTAAACTGCAGGAGACTTCACTTACCGACGTGCAAGTCATGTGGCAATCAGCTGGACTCATTAGCCCACCCACGGCACTGTTGCAGCGTGAGCCCTGAGGCAGAAGGACTGGTGTGGAGCTGTTTTGCTGTGGCGGCGTTTACAATTGCTTAATTGTGCTCGACTCATTATATTGCTGCCAAGTGAAAGGAGAAAAGGAGCGTCGCATTTCCAGTGGAACACAGAGCATTTACTTTACCCCTGCCATTTGCACAAACTTTGTCCATGGGCGAAAAGGTAAAAAGGATGCCTTTCGCTTTAAACTGCAGGAGACTTCACCTACCGACGTGCAAGTCACGTGACAATCAGCTGGGCTCATTAGCACACCCACTGCGCCCTTGCGGCGTAAGCCATGAGGCAGAAGGGCTGGTGTGGAGCTGTTTTGCTGTGGCGGCATTTACAATTGCTTAATTGTGCTCGACTCATTATATTGCTGCCAAGTGAAAGGAGAAAAGGAGCGTTGCATTTCCAGTGGAACACAGAGCATTTACTTTACCCCTGCCGTTTGCACGAACCTTGTCCAAGGCGAAAAGGTGAAAAGGACGCCTTTCGCTTTAAACTGCAGGAGACTTCACCTACCGATGCGCAAGTCACGTGGCAATCAGCGGGGCTCATTAGCACCCCCATGGCGCCCTTGCGGCGTAAGCCCTGAGGCAGAAGGGCTGGTGTGGAGCTGTTTTGCTGTGGCGGCGTTTACAATTGCTTAATTGTGCTCGATTCATTATATTGCTGCCAAGTGAAAGGAGAAAAGGAGCGTCGCATTTCCAGTGGAACACAGAGCATTTACTTTACCCCTGCCGTTTGTACAAACTTTGTCCAAGCCGAAAAGGTGAAAAGGACGCCTTTTGCTTTAAGTTGCAGGAGACGTCACCTACAGAAGCGCAAGTCACGTGGCATTCAGCTGGGCTCATTAGCACACCCACTGTGCTCTTGCGGCGTGAGCCCTGAAGCAGAAGGACTGGTGTGGAGCTGTTTTGCTGTGGCGGCGTTTACAATTGCTTAATTGTGCTCGACTAATTATATTGCTGCCAAGTGAAAGGAGAAAAGGAGCGATGCATTTCCAGTGGAACACAGAGCATTTACTTTACCCCTGCCATTTGCACAAACTTTGTCCATGGGCGAAAAGGTGAAAAGGATGCCTTTCGCTTTAAACTGCAGGAGACTTTACCTACCGACTTGCAAGTCAAGTTGCAATCAGCAGGGCTCAATAGCCCACCCACGGCGCCCTTGCGGCTTAAGCCCTTAGGCAGAAGGACTGGTGTGGAGCTGTTTTGCTGTGGCGGCGTTTACAATTGCTTAATTGTGCTCGACTCCTTATATTGCTGCCAAGTGAAAGGAGAAAAGGAGCGTCGCATTTCCAGTGGAACACAGAGCATTTACTTTACCCCTGCCATTTGCACAAACTTTGTCCATGGGCGAAAAGGTGAAAAGGATGCCTTTCGCTTTAAACTGCAGGAGACTTCACCTACCGACGTGCAAGTCACATTACAATCAGCTGCGATCATTAGCACACCCACTGCGCCCTTGCGGCGTAAGCCCTGAGGCAGAAGGGCTGGTGTGGAGCTGTTTTGCTGTGGCGGCATTTACGATAGCTTAATTGTGCTCGACTCATTATATTGCTACCAAGTGAAAGGAGAAAAGGAGCGTCGCATTTCCAGTGGAACACAGAGCATTTACTTTACCCCTGCCATTTGCACAAACTTTGTCCATGGGCGAAAAGGTGAAAAGGATGCCTTTCGCTTTAAACTGCAGGAGACTTCACTTACCGACGTGCAAGTCATGTGGCAATCAGCTGGACTCATTAGCCCACCCACGGCACTGTTGCAGCGTGAGCCCTGAGGCAGAAGGACTGGTGTGGAGCTGTTTTGCTGTGGCGGCGTTTACAATTGCTTAATTGTGCTCGACTCATTATATTGCTGCCAAGTGAAAGGAGAAAAGGAGCGTCGCATTTCCAGTGGAACACAGAGCATTTACTTTACCCCTGCCATTTGCACAAACTTTGTCCATGGGCGAAAAGGTAAAAAGGATGCCTTTCGCTTTAAACTGCAGGAGACTTCACCTACCGACGTGCAAGTCATGTGACAATCAGCTGGGCTCATTAGCACACCCACGGCGCCCTTGCGGCGTAAGCTCTGAGGCAGAAGGGCTGGTGTGGAGCTGTTTTGCTGTGGCGGCATTTACAATTGCTTAATTGTGCTCGACTAATTATCTTGCTGCCAAGTGAAAGGAGAAAAGGAGTGTTGCATTTCCAGTGGAACACAGAGCATTTACTTTACCACTGCCGTTTGCACGAACCTTGTCCATGGGCGAAAAGGTGAAAAGGACGCCTTTTGCTGTAAACTGCAGGAGACTTCACCTTCCGACGTGCAAGTCACGTGGCAATCAGCTGGGCTCATTAGCACACCCACTGCGCCCTTGCGGCGTAAGCCATGAGGCAGAAGGGCTGGTGTGGAGCTGTTTTGCTGTGGCGGCATTTACAATTGCTTAATTGTGCTAGACTCATTATATTGCTGCCAAGTGAAAGGAGAAAAGGAGCATTGCATTTCCAGTGGAACACAGAGCATTTACTTTACCCCTGCCGTTTGCACAAACCTTGTCCAAGGCGAAAAGGTGAAAAGGACGCCTTTCGCTTTAAACTGCAGGAGACTTCACCTACTGACGCGCAAGTCACGTGGCTATCAGCGGGGCTCATTAGCACCCCCACGGCGCCCCTGCGGCGTAAGACCTGAGGCAGAAGGGCTGGTGTGGAGCTGTTTTGCTGTGGCAGCGTTTACAATTGCTTAATTGTGCTCGACTCATTATATTGCTACCAAGTGAAAGGAGAAAAGGAGCGTCGCATTTCCAGTGGAACACAGAGCATTTACTTTACCCCTGCCATTTGCACAAACTTTGTCCATGGGCGAAATGGTGAAAAGGATGCCTTTCGCTTTAAACTGCAGGAGACTTCACCTACCGACGTGCAAGTCACATGACAATCAGCTGCGATCATTAGCACACCCACTGCGCCCTTGCGGCGTAAGCCCTGAGGCAGAATGGCTGGTGTGGAGCTGTTTTGCTGTGGCGGCATTTACAATAGCTTAATTGTGCTCGACTCATTATATTGCTACCAAGTGAAAGGAGAAATGAGCGTCGTATTTCCAGTGGAACACAGAGCATTTACTTTACCCCTGCCATTTGCACAAACTTTGTCCATGGGCGAAAAGGTGAAAAGGATGCTATTCGCTTTAAACTGCAGGAGACTTCACTTACCGACGTGCAAGTCATGTGGCAATCAGCTGGACTCATTAGCCCACCCACGGCGCTCTTGCAACGTGAGCCCTGAGGCAGAAGGACTGGTATGGAGCTGTTTTGCTGTGGCGGCGTTTACAATTGCTTAATTGTGCTCGACTCATTATATTGCTGCCAAGTGAAAGGAGAAAAGGAGCGTCGCATTTCCAGTGGAACACAGAGCATTTACTTTACCCCTGCCATTTGCACAAACTTTGTCCATGGGCGAAAAGGTAAAAAGGATGCCTTTCGCTTTAAACTGCAGGAGACTTCACCTACCGACGTGCAAGTCACGTGACAATCAGCTGGGCTCATTAGCACACCCACGGCGCCCTTGCGGCGTAAGACCTGAGGCAGAAGGGCTGGTGTGGAGCTGTTTTGCTGTGGCGGCATTTACAATTGCTTAATTGTGCTCGACTAATTATATTGCTGCTAAGTGAAAGGAGAAAAGGAGTGTTGCATTTCCAGTGGAACACAGAGCATTTACTTTACCCCTGCCATTTGCACAAACTTTGTCCATGGGCGAAATGGTGAAAAGGATGCCTTTCGCTTTAAACTGCAGGAGACTTCACCTACCGACGTGCAAGTCACATGACAATCAGCTGCGATCATTAGCACACCCACTGCGCCCTTGCGGCGTAAGCCCTGAGGCAGAATGGCTGGTGTGGAGCTGTTTTGCTGTGGCGGCATTTACAATAGCTTAATTGTGCTCGACTCATTATATTGCTACCAAGTGAAAGGAGAAAAGGAGCGTCGTATTTCCAGTGGAACACAGAGCATTTACTTTACCCCTGCCATTTGCACAAACTTTGTCCATGGGCGAAAAGGTGAAAAGGATGCCTTTCGCTTTAAACTGCAGGAGACTTCACTTACCGACGTGCAAGTCATGTGGCAATCAGCTGGACTCATTAGCCCACCCACGGCGCTCTTGCAACGTGAGCCCTGAGGCAGAAGGACTGGTATGGAGCTGTTTTGCTGTGGCGGCGTTTACAATTGCTTAATTGTGCTCGACTCATTATATTGCTGCCAAGTGAAAGGAGAAAAGGAGCGTCGCATTTCCAGTGGAACACAGAGCATTTACTTTACCCCTGCCATTTGCACAAACTTTGTCCATGGGCGAAAAGGTAAAAAGGATGCCTTTCGCTTTAAACTGCAGGAGACTTCACCTACCGACGTGCAAGTCACGTGACAATCAGCTGGGCTCATTAGCACACCCACGGCGCCCTTGCGGCGTAAGACCTGAGGCAGAAGGGCTGGTGTGGAGCTGTTTTGCTGTGGCGGCATTTACAATTGCTTAATTGTGCTCGACTAATTATATTGCTGCTAAGTGAAAGGAGAAAAGGAGTGTTGCATTTCCAGTGGAACACAGAGCATTTACTTTACCACTGCCGTTTGCACGAACCTTGTCCAAGGCGAAAAGGTGAAAAGGACGCCTTTCGCTTTAAACTGCAGGAGACTTCACCTACCGACGCGCAAGTCACGTGGCAATAAGCGGGGCTCATTAGCACCCCCACGGCGCCCTTGCGGCGTAAGCCCTGAGGCAGAAAAGCTGGTGTGGAGCTGTTTTGCTGTGGCGGCATTTACAATTGCTTAATTGTGCTCGATTCATTATATTGCTGCCAAGTGAAAGGAGAAAAGGAGCGTCGCATTTCCAGTGGAACACAGAGCATTTACTTTACCCCTGCCGTTTGTACAAACTTTGTCCAAGGCGAAAAGGTGAAAAGGACGCCTTTTGCTTTAAGTTGCAGGAGACTTCACCTACCGACGCGCAAGTCACGTGGCAATAAGCGGGGCTCATTAGCACCCCCACGGCGCCCTTGCGGCGTAAGCCCTGAGGCAGAAAAGCTGGTGTGGAGCTGTTTTGCTGTGGCGGCATTTACAATTGCTTAATTGTGCTCGATTCATTATATTGCTGCCAAGTGAAAGGAGAAAAGGAGCGTCGCATTTCCAGTGGAACACAGAGCATTTACTTTACCCCTGCCGTTTGTACAAACTTTGTCCAAGGCGAAAAGGTGAAAAGGACGCCTTTTGCTTTAAGTTGCAGGAGACGTCACCTACTGAATCGCAAGTCACGTGGCAATCAGCGGGGCTCATTAGCACCCCCAAGGCGCCCTTGCGGCGTAAGCCCTGAGGCAGAAGGGCTGGTGTGGAGCTGTTTTGCTGTGGCGGCGTTTACAATTGCTTAATTGTGCTCGATTCATTATATTGCTGCCAAGTGAAAGGAGAAAAGGAGCGTCGCATTTCCAGTGGAACACAGAGCATTTACTTTACCCCTGCCGTTTGCACAAACTTTGTCCAAGGCGAAAAGGTGAAAAGGACGCCTTTTGCTTTAAGTTGCAGGAGATGTCACCTACAGAAGCGCAAGTCACGTGGCAATCAGCTGGGCTCATTAGCACACCCACTGTGCTCTTGCGGCGTGAGCCCTGAAGCAGAAGGACTGGTGTGGAGCTGTTTTGCTGTGGCGGCGTTTACAATTGCTTAATTGTGCTCGACTAATTATATTGCTGCCAAGTGAAAGGAGAAAAGGAGCGATGCATTTCCAGTGGAACACAGAGCATTTACTTTACCCCTGCCATTTGCACAAACTTTGTCCATGGGCGAAAAGGTGAAAAGGATGCCTTTCGCTTTAAACTGCAGGAGACTTTACCTACCGACTTGCAAGTCAAGTTGCAATCAGCAGGGCTCAATAGCCCACCCACGGCGCCCTTGCGGCTTAAGCCCTTAGGCAGAAGGACTGGTGTGGAGCTGTTTTGCTGTGGCGGCGTTTACAATTGCTTAATTGTGCTCGACTCCTTATATTGCTGCCAAGTGAAAGGAGAAAAGGAGCGTCGCATTTCCAGTGGAACACAGAGCATTTACTTTACCCCTGCCATTTGCACAAACTTTGTCCATGGGCGAAAAGGTGAAAAGGATGCCTTTCGCTTTAAACTGCAGGAGACTTCACCTACCGACGTGCAAGTCACATGACAATCAGCTGCGATCATTAGCACACCCACTGCGCCCTTGCGGCGTAAGCCCTGAGGCAGAAGGGCTGGTGTGGAGCTGTTTTGCTGTGGCGGCATTTACAATAGCTTAATTGTGCTCGACTCATTATATTGCTACCAAGTGAAAGGAGAAAAGGAGCGTCGCATTTCCAGTGGAACACAGAGCATTTACTTTACCCCTGCCATTTGCACAAACTTTGTCCTTCGGCGAAAAGGTGAAAAGGATGCCTTTCGCTTTAAACTGCTGGAGACTTCACTTACCGACGTGCAAGTCATGTGGCAATCAGCTGGACTCATTAGCCCACCCACGGCACTGTTGCAGCGTGAGCCCTGAGGCAGAAGGACTGGTGTGGAGCTGTTTTGCTGTGGCGGCGTTTACAATTGCTTAATTGTGCTCGACTCATTATATTGCTGCCAAGTGAAAGGAGAAAAGGAGCGTCGCATTTCCAGTGGAACACAGAGCATTTACTTTACCCCTGCCATTTGCACAAACTTTGTCCATGGGCGAAAAGGTAAAAAGGATGCCTTTCGCTTTAAACTGCAGGAGACTTCACCTACCGACGTGCAAGTCACGTGACAATCAGCTGGGCTCATTAGCACACCCACGGCGCCCTTGCGGCGTAAGCCCTGAGGCAGAAGGGCTGGTGTGGAGCTGTTTTGCTGTGGCGGCATTTACAATTGCTTAATTGTGCTCGACTAATTATATTGCTGCCAAGTGAAAGGAGAAAAGGAGTGTTGCATTTCCAGTGGAACACAGAGCATTTACTTTACCACTGCCGTTTGCACGAACCTTGTCCAAGGCGAAAAGGTGAAAAGGACGCCTTTCGCTTTAAACTGCAGGAGACTTCACCTACCGACGCGCAAGTCACGTGGCAATCAGCGGGGCTCATTAGCACCCCCACAGCGCCCTTGCGGCGTAAGACCTGAGGCAGAAGGGCTGGTGTGGAGCAGTTTTGCTGTGGCGGCGTTTACAATTGCTTAATTGTGCTCGACTCATTATATTGCTACCAAGTGAAAGGAGAAAAGGAGTGTCGCATTTCCAGTGGAACACAGAGCATTGACTTTACCTCTGCCATTTGCACAAACTTTGTCCATGGGCGAAATGGTGAAAAGGATGCCTTTCGCTTTAAACTGCAGGAGACTTTACCTACCGACATGCAAGTCACGTGGCAATCAGCTGGGCTCATTAGCCCACCCACGGCGCCCTTGCGGCGTAAGCCCTTAGGCAGAAGGACTGGTGTGGAGCTGTTTTGCTGTGGCGGCGTTTACAATTGCTTAATTGTGCTCGACTCCTTATATTGCTGCCAAGTGAAAGGAGAAAAGGAGCGTCGCATTTCCAGTGGAACACAGAGCATTTACTTTACCCCTGCCATTTGCACAAACTTTGTCCATGGGCGAAAAGGTGAAAAGGATGCCTTTCGCTTTAAACTGCAGGAGACTTTACCTACCGACATGCAAGTCACGTGGCAATCAGCTGGGCTCATTAGCCCACCCACGGCGCCCTTGCGGCGTAAGCCCTTAGGCAGAAGGACTGGTGTGGAGCTGTTTTGCTGTGGCAGCGTTTACAATTGCTTAATTGTGCTCGACTCCTTATATTGCTGCCAAGTGAAAGGAGAAAAGGAGCGTCGCATTTCCAGTGGAACACAGAGCATTTACTTTACCCCTGCCATTTGCACAAACTTTGTCCATGGGCGAAAAGGTGAAAAGGATGCCTTTTGCTGTAAACTGCAGGAGACTTCACCTTCCGACGTGCAAGTCACGTGGCAATCAGATGGGCTCATTAGCACACCCACTGCGCCCTTGCGGCGTAAGCCATGAGGCAGAAGGGCTGGTGTGGAGCTGTTTTGCTGTGGCGGCATTTACAATTGCTTAATTGTGCTAGACTCATTATATTGCTGCCAAGTGAAAGGAGAAAAGGAGCGTTGCATTTCCAGTGGAACACAGAGCCTTTACTTTACCCCTGCCGTTTGCACAAACCTTGTCCAAGGCGAAAAGGTGAAAAGGACGCCTTTCGCTTTAAACTGCAGGAGACTTCACCTACTGACGCGCAAGTCACGTGGCTATCAGCTGGGCTCATTAGCACCCCCACGGCGCCCCTGCGGTGTAAGACCTGAGGCAGAAGGGCTGGTGTGGAGCTGTTTTGCTGTGGCAGCGTTTACAATTGCTTAATTGTGCTTGACTCATTATATTGCTACCAAGTGAAAGGAGAAAAGGAGCGTCGCATTTCCAGTGGAACACAGAGCATTTACTTTACCCCTGCCATTTGCACAAACTTTGTCCATGGGCGAAATGGTGAAAAGGATGCCTTTCGCTTTAAACTGCAGGAGACTTCACCTACCGACGTGCAAGTCACATGACAATCAGCTGCGATCATTAGCACACCCACTGCGCCCTTGAAGCGTAAGCCCTGAGGCAGAATGGCTGGTGTGCAGCTGTTTTGCTGTGGCGGCATTTACAATAGCTTAATTGTGCTCGACTCATTATATTGCTACCAAGTGAAAGGAGAAAAGGAGCGTCGCATTTCCAGTGGAACACAGAGCATTTACTTTACCCCTGCCATTTGCACAAACTTTGTCCATGGGCGAAAAGGTGAAAAGGATGCCTTTCGCTTTAAACTGCAGGAGACTTCACTTACCGACGTGCAAGTCATGTGGCAATCAGCTGGACTCATTAGCACCCCCACAGCGCCCTTGCGGCGTAAGACCTGAGGCAGAAGGGCTGGTGTGGAGCAGTTTTGCTGTGGCGGCGTTTACAATTGCTTAATTGTGCTCGACTCATTATATTGCTACCAAGTGAAAGGAGAAAAGGAGTGTCGCATTTCCAGTGGAACACAGAGCATTTACTTTACCTCTGCCATTTGCACAAACTTTGTCCATGGGCGAAATGGTGAAAAGGATGCCTTTCGCTTTAAACTGCAGGAGACTTTACCTACCGACATGCAAGTCACGTGGCAATCAGCTGGGCTCATTAGCCCACCCACGGCGCCCTTGCGGCGTAAGCCCTTAGGCAGAAGGACTGGTGTGGAGCTGTTTTGCTGTGGCGGCGTTTACAATTGCTTAATTGTGCTCGACTCCTTATATTGCTGCCAAGTGAAAGGAGAAAAGGAGCGTCGCATTTCCAGTGGAACACAGAGCATTTACTTTACCCCTGCCATTTGCACAAACTTTGTCCATGGGCGAAAAGGTGAAAAGGATGCCTTTCGCTTTAAACTGCAGGAGACTTTACCTACCGACATGCAAGTCACGTGGCAATCAGCTGGGCTCATTAGCCCACCCACGGCGCCCTTGCGGCGTAAGCCCTTAGGCAGAAGGACTGGTGTGGAGCTGTTTTGCTGTGGCGGCGTTTACAATTGCTTAATTGTGCTCGACTCCTTATATTGCTGCCAAGTGAAAGGAGAAAAGGAGCGTCGCATTTCCAGTGGAACACAGAGCATTTACTTTACCCCTGCCATTTGCACAAACTTTGTCCATGGGCGAAAAGGTGAAAAGGATGCCTTTTGCTGTAAACTGCAGGAGACTTCACCTTCCGACGTGCAAGTCACGTGGCAATCAGCTGGGCTCATTAGCACACCCACTGCGCCCTTGCGGCGTAAGCCATGAGGCAGAAGGGCTGGTGTGGAGCTGTTTTGCTGTGGCGGCATTTACAATTGCTTAATTGTGCTAGACTCATTATATTGCTGCCAAGTGAAAGGAGAAAAGGAGCGTTGCATTTCCAGTGGAACACAGAGCCTTTACTTTACCCCTGCCGTTTGCACAAACCTTGTCCAAGGCGAAAAGGTGAAAAGGACGCCTTTCGCTTTAAACTGCAGGAGACTTCACCTACTGACGCGCAAGTCACGTGGCTATCAGCTGGGCTCATTAGCACCCCCACGGCGACCCTGCGGTGTAAGACCTGAGGCAGAAGGGCTGGTGTGGAGCTGTTTTGCTGTGGCAGCGTTTACAATTGCTTAATTGTGCTTGACTCATTATATTGCTACCAAGTGAAAGGAGAAAAGGAGCGTCGCATTTCCAGTGGAACACAGAGCATTTACTTTACCCCTGCCATTTGCACAAACTTTGTCCATGGGCGAAATGGTGAAAAGGATGCCTTTCGCTTTAAACTGCAGGAGACTTCACCTACCGACGTGCAAGTCACATGACAATCAGCTGCGATCATTAGCACACCCACTGCGCCCTTGCGGCGTAAGCCCTGAGGCAGAATGGCTGGTGTGCAGCTGTTTTGCTGTGGCGGCATTTACAATAGCTTAATTGTGCTCGACTCATTATATTGCTACCAAGTGAAAGGAGAAAAGGAGCGTCGCATTTCCAGTGGAACACAGAGCATTTACTTTACCCCTGCCATTTGCACAAACTTTGTCCATGGGCGAAAAGGTGAAAAGGATGCCTTTCGCTTTAAACTGCAGGAGACTTCACTTACCGACGTGCAAGTCATGTGGCAATCAGCTGGACTCATTAGCCCACCCACGGCGCTCTTGCAACGTGAGCCCTGAGGCAGAAGGACTGGTATGGAGCTGTTTTGCTGTGGCGGCGTTTACAATTGCTTAATTGTGCTCGACTCATTATATTGCTGCCAAGTGAAAGGAGAAAAGGAGCGTCGCATTTCCAGTGGAACACAGAGCATTTACTTTACCCCTGCCATTTGCACAAACTTTGTCCATGGGCGAAAAGGTAAAAAGGATGCCTTTCGCTTTAAACTGCAGGAGACTTCACCTACCGACGTGCAAGTCACGTGACAATCAGCTGGGCTCATTAGCACACCCACGGCGCCCTTGCGGCGTAAGACCTGAGGCAGAAGGGCTGGTGTGGAGCTGTTTTGCTGTGGCGGCATTTACAATTGCTTAATTGTGCTCGACTAATTATATTGCTGCCAAGTGAAAGGAGAAAAGGAGTGTTGCATTTCCAGTGGAACACAGAGCATTTACTTTACCCCTGCCATTTGCACAAACTTTGTCCATGGGCGAAAAGGTGAAAAGGATGCCTTTCGCTTTAAACTGCAGGAGACTTCACCTACCGACGTGCAAGTCACATGACAATCAGCTGCGATCATTAGCACACCCACTGCGCCCTTGCGGCGTAAGCCCTGAGGCAGAAGGGCTGGTGTGGAGCTGTTTTGCTGTGGTGGCATTTACGATAGCTTAATTGTGCTCGACTCATTATATTGCTACCAAGTGAAAGGAGAAAAGGAGCGTCGCGTTTCCAGTGGAACACAGAGCATTTACTTTACCCCTGCCATTTGCACAAACTTTGTCCATGGGCGAAAAGGTGAAAAGGATGCCTTTCGCTTTAAACTGCAGGAGACTTCACTTACCGACGTGCAAGTCATGTGGCAATCAGCTGGACTCATTAGCCCACCCACGGCACTGTTGCAGCGTGAGCCCTGAGGCAGAAGGACTGGTGTGGAGCTGTTTTGCTGTGGCTGCGTTTACAATTGCTTAATTGTGCTCGACTCATTATATTGCTGCCAAGTGAAAGGAGAAAAGGAGCGTCGCATTTCCAGTGGAACACAGAGCATTTACTTTACCCCTGCCATTTGCACAAACTTTGTCCATGGGCGAAAAGGTAAAAAGGATGCCTTTCGCTTTAAACTGCAGGAGACTTCACCTACCGACGTGCAAGTCACGTGACAATCAGCTGGGCTCATTAGCACACCCACTGCGCCCTTGCGGCGTAAGCCATGAGGCAGAAGGGCTGGTGTGGAGCTGTTTTGCTGTGGCGGCATTTACAATTGCTTAATTGTGCTCGACTCATTATATTGCTGCCAAGTGAAAGGAGAAAAGGAGCGTTGCATTTCCAGTGGAACACAGAGCATTTACTTTACCCCTGCCGTTTGCACGAACCTTGTCCAAGGCGAAAAGGTGAAAAGGACGCCTTTCGCTTTAAACTGCAGGAGACTTCACCTACCGATGCGCAAGTCACGTGGCAATCAGCGGGGCTCATTAGCACCCCCATGGCGCCCTTGCGGCGTAAGCCCTGAGGCAGAAGGGCTGGTGTGGAGCTGTTTTGCTGTGGCGGCGTTTACAATTGCTTAATTGTGCTCGATTCATTATATTGCTGCCAAGTGAAAGGAGAAAAGGAGCGTCGCATTTCCAGTGGAACACAGAGCATTTACTTTACCCCTGCCGTTTGTACAAACTTTGTCCAAGCCGAAAAGGTGAAAAGGACGCCTTTTGCTTTAAGTTGCAGGAGACGTCACCTACAGAAGCGCAAGTCACGTGGCATTCAGCTGGGCTCATTAGCACACCCACTGTGCTCTTGCGGCGTGAGCCCTGAAGCAGAAGGACTGGTGTGGAGCTGTTTTGCTGTGGCGGCGTTTACAATTGCTTAATTGTGCTCGACTAATTATATTGCTGCCAAGTGAAAGGAGAAAAGGAGCGATGCATTTCCAGTGGAACACAGAGCATTTACTTTACCCCTGCCATTTGCACAAACTTTGTCCATGGGCGAAAAGGTGAAAAGGATGCCTTTCGCTTTAAACTGCAGGAGACTTTACCTACCGACTTGCAAGTCAAGTTGCAATCAGCAGGGCTCAATAGCCCACCCACGGCGCCCTTGCGGCTTAAGCCCTTAGGCAGAAGGACTGGTGTGGAGCTGTTTTGCTGTGGCGGCGTTTACAATTGCTTAATTGTGCTCGACTCCTTATATTGCTGCCAAGTGAAAGGAGAAAAGGAGCGTCGCATTTCCAGTGGAACACAGAGCATTTACTTTACCCCTGCCATTTGCACAAACTTTGTCCATGGGCGAAAAGGTGAAAAGGATGCCTTTCGCTTTAAACTGCAGGAGACTTCACCTACCGACGTGCAAGTCACATTACAATCAGCTGCGATCATTAGCACACCCACTGCGCCCTTGCGGCGTAAGCCCTGAGGCAGAAGGGCTGGTGTGGAGCTGTTTTGCTGTGGCGGCATTTACGATAGCTTAATTGTGCTCGACTCATTATATTGCTACCAAGTGAAAGGAGAAAAGGAGCGTCGCATTTCCAGTGGAACACAGAGCATTTACTTTACCCCTGCCATTTGCACAAACTTTGTCCATGGGCGAAAAGGTGAAAAGGATGCCTTTCGCTTTAAACTGCAGGAGACTTCACTTACCGACGTGCAAGTCATGTGGCAATCAGCTGGACTCATTAGCCCACCCACGGCACTGTTGCAGCGTGAGCCCTGAGGCAGAAGGACTGGTGTGGAGCTGTTTTGCTGTGGCGGCGTTTACAATTGCTTAATTGTGCTCGACTCATTATATTGCTGCCAAGTGAAAGGAGAAAAGGAGCGTCGCATTTCCAGTGGAGCACAGAGCATTTACTTTACCCCTGCCATTTGCACAAACTTTGTCCATGGGCGAAAAGGTAAAAAGGATGCCTTTCGCTTTAAACTGCAGGAGACTTCACCTACCGACGTGCAAGTCATGTGACAATCAGCTGGGCTCATTAGCACACCCACGGCGCCCTTGCGGCGTAAGCTCTGAGGCAGAAGGGCTGGTGTGGAGCTGTTTTGCTGTGGCGGCATTTACAATTGCTTAATTGTGCTCGACTAATTATCTTGCTGCCAAGTGAAAGGAGAAAAGGAGTGTTGCATTTCCAGTGGAACACAGAGCATTTACTTTACCACTGCCGTTTGCACGAACCTTGTCCATGGGCGAAAAGGTGAAAAGGACGCCTTTTGCTGTAAACTGCAGGAGACTTCACCTTCCGACGTGCAAGTCACGTGGCAATCAGCTGGGCTCATTAGCACACCCACTGCGCCCTTGCGGCGTAAGCCATGAGGCAGAAGGGCTGGTGTGGAGCTGTTTTGCTGTGGCGGCATTTACAATTGCTTAATTGTGCTAGACTCATTATATTGCTGCCAAGTGAAAGGAGAAAAGGAGCATTGCATTTCCAGTGGAACACAGAGCATTTACTTTACCCCTGCCGTTTGCACAAACCTTGTCCAAGGCGAAAAGGTGAAAAGGACGCCTTTCGCTTTAAACTGCAGGAGACTTCACCTACTGACGCGCAAGTCACGTGGCTATCAGCGGGGCTCATTAGCACCCACACGGCGCCCCTGCGGCGTAAGACCTGAGGCAGAAGGGCTGGTGTGGAGCTGTTTTGCTGTGGCAGCGTTTACAATTGCTTAATTGTGCTCGACTCATTATATTGCTACCAAGTGAAAGGAGAAAAGGAGCGTCGCATTTCCAGTGGAACACAGAGCATTTACTTTACCCCTGCCATTTGCACAAACTTTGTCCATGGGCGAAATGGTGAAAAGGATGCCTTTCGCTTTAAACTGCAGGAGACTTCACCTACCGACGTGCAAGTCACATGACAATCAGCTGCGATCATTAGCACACCCACTGCGCCCTTGCGGCGTAAGCCCTGAGGCAGAATGGCTGGTGTGGAGCTGTTTTGCTGTGGCGGCATTTACAATAGCTTAATTGTGCTCGACTCATTATATTGCTACCAAGTGAAAGGAGAAAAGGAGCGTCGTATTTCCAGTGGAACACAGAGCATTTACTTTACCCCTGCCATTTGCACAAACTTTGTCCATGGGCGAAAAGGTGAAAAGGATGCCTTTCGCTTTAAACTGCAGGAGACTTCACTTACCGACGTGCAAGTCATGTGGCAATCAGCTGGACTCATTAGCCCACCCACGGCGCTCTTGCAACGTGAGCCCTGAGGCAGAAGGACTGGTATGGAGCTGTTTTGCTGTGGCGGCGTTTACAATTGCTTAATTGTGCTCGACTCATTATATTGCTGCCAAGTGAAAGGAGAAAAGGAGCGTCGCATTTCCAGTGGAACACAGAGCATTTACTTTACCCCTGCCATTTGCACAAACTTTGTCCATGGGCGAAAAGGTAAAAAGGATGCCTTTCGCTTTAAACTGCAGGAGACTTCACCTACCGACGTGCAAGTCACGTGACAATCAGCTGGGCTCATTAGCACACCCACGGCGCCCTTGCGGCGTAAGACCTGAGGCAGAAGGGCTGGTGTGGAGCTGTTTTGCTGTGGCGGCATTTACAATTGCTTAATTGTGCTCGACTAATTATATTGCTGCTAAGTGAAAGGAGAAAAGGAGTGTTGCATTTCCAGTGGAACACAGAGCATTTACTTTACCCCTGCCATTTGCACAAACTTTGTCCATGGGCGAAATGGTGAAAAGGATGCCTTTCGCTTTAAACTGCAGGAGACTTCACCTACCGACGTGCAAGTCACATGACAATCAGCTGCGATCATTAGCACACCCACTGCGCCCTTGCGGCGTAAGCCCTGAGCCAGAATGGCTGGTGTGGAGCTGTTTTGCTGTGGCGGCATTTACAATAGCTTAATTGTGCTCAACTCATTATATTGCTACCAAGTGAAAGGAGAAAAGGAGCGTCGTATTTCCAGTGGAACACAGAGCATTTACTTTACCCCTGCCATTTGCACAAACTTTGTCCATGGGCGAAAAGGTGAAAAGGATGCCTTTCGCTTTAAACTGCAGGAGACTTCACTTACCGACGTGCAAGTCATGTGGCAATCAGCTGGACTCATTAGCCCACCCACGGCGCTCTTGCAACGTGAGCCCTGAGGCAGAAGGACTGGTATGGAGCTGTTTTGCTGTGGCGGCGTTTACAATTGCTTAATTGTGCTCGACTCATTATATTGCTGCCAAGTGAAAGGAGAAAAGGAGCGTCGCATTTCCAGTGGAACACAGAGCATTTACTTTACCCCTGCCATTTGCACAAACTTTGTCCATGGGCGAAAAGGTAAAAAGGATGCCTTTCGCTTTAAATTGCAGGAGACTTCACCTACCGACGTGCAAGTCACGTGACAATCAGCTGGGCTCATTAGCACACCCACGGCGCCCTTGCGGCGTAAGACCTGAGGCAGAAGGGCTGGTGTGGAGCTGTTTTGCTGTGGCGGCATTTACAATTGCTTAATTGTGCTCGACTAATTATATTGCTGCTAAGTGAAAGGAGAAAAGGAGTGTTGCATTTCCAGTGGAACACAGAGCATTTACTTTACCACTGCCGTTTGCACGAACCTTGTCCAAGGCGAAAAGGTGAAAAGGACGCCTTTCGCTTTAAACTGCAGGAGACTTCACCTACCGACGCGCAAGTCACGTGGCAATAAGCGGGGCTCATTAGCACCCCCACGGCGCCCTTGCGGCGTAAGCCCTGAGGCAGAAAAGCTGGTGTGGAGCTGTTTTGCTGTGGCGGCATTTACAATTGCTTAATTGTGCTCGATTCATTATATTGCTGCCAAGTGAAAGGAGAAAAGGAGCGTCGCATTTCCAGTGGAACACAGAGCATTTACTTTACCCCTGCCGTTTGTACAAACTTTGTCCAAGGCGAAAAGGTGAAAAGGACGCCTTTTGCTTTAAGTTGCAGGAGACTTCACCTACCGACGCGCAAGTCACGTGGCAATAAGCGGGGCTCATTAGCACCCCCACGGCGCCCTTGCGGCGTAAGCCCTGAAGCAGAAAAGCTGGTGTGGAGCTGTTTTGCTGTGGCGGCATTTACAATTGCTTAATTGTGCTCGATTCATTATATTGCTGCCAAGTGAAAGGAGAAAAGGAGCGTCGCATTTCCAGTGGAACACAGAGCATTTACTTTACCCCTGCCGTTTGTACAAACTTTGTCCAAGGCGAAAAGGTGAAAAGGACGCCTTTTGCTTTAAGTTGCAGGAGACGTCACCTACTGAATCGCAAGTCACGTGGCAATCAGCGGGGCTCATTAGCACCCCCAAGGCGCCCTTGCGGCGTAAGCCCTGAGGCAGAAGGGCTGGTGTGGAGCTGTTTTGCTGTGGCGGCGTTTACAATTGCTTAATTGTGCTCGATTCATTATATTGCTGCCAAGTGAAAGGAGAAAAGGAGCGTCGCATTTCCAGTGGACCACAGAGCATTTACTTTACCCCTGCCGTTTGCACAAACTTTGTCCAAGGCGAAAAGGTGAAAAGGACGCCTTTTGCTTTAAGTTGCAGGAGATGTCACCTACAGAAGCGCAAGTCACGTGGCAATCAGCTGGGCTCATTAGCACACCCACTGTGCTCTTGCGGCGTGAGCCCTGAAGCAGAAGGACTGGTGTGGAGCTGTTTTGCTGTGGCGGCGTTTACAATTGCTTAATTGTGCTCGACTAATTATATTGCTGCCAAGTGAAAGGAGAAAAGGAGCGATGCATTTCCAGTGGAACACAGAGCATTTACTTTACCCCTGCCATTTGCACAAACTTTGTCCATGGGCGAAAAGGTGAAAAGGATGCCTTTCGCTTTAAACTGCAGGAGACTTTACCTACCGACTTGCAAGTCAAGTTGCAATCAGCAGGGCTCAATAGCCCACCCACGGCGCCCTTGCGGCTTAAGCCCTTAGGCAGAAGGACTGGTGTGGAGCTGTTTTGCTGTGGCGGCGTTTACAATTGCTTAATTGTGCTCGACTCCTTATATTGCTGCCAAGTGAAAGGAGAAAAGGAGCGTCGCATTTCCAGTGGAACACAGAGCATTTACTTTACCCCTGCCATTTGCACAAACTTTGTCCATGGGCGAAAAGGTGAAAAGGATGCCTTTCGCTTTAAACTGCAGGAGACTTCACCTACCGACGTGCAAGTCACATGACAATCAGCTGCGATCATTAGCACACCCACTGCGCCCTTGCGGCGTAAGCCCTGAGGCAGAAGGGCTGGTGTGGAGCTGTTTTGCTGTGGCGGCATTTACAATAGCTTAATTGTGCTCGACTCATTATATTGCTACCAAGTGAAAGGAGAAAAGGAGCGTCGCATTTCCAGTGGAACACAGAGCATTTACTTTACCCCTGCCATTTGCACAAACTTTGTCCTTCGGCGAAAAGGTGAAAAGGATGCCTTTCGCTTTAAACTGCTGGAGACTTCACTTACCGACGTGCAAGTCATGTGGCAATCAGCTGGACTCATTAGCCCACCCACGGCACTGTTGCAGCGTGAGCCCTGAGGCAGAAGGACTGGTGTGGAGCTGTTTTGCTGTGGCGGCGTTTACAATTGCTTAATTGTGCTCGACTCATTATATTGCTGCCAAGTGAAAGGAGAAAAGGAGCGTCGCATTTCCAGTGGAACACAGAGCATTTACTTTACCCCTGCCATTTGCACAAACTTTGTCCATGGGCGAAAAGGTAAAAAGGATGCCTTTCGCTTTAAACTGCAGGAGACTTCACCTACCGACGTGCAAGTCACGTGACAATCAGCTGGGCTCATTAGCACACCCACGGCGCCCTTGCGGCGTAAGCCCTGAGGCAGAAGGGCTGGTGTGGAGCTGTTTTGCTGTGGCGGCATTTACAATTGCTTAATTGTGCTCGACTAATTATATTGCTGCCAAGTGAAAGGAGAAAAGGAGTGTTGCATTTCCAGTGGAACACAGAGCATTTACTTTACCACTGCCGTTTGCACGAACCTTGTCCAAGGCGAAAAGGTGAAAAGGACGCCTTTCGCTTTAAACTGCAGGAGACTTCACCTACCGACGCGCAAGTCACGTGGCAATCAGCGGGGCTCATTAGCACCCCCACAGCGCCCTTGCGGCGTAAGACCTGAGGCAGAAGGGCTGGTGTGGAGCAGTTTTGCTGTGGCGGCGTTTACAATTGCTTAATTGTGCTCGACTCATTATATTGCTACCAAGTGAAAGGAGAAAAGGAGTGTCGCATTTCCAGTGGAACACAGAGCATTTACTTTACCTCTGCCATTTGCACAAACTTTGTCCATGGGCGAAATGGTGAAAAGGATGCCTTTCGCTTTAAACTGCAGGAGACTTTACCTACCGACATGCAAGTCACGTGGCAATCAGCTGGGCTCATTAGCCCACCCACGGCGCCCTTGCGGCGTAAGCCCTTAGGCAGAAGGACTGGTGTGGAGCTGTTTTGCTGTGGCGGCGTTTACAATTGCTTAATTGTGCTCGACTCCTTATATTGCTGCCAAGTGAAAGGAGAAAAGGAGCGTCGCATTTCCAGTGGAACACAGAGCATTTACTTTACCCCTGCCATTTGCACAAACTTTGTCCATGGGCGAAAAGGTGAAAAGGATGCCTTTCGCTTTAAACTGCAGGAGACTTTACCTACCGACATGCAAGTCACGTGGCAATCAGCTGGGCTCATTAGCCCACCCACGGCGCCCTTGCGGCGTAAGCCCTTAGGCAGAAGGACTGGTGTGGAGCTGTTTTGCTGTGGCGGCGTTTACAATTGCTTAATTGTGCTCGACTCCTTATATTGCTGCCAAGTGAAAGGAGAAAAGGAGCGTCGCATTTCCAGTGGAACACAGAGCATTTACTTTACCCCTGCCATTTGCACAAACTTTGTCCATGGGCGAAAAGGTGAAAAGGATGCCTTTTGCTGTAAACTGCAGGAGACTTCACCTTCCGACGTGCAAGTCACGTGGCAATCAGCTGGGCTCATTAGCACACCCACTGCGCCCTTGCAGCGTAAGCCATGAGGCAGAAGGGCTGGTGTGGAGCTGTTTTGCTGTGGCGGCATTTACAATTGCTTAATTGTGCTAGACTCATTATATTGCTGCCAAGTGAAAGGAGAAAAGGAGCGTTGCATTTCCAGTGGAACACAGAGCCTTTACTTTACCCCTGCCGTTTGCACAAACCTTGTCCAAGGCGAAAAGGTGAAAAGGACGCCTTTCGCTTTAAACTGCAGGAGACTTCACCTACTGACGCGCAAGTCACGTGGCTATCAGCTGGGCTCATTAGCACCCCCACGGCGCCCCTGCGGTGTAAGACCTGAGGCAGAAGGGCTGGTGTGGAGCTGTTTTGCTGTGGCAGCGTTTACAATTGCTTAATTGTGCTTGACTCATTATATTGCTACCAAGTGAAAGGAGAAAAGGAGCGTCGCATTTCCAGTGGAACACAGAGCATTTACTTTACCCCTGCCATTTGCACAAACTTTGTCCATGGGCGAAATGGTGAAAAGGATGCCTTTCGCTTTAAACTGCAGGAGACTTCACCTACCGACGTGCAAGTCACATGACAATCAGCTGCGATCATTAGCACACCCACTGCGCCCTTGCGGCGTAAGCCCTGAGGCAGAATGGCTGGTGTGCAGCTGTTTTGCTGTGGCGGCATTTACAATAGCTTAATTGTGCTCGACTCATTATATTGCTACCAAGTGAAAGGAGAAAAGGAGCGTCGCATTTCCAGTGGAACACAGAGCATTTACTTTACCCCTGCCATTTGCACAAACTTTGTCCATGGGCGAAAAGGTGAAAAGGATGCCTTTCGCTTTAAACTGCAGGAGACTTCACTTACCGACGTGCAAGTCATGTGGCAATCAGCTGGACTCATTAGCCCACCCACGGCGCTCTTGCAACGTGAGCCCTGAGGCAGAAGGACTGGTATGGAGCTGTTTTGCTGTGGCGGCGTTTACAATTGCTTAATTGTGCTCGACTCATTATATTGCTGCCAAGTGAAAGGAGAAAAGGAGCGTCGCATTTCCAGTGGAACACAGAGCATTTACTTTACCCCTGCCATTTGCACAAACTTTGTCCATGGGCGAAAAGGTAAAAAGGATGCCTTTCGCTTTAAACTGCAGGAGACTTCACCTACCGACGTGCAAGTCACGTGACAATCAGCTGGGCTCATTAGCACACCCACGGCGCCCTTGCGGCGTAAGACCTGAGGCAGAAGGGCTGGTGTGGAGCTGTTTTGCTGTGGCGGCATTTACAATTGCTTAATTGTGCTCGACTAATTATATTGCTGCCAAGTGAAAGGAGAAAAGGAGTGTTGCATTTCCAGTGGAACACAGAGCATTTACTTTACCACTGCCGTTTGCACGAACCTTGTCCAAGGCGAAAAGGTGAAAAGGACGCCTTTCGCTTTAAACTGCAGGAGACTTCACCTACCGACGCGCAAGTCACGTGGCAATCAGCGGGGCTCATTAGCACCCCCACGGCCCCCTTGCGGCGTAAGCCCTGAGGCAGAAGGGTTGGTGTGGAGCTGTTTTGCTGTGGCGGCGTTTACAATTGCTTAATTGTGCTCGACTCATTATATTGCTACCAAGTGAAAGGAGAAAAGGAGCGTCGCCTTTCCAGTGGAACACAGATCATTTACTTTACCCCTGCCATTTTCACAAACTTTGTCCATGGGCGAAATGGTGAAAAGGATGCCTTTCGCTTTAAACTGCAGGAGACTTTACCTACCGACATGCAAGTCACGTGGCAATCAGCTGGGCTCATTAGCCCACCCACGGCGCCCTTGCGGCGTAAGCCCTTAGGCAGAAGGACTGGTGTGGAGCTGTTTTGCTGTGGCGGCGTTTACAATTGCTTAATTGTGCTCGACTCCTTGTATTGCTGCCAAGTGAAAGGAGAAAAGGAGCGTCGCATTTCCAGTGGAACACAGAGCATTTACTTTACCCCTGCCATTTGCACAAACTTTGTCCATGGGCGAAAAGGTGAAAAGGATGCCTTTTGCTGTAAACTGCAGGAGACTTCACCTACCGACGTGCAAGTCACGTGGCAATCAGCTGGGCTCATTAGCACACCCACTGCGCCCTTGCGGCGTAAGCCATGAGGCAGAAGGGCTGGTGTGGAGCTGTTTTGCTGTGGCGGCATTTAAAATTGCTTAATTGTGCTCGACTCATTATATTGCTGCCAAGTGAAAGGAGAAAAGGAGCGTTGCATTTCCAGTGGAACACAGAGCATTTACTTTACCCCTGCCGTTTGCACGAACCTTGTCCAAGGCGAAAAGGTGAAAAGGACGCCTTTCGCTTTAAACTGCAGGAGACTTCACCTACCGACGCGCAAGTCACGTGGCAATCAGCGGGGCTCATTAGCACCCCCACGGCGCCCTTGCGGCGTAAACCCTGAGGCAGAAGGGCTGGTGTGGAGCTGTTTTGCTGTGGCGGCATTTACAATTGCTTAATTGTGCTCGATTCATTATATTGCTGCCAAGTGAAAGGAGAAAAGGAGCATCGCATTTCCAGTGGAACACAGAGCATTTACTTTACCCCTGCCGTTTGTACAAACTTTTTCCAAGGCGAAAAGGTGAAAAGGACGCCTTTTGCTTTAAGTTGCAGGAGACGTCACCTACCGAAGTGCAAGTCACGTGGCAATCCGCTGGGCTCATTAGCAGACCCACGGCGCCCTTGCGGCGTAAGCCATGAGGCAGAAGGGCTGGTGTGGAGCTGTTTTGCTGTGGCGGCATTTACAATTGCTTAATTGTGCTCGACTCATTATATTGCTGCCAAGTGAAAGGAGAAAAGGAGCGTTGCATTTCCAGTGGAACACAGAGCATTTACTTTACCCCTGCCGTTTGCAAGAACCTTGTCCAAGGCGAAAAGGTGAAAAGGACGCCTTTCACTTTAAACTGCAGGAGACTTCACCTACCGACGCGCAAG
Source organism: Ambystoma mexicanum (assembly GCF_040938575.1). Taxonomy (NCBI): domain Eukaryota; kingdom Metazoa; phylum Chordata; class Amphibia; order Caudata; family Ambystomatidae; genus Ambystoma; species Ambystoma mexicanum. Next base: position 565,864,028 of record NC_090933.1, read on the forward strand.
TCACGTGGCAATCAGCTGGGCTCATTAGCACACCCACTGTGCTCTTGCGGCGTGAGCCCTGAGGCAGAAGGACTGGTGTGGAGCTGTTTTGCTGTGGCGGCGTTTACAATTGCTTAATTGTGCTCGACTAATTATATTGCTGCCAAGTGAAAGGAGAAAAGGAGCGATGCATTTCCAGTGGAACACAGAGCATTTACTTTATCCCTGCCATTTGCACGAACCTTGTCCAAGGCGAAAAGGTGAAAAGGACGCCTTTCGCTTTAAACTGCAGGAGACTTCACCTACTGACGCGCAAGTCACGTGGCTATCAGCGGGGCTCATTAGCACCCCCACGGCGCCCTTGCGGCGTAAGACCTGAGGCAGAAGGGCTAGTGTGGAGCTGTTTTGCTGTGGCAGCGTTTACAATTGCTTAATTGTGCTCGACTCATTATATTGCTACCAAGTGAAAGGAGAAAAGGAGCGTCGCATTTCCAGTGGAACACAGAGCATTTACTTTACCCCTGCCATTTGCACAAACTTTGTCCATGGGCGAAATGGTGAAAAGGATGCCTTTCGCTTTAAACTGCAGGAGACTTCACCTACCGACGTGCAAGTCACATGACAATCAGCTGCGATCATTAGCACACCCACTGCGCCCTTGCGGCGTAAGCCCTGAGGCAGAATGGCTGGTGTGGAGCTGTTTTGCTCTGGCGGCATTTACAATAGCTTAATTGTGCTCGACTCATTATATTGCTACCAAGTGAAAGGAGAAAAGGAGCGTCGCATTTCCAGTGGAACACAGAGCATTTACTTTACCCCTGCCATTTGCACAAACTTTGTCCATGGGCGAAAAGGTGAAAAGGATGCCTTTCGCTTTAAACTGCAGGAGACTTCACTTACCGACGTGCAAGTCATGTGGCAATCAGCTGGACTCATTAGCCCACCCACTGCGCTCTTGCAGCGTGAGCCCTGAGGCAGAAGGACTGGTATGGAGCTGTTTTGCTGTGGCGGCGTTTACAATTGCTTAATTGTGCTCAACTCATTATATTGCTGCCAAGTGAAAGGAGAAAAGGAGCGTCGCATTTCCAGTGGAACACAGAGCATTTACTTTACCCCTGCCATTTGCACAAACTTTGTCCATGGGCGAAAAGGTAAAAAGGATGCCTTTCGCTTTAAACTGCAGGAGACTTCACCTACCGACGTGCAAGTCACGTGACAATCAGCTGGGCTCATTAGCACACCCACGGCGCCCTTGCGGCGTAAGACCTGAGGCAGAAGGGCTGGTGTGGAGCTGTTTTGCTGTGGCGGCATTTACAATTGCTTAATTGTGCTCGACTAATTATATTGCTGCCAAGTGAAAGGAGAAAAGGAGCGTTGCATTTCCAGTGGAACACAGAGCATTTACTTTACCCCTGCCGTTTGCACGAACCTTGTCCAAGGCGAAAAGGTGAAAAGGACGCCTTTCGCTTTAAACTGCAGGAGACTTCACCTACTGACGCGCAAGTCACGTGGCAATCAGCGGGGCTCACTAGCACCCCCACAGCACCCTTGCGGCGTAAGACCTGAGGCAGAAGGGCTGGTGTGGAGCTGTTTTGCTGTGGCGGCGTTTACAATTGCTTAATTGTGCTCGACTCATTATATTGCTACCAAGTGAAAGGAGAAAAGGAGCGTCGCATTTCCAGTGGAACACAGAGCATTTACTTTACCCCTGCCATTCGCACAAACGTTGTCCATGGGTGAAATGGTGAAAAGGATGCCTTTCGCTTTAAACTGCAGGAGACTTTACCTACCGACGTGCAAGTCACGTGGCAATCAGCTGGGCTCATTAGCCCACCCACGGCGCCCTTGCGGCTTAAGCCCTTAGGCAGAAGGACTGGTGTGGAGCTGTTTTGCTATGGCGGCGTTTACAATTGCTTAATTGTGCTCGACTCCTTATATTGCTGCCAAGTGAAAGGAGAAAAGGAGCGTCGCATTTCCAGTGGAACACAGAGCATTTACTTTACCCCTGCCATTTGCACAAACTTTGTCCATGGGCGAAAATGTGAAAAGGATGCCTTTCGCTTTAAACTGCAGGAGACTTCACTTACCGACGTGCAAGTCATGTGGCAATCAGCTGGACTCATTAGCCCACCCACGGCGCTCTTGCAGCGTGAGCCCTGAGGCAGAAGGACTGGTATGGAGCTGTTTTGCTGTGGCGGCGTTTACAATTGCTTAATTGTGCTCGACGCATTATATTGCTGCCAAGTGAAATGAGAAAAGGAGCGTTGCATTTCCAGTGGAACACAGAGCATTTACTTTACCCCTGCCATTTGCACAAACTTTGTCTATGGGTGAAAAGGTAAAAAGGATGCCTTTCGCTTTAAACTGCAGGAGACTTCACCTACCGACGTGCAAGTCACGTGACAATCAGCTGGGCTCATTAGCACACCCACGGCGCCCTTGCGGCGTAAGACCTGAGGCAGAAGGGCTGGTGTGGAGCTGTTTTGCTGTGGCGGCATTTACAATTGCTTAATTGTGCTCGACTAATTATATTGCTGCCAAGTGAAAGGAGAAAAGGAGTGTTGCATTTCCAGTGGAACACAGAGCATTTACTTTACCCCTGCCATTTGCACAAACTTTGTCCATGGGCGAAATGGTGAAAAGGATGCCTTTCGCTTTAAACTGCAGGAGACTTTACCTACCGACATGCAAGTCACGTGGCAATCAGCTGGGCTCATTAGCCCACCCACGGCGCCCTTGCGGCGTAAGCCCTTAGGCAGAAGGACTGGTGTGGAGCTGTTTTGCTGTGGCGGCGTTTACAATTGCTTAATTGTGCTCGACTCCTTATATTGCTGCCAAGTGAAAGGAGAAAAGGAGCGTCGCCTTTCCAGTGGAACACAGAGCATTTACTTTACCCCTGCCATTTTCACAAACTTTGTCCATGGGCGAAATGGTGAAAAGGATGCCTTTCGCTTTAAACTGCAGGAGACTTTACCTACCGACATGCAAGTCACGTGGCAATCAGCTGGGCTCATTAGCCCACCCACGGCGCCCTTGCGGCGTAAGCCCTTAGGCAGAAGGACTGGTGTGGAGCTGTTTTGCTGTGGCGGCGTTTACAATTGCTTAATTGTGCTCGACTCCTTGTATTGCTGCCAAGTGAAAGGAGAAAAGGAGCGTCGCATTTCCAGTGGAACACAGAGCATTTACTTTACCCCTGCCATTTGCACAAACTTTGTCCATGGGCGAAAAGGTGAAAAGGATGCCTTTTGCTGTAAACTGCAGGAGACTTTACCTACCGACGTGCAAGTCACGTGGCAATCAGCTGGGCTCATTAGCACACCCACTGCGCCCTTGCGGCGTAAGCCATGAGGCAGAAGGGCTGGTGTGGAGCTGTTTTGCTGTGGCGGCATTTACAATTGCTTAATTGTGCTAGACTCATTATATTGCTGCCAAGTGAAAGGAGAAAAGGAGCGTTGCATTTCCAGTGGAACACAGAGCCTTTACTTTACCCCTGCCGTTTGCACAAACCTTGTCCAAGGCGAAAAGGTGAAAAGGACGCCTTTCGCTTTAAACTGCAGGAGACTTCACCTACTGACGCGCAAGTCACGTGGCTATCAGCGGGGCTCATTAGCACCCCCACGGCACCCCTGCGGCGTAAGACCTGAGGCAGAAGGGCTGGTGTGGAGCTGTTTTGCTGTGGCAGCGTTTACAATTGCTTAGTTGTGCTCGACTCATTATATTGCTACCAAGTGAAAGGAGAAAAGGAGCGTCGCATTTCCAGTGGAACACAGAGCATTTACTTTACCCCTGCCATTTGCACAAACTTTGTCCATGGGCGAAATGGTGAAAAGGATGCCTTTCGCTTTAAACTGCAGGAGACTTCACCTACCGACGTGCAAGTCACATGACAATCAGCTGCGATCATTAGCACACCCACTGCGCCCTTGCGGCGTAAGCCCTGAGGCAGAATGGCTGGTGTGCAGCTGTTTTGCTGTGGCGGCATTTACAATAGCTTAATTGTGCTCGACTCATTATATTGCTACCAAGTGAAAGGAGAAAAGGAGCGTCGCATTTCCAGTGGAACACAGAGCATTTACTTTACCCCTGCCATTTGCACAAACTTTGTCCATGGGCGAAAAGGTGAAAAGGATGCCTTTCGCTTTAAACTGCAGGAGACTTCACTTACCGACGTGCAAGTCATGTGGCAATCAGCTGGACTCATTAGCCCACCCACGGCACTCTTGCAACGTGAGCCCTGAGGCAGAAGGACTGGTATGGAGCTGTTTTGCTGTGGCGGCGTTTACAATTGCTTAATTGTGCTCGACTCATTATATTGCTGCCAAGTGAAAGGAGAAAAGGAGCGTCGCATTTCCAGTGGAACACAGAGCATTTACTTTACCCCTGCCATTTGCACAAACTTTGTCCATGGGCGAAAAGGTAAAAAGGATGCCTTTCGCTTTAAACTGCAGGAGACTTCACCTACCGACGTGCAAGTCACGTGACAATCAGCTGGGCTCATTAGCACACCCACGGCGCCCTTGCGGCGTAAGACCTGAGGCAGAAGGGCTGGTGTGGAGCTGTTTTGCTGTGGCGGCATTTAAAATTGTTTAATTGTGCTCGACTAATTATATTGCTGCCAAGTGAAAGGAGAAAAGGAGTGTTGCATTTCCAGTGGAACACAGAGCATTTACTTTACCACTGCCGTTTGCACGAACCTTGTCCAAGGCGAAAAGGTGAAAAGGACGCCTTTCGCTTTAAACTGCAGGAGACTTCACCTACCGACGCGCAAGTCACGTGGCAATCAGCGGGGCTCATTAGCACCCCCACGGCGCCCTTGCGGCGTAAGCCCTGAGGCAGAAGGGCTGGTGTGGAGCTTTTTTGCTGTGGCAGCGTTTACAATTGCTTAATTGTGCTCGACTCATTATATTGCTACCATGTGAAAGGAGAAAAGGAGCGTCGCCTTTCCAGTGGAACACAGATCATTTACTTTACCCCTGCCATTTTCACAAACTTTGTCCATGGGCGAAATGGTGAAAAGGATGCCTTTCGCTTTAAACTGCAGGAGACTTTACCTACCGACATGCAAGTCACGTGGCAATCAGCTGGGCTCATTAGCCCACCCACGGCGCCCTTGCGGCGTAAGCCCTTAGGCAGAAGGACTGGTGTGGAGCTGTTTTGCTGTGGCGGCGTTTACAATTGCTTAATTGTGCTCGACTCCTTGTATTGCTGCCAAGTGAAAGGAGAAAAGGAGCGTCGCATTTCCAGTGGAACACAGAGCATTTACTTTACCCCTGCCATTTGCACAAACTTTGTCCATGGGCGAAAAGGTGAAAAGGATGCCTTTTGCTGTAAACTGCAGGAGACTTCACCTACCGACGTGCAAGTCACGTGGCAATCAGCTGGGCTCATTAGCACACCCACTGCGCCCTTGCGGCGTAAGCCATGAGGCAGAAGGGCTGGTGTGGAGCTGTTTTGCTGTGGCGGCATTTAAAATTGCTTAATTGTGCTCGACTCATTATATTGCTGCCAAGTGAAAGGAGAAAAGGAGCGTTGCATTTCCAGTGGAACACAGAGCATTTACTTTACCCCTGCCGTTTGCACGAACCTTGTCCAAGGCGAACAGGTGAAAAGGACGCCTTTCGCTTTAAACTGCAGGAGACTTCACCTACCGACGCGCAAGTCACGTGGCAATCAGCGGGGCTCATTAGCACCCCCACGGCGCCCTTGCGGCGTAAACCCTGAGGCAGAAGGGCTGGTGTGGAGCTGTTTTGCTGTGGCGGCATTTACAATTGCTTAATTGTGCTCGATTCATTATATTGCTGCCAAGTGAAAGGAGAAAAGGAGCATCGCATTTCCAGTGGAACACAGAGCATTTACTTTACCCCTGCCGTTTGTACAAACTTTTTCCAAGGCGAAAAGGTGAAAAGGACGCCTTTTGCTTTAAGTTGCAGGAGACGTCACCTACCGAAGTGCAAGTCACGTGGCAATCCGCTGGGCTCATTAGCACACCCACGGCGCCCTTGCGGCGTAAGCCATGAGGCAGAAGGGCTGGTGTGGAGCTGTTTTGCTGTGGCGGCATTTACAATTGCTTAATTGTGCTCGACTCATTATATTGCTGCCAAGTGAAAGGAGAAAAGGAGCGTTGCATTTCCAGTGGAACACAGAGCATTTACTTTACCCCTGCCGTTTGCACGAACCTTGTCCAAGGCGAAAAGGTGAAAAGGACGCCTTTCACTTTAAACTGCAGGAGACTTCACCTACCGACGCGCAAGTCACGTGGCAATCAGCTGGGCTCATTAGCACACCCACTGTGCTCTTGCGGCGTGAGCCCTGAGGCAGAAGGACTGGTGTGGAGCTGTTTTGCTGTGGCGGCGTTTACAATTGCTTAATTGTGCTCAACTAATTATATTGCTGCCAAGTGAAAGGAGAAAAGGAGCGATGCATTTCCAGTGGAACACAGAGCATTTACTTTATCCCTGCCATTTGCACGAACCTTGTCCAAGGCGAAAAGGTGAAAAGGACGCCTTTCGCTTTAAACTGCAGGAGACTTCACCTACTGACGCGCAAGTCACGTGGCTATCAGCGGGGCTCATTAGCACCCCCACGGCGCCCTTGCGGCGTAAGACCTGAGGCAGAAGGGCTTGTGTGGAGCTGTTTTGCTGTGGCGGCGTTTACAATTGCTTAATTGTGCTCGACTCATTATATTGCTACCAAGTGAAAGGAGAAAAGGAGCGTCGCATTTCCAGTGGAACACAGAGCATTTACTTTACCCCTGCCATTTGCACAAACTTTGTCCATGGGCGAAAAGGTGAAAAGGATGCCTTTCGCTTTAAACTGCAGGAGACTTCACTTACCGACGTGCAAGTCATGTGGCAATCAGCTGGACTCATTAGCCCACCCACTGCGCTCTTGCAGCGTGAGCCCTGAGGCAGAAGGACTGGTATGGAGCTGTTTTGCTGTGGCGGCGTTTACAATTGCCTAATTGTGCTCAACTCATTATATTGCTGCCAAGTGAAAGGAGAAAAGGAGCGTCGCATTTCCAGTGGAACACAGAGCATTTACTTTACCCCTGCCATTTGCACAAACTTTGTCCATGGGCGAAAAGGTAAAAAGGATGCCTTTCGCTTTAAACTGCAGGAGACTTCACCTACCGACGTGCAAGTCACGTGACAATCAGCTGGGCTCATTAGCACACCCACGGCGCACTTGCGGCATAAGCCCTGAGGCAGAAGGGCTGTTGTGGAGCTGTTTTGCTGTGGCGGCATTTACAATTGCTTAATTGTGCTCGACTAATTATATTGCTGCCAAGTGAAAGGAGAAAAGGAGCGTTGCATTTCCAGTGGAACACAGAGCATTTACTTTACCCCTGCCGTTTGCACGAACCTTGTCCAAGGCGAAAAGGTGAAAAGGACGCCTTTCGCTTTAAACTGCAGGAGACTTCACCTACTGACGCGCAAGTCACGTGGCAATCAGCGGGGCTCACTAGCACCCCCACAGCACCCTTGCGGCGTAAGACCTGAGGCAGAAGGGCTGGTGTGGAGCTGTTTTGCTGTGGCGGCGTTTACAATTGCTTAATTGTGCTCGACTCATTATATTGCTGCCAAGTGAAAGGAGAAAAGGAGCGTCGCATTTCCAGTGGAACACAGAGCATTTACTTTACCCCTGCCATTTGCACAAACTTTGTCCATGGGCGAAAAGGTAAAAAGGATGCCTTTCGCTTTAAACTGCAGGAGACTTCACCTACCGACGTGCAAGTCACGTGACAATCAGCTGGGCTCATTAGCACACCCACGGCGCCCTTGCGGCGTAAGACCTGAGGCAGAAGGGCTGGTGTGGAGCTGTTTTGCTGTGGCGGCATTTACAATTGCTTAATTGTGCTCGACTAATTATATTGCTGCTAAGTGAAAGGAGAAAAGGAGTGTTGCATTTCCAGTGGAACACAGAGCATTTACTTTACCACTGCCGTTTGCACGAACCTTGTCCAAGGCGAAAAGGTGAAAAGGACGCCTTTCGCTTTAAACTGCAGGAGACTTCACCTACCGACGCGCAAGTCACGTGGCAATAAGCGGGGCTCATTAGCACCCCCACGGCGCCCTTGCGGCGTAAGCCCTGAGGCAGAAAAGCTGGTGTGGAGCTGTTTTGCTGTGGCGGCATTTACAATTGCTTAATTGTGCTCGATTCATTATATTGCTGCCAAGTGAAAGGAGAAAAGGAGCGTCGCATTTCCAGTGGAACACAGAGCATTTACTTTACCCCTGCCGTTTGTACAAACTTTGTCCAAGGCGAAAAGGTGAAAAGGACGCCTTTTGCTTTAAGTTGCAGGAGACTTCACCTACCGACGCGCAAGTCACGTGGCAATAAGCGGGGCTCATTAGCACCCCCACGGCGCCCTTGCGGCGTAAGCCCTGAAGCAGAAAAGCTGGTGTGGAGCTGTTTTGCTGTGGCGGCATTTACAATTGCTTAATTGTGCTCGATTCATTATATTGCTGCCAAGTGAAAGGAGAAAAGGAGCGTCGCATTTCCAGTGGAACACAGAGCATTTACTTTACCCCTGCCGTTTGTACAAACTTTGTCCAAGGCGAAAAGGTGAAAAGGACGCCTTTTGCTTTAAGTTGCAGGAGACGTCACCTACTGAATCGCAAGTCACGTGGCAATCAGCGGGGCTCATTAGCACCCCCAAGGCGCCCTTGCGGCGTAAGCCCTGAGGCAGAAGGGCTGGTGTGGAGCTGTTTTGCTGTGGCGGCGTTTACAATTGCTTAATTGTGCTCGATTCATTATATTGCTGCCAAGTGAAAGGAGAAAAGGAGCGTCGCATTTCCAGTGGACCACAGAGCATTTACTTTACCCCTGCCGTTTGCACAAACTTTGTCCAAGGCGAAAAGGTGAAAAGGACGCCTTTTGCTTTAAGTTGCAGGAGATGTCACCTACAGAAGCGCAAGTCACGTGGCAATCAGCTGGGCTCATTAGCACACCCACTGTGCTCTTGCGGCGTGAGCCCTGAAGCAGAAGGACTGGTGTGGAGCTGTTTTGCTGTGGCGGCGTTTACAATTGCTTAATTGTGCTCGACTAATTATATTGCTGCCAAGTGAAAGGAGAAAAGGAGCGATGCATTTCCAGTGGAACACAGAGCATTTACTTTACCCCTGCCATTTGCACAAACTTTGTCCATGGGCGAAAAGGTGAAAAGGATGCCTTTCGCTTTAAACTGCAGGAGACTTTACCTACCGACTTGCAAGTCAAGTTGCAATCAGCAGGGCTCAATAGCCCACCCACGGCGCCCTTGCGGCTTAAGCCCTTAGGCAGAAGGACTGGTGTGGAGCTGTTTTGCTGTGGCGGCGTTTACAATTGCTTAATTGTGCTCGACTCCTTATATTGCTGCCAAGTGAAAGGAGAAAAGGAGCGTCGCATTTCCAGTGGAACACAGAGCATTTACTTTACCCCTGCCATTTGCACAAACTTTGTCCATGGGCGAAAAGGTGAAAAGGATGCCTTTCGCTTTAAACTGCAGGAGACTTCACCTACCGACGTGCAAGTCACATGACAATCAGCTGCGATCATTAGCACACCCACTGCGCCCTTGCGGCGTAAGCCCTGAGGCAGAAGGGCTGGTGTGGAGCTGTTTTGCTGTGGCGGCATTTACAATAGCTTAATTGTGCTCGACTCATTATATTGCTACCAAGTGAAAGGAGAAAAGGAGCGTCGCATTTCCAGTGGAACACAGAGCATTTACTTTACCCCTGCCATTTGCACAAACTTTGTCCTTCGGCGAAAAGGTGAAAAGGATGCCTTTCGCTTTAAACTGCTGGAGACTTCACTTACCGACGTGCAAGTCATGTGGCAATCAGCTGGACTCATTAGCCCACCCACGGCACTGTTGCAGCGTGAGCCCTGAGGCAGAAGGACTGGTGTGGAGCTGTTTTGCTGTGGCGGCGTTTACAATTGCTTAATTGTGCTCGACTCATTATATTGCTGCCAAGTGAAAGGAGAAAAGGAGCGTCGCATTTCCAGTGGAACACAGAGCATTTACTTTACCCCTGCCATTTGCACAAACTTTGTCCATGGGCGAAAAGGTAAAAAGGATGCCTTTCGCTTTAAACTGCAGGAGACTTCACCTACCGACGTGCAAGTCACGTGACAATCAGCTGGGCTCATTAGCACACCCACGGCGCCCTTGCGGCGTAAGCCCTGAGGCAGAAGGGCTGGTGTGGAGCTGTTTTGCTGTGGCGGCATTTACAATTGCTTAATTGTGCTCGACCAATTATATTGCTGCCAAGTGAAAGGAGAAAAGGAGTGTTGCATTTCCAGTGGAACACAGAGCATTTACTTTACCACTGCCGTTTGCACGAACCTTGTCCAAGGCGAAAAGGTGAAAAGGACGCCTTTCGCTTTAAACTGCAGGAGACTTCACCTACCGACGCGCAAGTCACGTGGCAATCAGCGGGGCTCATTAGCACCCCCACAGCGCCCTTGCGGCGTAAGACCTGAGGCAGAAGGGCTGGTGTGGAGCAGTTTTGCTGTGGCGGCGTTTACAATTGCTTAATTGTGCTCGACTCATTATATTGCTACCAAGTGAAAGGAGAAAAGGAGTGTCGCATTTCCAGTGGAACACAGAGCATTTACTTTACCTCTGCCATTTGCACAAACTTTGTCCATGGGCGAAATGGTGAAAAGGATGCCTTTCGCTTTAAACTGCAGGAGACTTTACCTACCGACATGCAAGTCACGTGGCAATCAGCTGGGGTCATTAGCCCACCCACGGCGCCCTTGCGGCGTAAGCCCTTAGGCAGAAGGACTGGTGTGGAGCTGTTTTGCTGTGGCGGCGTTTACAATTGCTTAATTGTGCTCGACTCCTTATATTGCTGCCAAGTGAAAGGAGAAAAGGAGCGTCGCATTTCCAGTGGAACACAGAGCATTTACTTTACCCCTGCCATTTGCACAAACTTTGTCCATGGGCGAAAAGGTGAAAAGGATGCCTTTCGCTTTAAACTGCAGGAGACTTTACCTACCGACATGCAAGTCACGTGGCAATCAGCTGGGCTCATTAGCCCACCCACGGCGCCCTTGCGGCGTAAGCCCTTAGGCAGAAGGACTGGTGTGGAGCTGTTTTGCTGTGGCGGCGTTTACAATTGCTTAATTGTGCTCGACTCCTTATATTGCTGCCAAGTGAAAGGAGAAAAGGAGCGTCGCATTTCCAGTGGAACACAGAGCATTTACTTTACCCCTGCCATTTGCACAAACTTTGTCCATGGGCGAAAAGGTGAAAAGGATGCCTTTTGCTGTAAACTGCAGGAGACTTCACCTTCCGACGTGCAAGTCACGTGGCAATCAGCTGGGCTCATTAGCACACCCACTGCGCCCTTGCGGCGTAAGCCATGAGGCAGAAGGGCTGGTGTGGAGCTGTTTTGCTGTGGCGGCATTTACAATTGCTTAATTGTGCTAGACTCATTATATTGCTGCCAAGTGAAAGGAGAAAAGGAGCGTTGCATTTCCAGTGGAACACAGAGCCTTTACTTTACCCCTGCCGTTTGCACAAACCTTGTCCAAGGCGAAAAGGTGAAAAGGACGCCTTTCGCTTTAAACTGCAGGAGACTTCACCTACTGACGCGCAAGTCACGTGGCTATCAGCTGGGCTCATTAGCACCCCCACGGCGCCCCTGCGGTGTAAGACCTGAGGCAGAAGGGCTGGTGTGGAGCTGTTTTGCTGTGGCAGCGTTTACAATTGCTTAATTGTGCTTGACTCATTATATTGCTACCAAGTGAAAGGAGAAAAGGAGCGTCGCATTTCCAGTGGAACACAGAGCATTTACTTTACCCCTGCCATTTGCACAAACTTTGTCCATGGGCGAAATGGTGAAAAGGATGCCTTTCGCTTTAAACTGCAGGAGACTTCACCTACCGACGTGCAAGTCACATGACAATCAGCTGCGATCATTAGCACACCCACTGCGCCCTTGCGGCGTAAGCCCTGAGGCAGAATGGCTGGTGTGCAGCTGTTTTGCTGTGGCGGCATTTACAATAGCTTAATTGTGCTCGACTCATTATATTGCTACCAAGTGAAAGGAGAAAAGGAGCGTCGCATTTCCAGTGGAACACAGAGCATTTACTTTACCCCTGCCATTTGCACAAACTTTGTCCATGGGCGAAAAGGTGAAAAGGATGCCTTTCGCTTTAAACTGCAGGAGACTTCACTTACCGACGTGCAAGTCATGTGGCAATCAGCTGGACTCATTAGCCCACCCACGGCGCTCTTGCAACGTGAGCCCTGAGGCAGAAGGACTGGTATGGAGCTGTTTTGCTGTGGCGGCGTTTACAATTGCTTAATTGTGCTCGACTCATTATATTGCTGCCAAGTGAAAGGAGAAAAGGAGCGTCGCATTTCCAGTGGAACACAGAGCATTTACTTTACCCCTGCCATTTGCACAAACTTTGTCCATGGGCGAAAAGGTAAAAAGGATGCCTTTCGCTTTAAACTGCAGGAGACTTCACCTACCGACGTGCAAGTCACGTGACAATCAGCTGGGCTCATTAGCACACCCACGGCGCCCTTGCGGCGTAAGACCTGAGGCAGAAGGGCTGGTGTGGAGCTGTTTTGCTGTGGCGGCATTTACAATTGCTTAATTGTGCTCGACTAATTATATTGCTGCCAAGTGAAAGGAGAAAAGGAGTGTTGCATTTCCAGTGGAACACAGAGCATTTACTTTACCACTGCCGTTTGCACGAACCTTGTCCAAGGCGAAAAGGTGAAAAGGACGCCTTTCGCTTTAAACTGCAGGAGACTTCACCTACCGACGCGCAAGTCACGTGGCAATCAGCGGGGCTCATTAGCACCCCCACGGCCCCCTTGCGGCGTAAGCCCTGAGGCAGAAGGGTTGGTGTGGAGCTGTTTTGCTGTGGCGGCGTTTACAATTGCTTAATTGTGCTCGACTCATTATATTGCTACCAAGTGAAAGGAGAAAAGGAGCGTCGCCTTTCCAGTGGAACACAGATCATTTACTTTACCCCTGCCATTTTCACAAACTTTGTCCATGGGCGAAATGGTGAAAAGGATGCCTTTCGCTTTAAACTGCAGGAGACTTTACCTACCGACATGCAAGTCACGTGGCAATCAGCTGGGCTCATTAGCCCACCCACGGCGCCCTTGCGGCGTAAGCCCTTAGGCAGAAGGACTGGTGTGGAGCTGTTTTGCTGTGGCGGCGTTTACAATTGCTTAATTGTGCTCGACTCCTTGTATTGCTGCCAAGTGAAAGGAGAAAAGGAGCGTCGCATTTCCAGTGGAACACAGAGCATTTACTTTACCCCTGCCATTTGCACAAACTTTGTCCATGGGCGAAAAGGTGAAAAGGATGCCTTTTGCTGTAAACTGCAGGAGACTTCACCTACCGACGTGCAAGTCACGTGGCAATCAGCTGGGCTCATTAGCACACCCACTGCGCCCTTGCGGCGTAAGCCATGAGGCAGAAGGGCTGGTGTGGAGCTGTTTTGCTGTGGCGGCATTTAAAATTGCTTAATTGTGCTCGACTCATTATATTGCTGCCAAGTGAAAGGAGAAAAGGAGCGTTGCATTTCCAGTGGAACACAGAGCATTTACTTTACCCCTGCCGTTTGCACGAACCTTGTCCAAGGCGAAAAGGTGAAAAGGACGCCTTTCGCTTTAAACTGCAGGAGACTTCACCTACCGACGCGCAAGTCACGTGGCAATCAGCGGGGCTCATTAGCACCCCCACGGCGCCCTTGCGGCGTAAACCCTGAGGCAGAAGGGCTGGTGTGGAGCTGTTTTGCTGTGGCGGCATTTACAATTGCTTAATTGTGCTCGATTCATTATATTGCTGCCAAGTGAAAGGAGAAAAGGAGCATCGCATTTCCAGTGGAACACAGAGCATTTACTTTACCCCTGCCGTTTGTACAAACTTTTTCCAAGGCGAAAAGGTGAAAAGGACGCCTTTTGCTTTAAGTTGCAGGAGACGTCACCTACCGAAGTGCAAGTCACGTGGCAATCCGCTGGGCTCATTAGCAGACCCACGGCGCCCTTGCGGCGTAAGCCATGAGGCAGAAGGGCTGGTGTGGAGCTGTTTTGCTGTGGCGGCATTTACAATTGCTTAATTGTGCTCGACTCATTATATTGCTGCCAAGTGAAAGGAGAAAAGGAGCGTTGCATTTCCAGTGGAACACAGAGCATTTACTTTACCCCTGCCGTTTGCAAGAACCTTGTCCAAGGCGAAAAGGTGAAAAGGACGCCTTTCACTTTAAACTGCAGGAGACTTCACCTACCGACGCGCAAGTCACGTGGCAATCAGCTGGGCTCATTAGCACACCCACTGTGCTCTTGCGGCGTGAGCCCTGAGGCAGAAGGACTGGTGTGGAGCTGTTTTGCTGTGGCGGCGTTTACAATTGCTTAATTGTGCTCGGCTAATTATATTGCTGCCAAGTGAAAGGAGAAAAGGAGCGATGCATTTCCAGTGGAACACAGAGCATTTACTTTATCCCTGCCATTTGCACGAACCTTGTCCAAGGCGAAAAGGTGAAAAGGACGCCTTTCGCTTTAAACTGCAGGAGACTTCACCTACTGACGCGCAAGTCACGTGGCTATCAGCGGGGCTCATTAGCACCCCCACGGCGCCCTTGCGGCGTAAGACCTGAGGCAGAAGGGCTAGTGTGGAGCTGTTTTGCTGTGGCAGCGTTTACAATTGCTTAATTGTGCTCGACTCATTATATTGCTACCAAGTGAAAGGAGAAAAGGAGCGTCGCATTTCCAGTGGAACACAGAGCATTTACTTTACCCCTGCCATTTGCACAAACTTTGTCCATGGGCGAAATGGGGAAAAGGATGCCTTTCGCTTTAAACTGCAGGAGACTTCACCTACCGACGTGCAAGTCACATGACAATCAGCTGCGATCATTAGCACACCCACTGCGCCCTTGCGGCGTAAGCCCTGAGGCAGAATGGCTGGTGTGGAGCTGTTTTGCTCTGGCGGCATTTACAATAGCTTAATTGTGCTCGACTCATTATATTGCTACCAAGTGAAAGGAGAAAAGGAGCGTCGCATTTCCAGTGGAACACAGAGCATTTACTTTACCCCTGCCATTTGCACAAACTTTGTCCATGGGCGAAAAGGTGAAAAGGATGCCTTTCGCTTTAAACTGCAGGAGACTTCACTTACCGACGTGCAAGTCATGTGGCAATCAGCTGGACTCATTAGCCCACCCACTGCGCTCTTGCAGCGTGAGCCCTGAGGCAGAAGGACTGGTATGGAGCTGTTTTGCTGTGGCGGCGTTTACAATTGCTTAATTGTGCTCAACTCATTATATTGCTGCCAAGTGAAAGGAGAAAAGGAGCGTCGCATTTCCAGTGGAACACAGAGCATTTACTTTACCCCTGCCATTTGCACAAACTTTGTCCATGGGCGAAAAGGTAAAAAGGATGCCTTTCGCTTTAAACTGCAGGAGACTTCACCTACCGACGTGCAAGTCACGTGACAATCAGCTGGGCTCATTAGCACACCCACGGCGCCCTTGCGGCGTAAGACCTGAGGCAGAAGGGCTGGTGTGGAGCTGTTTTGCTGTGGCGGCATTTACAATTGCTTAATTGTGCTCGACTAATTATATTGCTGCCAAGTGAAAGGAGAAAAGGAGCGTTGCATTTCCAGTGGAACACAGAGCATTTACTTTACCCCTGCCGTTTGCACGAACCTTGTCCAAGGCGAAAAGGTGAAAAGGACGCCTTTCGCTTTAAACTGCAGGAGACTTCACCTACTGACGCGCAAGTCACGTGGCAATCAGCGGGGCTCACTAGCACCCCCACAGCACCCTTGCGGCGTAAGACCTGAGGCAGAAGGGCTGGTGTGGAGCTGTTTTGCTGTGGCGGCGTTTACAATTGCTTAATTGTGCTCGACTCATTATATTGCTACCAAGTGAAAGGAGAAAAGGAGCGTCGCATTTCCAGTGGAACACAGAGCATTTACTTTACCCCTGCCATTCGCACAAACGTTGTCCATGGGTGAAATGGTGAAAAGGATGCCTTTCGCTTTAAACTGCAGGAGACTTTACCTACCGACGTGCAAGTCACGTGGCAATCAGCTGGGCTCATTAGCCCACCCACGGCGCCCTTGCGGCTTAAGCCCTTAGGCAGAAGGACTGGTGTGGAGCTGTTTTGCTATGGCGGCGTTTACAATTGCTTAATTGTGCTCGACTCCTTATATTGCTGCCAAGTGAAAGGAGAAAAGGAGCGTCGCATTTCCAGTGGAACACAGAGCATTTACTTTACCCCTGCCATTTGCACAAACTTTGTCCATGGGCGAAAATGTGAAAAGGATGCCTTTCGCTTTAAACTGCAGGAGACTTCACTTACCGACGTGCAAGTCATGTGGCAATCAGCTGGACTCATTAGCCCACCCACGGCGCTCTTGCAGCGTGAGCCCTGAGGCAGAAGGACTGGTATGGAGCTGTTTTGCTGTGGCGGCGTTTACAATTGCTTAATTGTGCTCGACGCATTATATTGCTGCCAAGTGAAATGAGAAAAGGAGCGTTGCATTTCCAGTGGAACACAGAGCATTTACTTTACCCCTGCCATTTGCACAAACTTTGTCTATGGGTGAAAAGGTAAAAAGGATGCCTTTCGCTTTAAACTGCAGGAGACTTCACCTACCGACGTGCAAGTCACGTGACAATCAGCTGGGCTCATTAGCACACCCACGGCGCCCTTGCGGCGTAAGACCTGAGGCAGAAGGGCTGGTGTGGAGCTGTTTTGCTGTGGCGGCATTTACAATTGCTTAATTGTGCTCGACTAATTATATTGCTGCCAAGTGAAAGGAGAAAAGGAGTGTTGCATTTCCAGTGGAACACAGAGCATTTACTTTACCCCTGCCATTTGCACAAACTTTGTCCATGGGCGAAATGGTGAAAAGGATGCCTTTCGCTTTAAACTGCAGGAGACTTTACCTACCGACATGCAAGTCACGTGGCAATCAGCTGGGCTCATTAGCCCACCCACGGCGCCCTTGCGGCGTAAGCCCTTAGGCAGAAGGACTGGTGTGGAGCTGTTTTGCTGTGGCGGCGTTTACAATTGCTTAATTGTGCTCGACTCCTTATATTGCTGCCAAGTGAAAGGAGAAAAGGAGCGTCGCCTTTCCAGTGGAACACAGAGCATTTACTTTACCCCTACCATTTTCACAAACTTTGTCCATGGGCGAAATGGTGAAAAGGATGCCTTTCGCTTTAAACTGCAGGAGACTTTACCTACCGACATGCAAGTCACGTGGCAATCAGCTGGGCTCATTAGCCCACCCACGGCGCCCTTGCGGCGTAAGCCCTTAGGCAGAAGGACTGGTGTGGAGCTGTTTTGCTGTGGCGGCGTTTACAATTGCTTAATTGTGCTCGACTCCTTGTATTGCTGCCAAGTGAAAGGAGAAAAGGAGCGTCGCATTTCCAGTGGAACACAGAGCATTTACTTTACCCCTGCCATTTGCACAAACTTTGTCCATGGGCGAAAAGGTGAAAAGGATGCCTTTTGCTGTAAACTGCAGGAGACTTTACCTACCGACGTGCAAGTCACGTGGCAATCAGCTGGGCTCATTAGCACACCCACTGCGCCCTTGCGGCGTAAGCCATGAGGCAGAAGGGCTGGTGTGGAGCTGTTTTGCTGTGGCGGCATTTACAATTGCTTAATTGTGCTAGACTCATTATATTGCTGCCAAGTGAAAGGAGAAAAGGAGCGTTGCATTTCCAGTGGAACACAGAGCCTTTACTTTACCCCTGCCGTTTGCACAAACCTTGTCCAAGGCGAAAAGGTGAAAAGGACGCCTTTCGCTTTAAACTGCAGGAGACTTCACCTACTGACGCGCAAGTCACGTGGCTATCAGCGGGGCTCATTAGCACCCCCACGGCACCCCTGCGGCGTAAGACCTGAGGCAGAAGGGCTGGTGTGGAGCTGTTTTGCTGTGGCAGCGTTTACAATTGCTTAATTGTGCTCGACTCATTATATTGCTACCAAGTGAAAGGAGAAAAGGAGCGTCGCATTTCCAGTGGAACACAGAGCATTTACTTTACCCCTGCCATTTGCACAAACTTTGTCCATGGGCGAAATGGTGAAAAGGATGCCTTTCGCTTTAAACTGCAGGAGACTTCACCTACCGACGTGCAAGTCACATGACAATCAGCTGCGATCATTAGCACACCCACTGCGCCCTTGCGGCGTAAGCCCTGAGGCAGAATGGCTGGTGTGCAGCTGTTTTGCTGTGGCGGCATTTACAATAGCTTTATTGTGCTCGACTCATTATATTGCTGCCAAGTGAAAGGAGAAAAGGAGTGTTGCATTTCCAGTGGAACACAGAGCATTTACTTTACCCCTGCCATTTGCACAAACTTTGTCCATGGGCGAAATGGTGAAAAGGATGCCTTTCGCTTTAAACTGCAGGAGACTTTACCTACCGACATGCAAGTCACGTGGCAATCAGCTGGGCTCATTAGCCCACCCACGGCGCCCTTGCGGCGTAAGCCCTTAGGCAGAAGGACTGGTGTGGAGCTGTTTTGCTGTGGCGGCGTTTACAATTGCTTAATTGTGCTCGACTCCTTATATTGCTGCCAAGTGAAAGGAGAAAAGGAGCGTCGCCTTTCCAGTGGAACACAGAGCATTTACTTTACCCCTGCCATTTTCACAAACTTTGTCCATGGGCGAAATGGTGAAAAGGATGCCTTTCGCTTTAAACTGCAGGAGACTTTACCTACCGACATGCAAGTCACGTGGCAATCAGCTGGGCTCATTAGCCCACCCACGGCGCCCTTGCGGCGTAAGCCCTTAGGCAGAAGGACTGGTGTGGAGCTGTTTTGCTGTGGCGGCGTTTACAATTGCTTAATTGTGCTCGACTCCTTGTATTGCTGCCAAGTGAAAGGAGAAAAGGAGCGTCGCATTTCCAGTGGAACACAGAGCATTTACTTTACCCCTGCCATTTGCACAAACTTTGTCCATGGGCGAAAAGGTGAAAAGGATGCCTTTTGCTGTAAACTGCAGGAGACTTTACCTACCGACGTGCAAGTCACGTGGCAATCAGCTGGGCTCATTAGCACACCCACTGCGCCCTTGCGGCGTAAGCCATGAGGCAGAAGGGCTGGTGTGGAGCTGTTTTGCTGTGGCGGCATTTACAATTGCTTAATTGTGCTAGACTCATTATATTGCTGCCAAGTGAAAGGAGAAAAGGAGCGTTGCATTTCCAGTGGAACACAGAGCCTTTACTTTACCCCTGCCGTTTGCACAAACCTTGTCCAAGGCGAAAAGGTGAAAAGGACGCCTTTCGCTTTAAACTGCAGGAGACTTCACCTACTGACGCGCAAGTCACGTGGCTATCAGCGGGGCTCATTAGCACCCCCACGGCACCCCTGCGGCGTAAGACCTGAGGCAGAAGGGCTGGTGTGGAGCTGTTTTGCTGTGGCAGCGTTTACAATTGCTTAATTGTGCTCGACTCATTATATTGCTACCAAGTGAAAGGAGAAAAGGAGCGTCGCATTTCCAGTGGAACACAGAGCATTTACTTTACCCCTGCCATTTGCACAAACTTTGTCCATGGGCGAAATGGTGAAAAGGATGCCTTTCGCTTTAAACTGCAGGAGACTTCACCTACCGACGTGCAAGTCACATGACAATCAGCTGCGATCATTAGCACACCCACTGCGCCCTTGCGGCGTAAGCCCTGAGGCAGAATGGCTGGTGTGCAGCTGTTTTGCTGTGGCGGCATTTACAATAGCTTTATTGTGCTCGACTCATTATATTGCTACCAAGTGAAAGGAGAAAAGGAGCGTCGCATTTCCAGTGGAACACAGAGCATTTACTTTACCCCTGCCATTTGCACAAACTTTGTCCATGGGCGAAAAGGTGAAAAGGATGCCTTTCGCTTTAAACTGCAGGAGACTTCACTTACCGACGTGCAAGTCATGTGGCAATCAGCTGGACTCATTAGCCCACCCACGGCACTCTTGCAACGTGAGCCCTGAGGCAGAAGGACTGGTATGGAGCTGTTTTGCTGTGGCGGCGTTTACAATTGCTTAATTGTGCTCGACTCATTATATTGCTGCCAAGTGAAAGGAGAAAAGGAGCGTCGCATTTCCAGTGGAACACAGAGCATTTACTTTACCCCTGCCATTTGCACAAACTTTGTCCATGGGCGAAAAGGTAAAAAGGATGCCTTTCCCTTTAAACTGCAGGAGACTTCACCTACCGACGTGCAAGTCACGTGACAATCAGCTGGGCTCATTAGCACACCCACGGCGCCCTTGCGGCGTAAGACCTGAGGCAGAAGGGCTGGTGTGGAGCTGTTTTGCTGTGGCGGCATTTAAAATTGTTTAATTGTGCTCGACTAATTATATTGCTGCCAAGTGAAAGGAGAAAAGGAGTGTTGCATTTCCAGTGGAACACAGAGCATTTACTTTACCACTGCCGTTTGCACGAACCTTGTCCAAGGCGAAAAGGTGAAAAGGACGCCTTTCGCTTTAAACTGCAGGAGACTTCACCTACCGACGCGCAAGTCACGTGGCAATCAGCGGGGCTCATTAGCACCCCCACGGCGCCCTTGCGGCGTAAGCCCTGAGGCAGAAGGGCTGGTGTGGAGCTGTTTTGCTGTGGCAGCGTTTACAATTGCTTAATTGTGCTCGACTCATTATATTGCTACCATGTGAAAGGAGAAAAGGAGCGTCGCCTTTCCAGTGGAACACAGATCATTTACTTTACCCCTGCCATTTTCACAAACTTTGTCCATGGGCGAAATGGTGAAAAGGATGCCTTTCGCTTTAAACTGCAGGAGACTTTACCTACCGACATGCAAGTCACGTGGCAATCAGCTGGGCTCATTAGCCCACCCACGGCGCCCTTGCGGCGTAAGCCCTTAGGCAGAAGGACTGGTGTGGAGCTGTTTTGCTGTGGCGGCGTTTACAATTGCTTAATTGTGCTCGACTCCTTGTATTGCTGCCAAGTGAAAGGAGAAAAGGAGCGTCGCATTTCCAGTGGAACACAGAGCATTTACTTTACCCCTGCCATTTGCACAAACTTTGTCCATGGGCGAAAAGGTGAAAAGGATGCCTTTTGCTGTAAACTGCAGGAGACTTCACCTACCGACGTGCAAGTCACGTGGCAATCAGCTGGGCTCATTAGCACACCCACTGCGCCCTTGCGGCGTAAGCCATGAGGCAGAAGGGCTGGTGTGGAGCTGTTTTGCTGTGGCGGCATTTAAAATTGCTTAATTGTGCTCGACTCATTATATTGCTGCCAAGTGAAAGGAGAAAAGGAGCGTTGCATTTCCAGTGGAACACAGAGCATTTACTTTACCCCTGCCGTTTGCACGAACCTTGTCCAAGGCGAACAGGTGAAAAGGACGCCTTTCGCTTTAAACTGCAGGAGACTTCACCTACCGACGCGCAAGTCACGTGGCAATCAGCGGGGCTCATTAGCACCCCCACGGCGCCCTTGCGGCGTAAACCCTGAGGCAGAAGGGCTGGTGTGGAGCTGTTTTGCTGTGGCGGCATTTACAATTGCTTAATTGTGCTCGATTCATTATATTGCTGCCAAGTGAAAGGAGAAAAGGAGCATCGCATTTCCAGTGGAACACAGAGCATTTACTTTACCCCTGCCGTTTGTACAAACTTTTTCCAAGGCGAAAAGGTGAAAAGGACGCCTTTTGCTTTAAGTTGCAGGAGACGTCACCTACCGAAGTGCAAGTCACGTGGCAATCCGCTGGGCTCATTAGCACACCCACGGCGCCCTTGCGGCGTAAGCCATGAGGCAGAAGGGCTGGTGTGGAGCTGTTTTGCTGTGGCGGCATTTACAATTGCTTAATTGTGCTCGACTCATTATATTGCTGCCAAGTGAAAGGAGAAAAGGAGCGTTGCATTTCCAGTGGAACACAGAGCATTTACTTTACCCCTGCCGTTTGCACGAACCTTGTCCAAGGCGAAAAGGTGAAAAGGACGCCTTTCACTTTAAACTGCAGGAGACTTCACCTACCGACGCGCAAGTCACGTGGCAATCAGCTGGGCTCATTAGCACACCCACTGTGCTCTTGCGGCGTGAGCCCTGAGGCAGAAGGACTGGTGTGGAGCTGTTTTGCTGTGGCGGCGTTTACAATTGCTTAATTGTGCTCAACTAATTATATTGCTGCCAAGTGAAAGGAGAAAAGGAGCGATGCATTTCCAGTGGAACACAGAGCATTTACTTTATCCCTGCCATTTGCACGAACCTTGTCCAAGGCGAAAAGGTGAAAAGGACGCCTTTCGCTTTAAACTGCAGGAGACTTCACCTACTGACGCGCAAGTCACGTGGCTATCAGCGGGGCTCATTAGCACCCCCACGGCGCCCTTGCGGCGTAAGACCTGAGGCAGAAGGGCTGGTGTGGAGCTGTTTTGCTGTGGCGGCGTTTACAATTGCTTAATTGTGCTCGACTCATTATATTGCTACCAAGTGAAAGGAGAAAAGGAGCGTCGCATTTCCAGTGGAACACAGAGCATTTACTTTACCCCTGCCATTTGCACAAACTTTGTCCATGGGCGAAAAGGTGAAAAGGATGCCTTTCGCTTTAAACTGCAGGAGACTTCACTTACCGACGTGCAAGTCATGTGGCAATCAGCTGGACTCATTAGCCCACCCACTGCGCTCTTGCAGCGTGAGCCCTGAGGCAGAAGGACTGGTATGGAGCTGTTTTGCTGTGGCGGCGTTTACAATTGCCTAATTGTGCTCAACTCATTATATTGCTGCCAAGTGAAAGGAGAAAAGGAGCGTCGCATTTCCAGTGGAACACAGAGCATTTACTTTACCCCTGCCATTTGCACAAACTTTGTCCATGGGCGAAAAGGTAAAAAGGATGCCTTTCGCTTTAAACTGCAGGAGACTTCACCTACCGACGTGCAAGTCACGTGACAATCAGCTGGGCTCATTAGCACACCCACGGCGCACTTGCGGCATAAGCCCTGAGGCAGAAGGGCTGTTGTGGAGCTGTTTTGCTGTGGCGGCATTTACAATTGCTTAATTGTGCTCGACTAATTATATTGCTGCCAAGTGAAAGGAGAAAAGGAGCGTTGCATTTCCAGTGGAACACAGAGCATTTACTTTACCCCTGCCGTTTGCACGAACCTTGTCCAAGGCGAAAAGGTGAAAAGGACGCCTTTCGCTTTAAACTGCAGGAGACTTCACCTACTGACGCGCAAGTCACGTGGCAATCAGCGGGGCTCACTAGCACCCCCACAGCACCCTTGCGGCGTAAGACCTGAGGCAGAAGGGCTGGTGTGGAGCTGTTTTGCTGTGGCGGCGTTTACAATTGCTTAATTGTGCTCGACTCATTATATTGCTACCAAGTGAAAGGAGAAAAGGAGCGTCGCATTTCCAGTGGAACACAGAGCATTTACTTTACCCCTGCCATTCGCACAAACTTTGTCCATGGGTGAAATGGTGAAAAGGATGCCTTTCGCTTTAAACTGCAGGAGACTTTACCTACCGACGTGCAAGTCACGTGGCAATCAGCTGGGCTCATTAGCCCACCCACGGCGCCCTTGCGGCTTAAGCCCTTAGGCAGAAGGACTGGTGTGGAGCTGTTTTGCTGTGGCGGCGTTTACAATTGCTTAATTGTGCTCGACTCCTTATATTGCTGCCAAGTGAAAGGAGAAAAGGAGCGTCGCATTTCCAGTGGAACACAGAGCATTTACTTTACCCCTGCCATTTGCACAAACTTTGTCCATGGGCGAAAATGTGAAAAGGATGCCTTTCGCTTTAAACTGCAGGAGACTTCACTTACCGACGTGCAAGTCATGTGGCAATCAGCTGGACTCATTAGCCCACCCACGGCGCTCTTGCAGCGTGAGCCCTGAGGCAGAAGGACTGGTATGGAGCTGTTTTGCTGTGGCGGCGTTTACAATTGCTTAATTGTGCTCGACTCATTATATTGCTGCCAAGTGAAATGAGAAAAGGAGCGTTGCATTTCCAGTGGAACACAGAGCATTTACTTTACCCCTGCCATTTGCACAAACTTTGTCTATGGGCGAAAAGGTAAAAAGGATGCCTTTCGCTTTAAACTGCAGGAGACTTCACCTACCGACGTGCAAGTCACGTGACAATCAGCTGGGCTCATTAGCACACCCACGGCGCCCTTGCGGCGTAAGACCTGAGGCAGAAGGGCTGGTGTGGAGCTGTTTTGCTGTGGCGGCATTTACAATTGCTTAATTGTGCTCGACTAATTATATTGCTGCCAAGTGAAAGGAGAAAAGGAGTGTTGCATTTCCAGTGGAACACAGAGCATTTACTTTACCACTGCCGTTTGCACGAACCTTGTCCAAGGCGAAAAGGTGAAAAGGACGCCTTTCGCTTTAAACTGCAGGAGACTTCACCTACCGACGCGCAAGTCACGTGGCAATCAGCGGGGCTCATTAGCACCCCACGGCGCCCTTGCGGCGTAAGACCTGAGGCAGAAGGGCTGGTGTGGAGCTGTTTTGCTGTGGCGGCGTTTAAAATTGCTTAATTGTGCTCGACTCATTATATTGCTACCAAGTGAAAGGAGAAAAGGAGCGTCGCATTTCCAGTGGAACACAGATCATTTACTTTACCCCTGCCATTTGCACAAACTTTGTCCATGGGCGAAATGGTGAAAAGGATGCCATTCGCTTTAAACTGCAGGAGACTTTACCTACCGACATGCAAGTCACGTGGCAATCAGCTGGGCTCATTAGCCCACCCACGGCGCCCTTGCGGCGTAAGCCCTTAGGCAGAAAGACTGGTGTGGAGCTGTTTTGCTGTGGCGGCGTTTACAATTGCTTAATTGTGCTCGACTCCTTATATTGCTGCCAAGTGAAAGGAGAAAAGGAGCGTCGCATTTCCAGTGGAACACAGAGCATTTACTTTACCCCTGCCATTTGCACAAACTTTGTCCATGGGCGAAAAGGTGAAAAGGATGCCTTTTGCTGTAAACTGCAGGAGACTTCCTGCAAGTCACGTGGCAATCAGCTGGGCTCATTAGCCCACCCACGGCGCCCTTGCGGCGTAAGCCCTTAGGCAGAAGGACTGGTGTGGAGCTGTTTTGCTGTGGCGGCGTTTACAATTGCTTAATTGTGCTCGACTCCTTATATTGCTGCCAAGTGAAAGGAGAAAAGGAGCGTCGCATTTCCAGTGGAACACAGAGCATTTACTTTACCCCTGCCATTTGCACAAACTTTGTCCATGGGCGAAAAGGTGAAAAGGATGCCTTTTGCTGTAAACTGCAGGAGACTTCACCTTCCGACGTGCAAGTCACGTGGCAATCAGCTGGGCTCATTAGCACACCCACTGCGCCCTTGCGGCGTAAGCCATGAGGCAGAAGGGCTGGTGTGGAGCTGTTTTGCTGTGGCGGCATTTACAATTGCTTAATTGTGCTAGACTCATTATATTGCTGACAAGTGAAAGGAGAAAAGGAGCGTTGCATTTCCAGTGGAACACAGAGCCTTTACTTTACCCCTGCCGTTTGCACAAACCTTGTCCAAGGCGAAAAGGTGAAAAGGACGCCTTTCGCTTTAAACTGCAGGAGACTTCACCTACTGACGCGCAAGTCACGTGGCTATCAGCGGGGCTCATTAGCACCCCCACGGCGCCCCTGCGGCGTAAGACCTGAGGCAGAAGGGCTGGTGTGGAGCTGTTTTGCTGTGGCAGCGTTTACAATTGCTTAATTGTGCTCGACTCATTATATTGCTACCAAGTGAAAGGAGAAAAGGAGCGTCGCATTTCCAGTGGAACACAGAGCATTTACTTTACCCCTGCCATTTGCACAAACTTTGTCCATGGGCGAAATGGTGAAAAGGATGCCTTTCGCTTTAAACTGCAGGAGACTTCACCTACCGACGTGCAAGTCACATGACAATCAGCTGCGATCATTAGCACACCCACTGCGCCCTTGCGGCGTAAGCCCTGAGGCAGAATGGCTGGTGTGCAGCTGTTTTGCTGTGGCGGCATTTACAATAGCTTAATTGTGCTCGACTCATTATATTGCTACCAAGTGAAAGGAGAAAAGGAGCGTCGCATTTCCAGTGGAACACAGAGCATTTACTTTACCCCTGCCATTTGCACAAACTTTGTCCATGGGCGAAAAGGTGAAAAGGATGCCTTTCGCTTTAAACTGCAGGAGACTTCACTTACCGACGTGCAAGTCATGTGGCAATCAGCTGGACTCATTAGCCCACCCACGGCGCTCTTGCAACGTGAGCCCTGAGGCAGAAGGACTGGTATGGAGCTGTTTTGCTGTGGCGGCGTTTACAATTGCTTAATTGTGCTCGACTCATTATATTGCTGCCAAGTGAAAGGAGAAAAGGAGCGTCGCATTTCCAGTGGAACACAGAGCATTTACTTTACCCCTGCCATTTGCACAAACTTTGTCCATGGGCGAAAAGGTAAAAAGGATGCCTTTCGCTTTAAACTGCAGGAGACTTCACCTACCGACGTGCAAGTCACGTGACAATCAGCTGGGCTCATTAGCACACCCATGGCGCCCTTGCGGCGTAAGACCTGAGGCAGAAGGGCTGGTGTGGAGCTGTTTTGCTGTGGCGGCATTTACAATTGCTTAATTGTGCTCGACTAATTATATTGCTGCCAAGTGAAAGGAGAAAAGGAGTGTTGCATTTCCAGTGGAACACAGAGCATTTACTTTACCACTGCCGTTTGCACGAACCTTGTCCAAGGCGAAAAGGTGAAAAGGACGCCTTTCGCTTTAAACTGCAGGAGACTTCACCTACCGACGCGCAAGTCACGTGGCAATCAGCGGGGCTCATTAGCACCCCCACGGCGCCCTTGCGGCGTAAGCCCTGAGGCAAAAGGGCTGGTGTGGAGCTGTTTTGCTGTGGCGGCGTTTACAATTGCTTAATTGTGCTCGACTCATTATATTGCTACCAAGTGAAAGGAGAAAAGGAGCGTCGCCTTTCCAGTGGAACACAGATCATTTACTTTACCCCTGCCATTTTCACAAACTTTGTCCATGGGCGAAATGGTGAAAAGGATGCCATTCGCTTTAAACTGCAGGAGACTTTACCTACCGACATGCAAGTCACGTGGCAATCAGCTGGGCTCATTAGCCCACCCACGGCGCCCTTGCGGCGTAAGCCCTTAGGCAGAAAGACTGGTGTGGAGCTGTTTTGCTGTGGCGGCGTTTACAATTGCTTAATTGTGCTCGACTCCTTATATTGCTGCCAAGTGAAAGGAGAAAAGGAGCGTCGCATTTCCAGTGGAACACAGAGCATTTACTTTACCCCTGCCATTTGCACAAACTTTGTCCATGGGCGAAAAGGTGAAAAGGATGCCTTTTGCTGTAAACTGCAGGAGACTTCCTGCAAGTCACGTGGCAATCAGCTGGGCTCATTAGCCCACCCACGGCGCCCTTGCGGCGTAAGCCCTTAGGCAGAAGGACTGGTGTGGAGCTGTTTTGCTGTGGCGGCGTTTACAATTGCTTAATTGTGCTCGACTCCTTATATTGCTGCCAAGTGAAAGGAGAAAAGGAGCGTCGCATTTCCAGTGGAACACAGAGCATTTACTTTACCCCTGCCATTTGCACAAACTTTGTCCATGGGCGAAAAGGTGAAAAGGATGCCTTTTGCTGTAAACTGCAGGAGACTTCACCTTCCGACGTGCAAGTCACGTGGCAATCAGCTGGGCTCATTAGCACACCCACTGCGCCCTTGCGGCGTAAGCCATGAGGCAGAAGGGCTGGTGTGGAGCTGTTTTGCTGTGGCGGCATTTACAATTGCTTAATTGTGCTAGACTCATTATATTGCTGCCAAGTGAAAGGAGAAAAGGAGCGTTGCATTTCCAGTGGAACACAGAGCCTTTACTTTACCCCTGCCGTTTGCACAAACCTTGTCCAAGGCGAAAAGGTGAAAAGGACGCCTTTCGCTTTAAACTGCAGGAGACTTCACCTACTGACGCGCAAGTCACGTGGCTATCAGCGGGGCTCATTAGCACCCCCACGGTGCCCCTGCGGCGTAAGACCTGAGGCAGAAGGGCTGGTGTGGAGCTGTTTTGCTGTGGCAGCGTTTACAATTGCTTAATTGTGCTCGACTCATTATATTGCTACCAAGTGAAAGGAGAAAAGGAGCGTCGCATTTCCAGTGGAACACAGAGCATTTACTTTACCCCTGCCATTTGCACAAACTTTGTCCATGGGCGAAATGGTGAAAAGGATGCCTTTCGCTTTAAACTGCAGGAGACTTCACCTACCGACGTGCAAGTCACATGACAATCAGCTGCGATCATTAGCACACCCACTGCGCCCTTGCGGCGTAAGCCCTGAGGCAGAATGGCTGGTGTGCAGCTGTTTTGCTGTGGCGGCATTTACAATAGCTTAATTGTGCTCGACTCATTATATTGCTACCAAGTGAAAGGAGAAAAGGAGCGTCGCATTTCCAGTGGAACACAGAGCATTTACTTTACCCCTGCCATTTGCACAAACTTTGTCCATGGGCGAAAAGGTGAAAAGGATGCCTTTCGCTTTAAACTGCAGGAGACTTCACTTACCGACGTGCAAGTCATGTGGCAATCAGCTGGACTCATTAGCCCACCCACGGCGCTCTTGCAACGTGAGCCCTGAGGCAGAAGGACTGGTATGGAGCTGTTTTGCTGTGGCGGCGTTTACAATTGCTTAATTGTGCTCGACTCATTATATTGCTGCCAAGTGAAAGGAGAAAAGGAGCGTCGCATTTCCAGTGGAACACAGAGCATTTACTTTACCCCTGCCATTTGCACAAACTTTGTCCATGGGCGAAAAGGTAAAAAGGATGCCTTTCGCTTTAAACTGCAGGAGACTTCACCTACCGACGTGCAAGTCACGTGACAATCAGCTGGGCTCATTAGCACACCCATGGCGCCCTTGCGGCGTAAGACCTGAGGCAGAAGGGCTGGTGTGGAGCTGTTTTGCTGTGGCGGCATTTACAATTGCTTAATTGTGCTCGACTAATTATATTGCTGCCAAGTGAAAGGAGAAAAGGAGTGTTGCATTTCCAGTGGAACACAGAGCATTTACTTTACCACTGCCGTTTGCACGAACCTTGTCCAAGGCGAAAAGGTGAAAAGGACGCCTTTCGCTTTAAACTGCAGGAGACTTCACCTACCGACGCGCAAGTCACGTGGCAATCAGCGGGGCTCATTAGCACCCCCACGGCGCCCTTGCGGCGTAAGCCCTGAGGCAGAAGGGCTGGTGTGGAGCTGTTTTGCTGTGGCGGCGTTTACAATTGCTTAATTGTGCTCGACTCATTATATTGCTACCAAGTGAAAGGAGAAAAGGAGCGTCGCCTTTCCAGTGGAACACAGATCATTTACTTTACCCCTGCCATTTTCACAAACTTTGTCCATGGGCGAAATGGTGAAAAGGATGCCTTTCGCTTTAAACTGCAGGAGACTTTACCTACCGACATGCAAGTCACGTGGCAATCAGCTGGGCTCATTAGCCCACCCACGGCGCCCTTGCGGCGTAAGCCCTTAGGCAGAAGGACTGGTGTGGAGCTGTTTTGCTGTGGCGGCGTTTACAATTGCTTAATTGTGCTCGACTCCTTGTATTGCTGCCAAGTGAAAGGAGAAAAGGAGCGTCGCATTTCCAGTGGAACACAGAGCATTTACTTTACCCCTGCCATTTGCACAAACTTTGTCCATGGGCGAAAAGGTGAAAAGGATGCCTTTTGCTGTAAACTGCAGGAGACTTCACCTACCGACGTGCAAGTCACGTGGCAATCAGCTGGGCTCATTAGCACACCCACTGCGCCCTTGCGGCGTAAGCCATGAGGCAGAAGGGCTGGTGTGGAGCTGTTTTGCTGTGGCGGCATTTAAAATTGCTTAATTGTGCTCGACTCATTATATTGCTGCCAAGTGAAAGGAGAAAAGGAGCGTTGCATTTCCAGTGGAACACAGAGCATTTACTTTACCCCTGCCGTTTGCACGAACCTTGTCCAAGGCGAAAAGGTGAAAAGGACGCCTTTCGCTTTAAACTGCAGGAGACTTCACCTACCGACGCGCAAGTCACGTGGCAATCAGCGGGGCTCATTAGCACCCCCACGGCGCCCTTGCGGCGTAAACCCTGAGGCAGAAGGGCTGGTGTGGAGCTGTTTTGCTTTGGCGGCATTTACAATTGCTTAATTGTGCTCGATTCATTATATTGCTGCCAAGTGAAAGGAGAAAAGGAGCATCGCATTTCCAGTGGAACACAGAGCATTTACTTTACCCCTGCCGTTTGTACAAACTTTTTCCAAGGCGAAAAGGTGAAAAGGACGCCTTTTGCTTTAAGTTGCAGGAGACGTCACCTACCGAAGTGCAAGTCACGTGGCAATCCGCTGGGCTCATTAGCACACCCACGGCGCCCTTGCGGCGTAAGCCATGAGGCAGAAGGGCTGGTGTGGAGCTGTTTTGCTGTGGCGGCATTTACAATTGCTTAATTGTGCTCGACTCATTATATTGCTGCCAAGTGAAAGGAGAAAAGGAGCGTTGCATTTCCAGTGGAACACAGAGCATTTACTTTACCCCTGCCGTTTGCACGAACCTTGTCCAAGGCGAAAAGGTGAAAAGGACGCCTTTCACTTTAAACTGCAGGAGACTTCACCTACCGACGCGCAAGTCACGTGGCAATCAGCTGGGCTCATTAGCACACCCACTGTGCTCTTGCGGCGTGAGCCCTGAGGCAGAAGGACTGGTGTGGAGCTGTTTTGCTGTGGCGGCGTTTACAATTGCTTAATTGTGCTCAACTAATTATATTGCTGCCAAGTGAAAGGAGAAAAGGAGCGATGCATTTCCAGTGGAACACAGAGCATTTACTTTATCCCTGCCATTTGCACGAACCTTGTCCAAGGCGAAAAGGTGAAAAGGACGCCTTTCGCTTAAACTGCAGGAGACTTCACCTACTGACGCGCAAGTCACGTGGCTATCAGCGGGGCTCATTAGCACCCCCACGGCGCCCTTGCGGCGTAAGACCTGAGGCAGAAGGGCTGGTGTGGAGCTGTTTTGCTGTGGCGGCGTTTACAATTGCTTAATTGTGCTCGACTCATTATATTGCTACCAAGTGAAAGGAGAAAAGGAGCGTCGCATTTCCAGTGGAACACAGAGCATTTACTTTACCCCTGCCATTTGCACAAACTTTGTCCATGGGCGAAATGGTGAAAAGGATGCCTTTCGCTTTAAACTGCAGGAGACTTCACCTACCGACGTGCAAGTCACATGACAATCAGCTGCGATCATTAGCACACCCACTGCGCCCTTGCGGCGTAAGCCCTGAGGCAGAATGGCTCGTGTGGAGCTGTTTTGCTCTGGCGGCATTTACAATAGCTTAATTGTGCTCGACTCATTATATTGCTACCAAGTGAAAGGAGAAAAGGAGCGTCGCATTTCCAGTGGAACACAGAGCATTTACTTTACCCCTGCCGTTTGCACGAACCTTGTCCAAGGCGAAAAGGTGAAAAGGACGCCTTTCGCTTTAAACTGCAGGAGACTTCACCTACCGACGCGCAAGTCACGTGGCAATCAGCGGGGCTCATTAGCACCCCCACGGCGCCCTTGCGGCGTAAGCCCTAAGGCAGAAGGGCTGGTGTGGAGCTGTTTTGCTGTGGCGGCATTTACAATTGCTTAATTGTGCTTGGTTCATTATATTGCTGCCAAGTGAAAGGAGAAAAGGAGCGTCGCATTTCCAGTGGAACACAGAACATTTACTTTACCCCTGCCGTTTGTACAAACTTTGTCCAAGGCAAAAAGGTGAAAAGGACGCCTTTTGCTTTAAGTTGCAGGAGACGTCACCTACCGAAGCGCAAGTCACGTGGCAATCAGCTGGGCTCATTAGCACACCCACTGCGCTCTTGCGGCGTGAGCCCTGAGGCAGAAGGACTGGTGTGGAGCTGTTTTGCTGTGGCGGCGTTTACAATTGCTTAATTGTGCTCGACTCATTATATTGCTGCCAAGTGAAAGGAGAAAAGGAGCGTCGCATTTCCAGTGGAACACAGAGCATTTACTTTACCACTGCCGTTTGCACGAACCTTGTCCAAGGCGAAAAGGTGAAAAGGACGCCTTTCGCTTTAAACTGCAGGAGACTTCACCTACCAACGCGCAAGTCACGTGGCAATCAGCGGGGCTCATTAGCACCCCCACGGCGCCCTTGCGGCGTAAGACCTGAGGCAGAAGGGCTGGTGTGGAGCAGTTTTGCTGTGGCGGCGTTTACAATTGCTTAATTGTGCTCGACTCATTATATTGCTACCAAGTGAAAGGAGAAAAGGAGCGTCGCATTTCCAGTGGAACACAGAGCATTTACTTTACCCCTGCCATTTGCACAAACTTTGTCCATGGGCGAAATGGTGAAAAGGATGCCTTTCGCTTTAAACTGCAGGAGACTTCACCTACCGACGTGCAAGTCACATGACAATCAGCTGCGATCATTAGCACACCCACTGCACCCTTGCGGCGTAAGCCCTGAGGCAGAAGGACTGGTGTGGAGCTGTTTTGCTGTGGCGGCGTTTACAATTGCTTAATTGTGCTCGACTAATTATATTGCTGCCAAGTGAAAGGAGAAAAGGAGTGTTGCATTTCCAGTGGAACACAGAGCATTTACTTTACCCCTGCCGTTTGCACGAACCTTGTCCAAGGCGAAAAGGTGAAAAGGACGCCTTTCGCTTTAAACTGCAGGAGACTTCACCTACCGACATGCAAGTCACGTGGCAATCAGCGGGGCTCATTAGCACCCCCACAGCGCCCTTGCGGCGTAAGACCTGAGGCAGAAGGGCTGGTGTGGAGCTGTTTTGCTGTGGCGGCGTTTACAATTGCTTAATTGTGCTCGACTCATTATATTGCTACCAAGTGAAAGGAGAAAAGGAGCGTTGCATTTCCAGTGGAACACAGAGCATTTACTTTACCCCTGCCATTTGCACATACTTTGTCCATGGGCGAAATGGTGAAAAGGATGCCTTTCGTATTAAACTGCAGGAGACTTTACCTACCGACATGCAAGTCACGTGGCAATCAGCGGGGCTCATTAGCACCCCCACGGCGCCCTTGCAGCGTAAGCCATGAGGCAGAAGGGCTGGTGTGGAGCTGTTTTGCTGTGGCGGCATTTAGAATTGCTTAATTGTGCTCGACTCATTATATTGCTGCCAAGTGAAAGGAGAAAAGGAGCGTTGCATTTCCAGTGGAACACAGAGCATTTACTTTACCCCTGCCGTTTGCACGAACCTTGTCCAAGGCGAAAAGGTGAAAAGGACGCCTTTCGATTTAAACTGCAGGAGACTTCACCTACTGACGCGCAAGTCACGTGGCAATCAGCGGGGCTCATTAGCACCCCCACGGCGCCCTTGCGGCGTAAGACATGAGGCAGAAGGGCTGGTGTGGAGCTGTTTTGCTGTGGCAGCGTTTACAATTGCTTAATTGTGCTCGACTCATTATATTGTTTCCAAGTGAAAGGAGAAAAGGAGCGTCGCATTTCCAGTGGAACACAGAGCATTTACTTTACCCCTGCCATTTGCACAAACTTTGTCCATGGGCGAAATGGTGAAAAGGATGCCTTTCGCTTTAAACTGCAGGAGACTTTACCTACCGACGTGCAAGTCACGTGGCAATCAGCTGGGCTCATTAGCCCACCCACGGCGCCCTTGCGGTGTAAGCCCTTAGGCAGAAGGACTGGTGTGGAGCTGTTTTGCTGTGGCGGTGTTTACAATTGCTTAATTGTGCTCGACTCCTTATATTGCTGCCAAGTGAAAGGAGAAAAGGAGCGTCGCATTTCCAGTGGAACACAGAGCATTTACTTTACCCCTGCCATTTGCACAAACTTTGTCCATGGGCGAAAAGGTGAAAAGGATGCCTTTTGCTGTAAACTGCAGGAGACTTCACCTACCGACGTGCAAGTCAAGTGGCAATCAGCTGGGCTCATTAGCACACCCAAGGCGCCCTTGCGGCGTAAACCATGAGGCAGAAGGGCTGGTGTGGAGCTGTTTTGCTGTGGCACATTTACAATTGCTTAATTGTGCTTGATTCATTATATTGCTGCCAAGTGAAAGGAGAAAAGGAGCGTCGCATTTCCAGTGGAACACAGAGCATTTACTTTACCCCTGCCGTTTGCACAAACTTTGTCCAAGGCGAAAAGGTGAAAAGGACGCCTTTTGCTTTAAGTTGCAGGAGACGTCACCTACTGAAGCGCAAGTCACGTGGCAATCAGCTGGGCTCATTAGCACACCCACTGCGCTCTTGCGGCGTGAGCCCTGAGGCAGAAGGACTGGTGTGGAGCTGTTTTGCTGTGGCGGCGTTTACAATTGCTTAATTGTGCTTGACTAATTATATTGCTGCCAAGTGAAAGGAGAAAAGGAGCTTTGCATTTCCAGTGGAACACGGAGCATTTACTTTACCCCTGCCATTTGCACAAACTTTGTCCATGGGCGAAAAGGTGAAAAGGATGCCTTTCGCTTTAAACTGCAGGAGACTTCACCTACCGACGTGCAAGTCACATGACAATCAGCTGCGATCATTAGCACACCCACTGCGCCCTTGCGGCGTAAGCCCTGAGGCAGAAGGGCTGGTGTGGAGCTGTTTTGCTGTGGCGGCATTTACAATAGCTTAATTGTGCTCGACTCATTATATTGCTACCAAGTGAAAGGAGAAAGGGAGCGTCGCATTTCCAGTGGAACACAGAGCATTTACTTTACCCCTGCCATTTGCACAAACTTTTCCCTGGGCGAAAAGGTGAAAAGGATGCCTTTCACTTTAAACTGCAGGAGACTTCACTTACCGACGTGCAAGTCATGTGGCAATCAGCTGGACTCATTAGCCCACCCACGGCGCTCTTGCAGCGCGAGCCCATAGGCAGAAGGACTGGTGTGGAGCTGTTTTGCTGTGGCGGCGTTTACAATTGCTTAATTGTGCTCGACTCATTATATTGCTGCCAAGTGAAAGGAGAAAAGGAGCGTCACATTTCCAGTGGAACACAGAGCATTTACTTTACCCCTGCCGTTTGCACAAACTTTGTCCATGGGCGAAAAGGTAAAAAGGATGCCTTTCGCTTTAAACTGCAGGAGACTTCACCTACCGACGTGCAAGTCACTTGACAATCAGCTGGGCTCATTAGCACACCCACGGCGCCCTTGCGGCGTAAGCCCTGAGGCAGAAGGGCTGGTGTGGAGCTGTTTTACTGTGGCGGCATTTACAATTGCTTAATTGTGCTCGACTAATTATATTGCTGCCAAGTGAAAGGAGAAAAGGAGTGTTGCATTTCCAGTGGAACACAGAGCATTTACTTTACCCCTGCCGTTTGCACGAACCTTGTCCAAGGTGAAAAGGTGAAAAGGACGCCTTTCGCTTTAAACTGCAGGAGACTTCACCTACCGACGCGCAAGTCACGTGGCAATCAGTGGGGCTCATTAGCACCCCCACGGCGCCCTTGCGGCGTAAGACCTGAGGCAGAAGGGCTGGTGTGGAGCTGTTTTGCTGTGGCGGCGTTTACAATTGCTTAATTGTGCTCGACTCATTATATTGCTACCAAGTGAAAGGAGAAAAGGAGCGTGGCATTTCCAGTGGAACACAGAGCATTTACTTTACCCCTGTCATTTGCACAAGCTTTGTCCATGGGCGAAATGGTGAAAAGGATGCCTTTCGCTTTTAACTGCAGGAGACTTTACCTACCGACATGCAAGTCACGTGGCAATCAGCTGGGCTCATTAGCACACCCACGGCGCCCTTGCGGTGTAAGCCATGAGGCAGAAGGGCTGGTGTGGAGCTGTTTTGCTGTGGCGGCATTTACAATTGCTTAATTGTGCTCGACTCATTATATTGCTGCCAAGTGAAAGGAGAAAAGGAGCGTTGCATTTCCAGTGGAACACAGAGCATTTACTTTACCCCTGCCGTTTGCACGAACCTTGTCCAAGGCGAAAAGGTGAAAAGGACGCCTTTCGCTTTAAACTGCAGGAGACTTCACCTACCGACGCGCAAGTCACGTGGCAATCAGCGGGGCTCATTAGCACCCCCACGGCGCCCTTGCGGCGTAAGCCCTAAGGCAGAAGGGCTGGTGTGGAGCTGTTTTGCTGTGGCGGCATTTACAATTGCTTAATTGTGCTTGATTCATTATATTGCTGCCAAGTGAAAGGAGAAAAGGAGCGTCGCTTTTCCAGTGGAACACAGAACATTTACTTTACCCCTGCCGTTTGTACACACTTTGTCCAAGGCAAAAAGGTGAAAAGGACGCCTTTTGCTTTAAGTTGCAGGAGACGTCACCTACCGAAGCGCAAGTCACGTGGCAATCAGCTGGGCTCATTAGCACACCCACTGCGCTCTTGCGGCGTGAGCCCTGAGGCAGAAGGACTGGTGTGGAGCTGTTTTGCTGTGGCGGCGTTTACAATTGCTTAATTGTGCTCGACTCATTATATTGCTGCCAAGTGAAAGGAGAAAAGGAGCGTCGCATTTCCAGTGGAACACAGAGCATTTACTTTACCCCTGCCATTTGCACAAACTTTGTCCATGGGCGAAAAGGTAAAAAGGATGCCTTTCGCTTTAAACTGCAGGAGACTTCACTTACCGACGTGCAAGTCACGTGACAATCAGCTGGGCTCATTAGCACACCCACGGCGCCCTTGCGGCGTAAGCCCTGAGGCAGAAGGGCTGGTGTGGAGCTGTTTTGCTGTGGCGGTATTTACAATTGCTTAATTGTGCTCGACTCATTATATTGCTGCCAAGTGAAAGGAGAAAAGGAGTGTTGCATTTCCAGTGGAACACAGAGCATTTACTTTACCACTGCCGTTTGCACGAACCTTGTCCAAGGCGAAAAGGTGAAAAGGACGCCTTTCGCTTTAAACTGCAGGAGACTTCACCTACCGACGCGCAAGTCACGTGGCAATCAGCTGGGCTCATTAGCATCCCCACGGCGCCCTTGCGGCGTAAGACCTGAGGCAGAAGGGCTGGTGTGGAGCAGTTTTGCTGTGGCGGCGTTTATAATTGCTTAATTGTGCTCGACTCATTATATTGCTACCAAGTGAAAGGAGAAAAGGAGCGTCGCATTTCCAGTGGAACACAGAGCATTTACTTTACCCCTGCCATTTGCACAAACTTTGTCCATGGGCGAAATGGTGAAAAGGATGCCTTTCGCTTTAAACTGCAGGAGACTTCACCTACCGACGTGCAAGTCACATGACAATCAGCTGCGATCATTAGCACACCCACTGCGCCCTTGCGGCGTAAGCCCTGAGGCAGAAGGACTGGTGTGGAGCTGTTTTGCTGTGGCGGCGTTTACAATTGCTTAATTGTGCTCGACTCATTATATTGCTGCCAAGTGAAAGGAGAAAAGGAGCGTCACATTTCCAGTGGAACACAGAGCATTTACTTTACCCCTGCCATTTGCACAAACTTTGTCCATGGGCGAAAAGGTAAAAAGGATGCCTTTCGCTTTAAACTGCAGGAGACTTCACCTACCGACGTGCAAGTCACGTGACAATCAGCTGGGCTCATTAGCACACCCACGGCGCCCTTGCGGCGTAAGCCCTGAGGCAGAAGGGCTGCTGTGGAGCTGTTTTACTGTGGCGGCATTTACAATTGCTTAATTGTGCTCGACTAATTATATTGCTGCCAAGTGAAAGGAGAAAAGGAGTGTTGCATTTCCAGTGGAACACAGAGCATTTACTTTACCCCTGCCATTTGCACGAACCTTGTCCAAGGCGAAAAGGTGAAAAGGACGCCTTTCGCTTTAAACTGCAGGAGACTTCACCTACCGACATGCAAGTCACGTGGCAATCAGCGGGGCTCATTAGCACCCCCACGGCGCCCTTGCGGCGTAAGACCTGAGGCAGAAGGGCTGGTGTGGAGCTGTTTTGCTGTGGCAGCGTTTACAATTGCTTAATTGTGCTCGACTCATTATATTGCTACCAAGTGAAAGGAGAAAAGGAGCGTCGCATTTCCAGTGGAACACAGAGCATTTACTTTACCCCTGCCATTTGCACATACTTTGTCCATGGGCGAAATGGTGAAAAGGATGCCTTTCGCTTTAAACTGCAGGAGACTTTACCTACCGACATTCAAGTCACGTGGCAATCAGCGGGGCTCATTAGCACCCCCACGGCGCCCTTGCGGCGTAAGCCCTGAGGCAGAAGGGCTGGTGTGGAGCTGTTTTGCTGTGGCGGCATTTACAATAGCTTAATTGTGCTCGACTCATTATATTGCTACCAAGTGAAAGGAGAAAAGGAGCGTCGCATTTCCAGTGGAACACAGAGCATTTACTTTACCCCTGCCGTTTGCACGAACCTTGTCCAAGGCGAAAAGGTGAAAAGGACGCCTTTCGCTTTAAACTGCAGGAGACTTCACCTACCGACATGCAAGTCACGTGGCAATCAGCGGGGCTCATTAGCACCCCCACGGCGCCCTTGCGGCGTAAGACCTGAGGCAGAAGGGCTGGTGTGGAGCTGTTTTGCTGTGGCAGCGTTTACAATTGCTTAATTGTGCTCGACTCATTATATTGCTACCAAGTGAAAGGAGAAAAGGAGCGTCGCATTTCCAGTGGAACACAGAGCATTTACTTTACCCCTGCCGTTTGCACGAACCTTGTCCAAGGCGAAAAGGTGAAAAGGACGCCTTTCGCTTTAAACTGCAGGAGACTTCACCTACCGACGCGCAAGTCACGTGGCAATCAGCGGGGCTCATTAACACCCCCACGGCACCCTTGCGGCGTAAGCCCTGAGGCAGAAGGACTGGTGTGGAGCTGTTTTGCTGTGGCGGCGTTTACAATTGCTTAATTGTGCTCGACTCATTATATTGCTGCCAAGTGAAAGGAGAAAAGGAGCGTCGCATTTCCAGTGGAACACAGAGCATTTACTTTACCCCTGCCATTTGCACAAACTTTGTCCATGGGCGAAAAGGTAAAAAGGATGCCTTTCGCTTTAAACTGCAGGAGACTTCACCTACCGACGTGCAAGTCACGTGACAATCAGCTGGGCTCATTAGCACACCCACGGCGCCCTTGCGGCGTAAGCCCTGAGGCAGAAGGGCTGGTGTGGAGCTGTTTTGCTGTGGCGGCATTTACAATTGCTTAATTGTGCTCGACTAATTATATTGCTGCCAAGTGAAAGGAGAAAAGGAGCGTTGCATTTCCAGTGGAACACAGAGCATTTACTTTACCCCTGCCGTTTGCACGAACCTTGTCCATGGCGAAAAGGTGAAAAGGACGCCTTTCGCTTTAAACTGCAGGAGACTTCACTTACCGACGTGCAAGTCATGTGGCAATCAGCTGGACTCCTTAGCCCACCCACGGCGCTCTTGCAGGGTGAGCCCTGAGGCAGAAGGGCTGGTGTGGAGCTGTTTTGCTGTGGCAGCGTTTACAATTGCTTAATTGTGCTCGACTCATTATATTGCTACCAAGTGAAAGGAGAAAAGGAGCGTTGCATTTCCAGTGGAACACAGAGCATTTACTTTACCCCTGCCATTTGCACAAACTTTGTCCATGGGCGAAATGGTGAAAAGGATGCCTTTCGCTTTAAACTGCAGGAGACTTTACCTACCGACGTGCAAGTCACGTGGCAATCAGCTGGGCTCATTAGCCCACCCACGGCGCCCTTGCGGTGTAAGCCCTTAGGCAGAAGGACTGGTGTGGAGCTGTTTTGCTTTGGCGGTGTTTACAATTGCTTAATTGTGCTCGACTCCTTATATTGCTGCCAAGTGAAAGGAGAAAAGGAGCGTCGCATTTCCAGTGGAACACAGAGCATTTACTTTACCCCTGCCATTTGCACAAACTTTGTCCATGGGCGAAAAGGTGAAAAGGATGCCTTTTGCTGTAAACTGCAGGAGACTTCACCTACCAACGTGAAAGTCACGTGGCAATCAGCTGGGCTCATTAGCACACCCAAGGCGCCCTTGCGGCGTAAACCATGAGGCAGAAGGGCTGGTGTGGAGCTGTTTTGCTGTGGCGGCATTTACAATTGCTTAATTGTGCTTGATTCATTATATTGCTGCCAAGTGAAAGGAGAAAAGGAGCGTCGCATTTCCAGTGGAACACAGAGCATTTACTTTACCCCTGCCGTTTGCACAAACTTTGTCCAAGGCGAAAAGGTGAAAAGGACGCCTTTTGCTTTAAGTTGCAGGAGACGTCACCTACTGAAGCGCAAGTCACGTGGCAATCAGCTGGGCTCATTAGCACACCCACTGCACTCTTGCGATGTGAGCCCTGAGGCAGAAGGACTGGTGTGGAGCTGTTTTGCTGTGGCGGCGTTTACAATTGCTTAATTGTGCTCGACTCATTATATTGCTACCAAGTGAAAAGAGAAAAGGAGCGTCGCATTTCCAGTGGAACACAGAGCATTTACTTTACCCCTGCCATTTGCACAAACTTTTCCCTGGGCGAAAAGGTGAAAAGGATGCCTTTCGCTTTAAACTGCAGGAGACTTCACTTACCGACGTGCAAGTCATGTGGCAATCAGCTGGACTCATTAGCCCACCCACGGCGCTCTTGCAGCGCGAGCCCATAGGCAGAAGGACTGGTGTGGAGCTGTTTTGCTGTGGCGGCGTTTACAATTGCTTAATTGTGCTCGACTCATTGTATTGCTGCCAAGTGAAAGGAGAAAAGGAGCGTCGCATTTCCAGTGGAACATAGAGCATTTACTTTACCCCTGCCATTTGCACAAACTTTGTCCATGGGCGAAAAGGTAAAAAGGATGCCTTTCGCTTTAAACTGCAGGAGACTTCACCTACCGACGTGCAAGTCACTTGACAATCAGCTGGGCTCATTAGCACACCCACGGCGCCCTTGCGGCGTAAGCCCTGAGGCAGAAGGGCTGGTGTGGAGCTGTTTTACTGTGGCGGCATTTACAATTGCTTAATTGTGCTCGACTAATTATATTGCTGCCAAGTGAAAGGAGAAAAGGAGTGTTGCATTTCCAGTGGAACACAGAGCATTTACTTTACCCCTGCCGTTTGCATGAACCTTGTCCAAGGTGAAAAGGTGAAAAGGACGCCTTTCGCTTTAAACTGCAGGAGACTTCACCTACCGACGCGCAAGTCACGTGGCAATCAGTGGGGCTCATTAGCACCCCCACGGCGCCCTTGCGGCGTAAGACCTGAGGCAGAAGGGCTGGTGTGGAGCTGTTTTGCTGTGGCGGCGTTTACAATTGCTTAATTGTGCTCGACTCATTATATTGCTACCAAGTGAAAGGAGAAAAGGAGCGTGGCATTTCCAGTGGAACACAGAGCATTTACTTTACCCCTGTCATTTGCACAAGCTTTGTCCATGGGCGAAATGGTGAAAAGGATGACTTTCGCTTTTAACTGCAGGAGACTTTACCTACCGACATGCAAGTCACGTGGCAATCAGCTGGGCTCATTAGCCCACCCACGGCGCCCTTGCGGCATAAGCCCTTAGGCAGAAGGACTGGTGTGGAGCTGTTTTGCTGTGGCGGCGTTTACAATTGCTTAATTGTGCTCGACTCCTTATATTGCTGCCAAGTGAAAGGAGAAAAGGAGCGTCGCATTTCCAGTGGAACACAGAGCATTTACTTTACCCCTGCAATTTGCACAAACTTTGTCCATGGGCGAAAAGGTGAAAAGGATGCCTTTTGCTGTAAACTGCAGGAGACTTCACCTACCGACGTGCAAGTCACGTGGCAATCAGCTGGGCTCATTAGCACACCCACGGCGCCCTTGCGGCGTAAGCCATGAGGCAGAAGGGCTGGTGTGGAGCTGTTTTGCTGTGGCGGCATTTACAATTGCTTAATTGTGCTCGACTCATTATATTGCTGCCAAGTGAAAGGAGAAAAGGAGCGTTGCATTTCCAGTGGAACACAGAGCATTTACTTTACCCCTGCCATTTGCACGAACCTTGTCCAAGGCGAAAAGGTGAAAAGGACGCCTTTCGCTTTAAACTGCAGGAGACTTCACCTACCGACGCGCAAGTCACGTGGCAATCAGCGGGGCTCATTAGCACCCCCACGGCGCCCTTGCGGCGTAAGCCCTAAGGCAGAAGGGCTGGTGTGGAGCTGTTTTGCTGTGGCGGCATTTACAATTGCTTAATTGTGCTTGATTCATTATATTGCTGCCAAGTGAAAGGAGAAAAGGAGCGTCGCATTTCCAGTGGAACACAGAGCATTTACTTTACCCCTGCCGTTTGTACAAACTTTGTCCAAGGCAAAAAGGTGAAAAGGACGCCTTTTGCTTTAAGTTGCAGGAGACGTCACCTACCGAAGCGCAAGTCACGTGGCAATCAGCTGGGATCATTAGCACACCCACTGCGCTCTTGCGGCGTGAGCCCTGAGGCAGAAGGACTGGTGTGGAGCTGTTTTGCTGTGGCGGCGTTTACAATTGCTTAATTGTGCTCGACTCATTATATTGCTGCCAAGTGAAAGGAGAAAAGGAGCGTCGCATTTCCAGTGGAACACAGAGCATTTACTTTACCCCTGCCATTTGCACAAACTTTGTCCATGGGCGAAAAGGTAAAAAGGATGCCTTTCGCTTTAAACTGCAGGAGACTTCACTTACCGACGTGCAAGTCACGTGACAATCAGCTGGGCTCATTAGCACACCCACGGCGCCTTTGCGGCGTAAGCCCTGAGGCAGAAGGGCTGGTGTGGAGCTGTTTTGCTGTGGCGGTATTTACAATTGCTTAATTGTGCTCGACTAATTATATTGCTGCCAAGTGAAAGGAGAAAAGGAGTGTTGCATTTCCAGTGGAACACAGAGCATTTACTTTACCACTGCCGTTTGCACGAACCTTGTCCAAGGCGAAAAGGTGAAAAGGACGCCTTTCGCTTTAAACTGCAGGAGACTTCACCTACCGACGCGCAAGTCACGTGGCAATCAGCAGGGCTCATTAGCACCCCCACGGCGCCCTTGCGGCGTAAGACCTGAGGCAGAAGGACTGGTGTGGAGCTGTTTTGCTGTGGCGGCGTTTACAATTGCTTAATTGTGCTCGACTCCTTATATTGCTGCCAAGTGAAAGGAGAAAAGGAGCGTCGCATTTCCAGTGGAACACAGAGCATTTACTTTACCCCTGCCATTTGCACAAACTTTGTCCATGGGCGATAAGGTGAAAAGGATGCCTTTCGCTTTAAACTGCAGGAGACTTTACCTACCGACATGCAAGTCACGTGGCAATCAGCTGGGCTCATTAGCCCACCCACGGGGCCCTTGCGGCGTAAGCCCTTAGGCAGAAGGACTGGTGTGGAGCTGTTTTGCTGTGGCAGCGTTTACAATTGCTTAATTGTGCTCGACTCCTTATATTGCTGCCAAGTGAAAGGAGAAAAGGAGCGTCGCATTTCCAGTGGAACACA
This sequence comes from Ambystoma mexicanum, assembly GCF_040938575.1. Lineage (NCBI taxonomy): Eukaryota > Metazoa > Chordata > Amphibia > Caudata > Ambystomatidae > Ambystoma > Ambystoma mexicanum. The sequence continues at coordinate 565,907,198 of NC_090933.1, forward strand.
GAGCATTTACTTTACCCCTGCCATTTGCACAAACTTTGTCCATGGGCGAAAAGGTGAAAAGCATGCCTTTTGCTGTAAACTGCAGGAGACTTCACCTACCGACGTGCAAGTCACGTGGCAATCAGCTGGGCTCATTAGCACACCCACTGCGCCCTTGCGGCGTAAGCCATGAGGCAGAAGGGCTGGTGTGGAGCTGTTTTGCTGTGGCGGCATTTACAATTGCTTAATTGTGCTCGACTCATTATATTGCTGCCAAGTGAAAGGAGAAATGGAGCGTTGCATTTCCAGTGGAACACAGAGAATTTACTTTACCCCTGCCATTTGCACGAACCTTGTCCAAGGCGAAAAGGTGAAAAGGACGCCTTTCGCTTTAAACTGCAGGAGACTTCACCTACCGACGCGCAAGTCACGTGGCAATCAGCGGGGCTCATTAGCACCCCCACGGCGCCCTTGCGGCGTAAGCCCTGAGGCAGAAGGGCTGGTGTGGAGCTGTTTTGCTGTGGCGGCATTTACAATTGCTTAATTGTGCTCGATTCATTATATTGCTGCCAAGTGAAAGGAGAAAAGGAGCGTCGCATTTCCAGTGGAACACAGAGCATTTACTTTACCCCTGCCGTTTGTACAAACTTTTTCCAAGGCGAAAAGGTGAAAAGGACGCCTTTTGCTTTAAGTTGCAGGAGATGTCACCTACCGAAGCGCAAGTCACGTGGCAATCAGCTGGGCTCATTAGCACACCCACGGCGCCCTTGCGGCGTAAGCCATGAGGCAGAAGGGCTGGTGTGGAGCTGTTTTGCTGTGGCGGCATTTACAATTGCTTAATTGTGCTCGACTCATTATATTGCTGCCAAGTGAAAGGAGAAAAGGAGCGTTGCATTTCCAGTGGAACACAGAGCATTTACATTACCCCTGCCGTTTGCACGAACCTTGTCCAAGGCGAAAAGGTGAAAAGGACGCCTTTCGCTTTAAACTGCAGGAGACTTCACCTACCGACGCGCAAGTCACGTGGCAATCAGCGGGGCTCATTAGCAACCCCACGGCGCCCTTGCGGCGTAAGCCCTGAGGCAGAAGGGCTGGTGTGGAGCTGTTTTGCTGTGGCGGCATTTACAATTGCTTAATTGTGCTCGATTCATTATATTGCTGCCAAGTGAAAGGAGAAAAGGAGCGTCGCATTTCCAGTGGAACACAGAGCATTCACTTTACCCCTGCCGTTTGCACAAACTTTGTCCAAGGCGAAAAGCTGAAAAGGACGCCTTTTGCTTTAAGTTGCAGGAGATGTCACCTACTGAAGCGCAAGTCACGTGGCAATCAGCTGGGCTCATTAGCACACCCACTGCGCTCTTGCGGCGTGAGCCCTGAGGCAGAAGGACTGGTGTGGAGCTGTTTTGCTGTGGCGGCATTTACAATTGCTTAATTGTGCTTGACTAATTATATTGCTGCCAAGTGAAAGGAGAAAAGGAGCGTCGCATTTCCAGTGGAACACAGAGCATTTACTTTACCCCTGCCATTTGCACAAACTTTGTCCATGGGCGAAAAGGTGAAAAGGATGCCTTTTGCTGTAAACTGCAGGAGACTTCACCTACCGACGTGCAAGTCACGTGGCAATCAGCTGGGCTCATTAGCACACCCAAGGCGCCCTTGCGGCGTAAACCATGAGGCAGAAGGGCTGGTGTGGAGCTGTTTTGCTGTGGCGGCATTTACAATTGCTTAATTGTGCTTGATTCATTATATTGCTGCCAAGTGAAAGGAGAAAAGGAGCGTCGCATTTCCAGTGGAACACAGAGCATTTACTTTACCCCTGCCGTTTGCACAAACTTTGTCCAAGGCGAAAAGGTGAAAAGGACGCCTTTTGCTTTAAGTTGCAGGAGACGTCACCTACTGAAGCGCAAGTCACGTGGCAATCAGCTGGGCTCATTAGCACACCCACTGCACTCTTGCGGCGTGAGCCCTGAGGCAGAAGGACTGGTGTGGAGCTGTTTTGCTGTGGCGGCGTTTACAATTGCTTAATTGTGCTTGACTAATTATATTGCTGCCAAGTGAAAGGAGAAAAGGAGCTTTGCATTTCCAGTGGAACACAGAGCATTTACTTTACCCCTGCCATTTGCACAAACTTTGTCCATGGGCGAAAAGGTGAAAAGGATGCCTTTCGCTTTAAACTGCAGGAGACTTCACCTACCGACGTGCAAGTCACATGACAATCAGCTGCGATCATTAGCACACCCACTGTGCCCTTGCGGCGTAAGCCCTGAGGCAGAAGGGCTGGTGTGGAGCTGTTTTGCTGTGGCGGCATTTACAATAGCTTAATTGTGCTCGACTCATTATATTGCTACCAAGTGAAAAGAGAAAAGGAGCGTCGCATTTCCAGTGGAACACAGAGCATTTACTTTACCCCTGCCATTTGCACAAACTTTTCCCTGGGCGAAAAGGTGAAAAGGATGCCTTTCGCTTTAAACTGCAGGAGACTTCACTTACCGACGTGCAAGTCATGTGGCAATCAGCTGGACTCATTAGCCCACCCACGGCGCTCTTGCAGCGCGAGCCCATAGGCAGAAGGACTGGTGTGGAGCTGTTTTGCTGTGGCGGCGTTTACAATTGCTTAATTGTGCTCGACTCATTGTATTGCTGCCAAGTGAAAGGAGAAAAGGAGCGTCGCATTTCCAGTGGAACATAGAGCATTTACTTTACCCCTGCCATTTGCACAAACTTTGTCCATGGGCGAAAAGGTAAAAAGGATGCCTTTCGCTTTAAACTGCAGGAGACTTCACCTACCGACGTGCAAGTCACTTGACAATCAGCTGGGCTCATTAGCACACCCACGGCGCCCTTGCGGCGTAAGCCCTGAGGCAGAAGGGCTGGTGTGGAGCTGTTTTACTGTGGCGGCATTTACAATTGCTTAATTGTGCTCGACTAATTATATTGCTGCCAAGTGAAAGGAGAAAAGGAGTGTTGCATTTCCAGTGGAACACAGAGCATTTACTTTACCCCTGCCGTTTGCATGAACCTTGTCCAAGGTGAAAAGGTGAAAAGGACGCCTTTCGCTTTAAACTGCAGGAGACTTCACCTACCGACGCGCAAGTCACGTGGCAATCAGTGGGGCTCATTAGCACCCCCACGGCGCCCTTGCGGCGTAAGACCTGAGGCAGAAGGGCTGGTGTGGAGCTGTTTTGCTGTGGCGGCGTTTACAATTGCTTAATTGTGCTCGACTCATTATATTGCTACCAAGTGAAAGGAGAAAAGGAGCGTGGCATTTCCAGTGGAACACAGAGCATTTACTTTACCCCTGTCATTTGCACAAGCTTTGTCCATGGGCGAAATGGTGAAAAGGATGCCTTTCGCTTTTAACTGCAGGAGACTTTACCTACCGACATGCAAGTCACGTGGCAATCAGCTGGGCTCATTAGCCCACCCACGGCGCCCTTGCGGCATAAGCCCTTAGGCAGAAGGACTGGTGTGGAGCTGTTTTGCTGTGGCGGCGTTTACAATTGCTTAATTGTGCTCGACTCCTTATATTGCTGCCAAGTGAAAGGAGAAAAGGAGCGTCGCATTTCCAGTGGAACACAGAGCATTTACTTTACCCCTCCAATTTGCACAAACTTTGTCCATGGGCGAAAAGGTGAAAAGGATGCCTTTTGCTGTAAACTGCAGGAGACTTCACCTACCGACGTGCAAGTCACGTGGCAATCAGCTGGGCTCATTAGCACACCCACGGCGCCCTTGCGGCGTAAGCCATGAGGCAGAAGGGCTGGTGTGGAGCTGTTTTGCTGTGGCGGCATTTACAATTGCTTAATTGTGCTCGACTCATTATATTGCTGCCAAGTGAAAGGAGAAAAGGAGCGTTGCATTTCCAGTGGAACACAGAGCATTTACTTTACCCCTGCCATTTGCACGAACCTTGTCCAAGGCGAAAAGGTGAAAAGGACGCCTTTCGCTTTAAACTGCAGGAGACTTCACCTACCGACGCGCAAGTCACGTGGCAATCAGCGGGGCTCATTAGCACCCCCACGGCGCCCTTGCGGCGTAAGCCCTAAGGCAGAAGGGCTGGTGTGGAGCTGTTTTGCTGTGGCGGCATTTACAATTGCTTAATTGTGCTTGATTCATTATATTGCTGCCAAGTGAAAGGAGAAAAGGAGCGTCGCATTTCCAGTGGAACACAGAGCATTTACTTTACCCCTGCCGTTTGTACAAACTTTGTCCAAGGCAAAAAGGTGAAAAGGACGCCATTTGCTTTAAGTTGCAGGAGACGTCACCTACCGAAGCGCAAGTCACGTGGCAATCAGCTGGGCTCATTAGCACACCCACTGCGCTCTTGCGGCGTGAGCCCTGAGGCAGAAGGACTGGTGTGGAGCTGTTTTGCTGTGGCGGCGTTTACAATTGCTTAATTGTGCTCGACTCATTATATTGCTGCCAAGTGAAAGGAGAAAAGGAGCGTCGCATTTCCAGTGGAACACAGAGCATTTACTTTACCCCTGCCATTTGCACAAACTTTGTCCATGGGCGAAAAGGTAAAAAGGATGCCTTTCGCTTTAAACTGCAGGAGACTTCACTTACCGACGTGCAAGTCACGTGACAATCAGCTGGGCTCATTAGCACACCCACGGCGCCTTTGCGGCGTAAGCCCTGAGGCAGAAGGGCTGGTGTGGAGCTGTTTTGCTGTGGCGGTATTTACAATTGCTTAATTGTGCTCGACTAATTATATTGCTGCCAAGTGAAAGGAGAAAAGGAGTGTTGCATTTCCAGTGGAACACAGAGCATTTACTTTACCACTGCCGTTTGCACGAACCTTGTCCAAGGCGAAAAGGTGAAAAGGACGCCTTTCGCTTTAAACTGCAGGAGACTTCACCTACCGACGCGCAAGTCACGTGGCAATCAGCGGGGCTCATTAGCACCCCCACGGCGCCCTTGCGGCGTAAGACCTGAGGCAGAAGGACTGGTGTGGAGCTGTTTTGCTGTGGCGGCGTTTACAATTGCTTAATTGTGCTCGACTCCTTATATTGCTGCCAAGTGAAAGGAGAAAAGGAGCGTCGCATTTCCAGTGGAACACAGAGCATTTACTTTACCCCTGCCATTTGCACAAACTTTGTCCATGGGCGAAAAGGTGAAAAGGATGCCTTTCGCTTTAAACTGCAGGAGACTTTACCTACCGACATGCAAGTCACGTGGCAATCAGCTGGGCTCATTAGCCCACCCACGGGGCCCTTGCGGCGTAAGCCCTTAGGCAGAAGGACTGGTGTGGAGCTGTTTTGCTGTGGCGGCGTTTACAATTGCTTAATTGTGCTCGACTCCTTATATTGCTGCCAAGTGAAAGGAGAAAAGGAGCGTCGCATTTCCAGTGGAACACAGAGCATTTACTTTACCCCTGCCATTTGCACAAACTTTGTCCATGGGCGAAAAGGTGAAAAGCATGCCTTTTGCTGTAAACTGCAGGAGACTTCACCTACCGACGTGCAAGTCACGTGGCAATCAGCTGGGCTCATTAGCACACCCACTGCGCCCTTGCGGCGTAAGCCATGAGGCAGAAGGGCTGGTGTGGAGCTGTTTTGCTGTGGCGGCATTTACAATTGCTTAATTGTGCTCGACTCATTATATTGCTGCCAAGTGAAAGGAGAAATGGAGCGTTGCATTTCCAGTGGAACACAGAGAATTTACTTTACCCCTGCTGTTTGCACGAACCTTGTCCAAGGCGAAAAGGTGAAAAGGACGCCTTTCGCTTTAAACTGCAGGAGACTTCACCTACCGACGCGCAAGTCACGTGGCAATCAGCGGGGCTCATTAGCACCCCCACGGCGCCCTTGCGGCGTAAGCCCTGAGGCAGAAGGGCTGGTGTGGAGCTGTTTTGCTGTGGCGGCATTTACAATTGCTTAATTGTGCTCGATTCATTATATTGCTGCCAAGTGAAAGGAGAAAAGGAGCGTCGCATTTCCAGTGGAACACAGAGCATTTACTTTACCCCTGCCGTTTGTACAAACTTTTTCCAAGGCGAAAAGGTGAAAAGGACGCCTTTTGCTTTAAGTTGCAGGAGACGTCACCTACCGAAGCGCAAGTCACGTGGCAATCAGCTGGGCTCATTAGCACACCCACGGCGCCCTTGCGGCGTAAGCCATGAGGCAGAAGGGCTGGTGTGGAGCTGTTTTGCTGTGGCGGCATTTACAATTGCTTAATTGTGCTCGACTCATTATATTGCTGCCAAGTGAAAGGAGAAAAGGAGCGTTGCATTTCCAGTGGAACACAGAGCATTTACATTACCCCTGCCGTTTGCGCGAACCTTGTCCAAGGCGAAAAGGTGAAAAGGACGCCTTTCACTTTAAACTGCAGGAGACTTCACCTACCGACGCGCAAGTCACGTGGCAATCAGCGGGGCTCATTAGCACCCCCACGGCGCCCTTGCGGCGTAAGCCCTGAGGCAGAAGGGCTGGTGTGGAGCTGTTTTGCTGTGGCGGCATTTACAATTGCTTAATTGTGCTCGATTCATTATATTGCTGCCAAGTGAAAGGAGAAAAGGAGCGTCGCATTTCCAGTGGAACACAGAGCATTCACTTTACCCCTGCCGTTTGCACAAACTTTGTCCAAGGCGAAAAGCTGAAAAGGACGCCTTTTGCTTTAAGTTGCAGGAGATGTCACCTACTGAAGCGCAAGTCACGTGGCAATCAGCTGGGCTCATTAGCACACCCACTGCGCTCTTGCGGCGTGAGCCCTGAGGCAGAAGGACTGGTGTGGAGCTGTTTTGCTGTGGCGGCATTTACAATTGCTTAATTGTGCTTGACTAATTATATTGCTGCCAAGTGAAAGGAGAAAAGGAGCGTTGCATTTCCAGTGGAACACAGAGCATTTACTTTACCCCTGCCATTTGCACAAACGTTGTCCATGGGCGAAAAGGTGAAAAGGATGCCTTTCGCTTTAAACTGCAGGAGACTTCACCTACCGACATGCAAGTCACATGACAATCAGCTGCGATCATTAGCACACCCACAGCGCCCTTGCGGCGTAAGCCCTGAGGCAGAAGGACTGGTGTGGAGCTGTTTTGCTGTGGCGGCGTTTACAATTGCTTAATTGTGCTCGACTCATTATATTGCTGCCAAGTGAAAGGAGAAAAGGAGCGTCACATTTCCAGTGGAACACAGAGCATTTACTTTACCCCTGCCATTTGCACAAACTTTGTCCATGGGCGAAAAGGTAAAAAGGATGCCTTTCGCTTTAAACTGCAGGAGACTTCACCTACCGACGTGCAAGTCACGTGACAATCAGCTGGGCTCATTAGCACACCCACGGCGCCCTTGCGGCGTAAGCCCTGAGGCAGAAGGGCTGGTGTGGAGCTGTTTTACTGTGGCGGCATTTACAATTGCTTAATTGTGCTCGACTAATTATATTGCTGCCAAGTGAAAGGAGAAAAGGAGTGTTGCATTTCCAGTGGAACACAGAGCATTTACTTTACCCCTGCCGTTTGCACGAACCTTGTCCAAGGCGAAAAGGCGAAAAGGTGAAAAGGACGCCTTTCGCTTTAAACTGCAGGAGACTTCACCTACCGACGCGCAAGTCACGTGGCAATCAGCGGGGCTCATTAGCACCCCCACGGCGCCCTTGCGGCGTAAGACCTGAGGCAGAAGGGCAGGTGTGGAGCTGTTTTGCTGTGGCGGCATTTACAATTGCTTAATTGTGCTCGACTCATTATATTGCTACCAAGTGAAAGGAGAAAAGGAGCGTCGCATTTCCAGTGGAACACAGAGCATTTACTTTACCCCTGCCATTTGCACATACTTTGTCCATGGGCGAAATGGTGAAAAGGATGCCTTTCGCTTTAAACTGCAGGAGACTTTACCTACCGACATGCAAGTCACTTGGCAATCAGCGGGGCTCATTAGCACCCCCACGGCGCCCTTGCGGCGTAAGCCATGAGGCAGAAGGGCTGGTGTGGAGCTGTTTTGCTGTGGCGGCATTTAGAATTGCTTAATTGTGCTCGACTCATTATATTGCTGCCAAGTGAAAGGAGAAAAGGAGCGTTGCATTTCCAGTGGAACACAGAGCATTTACTTTACCCCTGCCGTTTGCACGAACCTTGTCCAAGGCGAAAAGGTGAAAAGGATGCCTTTCGCTTTAAACTGCAGGAGACTTCACCTACCGACGCGCAAGTCACGTGGCAATCAGCGGGGCTCATTAGCACCCCCACGGCACCCTTGCGGCGTAAGCCCTGAGGCAGAAGGGCTGGTGTGGAGCTGTTTTGCTGTGGCGGCATTTACAATTGCTTAATTGTGCTCGATTCATTATATTGCTGCCAAGTGAAAGGAGAAAAGGAGCGTCGCATTTCCAGTGGAACACAGAGCATTTACTTTACCCCTGCCATTTGCACAAACTTTGTCCATGGGCGAAAAGGTGAAAAGGATGCCTTTCGCTTTAAACTGCAGGAGACTTCACTTACCGACGTGCAAGTCATGTGGCAATCAGCTGGACTCATTAGCCCACCCACGGCGCTCTTGCAGCGTGAGCCCTGAGGCAGAAGGACTGGTGTGGAGCTGTTTTGCTGTGGCGGCGTTTACAATTGCTTAATTGTGCTCGACTCATTATATTGCTGCCAAGTGAAAGGAGAAAAGGAGCGTCGCATTTCCAGTGGAACACAGAGCATTTACTTTACCCCTGCCATTTGCACAAACTTTGTCCATGGGCGAAAAGGTAAAAAGGATGCCTTTCGCTTTAAACTGCAGGAGACTTCACCTACCGATGTGCAAGTCACGTGACAATCAGCTGGGCTCATTAGCACACCCACGGCGCCCTTGCGGCGTAAGTCCTAAGGCAGAAGGGCTGGTGTGGAGCTGTTTTGCTGTGGCGGCATTTACAATTGCTTAATTGTGCTCGACTAATTATATTGCTGCCAAGTGAAAGGAGAAACGGATCGTTGCATTTCCAGTGGAACACAGAGCATTTACTTTACCCCTGCCATTTGCACAAACCTTGTCCAAGGCGAAAAAGTGAAAAGGACGCCTTTCGCTTTAAACTGCAGGAGACTTCACCTACTGACGCGCAAGTCACCTGGCAATCAGGGGGGCTCATTAGCACCCCCACGGCGCCCTTGCGGCGTAAGACCTGAGGCAGAAGGGCTGGTGTGGAGCTGTTTTGCTGTGGCGGCGTTTACAATTGCTTAATTGTGCTTGACTCATTATATTGCTACCAAGTGAAAGGAGAAAAGGAGCGTCGCATTTCCAGTGGAACACAGAGCATTTACTTTACCCCTGCCATTTGCACAAACTTTGTCCATGGGCGAAATGGTGAAAAGGATGCCTTTCGCTTTAAACCTTCGACGAGGGTGGTGGGCAGGAGCCCCCCCTCCCATCCAGCAGACCACCCGGCAGCAGCAAGTGCAGATCTGCTGCACTGCACACGGCGGCCTGCCTGTCCCTGTCTCTCCCGCTCGCCTGACTTCACCATGCCGGGCGCGACGCGGCTTCAAAGCGAGGCTGAGCCTCGATCTGGGCACTTCTAAGCCCTTTGCTTCCGCCGGCAGGCGGATACGCCGGCCCACACGAAGGTCATACAAAGGCCCTGTTTTGTGCTCAGGACCCCCCTTCCCGACGACCTTCGACGAGGGTGGTGGGCAGGAGCCCCCCCTCCCATCCAGCAGACCACCCGGCAGTAGCAAGTGCAAATCCGCTGCACTGCACACGGCGGCCTGCCTGTCCCTGTCTCTCCCGCTCGCCTGACTTCGCCATGCCGGGCGCGACGCGGCTTCAAAGCGAGGCTGAGCCTCGATCTGGGCACTTCTAAGCCCTTTGCTTCTGCCGGCAGGTGGATACGCCGGCCCACACGAAGGCCATACAAAGGCCCTGTTTTGCGCCCAGGACCCCCCTTCCCGACGACCTTCGACGAGGGTGGTGGGCAGGAGCCCCCCCTCCCATCCAGCAGACCACCCGGCAGCAGCAAGTGCAGATCCGCTGCACTGCACACGGCGGCCTGCCTGTCCCTGTCTCTCCCGCTCGCCTGACTTCGCCATGCCGGGCGCGACGCGGCTTCAAAGCGAGGCTGAGCCTCGATCTGGGCACTTCTAAGCCCTTTGCTTCCGCCGGCAGGCGGATATGCCGGCCCACACTTAGGTCATACAAAGGCCCTGTTTTGCGCCCTGTTCGGCGCATGGGAGGCGTAGCCTACTCCTATTGCGCCCGCTCCCTAAATGCTGCAAGGACCTTTGCTCACTGCCTGACGGACCCATACTACTATGGTAAGCCCAGGGGCTATTTATTCTTTTTTCTTACATCTCATAACAGAGGAACCATCAATTTGACATTCTGACATTGGTTACCTGCAAGCTTATGCTAATCTTTGCCCACTGTGGCTTGTGCAACTTAGTCACTGCCTATGTTTATCTATGCCCACTGTGCTCTGTGCAACTTAGTCACTGCCTATTTTTATCTATGCCCACTGTGGCTTGTGCAACTTAGTCACTGCCTATGTTTATCTATGCCCACTGTGCCCTGTGCAACTTAGTCACTGCCTATGTTTATCTATGCCCACTGTGCCCTGTGCAACTTAGTCACTGCCTATGTTTATCTATGCCCACTGTGCCCTGTGCAACTTAGTCACTGCCTATGCTTATCTATGGCCACCGTGCCCGGTGTATCCAGCTCCACATCATGAGTATCACACCTTGCAGCCTGCTATTGTACCTATCTGCAATTATCTTCCACCATAGAGAGGACAGTAGCCTCCCTACTATGCTCACAAGACCCCTAAATTCCACCATCACCACCCTCTCTACTGACACCAGTATGGAACACCCTGATCTGAATCCCCTCTCCGAGCTTCCCAGCAACCCATGTAGTCTACTCTGTCGAAACTCTAGGCTCAGAGCTAGACTCTCGAAACTTTATGAGCCTCTGACCAGAACCCTACCTCCCAACAACAAAAGATCCAACACCCAGAAGCCCAACACCAACGTCCCCCCAAAAAACAGGAGACTTCCTCCCACTACCCAGACCAAAACTGTACCTCCTCATCCGTCATGCCATCTACTTAAAGGAGGACTAATAAATGCAAGATCCCTGATAGCACATGCCACAGATATCTGCGATCTGATAGTGCTTGACAATCTGGACTTCATCGCCATCACCGAGTCCTGGCTGCACAACACAGCAGGACCCCTACTCTCCTTAGCCATCCCAGAAGACTTTACTATATTCAGGCAAGATAGAACCAACACGCGCGGCGGTGGCATTGCCATCATCGCAAAGACCAGCTTAGATATGAGAATCTCACCTACAATAGCAGTTGACTCATGTGAATCACTCACTATCAAACATCCACTAGCTAGCTCCCAAACCTTGACGATCCACCTCATCTACAGACCACCTGGTCCCTTATGGACCTTCGAGGAGGATCTACATAATTCACTCTCCAACAACCTTAAAACCTCTTCACAACTACTTGTCCTAGGAGACTTCAATCTGGGCTTCAATGACCCTTCAGATAAAAATGCCACCATTATTGCCAATTCCCTTTCAAATCTGGGCATGACACAAAAAACTCTTGAACCTACACATAATAAGGGAAGAATCCTTGATTGGCTAGTAGACTACAATTGCACGGCCAATATCAAAGCTATTATCCCTCAACCTTGGACAGACCACTTCTTCCTGTCATTTGAACTATCTACCTCCAGACCACCTTCACTAGCCTCCATCATGGCCCCGCCTTGCCCAACAAGAAACAAAAAGAGCATCACCAGAGACAAAGTGATCCCGGCCATTCTACCTACACTTAACGGATTAGCAGATCATCTAGACCCAGAAACACTAGTCAACGAGTACAACAAAATTATGCTAACTACCCTCGACAACATCGCACCCTTGAAACTTAGAAAAAGTAAACCCAAATCTCACCTAAATAAATGGTTTACCCCCGAACTAAAGGATTTGCGACTACTTAAGAGGAGCTGCGAAACAGCTTGGAGGCTCACCCCTTCAGTAGACCATAAAATGAAACTAACAGAAATCTCCTCCCAATACAAAAAAGAAATCCATCTGGCCAAACAGAACTCCTTTAATAAGCGGATCTCCAACGCCAACTCAAGCATGAGGGAACTTTTCACCATCCTCAAAGAACTAGAGTCACCCATCCCCATTCCGGACACTTGCATCAAAGACAAAACTTGGTGCTCCAACATTCAGCTAGCCTTATCCAATAAAATCTCCCTACTCCAAACAAAAATAACCAAAAAGAAAGCCTCCCTTACTCATCATCCCAAGACTAACACCCTCATTACAGACCATACCCCAAAGACCCAGGACACAGCCACACGGTTTATGTTTTCCAAAACATCGATTCTCGAGGTGGAGAAAGTCATCCTCTCTCTTAAGCCGTCTAACTGCCAGGGCGATTCTTGCCCTGCCCAGCTTATAAAAGACGCAGCTAGAGACCTCTCCCCGTTTATTGCCAAACTCGTCAACTCCTCATTCACGTCCGGCACGGTACCCACCAACTTAAAACAAGCCTGGGTATTACCATTGCTTAAAAAGCAAACGCTAGACCCTCTCATACCCACAAACTACTGCCCCATTACAACAGTCCCCTTCCTGCTCAAAATCCTGGATAAAATCGCCTACAATCAAATCCAAAGTTTCCTGGAACAACATAAACTTTTAGGAGAGCGCCAATCAGGATTCCGTCCACAACATGGTACAGAGACTGCCCTTATTGACCTAAAGGCACAAATAGATGAAATAAGAGATAAAGGTAAAATGGCTCTCCTCTTGCTGTTGGACCTCTCGGCGGCATTCGACGTTGTAGACCATGGAGCACTTTGTAGCCATTTAGACTCAGCCGCACATTTTTCCAAGGAGGCCATATCTTGGATTGAATCCTTCCTCAGTGATAGGACCATGAGGTGTTCTCCCCTTTGGCAGCGGCGGACCCAATCCCCATCCGTTGTGGAGTCCCTCAGGGCTCATGCATCTCCCCGACTCTCTACAACATATTCACTAAGCCCCTTTTTGACGTTCTGGACCATCTTGGTATCACCTACACCAACTATGCAGATGACACCCAGATTCTCCTCCCACTTTCCGGGGACTACAACAAGGATTTGGCCTTGGTGAATAGGGTGTATTTCATCGTCCAGGCATGGATGGCAACCCACGGTCTATGCCTGAACGATGACAAAACAGAGTTGCTCATCCTAGGGACACATTCTAACATACAGAAACTCAGTCAGGACTATACCTCATTTGAAATTGACGGGAACATTATCAAGGTTTCTAAAGATGTGAAGACACTTGGCTTCTATCTGGATGCCACCCTCTCTTTTGACAAGCAGGTGAAGTCATTGGCATCTGCCACCGCCTACACATGCAAGCTCATTAGAGCAGGCAAGCACTTTCTCTCCGATAACAACTGCCTTATCCTAGCGAGAGCATTAATCCTTTCGCGGCTTGATTATTGTAATGCCCTCTACATTGGAGCAAATAAATCCATTATCCACCGACTGCAAATTCTTCAAAACAATGCCCTACGAGCCGCCCTTGGTGTACCTAAAAGATCACATATTTCTAACATCAGGCGTCAAAACAACTGGTTGTCCTCCCAAAACAAAATCCACCTTAAAGTTGCATCCCTAGTTCATAAAGCCCTGAACAATGCAGCACCAAGCTATCTCCGCAATAAACTTACAATAAGACATCACTCGCGCCCTGCCAGAACTGCAAATGCCAACAGCCTCATCATTCCGAGATTCAGGTTATCTAAGGCGGGGGGTAGTAGCTTCCCGGTGCAAGCAGCTCAATTATGGAACTCATTGCCTAATCCTCTACGCGAGGCACAGCCCTTCCCTAAATTCAGAAATAACTACATCAATCTGCTAAGGACTGCCAATGAATAGCCTACTGGCACTCACTTATCCTTCACCCCACCCTAGAACATACATTTCATCATGATCTTATGGTCCCACCCACTTTGACCACCTGACCGTTGAGCTTTCGCCCACACAGTACCTGTACATAGACTGTCTTGATCATATTTTGTATTTATTCCGCATGTAAACCGCAATTGCTGCTTTACCGTGATATTTTGCATTCTATATTTGTATTTTGTATGTGTACAGTGTATGTATCCCATGAACCCACCCTGCAACCTAAGCTTCGCATTTTCTGTACTGCTGCGCCCGGTTACCTTCGGGTCTGGTGCGCATTATAAGTGAATAAAACAAACAAACAAACAAACAAACAATAAACTGCAGGAGACTTCACCTACCGACGTGCAAGTCACATGACAATCAGATGCGATCATTAGCACACCCACTGTGCCCTTGCGGCGTAAGCCCTGAGGCAGAAGGGCTGGTGTGGAGCTGTTTTGCTGTGGCGGCATTTACAATAGCTTAATTGTGCTCGACTCATTATATTGCTACCAAGTGAAAGGAGAAAAGGAGCGTCGCATTTCCAGTGGAACACAGAGCATTTACTTTACCCCTGCCATTTGCACAAACTTTGTCCATGGGCGAAAAGGTGAAAAGGATGCCTTTCGCTTTAAACTGCAGGTGACTTCACTTACCGACGTGCAAGTCATGTGGCAATCAGCTGGACTCATTAGCCCACCCACGGCGCTCTTGCAGCGTGAGCCCTGAGGCAGAAGGACTGGTGTGGAGCTGTTTTGCTGTGGCGGCGTTTACAATTGCTTAATTGTGCTCGACTCATTATATTGCTGCCAAGTGAAAGGAGAAAAGGAGCGTCGCATTTCCAGTGGAACACAGAGCATTTACTTTACCCCTGCCATTTGCACAAACTTTGTCCATGGGCGAAAAGGTAAAAAGGATGCCTTTCGCTTTAAACTGCAGGAGACTTCACCTACCGACGTGCAAGTCACGTGACAATCAGCTGGGCTCATTAGCACACCCACGGCGCCCTTGCGGCGTAAGCCCTGAGGCAGAAGGGCTGGTGTGGAGCTGTTTTTCTGTGGCGGCATTTACCATTGCTTAATTGTGCTCGACTAATTATATTGCTGCCAAGTGAAAGGAGAAAAGGAGCGTTGCATTTCCAGTGGAACACAGAGCATTTACTTTACCCCTGCCGTTTGCACGAACCTTGTCCAAGGCGAAAAGGTGAAAAGGATGCCTTTCGCTTTAAACTGCAGGAGACTTCACTTACCGACGTGCAAGTCATGTGGCAATCAGCTGGACTCATTAGCCCACCCACGGCGCTCTTGCAGCGTGAGCCCTGAGGCAGAAGGACTGGTGTGGAGCTGTTTTGCTGTGGCGGCGTTTACAATTGCTTAATTGTGCTCGACTCATTATATTGCTGCCAAGTGAAAGGAGAAAAGGAGCGTCGCATTTCCAGTGGAACACAGAGCATTTACTTTACCCCTGCCATTTGCACAAACTTTGTCCATGGGCGAAAAGGTAAAAAGGATGCCTTTCGCTTTAAACTGCAGGAGACTTCACCTACCGACGTGCAAGTCACGTGACAATCAGCTGGGCTCATTAGCACACCCACGGCGCCCTTGCGGCGTAAGCCCTGAGGCAGAAGGGCTGGTGTGGAGCTGTTTTGCTGTGGCGGCATTTACAATTGCTTAATTGTGCTCGACTAATTATATTGCTGCCAAGTGAAAGGAGAAAAGGAGCGTTGCATTTCCAGTGGAACACAGAGCATTTACTTTACCCCTGCCGTTTGCACGAACCTTGTCCAAGGCGAAAAGGTGAAAAGGACGCCTTTCGCTTTAAACTGCAGGAGACTTCACCTACTGACGCGCAAGTCACGTGGCAATCAGCGGGGCTCATTAGCACCCCCACGGCGAGCTTGCGGCGTAAGACCTGAGGCAGAAGGGCTGGTGTGGAGCGGTTTTGCTGTGGCAGCGTTTACAATTGCTTAATTGTGCTCGACTCATTATATTGCTACCAAGTGAAAGGAGAAAAGGAGCGTCGCATTTCCAGTGGAACACAGAGCATTTACTTTACCCCTGCCATTTGCACAAACTTTGTCCATGGGCGAAATGGTGAAAAGGATGCCTTTCGCTTTAAACTGCAGGAGACTTTACCTACCGACGTGCAAGTCACATGACAATCAGCTGCGATCATTAGCACACCCACTGCGCCCTTGCGGCGTAAGCCCTGAGGCAGAAGGGCTGGTGTGGAGCTGTTTTGCTGTGGCGGCATTTACAGTAGCTTAATTGTGCTCGACTCATTATATTGCTACCAAGTGAAAGGAGAAAAGGAGCGTCGCATTTCCAGTGGAACACAGAGCATTTACTTTACCCCTGCCATTTGCACAAACTTTTCCCTGGGCAAAAAGTTGAAAAGGATGCCTTTCGCTTTAAACTGCAGGAGACTTCACTTACCGACGTGCAAGTCATGTGGCAATCAGCTGGACTCATTAGCCCACCCACGGCGCTCTTGCAGCGCGAGCCCATAGGCAGAAGGACTGGTGTGGAGCTGTTTTGCTGTGGCGGCGTTTACAATTGCTTAATTGTGCTCGACTCATTATATTGCTGCCAAGTGAAAGGAGAAAAGGAGCGTCGCATTTCCAGTGGAACACAGAGCATTTACTTTACCCCTGCCATTTGCACAAACTTTGTCCATGGGCGAAAAGGTAAAAAGGATGCCTTTCGTTTTAAACTGCAGGAGACTTCACCTACCGACGTGCAAGTCACGTGACAATCAGCTGGGCTCATTAGCACACCCACGGCGCCCTTGCGGCGTAAGCCCTGAGGCAGAAGGGCTGGTGTGGAGCTGTTTTACTGTGGCGGCATTTACAATTGCTTAATTGTGCTCGACTAATTATATTGCTGCCAAGTGAAAGGAGAAAAGGAGTGTTGCATTTCCAGTGGAACACAGAGCATTTACTTTACCCCTGCCGTTTGCACGAACCTTGTCCAAGGTGAAAAGGTGAAAAGGACGCCTTTCGCTTTAAACTGCAGGAGACTTCACCTACCGACGCGCAAGTCACGTGGCAATCAGTGGGGCTCATTAGAACCCCCACGGCGCCCTTGCGGCATAAGACCTGAGGCAGAAGGGCTGGTGTGGAGCTGTTTTGCTGTGGCGGCGTTTACAATTGCTTAATTGTGCTCGACTCATTATATTGCTACCAAGTGAAAGGAGAAAAGGAGCGTCGCATTTCCAGTGGAACACAGAGCATTTACTTTACCCCTGTCATTTGCACAAACTTTGTCCATGGGCGAAATGGTGAAAAGGATGCCTTTCGCTTTTAACTGCAGGAGACGTTACCTACCGACATGCAAGTCACGTGGCAATCAGCTGGGCTCATTAGCCCACCCACGGCACCCTTGCGGCATAAGCCCTTAGGCAGAAGGACTGGTGTGGAGCTGTTTTGCTGTGGCGGCGTTTACAATTGCTTAATTGTGCTCGACTCCTTATATTGCTGCCAAGTGAAAGGAGAAAAGGAGCGTCGCATTTCCAGTGGAACACAGAGCATTTACTTTACCCCTGCCATTTGCACAAACTTTGTCCATGGGCAAAAAGGTGAAAAGGATGCCTTTTGCTGTAAACTGCAGGAGACTTCACCTACCGACGTGCAAGTCACGTGGCAATCAGCTGGGCTCATTAGCACACCCACGGCGCCCTTGCGGCGTAAGCCATGAGGCAGAAGGGCTGGTGTGGAGCTGTTTTGCTGTGGCGGCATTTACAATTGCTTAATTGTGCTCGACTCATTATATTGCTGCCAAGTGAAAGGAGAAAAGGAGCGTTGCATTTCCAGTGGAACACAGAGCATTTACTTTACCCCTGCCGTTTGCACGAACCTTGTCCAAGGCGAAAAGGTGAAAAGGACGCCTTTCGCTTTAAACTGCAGGAGACTTCACCTACCGACGCGCAAGTCACGTGGCAATCAGCGGGGCTCATTAGCACCCCCACGGCGCCCTTGCGGCGTAAGCCCTAAGGCAGAAGGGCTGGTGTGGAGCTGTTTTGCTGTGGCGGCATTTACAATTGCTTAATTGTGCTTGATTCATTATATTGCTGCCAAGTGAAAGGAGAAAAGGAGCGTCGCATTTCCAGTGGAACACAGAGCATTTACTTTACCCCTGCCGTTTGTACAAACTTTGTCCAAGGCAAAAAGGTGAAAAGGGCGCCTTTTGCTTTAAGTTGCAGGAGACGTCACCTACCGAAGCGCAAGTCACGTGGCAATCAGCTGGGCTCATTAGCACACCCACTGCGCTCTTGCGGCGTGAGCCCTGAGGCAGAAGGACTGGTGTGGAGCTGTTTTGCTGTGGCGGCGTTTACAATTGCTTAATTGTGCTCGACTAATTATATTGCTGCCAAGTGAAAGGAGAAAAGGAGCGTTGCATTTCCAGTGGAACACAGAGCATTTACTTTACCCCTGCCATTTGCACAAACTTTGTCAATGGGCGAAAAGGTGAAAAGGATGCCTTTCGCTTTAAACTGCAGGAGACTTCACCTACTGACGTGCAAGTCACATGACAATCAGCTGCGATCATTAGCACACCCACTGTGCCCTTGCGGCGTAAGCCCTGAGGCAGAAGGGCTGGTGTGGAGCTGTTTTGCTGTGGCGGCATTTACAATAGCTTAATTGTGCTCGACTCATTATATTGCTACCAAGTGAAAGGAGAAAAGGAGCGTCGCATTTCCAGTGGAACACAGAGCATTTACTTTACCCCTGCCATTTGCACAAACTTTGTCCATGGGCGAAAAGGTGAAAAGGATGCCTTTCGCTTTAAACTGCAGGAGACTTCACTTACCGACGTGCAAGTCATGTGGCAATCAGCTGGACTCATTAGCCCACCCACGGCGCTCTTGCAGCGTGAGCCCTGAGGCAGAAGGACTGGTGTGGAGCTGTTTTGCTGTGGCGGCGTTTACAATTGCTTAATTGTGCTCGACTCATTATATTGCTACCAAGTGAAAGGAGAAAAGGAGCGTCGCATTTCCAGTGGAACACAGAGCATTTACTTTACCCCTGCCATTTGCACAAACTTTGTCCATGGGCGAAAAGGTAAAAAGGATGCCTTTCGCTTTAAACTGCAGGAGACTTCACCTACCGACGTGCAAGTCACGTGACAATCAGCTGGGCTCATTAGCACACCCACGGCGCCCTTGCGGCGTAAGCCCTGAGGCAGAAGGGCTGGTGTGGAGCTGTTTTGCTGTGGCGGCATTTACAATTGCTTAATTGTGCTCGACTAATTATATTGCTGCCAAGTGAAAGGAGAAAAGGAGCGTTGCATTTCCAGTGGAACACAGACCATTTACTTTACCCCTGCCATTTGCACAAACTTTGTCCATGGGCAAAATTGTGAAAAGGATGCCTTTCGCTTTAAACTACAGGAGACTTTACCTACCGACGTGCAAGTCAAGTGGCAATCAGCTGGGCTCATTAGCCCACCCACGGCGCCCTTGCGGCTTAAGCCCTTAGGCAGAAGGACTGGTGTGGAGCTGTTTTGCTGTGGCGGCGTTTACAATTGCTTAATTGTGCTCGACTAATTATATTGCTGCCAAGTGAAAGGAGAAAAGGAGCGTTGCATTTCCAGTGGAACACAGAGCATTTACTTTACCCCTGCCATTTGCACAAACTTTGTCCATGGGCGAAAAGGTGAAAAGGATGCCTTTCGCTTTAAACTGCAGGAGACTTCACCTACCGACGTGCAAGTCACATGACAATCAGCTGCGATCATTAGCACACCCACTGTGCCCTTGCGGCGTAAGCCCTGAGGCAGAAGGGCTGGTGTGGAGCTGTTTTGCTGTGGCGGCATTTACAATAGCTTAATTGTGCTCGACTCATTATATTGCTACCAAGTGAAAGGAGAAAAGGAGCGTCGCATTTCTAGTGGAACACAGAGCATTTACTTTACCCCTGCCATTTGCACAAACTTTGTCCATGGGCGAAAAGGTGAAAAGGATGCCTTTCGCTTTAAACTGCAGGAGACTTCACTTACCGACGTGCAAGTCATGTGGCAATAAGCTGGACTCATTAGCCCACCCACGGCGCTCTTGCAGCGTGAGCCCTGAGGCAGAAGGACTGGTGTGGAGCTGTTTTGCTGTGGTGACGTTTACAATTGCTTAATTGTGTTCGACTCATTATATTGCTGCCAAGTGAAAGGAGAAAAGGAGCGTCGCATTTCCAGTGGAACACAGAGCATTTACTTTACCCCTGCCATTTGCACAAACTTTGTCCATGGGCGAAAAGGTAAAAAGGATGCCTTTCGCTTTAAACTGCAGGAGACTTCACCTACCGACGTGCAAGTCACGTGACAATCAGCTGGGCTCATTAGCACACCCACGGCGCCCTTGCGGCGTAAGCCCTGAGGCAGAAGGGCTGGTGTGGAGCTGTTTTGCTGTGGCGGCATTTACAATTGCTTAATTGTGCTCGACTAATTATATTGCTGCCAAGTGAAAGGAGAAAAGGAGCGTTGCATTTCCAGTGGAACACAGACCATTTACTTTACCCCTGCCATTTGCACAAACTTTGTCCATGGGCAAAATTGTGAAAAGGATGCCTTTCGCTTTAAACTGCAGGAGACTTTACCTACCGACGTGCAAGTCAAGTGGCAATCAGCTGGGCTCATTAGCCCACCCACGGCGCCCTTGCGGCTTAAGCCCTTAGGCAGAAGGACTGGTGTGGAGTTGTTTTGCTGTGGCGGCGTTTACAATTGCTTAATTGTGCTCGACTCCTTATATTGCTGCCAAGTGAAAGGAGAAAAGGAGAGTCGCATTTCCAGTGGAACACAGAGCATTTACTTTACCCCTGCCATTTGCACAAACTTTGTCCATGGGCGAAAAGGTGAAAAGGATGCCTTTCGCTTTAAACTGCAGGAGACTTCACCTACCGACGTGCAAGTCACGTGACAATCAGCTGGGCTCATTAGCACACCCACGGCGCCCTTGCGGCGTAAGCCCTGAGGCAGAAGGGCTGGTGTGGAGCTGTTTTGCTGTGGCGGCATTTACAATTGCTTAATTGTGCTCGACTAATTATATTGCTGCCAAGTGAAAGGAGAAAAGGAGTGTTGCATTTCCAGTGGAACACATAGCATTTACTTTACCACTGCCGTTTGCACGAACCTTGTCCAAGGCGAAAAGGTGAAAAGGACGCCTTTCGCTTTAAACTGCAGGAGACTTCACCTACCGACGCGCAAGTCACGTGGCAATCAGCAGGGCTCATTAGCACCCCCACGGCGCCCTTGCGGCGTAAGACCTGAGGCAGAAGGGCTGGTGTGGAGCTGTTTTGCTGTGGCGGCGTTTACAATTGCTTAATTGTGCTCGACTCATTATATTGCTACCAAGTGAAAGGAGAAAAGGAGCGTTGCATGTCCAGTGGAACACAGAGCATTTACTTTACCCCTGCCATTTGCACAAACTTTGTCCATGG
This sequence comes from Ambystoma mexicanum, assembly GCF_040938575.1. Classification (NCBI taxonomy): domain Eukaryota; kingdom Metazoa; phylum Chordata; class Amphibia; order Caudata; family Ambystomatidae; genus Ambystoma; species Ambystoma mexicanum. Next base: position 565,928,485 of record NC_090933.1, read on the forward strand.
GCGAAATGGTGAAAAGGATGCCTTTCGCTTTAAACTGCAGGAGACTTTCCCTACCGACATGCAAGTCATGTGGCAATCAGCTGGGCTCATTAGCCCACCCACGGCGCCCTTGCGGCGTAAGCCCTTAGGCAGAAGGACTGGTGTGGAGCTGTTTTGCTGTGGCGGCGTTTACAATTGCTTAATTGTGCTCGACTCCTTATATTGCTGCCAAGTGAAAGGAGAAAAGGAGCGTCGCATTTGCAGTGGAACAGAGAGCATTTACTTTACCCCTGCCATTTGCACAAACTTTGTCCATGGGCGAAAAGGTGAAAAGGATGCCTTTTGCTGTAAACTGCAGGAGACTTCACCTACCGACGTGCAAGTCACGTGGCAATCAGCTGGGCTCATTAGCACACCCACTGCGCCCTTGCGGCATAAGCCATGAGGCAGAAGGGCTGGTGTGGAGCTGTTTTGCTGTGGCGGCATTTACAATTGCTTACTTGTGCTCGACTCATTATATTGCTGCCATGTGAAAGGAGAAAAGGAGCGTTGCATTTCCAGTGGAACACAGAGCATTTACTTTACCCCTGCCATTTGCACGAACCTTGTCCAAGGCGAAAAGGTGAAAAGGACGCCTTTCGCTTTAAACTGCAGGAGACTTCACCTACCGACGCGCAAGTCACGTGGCAATCAGCGGGGCTCATTAGCACCCCCACGGCGCCCTTGCGGCGTAAGCCCTGAGGCAGAAGGGCTGGTGTGGAGCTGTTTTGCTGTGGCCGCATTTACAATTGCTTAATTGTGCTCGATTCATTATATTGCTGCCAAGTGAAAGGAGAAAAGGAGCGTCGCATTTCCAGTGGAACACAGAGCATTTACTTTACCCCTGCCGTTTGTACAAACTTTTTCCAAGGCGAAAAGGTGAAAAGGACGCCTTTTGCTTTAAGTTGCAGGAGACGTCATCTACCGAAGCGCAAGTCACGTGGCAATCAGCTGGGCTCATTAGCACACCCACGGCGCCCTTGCGGCGTAAGCCATGAGGCAGAAGGGCTGGTGTGGAGTTGTTTTGCTGTGGCGGCATTTACAATTGCTTAATTGTGCTCGACTCATTATATTGCTGCCAAGTGAAAGGAAAAAAGGAGCGTTGCATTTCCAGTGGAACACAGAGCATTTACTTTACCCCTGCCGTTTGCACGAACCTTGTCCAAGGCGAAAAGGTGAAAAGGACGCCTTTCGCTTTAAATTGCAGGAGACTTCACTTACCGACGTGCAAGTCATGTGGCAATCAGCTGGACTCATTAGCACATCCACGGCACTCTTGCAGCGTGAGCCCTGAGGCAGAAGGACTGGTGTGGAGCTGTTTTGCTGTGGCGGCGTTTACAATTGCTTAATTGTGCTCGACTCATTATATTGCTGCCAAGTGAAAGGAGAAAAGGAGCGTCGCATTTCCAGTGTAACACAGAGCATTTACTTTACCCCTGCCATTTGCACAAACTTTGTCCATGGGCGAAAAGGTAAAAAGGATGCCTTTCGCTTTAAACTGCAGGAGACTTCACCTACCGACGTGCAAGTCACGTGACAATCAGCTGGGCTCATTAGCACACCCACGGCGCCCTTGCGGCGAAAGCCCTGAGGCAGAAGGGCTGGTGTGGAGCTGTTTTGCTGTGGCAGCGTTTACAATTGCTTAATTGTGCTCGACTCATTATATTGCTACCAAGTGAAAGGAGAAAAGGAGCGTCGCATTTCCAGTGGAACACAGAGCATTTACTTTACCCCTGCCATTTGCACAAACTTTGTCCATGGGCGAAAAAGTGAAAAGGATGCCTTTCGCTTTAAACTGCAGGAGACTTCACCTACCGACGTGCAAGTCACATGACAATCAGCTGCGATCATTAGCACACCCACTGCGCCCTTGCGGCGTAAGCCCTGAGGCAGAATGGCTGGTGTGGAGCTGTTTTGCTGTGGCGGCATTTACAATAGCTTATTTGTGCTCGACTCATTATATTGCTACCAAGTGAAAGGAGAAAAGGAGCGTCGCATTTCCAGTGGAACACAGAGCATTTACTTTACCCCTGCCATTTGCACAAACTTTGTCCATGGGCGAAAAGGTGAAAAGGATGCCTTTCGCTTTAAACTGCCGGAGACTTTCCCTACCGACATGCAAGTCATGTGGCAATCAGCTGGGCTCATTAGCCCACCCACGGCGCCCTTGCGGCGTAAGCCCTTAGGCAGAAGGACTGGTGTGGAGCTGTTTTGCTGTGGCGGCGTTTACAATTGCTTAATTGTGCTTGACTCCTTATATTGCTGCCAAGTGAAAGGAGAAAAGGAGCGTCGCATTTCCAGTGGAACAGAGAGCATTTACTTTACCCCTGCCATTTGCACAAACTTTGTCCATGGGCGAAAAGGTGAAAAGGATGCCTTTCGCTTTAAACTGCAGGAGACTTTACCTACCGACGTGCAAGTCAAGTGGCAATCAGCTGGGCTCATTAGCCCACCCACGGCGCCCTTGCGGCTTAAGCCCTTAGGCAGAAGGGCTGGTGTGGAGCTGTTTTGCTGTGGCGGCGTTTACAATTGCTTAATTGTGCTCGACTCCTTATATTGCTGCCAAGTGAAAGGAGAAAAGGAGCGTCGCATTTCCAGTGGAACACAGAGCATTTACTTTACCCCTGCCATTTGCACAAACTTTGTCCATGGGCGAAAAGGTGAAAAGGATGCCTTTCGCTTTAAACTGCAGGAGACTTCACCTACCGACGTGCAAGTCACATGACAATCACCTGCGATCATTAGCACACCCACTGCGCTCTTGCGGCGTAAGCCCTGAGGCAGAAGGGCTGATGTGGAGCTGTTTTGCTGTGGCGGCATTTACGATAGCTTAATTGTGCTCGACTCATTATATTGCTACCAAGTGAAAGGAGAAAAGGAGCGTCGCATTTCCAGTGGAACACAGAGCATTTACTTTACCCCTGCCATTTGCACAAACTTTGTCCATGGGCGAAAAGGTGAAAAGGATGCCTTTCGCTTTAAATTGCAGGAGACTTCACTTACCGACGTGCAAGTCATGTGGCAATCAGCGGGGCTCATTAGCACCCCCACGGCACCCTTGTGGCGTAAGCCCTGAGGCAGAAGGACTGGTGTGGAGCTGTTTTGCTGTGGCGGCGTTTACAATTGCTTAATTGTGCTTGACTCATTATATTGCTGCCAAGTGAAAGGAGAAAAGGAGCGTCGCATTTCCAGTGGAACACAGAGCATTTACTTTACCCCTGCCATTTGCACAAACTTTGTCCATGGGCGAAAAGGTAAAAAGGATGCCTTTCGCTTTAAACTGCAGGAGACTTCACCTACCGACGTGCAAGTCACGTGACAATCAGCTGGGCTCATTAGCACACCCACGGCGCCCTTGCGGCGTAAGCCCTGAGGCAGAAGGGCTGGTGTGGAGCTGTTTTGCTGTGGCGGCATTTACAATTGCTTAATTGTGCTCGACTAATTATATTGCTGCCAAGTGAAAGGAGAAAAGGAGTGTTGCATTTCCAGTGGAACACAGAGCATTTACTTTACCACTGCCGTTTGCACGAACCTTGTCCAAGGCGAAAAGGTGAAAAGGACGCCTTTCGCTTTAAACTGCAGGAGACTTCACCTACTGACGCGCAAGTCACGTGGCAATCAGCAGGGCTCATTAGCACCCCCACGGCGCCCTTGCGGCGTAAGACCTGAGGCAGAAGGGCTGGTGTGGAGCTGTTTTGCTGTGGCGGCGTTTACAATTGCTTAATTGTGCTCGACTCATTATATTGCTACCAAGTGAAAGGAGAAAAGGAGCGTCGCATGTCCAGTGGAACACAGAGCATTTCCTTTACCCCTGCCATTTGCACAAACTTTGTCCATGGGCGAAATGGTGAAAAGGATGCCTTTCGCTTTAAACTGCAGGAGACTTTCCCTACCGACATGCAAGTCATGTGGCAATCAGCTGGGCTCATTAGCCCACCCACGGCGCCCTTGCGGCGTAAGCCCTTAGGCAGAAGGACTGGTGTGGAGCTGTTTTGCTGTGGCGGCGTTTACAATTGCTTAATTGTGCTCGACTCCTTATATTGCTGCCAAGTGAAAGGAGAAAAGGAGCGTCGCATTTCCAGTGGAACAGAGAGCATTTACTTTACCCCTGCCATTTGCACAAACTTTGTCCATGGGCGAAAAGGTGAAAAGGATGCCTTTTGCTTTAAACTGCAGGAGACTTCACCTACCGACGTGCAAGTCACGTGGCAATCAGCTGGGCTCATTAGCACACCCACTGCGCCCTTGCGGCATAAGCCATGAGGCAGAAGGGCTGGTGTGGAGCTGTTTTGCTGTGGCGGCATTTACAATTGCTTACTTGTGCTCGACTCATTATATTGCTGCCATGTGAAAGGAGAAAAGGAGCGTTGCATTTCCAGTGGAACACAGAGCATTTACTTTACCCCTGCCATTTGCACGAACCTTGTCCAAGGCGAAAAGGTGAAAAGGACGCCTTTCGCTTTAAACTGCAGGAGACTTCACCTACCGACGTGCAAGTCACGTGGCAATCAGCGGGGCTCATTAGCACCCCCACGGCGCCCTTGCGGCGTAAGCCCTGAGGCAGAAGGGCTGGTGTGGAGCTGTTTTGCTGTGGCGGCATTTACAATTGCTTAATTGTGCTCGATTCATTATATTGCTGCCAAGTGAAAGGAGAAAAGGAGCGTCACATTTCCAGTGGAACACAGAGCATTTACTTTACCACTGCCGTTTGTACAAACTTTTTCCAAGGCGAAAAGGTGAAAAGGACGCCTTTTGCTTTAAGTTGCAGGAGACATCACCTACCGAAGCGCAAGTCACGTGGCAATCAGCTGGGCTCATTAGCACACCCACGGCGCCCTTGCGGCGTAAGCCATGAGGCAGAAGGGCTGGTGTGGAGTTGTTTTGCTGTGGCGGCATTTACAATTGCTTAACTGTGCTCGACTCATTATATTGCTGCCAAGTGAAAGGAAAAAAGGAGCGTTGCATTTCCAGTGGAACACAGAGCATTTACTTTACCCCTGCCGTTTGCACGAACCTTGTCCAAGGCGAAAAGGTGAAAAGGACGCCTTTCGCTTTAAACTGCAGGAGACTTCACCTACCGACGCGCAAGTCACGTGGCAATCAGCAGGGCTCATTACCACCCCCACGGCGCCCTTGCGGCGTAAGCCCTGAGGCAGAAGGGCTGGGGTGGAGCTGTTTTGCTGTGGCGGCGTTTACAATTGCTTAATTGTGCTCGATTCATTATATTGCTGCCAAGTGAAAGGAGAAAAGGAGCGTCGCATTCCCAGTGGAACACAGAGCATTTACTTTACCCCTGCCGTTTGCACAAACTTTGTCCAAGGCGAAATGGTCAAAAGGACGCCTTTTGCTTTAAGTTGCAGGAGACGTCACCTACAGAAGCGCAAGTCACGTGGCAATCAGCTGGGCTCATTAGCACACCCACTGTGCTCTTGCGGCATGAGCCCTGAGGCAGAAGGACTGGTGTGGAGCTGTTTTGCTGTGGCGGCGTTTACAATTGCTTAATTGTGCTCGACTAATTATATTGCTGCCAAGTGAAAGGAGAAAAGGAGCGATGCATTTCCAGTGGAACACAGAGCATTTACTTTATCCCTGCCATTTGCACGAACCTTGTCCAAGGCAAAAAGGTGAAAAGGACGCCTTTCGCTTTAAACTGCAGGAGACTGCACCTACTGACGCGCAAGTCACGTGGCTATCAGCGGGGCTCATTAGCACCCCCACGGCGCCCTTGCGGCGTAAGACCTGAGGCAGAAGGGCTGGTGTGGAGCTGTTTTGCTGTGGCGGCGTTTACAATTGCTTAATTGTGCTCGACTCATTATATTGCTACCAAGTGAAAGGAGAAAAGGAGCGTCGCATTTCCAGTGGAACACAGAGCATTTACTTTACCCCTGCCATTTGCACAAACTTTGTCCATGGGCGAAATGGTGAAAAGGATGCCTTTCGCTTTAAACTGCAGGAGACTTCACTTACCGACGTGCAAGTCATGTGGCAATCAGCTGGACTCATTAGCCCACCCACGGCGCTCTTGCAGCGTGAGCCCTGAGGCAGAAGGACTGGTATGGAGCTGTTTTGCTGTGGCGGCGTTTACAATAGCTTAATTGTGCTCGACTCATTATATTGCTACCAAGTGAAAGGAGAAAAGGAGCGTCGCCTTTCCAGTGGAACACAGAGCATTTACTTTACCCCTGCCATTTGCACAAACTTTGTCCATGGGCGAAAAGGTGAAAAGGATGCCTTTCGCTTTAAACTGCAGGAGACTTCACTTACCGACGCGCAAGTCACGTGGCAATCAGCAGGGCTCATTAGCACCCCCACGGCGCCCTTGCGGCGTAAGCCCTGAGGCAGAAGGGCTGGTGTGGAGCTGTTTTGCTGTGGCGGCGTTTACAATTGCTTAATTGTGCTCGATTCATTATATTGCTGCCAAGTGAAAGGAGAAAAGGAGCGTCGCATTTCCAGTGGAACACAGAGCATTTACTTTACCCCTGCCGTTTGTACAAACTTTGTCCAAGGCGAAAAGGTGAAAAGGACGCCTTTTGCTTTAAGTTGCAGGAGACGTCACCTAAAGAAGCGCAAGTCACGTGGCAATCAGCTGGGCTCATTAGCACACCCACTGTGCTCTTGCGGCGTGAGCCCTGAAGCAGAAGGACTGGTGTGGAGCTGTTTTGCTGTGGCGGCGTTTACAATTGCTTAATTGTGCTCGACTAATTATATTGCTGCCAAGTGAAAGGAGAAAAGGAGCGATGCATTTCCAGTGGAACACAGAGCATTTACTTTACCCCTGCCATTTGCACAAACTTTGTCCATGGGCGAAAAGGTGAAAAGGATGCCTTTCGCTTTAAACTGCAGGAGACTTTACCTACCGACTTGCAAGTCAAGTTGCAATCAGCAGGGCTCAATAGCCCACCCACGGCGCCCTTGCGGCTTAAGCCCTTAGGCAGAAGGACTGGTGTGGAGCTGTTTTGCTATGGCGGCGTTTACAATTGCTTAATTGTGCTCGACTCCTTATATTGCTGCCAAGTGAAAGGAGAAAAGGAGCGTCGCATTTCCAGTGGAACACAGAGCATTTACTTTACCCCTGCCATTTGCACAAACTTTGTCCATGGGCGAAAAGGTGAAAAGGATGCCTTTCGCTTTAAACTGCAGGAGACTTCACCTACCGACGTGCAAGTCACATGACAATCAGCTGCGATCATTAGCACACCCACTGCGCCCTTGCGGCGTAAGCCCTGAGGCAGAAGGGCTGGTGTGGAGCTGTTTTGCTGTGGCGGCATTTACGATAGCTTAATTGTGCTCGACTCATTATATTGCTACCAAGTGAAAGGAGAAAAGGAGCGTCGCGTTTCCAGTGGAACACAGAGCATTTACTTTACCCCTGCCATTTGCACAAACTTTGTCCATGGGCGAAAAGGTGAAAAGGATGCCTTTCGCTTTAAACTGCAGGAGACTTCACTTACCGACGTGCAAGTCATGTGGCAATCAGCTGGACTCATTAGCCCACCCACGGCACTGTTGCAGCCTGAGCCCTGAGGCAGAAGGACTGGTGTGGAGCTGTTTTGCTGTGGCGGCGTTTACAATTGCTTAATTGTGCTCGACTCATTATATTGCTGCCAAGTGAAAGGAGAAAAGGAGCGTCGCATTTCCAGTGGAACACAGAGCATTTACTTTACCCCTGCCATTTGCACAAACTTTGTCCATGGGCGAAAAGGTAAAAAGGATGCCTTTCGCTTTAAACTGCAGGAGACTTCACCTACCGACGTGCAAGTCACGTGACAATCAGCTGGGCTCATTAGCACACCCACTGCGCCCTTGCGGCGTAAGCCATGAGGCAGAAGGGCTGGTGTGGAGCTGTTTTGCTGTGGCGGCATTTACAATTGCTTAATTGTGCTCGACTCATTATATTGCTGCCAAGTGAAAGGAGAAAAGGAGCGTCGCATTTCCAGTGGAACACAGAGCATTTACTTTACCCCTGCCATTTGCACAAACTTTGTCCATGGGCGAAATGGTGAAAAGGATGCCTTTCGCTTTAAACTGCAGGAGACTTCACTTACCGACGTGCAAGTCATGTGGCAATCAGCTGGACTCATTAGCCCACCCACGGCGCTCTTGCAGCGTGAGCCCTGAGGCAGAAGGACTGGTATGGAGCTGTTTTGCTGTGGCGGCGTTTACAATAGCTTAATTGTGCTCGACTCATTATATTGCTACCAAGTGAAAGGAGAAAAGGAGCGTCGCCTTTCCAGTGGAACACAGAGCATTTACTTTACCCCTGCCATTTGCACAAACTTTGTCCATGGGCGAAAAGGTGAAAAGGATGCCTTTCGCTTTAAACTGCAGGAGACTTCACTTACCGACGCGCAAGTCACGTGGCAATCAGCAGGGCTCATTAGCACCCCCACGGCGCCCTTGCGGCGTAAGCCCTGAGGCAGAAGGGCTGGTGTGGAGCTGTTTTGCTGTGGCGGCGTTTACAATTGCTTAATTGTGCTCGATTCATTATATTGCTGCCAAGTGAAAGGAGAAAAGGAGCGTCGCATTTCCAGTGGAACACAGAGCATTTACTTTACCCCTGCCGTTTGTACAAACTTTGTCCAAGGCGAAAAGGTGAAAAGGACGCCTTTTGCTTTAAGTTGCAGGAGACGTCACCTAAAGAAGCGCAAGTCACGTGGCAATCAGCTGGGCTCATTAGCACACCCACTGTGCTCTTGCGGCGTGAGCCCTGAAGCAGAAGGACTGGTGTGGAGCTGTTTTGCTGTGGCGGCGTTTACAATTGCTTAATTGTGCTCGACTAATTATATTGCTGCCAAGTGAAAGGAGAAAAGGAGCGATGCATTTCCAGTGGAACACAGAGCATTTACTTTACCCCTGCCATTTGCACAAACTTTGTCCATGGGCGAAAAGGTGAAAAGGATGCCTTTCGCTTTAAACTGCAGGAGACTTTACCTACCGACTTGCAAGTCAAGTTGCAATCAGCAGGGCTCAATAGCCCACCCACGGCGCCCTTGCGGCTTAAGCCCTTAGGCAGAAGGACTGGTGTGGAGCTGTTTTGCTATGGCGGCGTTTACAATTGCTTAATTGTGCTCGACTCCTTATATTGCTGCCAAGTGAAAGGAGAAAAGGAGCGTCGCATTTCCAGTGGAACACAGAGCATTTACTTTACCCCTGCCATTTGCACAAACTTTGTCCATGGGCGAAAAGGTGAAAAGGATGCCTTTCGCTTTAAACTGCAGGAGACTTCACCTACCGACGTGCAAGTCACATGACAATCAGCTGCGATCATTAGCACACCCACTGCGCCCTTGCGGCGTAAGCCCTGAGGCAGAAGGGCTGGTGTGGAGCTGTTTTGCTGTGGCGGCATTTACGATAGCTTAATTGTGCTCGACTCATTATATTGCTACCAAGTGAAAGGAGAAAAGGAGCGTCGCGTTTCCAGTGGAACACAGAGCATTTACTTTACCCCTGCCATTTGCACAAACTTTGTCCATGGGCGAAAAGGTGAAAAGGATGCCTTTCGCTTTAAACTGCAGGAGACTTCACTTACCGACGTGCAAGTCATGTGGCAATCAGCTGGACTCATTAGCCCACCCACGGCACTGTTGCAGCCTGAGCCCTGAGGCAGAAGGACTGGTGTGGAGCTGTTTTGCTGTGGCGGCGTTTACAATTGCTTAATTGTGCTCGACTCATTATATTGCTGCCAAGTGAAAGGAGAAAAGGAGCGTCGCATTTCCAGTGGAACACAGAGCATTTACTTTACCCCTGCCATTTGCACAAACTTTGTCCATGGGCGAAAAGGTAAAAAGGATGCCTTTCGCTTTAAACTGCAGGAGACTTCACCTACCGACGTGCAAGTCACGTGACAATCAGCTGGGCTCATTAGCACACCCACTGCGCCCTTGCGGCGTAAGCCATGAGGCAGAAGGGCTGGTGTGGAGCTGTTTTGCTGTGGCGGCATTTACAATTGCTTAATTGTGCTCGACTCATTATATTGCTGCCAAGTGAAAGGAGAAAAGGAGCGTTGCATTTCCAGTGGAACACAGAGCATTTACTTTACCCCTGCCGTTTGCACGAACCTTGTCCAAGGCGAAAAGGTGAAAAGGACGCCTTTCGCTTTAAACTGCAGGAGACTTCACCTACCGATGCGCAAGTCACGTGGCAATCAGCGGGGCTCATTAGCACCCCCACGGCGCCCTTGCGGCGTAAGCCCTGAGGCAGAAGGGCTGGTGTGGAGCTGTTTTGCTGTGGCGGAGTTTACAATTGCTTAATTGTGCTCGATTCATTATATTGCTGCCAAGTGAAAGGAGAAAAGGAGCGTCGCATTTCCAGTGGAACACAGAGCATTTACTTTACCCCTGCCGTTTGTACAAACTTTGTCCAAGCCGAAAAGGTGAAAAGGACGCCTTTTGCTTTAAGTTGCAGGAGACGTCACCTACAGAAGCGCAAGTCACGAGGCAATCAGCTGGGCTCATTAGCACACCCACTGTGCTCTTGCAGCGTGAGCCCTGAAGCAGAAGGACTGGTGTGGAGCTGTTTTGCTGTGGCGGCGTTTACAATTGCTTAATTGTGCTCGACTAATTATATTGCTGCCAAGTGAAAGGAGAAAAGGAGCGATGCATTTCCAGTGGAACACAGAGCATTTACTTTACCCCTGCCATTTGCACAAACTTTGTCCATGGGCGAAAAGGTGAAAAGGATGCCTTTCGCTTTAAACTGCAGGAGACTTTACCTACCGACTTGCAAGTCAAGTTGCAATCAGCAGGGCTCAATAGCCCACCCACGGCGCCCTTGCGGCTTAAGCCCTTAGGCAGAAGGACTGGTGTGGAGCTGTTTTGCTGTGGCGGCGTTTACAATTGCTTAATTGTGCTCGACTCCTTATATTGCTGCCAAGTGAAAGGAGAAAAGGAGCGTCGCATTTCCAGTGGAACACAGAGCATTTACTTTACCCCTGCCATTTGCACAAACTTTGTCCATGGGCGAAAAGGTGAAAAGGATGCCTTTCGCTTTAAACTGCAGGAGACTTCACCTACCGACGTGCAAGTCACATTACAATCAGCTGCGATCATTAGCACACCCACTGCGCCCTTGCGGCGTAAGCCCTGAGGCAGAAGGGCTGGTGTGGAGCTGTTTTGCTGTGGCGGCATTTACGATAGCTTAATTGTGCTCGACTCATTATATTGCTACCAAGTGAAAGGAGAAAAGGAGCGTCGCATTTCCAGTGGAACACAGAGCATTTACTTTACCCCTGCCATTTGCACAAACTTTGTCCATGGGCGAAAAGGTGAAAAGGATGCCTTTCGCTTTAAACTGCAGGAGACTTCACTTACCGACGTGCAAGTCATGTGGCAATCAGCTGGACTCATTAGCCCACCCACGGCACTGTTGCAGCGTGAGCCCTGAGGCAGAAGGACTGGTGTGGAGCTGTTTTGCTGTGGCGGCGTTTACAATTGCTTAATTGTGCTCGACTCATTATATTGCTGCCAAGTGAAAGGAGAAAAGGAGCGTCGCATTTCCAGTGGAACACAGAGCATTTACTTTACCCCTGCCATTTGCACAAACTTTGTCCATGGGCGAAAAGGTAAAAAGGATGCCTTTCGCTTTAAACTGCAGGAGACTTCACCTACCGACGTGCAAGTCATGTGACAATCAGCTGGGCTCATTAGCACACCCACGGCGCCCTTGCGGCGTAAGCTCTGAGGCAGAAGGGCTGGTGTGGAGCTGTTTTGCTGTGGCGGCATTTACAATTGCTTAATTGTGCTCGACTAATTATCTTGCTGCCAAGTGAAAGGAGAAAAGGAGTGTTGCATTTCCAGTGGAACACAGAGCATTTACTTTACCACTGCCGTTTGCACGTACCTTGTCCATGGGCGAAAAGGTGAAAAGGACGCCTTTTGCTGTAAACTGCAGGAGACTTCACCTTCCGACGTGCAAGTCACGTGGCAATCAGCTGGGCTCATTAGCACACCCACTGCGCCCTTGCGGCGTAAGCCATGAGGCAGAAGGGCTGGTGTGGAGCTGTTTTGCTGTGGCGGCATTTACAATTGCTTAATTGTGCTAGACTCATTATATTGCTGCCAAGTGAAAGGAGAAAAGGAGCATTGCATTTCCAGTGGAACACAGAGCATTTACTTTACCCCTGCCGTTTGCACAAACCTTGTCCAAGGCGAAAAGGTGAAAAGGACGCCTTTCGCTTTAAACTGCAGGAGACTTCACCTACTGACGCGCAAGTCACGTGGCTATCAGCGGGGCTCATTAGCACCCCCACGGCGCCCCTGCGGCGTAAGACCTGAGGCAGAAGGGCTGGTGTGGAGCTGTTTTGCTGTGGCAGCGTTTACAATTGCTTAATTGTGCTCGACTCATTATATTGCTACCAAGTGAAAGGAGAAAAGGAGCGTCGCATTTCCAGTGGAACACAGAGCATTTACTTTACCCCTGCCATTTGCACAAACTTTGTCCATGGGCGAAATGGTGAAAAGGATGCCTTTTGCTTTAAACTGCAGGAGACTTCACCTACCGACGTGCAAGTCACATGACAATCAGCTGCGATCATTAGCACACCCACTGCGCCCTTGCGGCGTAAGCCCTGAGGCAGAATGGCTGGTGTGGAGCTGTTTTGCTGTGGCGGCATTTACAATAGCTTAATTGTGCTCGACTCATTATATTGCTACCAAGTGAAAGGAGAAAAGGAGCGTCGTATTTCCAGTGGAACACAGAGCATTTACTTTACCCCTGCCATTTGCACAAACTTTGTCCATGGGCGAAAAGGTGAAAAGGATGCCTTTCGCTTTAAACTGCAGGAGACTTCACTTACCGACGTGCAAGTCATGTGGCAATCAGCTGGACTCATTAGCCCACCCACGGCGCTCTTGCAACGTGAGCCCTGAGGCAGAAGGACTGGTATGGAGCTGTTTTGCTGTGGCGGCGTTTACAATTGCTTAATTGTGCTCGACTCATTATATTGCTGCCAAGTGAAAGGAGAAAAGGAGCGTCGCATTTCCAGTGGAACACAGAGCATTTACTTTACCCCTGCCATTTGCACAAACTTTGTCCATAGGCGAAAAGGTAAAAAGGATGCCTTTCGCTTTAAACTGCAGGAGACTTCACCTACCGACGTGCAAGTCACGTGACAATCAGCTGGGCTCATTAGCACACCCACGGCGCCCTTGCGGCGTAAGACCTGAGGCAGAAGGGCTGGTGTGGAGCTGTTTTGCTGTGGCGGCATTTACAATTGCTTAATTGTGCTCGACTAATTATATTGCTGCTAAGTGAAAGGAGAAAAGGAGTGTTGCATTTCCAGTGGAACACAGAGCATTTACTTTACCACTGCCGTTTGCACGAACCTTGTCCAAGGCGAAAAGGTGAAAAGGACGCCTTTCGCTTTAAACTGCAGGAGACTTCACCTACCGACGCGCAAGTCACGTGGCAATAAGCGGGGCTCATTAGCACCCCCACGGCGCCCTTGCGGCGTAAGCCCTGAGGCAGAAAAGCTGGTGTGGAGCTGTTTTGCTGTGGCGGCATTTACAATTGCTTAATTGTGCTCGATTCATTATATTGCTGCCAAGTGAAAGGAGAAAAGGAGCGTCGCATTTCCAGTGGAACACAGAGCATTTACTTTACCCCTGCCGTTTGTACAAACTTTGTCCAAGGCGAAAAGGTGAAAAGGACGCCTTTTGCTTTAAGTTGCAGGAGACGTCACCTACTGAATCGCAAGTCACGTGGCAATCAGCTGGGCTCATTAGCACACCCACGGCGCCCTTGCGGCGTAAGCCATGAAGCAGAAGGGCTGGTGTGGAGCTGTTTTGCTGTGGCGGCATTTACAATTGCTTAATTGTGCTCGACTCATTATATTGCTGCCAAGTGAAAGGAGAAAAGGAGGGTTGCATTTCCAGTGGAACACAGAGCATTTACTTTACCCCTGCCGTTTGCACGAACCTTGTCCAAGGCGAAAAGGTGAAAAGGACGCCTTTCGCTTTAAACTGGAGGAGACTTCACCTACCGACGCGCAAGTCACGTGGCAATCAGCTGGGCTCATTAGCACACCCACTGTGCTCTTGCGGCGTGAGCCCTGAAGCAGAAGGACTGGTGTGGAGCTGTTTTGCTGTGGCGGCGTTTACAATTGCTTAATTGTGCTCGACTAATTATATTGCTGCCAAGTGAAAGGAGAAAAGGAGCGATGCATTTCCAGTGGAACACAGAGCATTTACTTTACCCCTGCCATTTGCACAAACTTTGTCCATGGGCGAAAAGGTGAAAAGGATGCCTTTCGCTTTAAACTGCAGGAGACTTTACCTACCGACTTGCAAGTCAAGTTGCAATCAGCAGGGCTCAATAGCCCACCCACGGCGCCCTTGCGGCTTAAGCCCTTAGGCAGAAGGACTGGTGTGGAGCTGTTTTGCTGTGGCGGCGTTTACAATTGCTTAATTGTGCTCGACTCCTTATATTGCTGCCAAGTGAAAGGAGAAAAGGAGCGTCGCATTTCCAGTGGAACACAGAGCATTTACTTTACCCCTGCCATTTGCACAAACTTTGTCCATGGGCGAAAAGGTGAAAAGGATGCCTTTCGCTTTAAACTGCAGGAGACTTCACCTACCGACGTGCAAGTCACATGACAATCAGCTGCGATCATTAGCACACCCACTGCGCCCTTGCGGCGTAAGCCCTGAGGCAGAAGGGCTGGTGTGGAGCTGTTTTGCTGTGGCGGCATTTACGATAGCTTAATTGTGCTCGACTCATTATATTGCTACCAAGTGAAAGGAGAAAAGGAGCGTCGCATTTCCAGTGGAACACAGAGCATTTACTTTACCCCTGCCATTTGCACAAACTTTGTCCATGGGCGAAAAGGTGAAAAGGATGCCTTTCGCTTTAAACTGCAGGAGACTTCACTTACCGACGTGCAAGTCATGTGGCAATCAGCTGGACTCATTAGCCCACCCACGGCACTGTTGCAGCGTGAGCCCTGAGGCAGAAGGACTGGTGTGGAGCTGTTTTGCTGTGGCGGCGTTTACAATTGCTTAATTGTGCTCGACTCATTATATTGCTGCCAAGTGAAAGGAGAAAAGGAGCGTCGCATTTCCAGTGGAACACAGAGCATTTACTTTACCCCTGCCATTTGCACAAACTTTGTCCATGGGCGAAAAGGTAAAAAGGATGCCTTTCGCTTTAAACTGCAGGAGACTTCACCTACCGACGTGCAAGTCACGTGACAATCAGCTGGGCTCATTAGCACACCCACGGCGCCCTTGCGGCGTAAGCCCTGAGGCAGAAGGGCTGGTGTGGAGCTGTTTTGCTGTGGCGGCATTTACAATTGCTTAATTGTGCTCGACTAATTATATTGCTGCCAAGTGAAAGGAGAAAAGGAGTGTTGCATTTCCAGTGGAACACAGAGCATTTACTTTACCACTGCCGTTTGCACGAACCTTGTCCAAGGCGAAAAGGTGAAAAGGACGCCTTTCGCTTTAAACTGCAGGAGACTTCACCTACCGACGCGCAAGTCACGTGGCAATCAGCGGGGCTCATTAGCACCCCCACAGCGCCCTTGCGGCGTAAGACCTGAGGCAGAAGGGCTGGTGTGGAGCAGTTTTGCTGTGGCGGCGTTTACAATTGCTTAATTGTGCTCGACTCATTATATTGCTACCAAGTGAAAGGAGAAAAGGAGTGTCGCATTTCCAGTGGAACACAGAGCATTTACTTTACCCCTGCCATTTGCACAAACTTTGTCCATGGGCGAAATGGTGAAAAGGATGCCTTTCGCTTTAAACTGCAGGAGACTTTACCTACCGACATGCAAGTCACGTGGCAATCAGCTGGGCTCATTAGCCCACCCACGGCGCCCTTGCGGCGTAAGCCCTTAGGCAGAAGGACTGGTGTGGAGCTGTTTTGCTGTGGCGGCGTTTACAATTGCTTAATTGTGCTCGACTCCTTATATTGCTGCCAAGTGAAAGGAGAAAAGGAGCGTCGCATTTCCAGTGGAACACAGAGCATTTACTTTACCCCTGCCATTTGCACAAACTTTGTCCATGGGCGAAAAGGTGAAAAGGATGCCTTTCGCTTTAAACTGCAGGAGACTTTACCTACCGACATGCAAGTCACGTGGCAATCAGCTGGGCTCATTAGCCCACCCACGGCGCCCTTGCGGCGTAAGCCCTTAGGCAGAAGGACTGGTGTGGAGCTGTTTTGCTGTGGCGGCGTTTACAATTGCTTAATTGTGCTCGACTCCTTATATTGCTGCCAAGTGAAAGGAGAAAAGGAGCGTCGCATTTCCAGTGGAACACAGAGCATTTACTTTACCCCTGCCATTTGCACAAACTTTGTCCATGGGCGAAAAGGTGAAAAGGATGCCTTTTGCTGTAAACTGCAGGAGACTTCACCTTCCGACGTGCAAGTCACGTGGCAATCAGCTGGGCTCATTAGCACACCCACTGCGCCCTTGCGGCGTAAGCCATGAGGCAGAAGGGCTGGTGTGGAGCTGTTTTGCTGTGGCGGCATTTACAATTGCTTAATTGTGCTAGACTCATTATATTGCTGCCAAGTGAAAGGAGAAAAGGAGCGTTGCATTTCCAGTGGAACACAGAGCCTTTACTTTACCCCTGCCGTTTGCACAAACCTTGTCCAAGGCGAAAAGGTGAAAAGGACGCCTTTCGCTTTAAACTGCAGGAGACTTCACCTACTGACGCGCAAGTCACGTGGCTATCAGCGGGGCTCATTAGCACCCCCACGGCGCCCCTGCGGCGTAAGACCTGAGGCAGAAGGGCTGGTGTGGAGCTGTTTTGCTGTGGCAGCGTTTACAATTGCTTAATTGTGCTTGACTCATTATATTGCTACCAAGTGAAAGGAGAAAAGGAGCGTCGCATTTCCAGTGGAACACAGTGCATTTACTTTACCCCTGCCATTTGCACAAACTTTGTCCATGGGCGAAATGGTGAAAAGGATGCCTTTCGCTTTAAACTGCAGGAGACTTCACCTACCGACGTGCAAGTCACATGACAATCAGCTGCGATCATTAGCACACCCACTGCGCCCTTGCGGCGTAAGCCCTGAGGCAGAATGGCTGGTGTGCAGCTGTTTTGCTGTGGCGGCATTTACAATAGCTTAATTGTGCTCGACTCATTATATTGCTACCAAGTGAAAGGAGAAAAGGAGCGTCGCATTTCCAGTGGAACACAGAGCATTTACTTTACCCCTGCCATTTGCACAAACTTTGTCCATGGGCGAAAAGGTGAAAAGGATGCCTTTCGCTTTAACCTGCAGGAGACTTCACTTACCGACGTGCAAGTCATGTGGCAATCAGCTGGACTCATTAGCCCACCCACGGCGCTCTTGCAACGTGAGCCCTGAGGCAGAAGGACTGGTATGGAGCTGTTTTGCTGTGGCGGCGTTTACAATTGCTTAATTGTGCTCGACTCATTATATTGCTGCCAAGTGAAAGGAGAAAAGGAGCGTCGCATTTCCAGTGGAACACAGAGCATTTACTTTACCCCTGCCATTTGCACAAACTTTGTCCATGGGCGAAAAGGTAGAAAGGATGCCTTTCGCTTTAAACTGCAGGAGACTTCACCTACCGACGTGCAAGTCACGTGACAATCAGCTGGGCTCATTAGCACACCCACGGCGCCCTTGCGGCGTAAGACCTGAGGCAGAAGGGCTGGTGTGGAGCTGTTTTGCTGTGGCGGCATTTACAATTGCTTAATTGTGCTCGACTAATTATATTGCTGCCAAGTGAAAGGAGAAAAGGAGTGTTGCATTTCCAGTGGAACACAGAGCATTTACTTTACCACTGCCGTTTGCACGAACCTTGTCCAAGGCGAAAAGGTGAAAAGGACGCCTTTCGCTTTAAACTGCAGGAGACTTCACCTACCGACGCGCAAGTCACGTGGCAATCAGCGGGGCTCATTAGCACCCCCACGGCGCCCTTGCGGCGTAAGCCCTGAGGCAGAAGGGCTGGTGTGGAGCTGTTTTGCTGTGGCGGCGTTTACAATTGCTTAATTGTGCTCGACTCATTATATTGCTACCAAGTGAAAGGAGAAAAGGAGCGTCGCCTTTCCAGTGGAACACAGATCATTTACTTTACCCCTGCCATTTTCACAAACTTTGTCCATGGGCGAAATGGTGAAAAGGATGCCTTTCGCTTTAAACTGCAGGAGACTTTACCTACCGACATGCAAGTCACGTGGCAATCAGCTGGGCTCATTAGCCCACCCACGGCGCCCTTGCGGCGTAAGCCCTTAGGCAGAAGGACTGGTGTGGAGCTGTTTTGCTTTGGCGGCGTTTACAATTGCTTAATTGTGCTCGACTCCTTGTATTGCTGCCAAGTGAAAGGAGAAAAGGAGCGTCGCATTTCCAGTGGAACACAGAGCATTTACTTTACCCCTGCCATTTGCACAAACTTTGTCCATGGGCGAAAAGGTGAAAAGGATGCCTTTTGCTGTAAACTGCAGGAGACTTCACCTACCGACGTGCAAGTCACGTGGCAATCAGCTGGGCTCATTAGCACACCCACTGCGCCCTTGCGGCGTAAGCCATGAGGCAGAAGGGCTGGTGTGGAGCTGTTTTGCTGTGGCGGCATTTAAAATTGCTTAATTGTGCTCGACTCATTATATTGCTGCCAAGTGAAAGGAGAAAAGGAGCGTTGCATTTCCAGTGGAACACAGAGCATTTACTTTACCCCTGCCGTTTGCACGAACCTTGTCCAAGGCGAAAAGGTGAAAAGGACGCCTTTCGCTTTAAACTGCAGGAGACTTCACCTACCGACGCGCAAGTCACGTGGCAATCAGCGGGGCTCATTAGCACCCCCACGGCGCCCTTGCGGCGTAAACCCTGAGGCAGAAGGGCTGGTGTGGAGCTGTTTTGCTGTGGCGGCATTTACAATTGCTTAATTGTGCTCGATTCATTATATTGCTGCCAAGTGAAAGGAGAAAAGGAGCATCGCATTTCCAGTGGAACACAGAGCATTTACTTTACCCCTGCCGTTTGTACAAACTTTTTCCAAGGCGAAAAGGTGAAAAGGACGCCTTTTGCTTTAAGTTGCAGGAGACGTCACCTACCGAAGTGCAAGTCACGTGGCAATCCGCTGGGCTCATTAGCAGACCCACGGCGCCCTTGCGGCGTAAGCCATGAGGCAGAAGGGCTGGTGTGGAGCTGTTTTGCTGTGGCGGCATTTACAATTGCTTAATTGTGCTCGACTCATTATATTGCTGCCAAGTGAAAGGAGAAAAGGAGCGTTGCATTTCCAGTGGAACACAGAGCATTTACTTTACCCCTGCCGTTTGCACGAACCTTGTCCAAGGCGAAAAGGTGAAAAGGACGCCTTTCACTTTAAACTGCAGGAGACTTCACCTACCGACGCGCAAGTCACGTGGCAATCAGCTGGGCTCATTAGCACACCCACTGTGCTCTTGCGGCGTGAGCCCTGAGGCAGAAGGACTGGTGTGGAGCTGTTTTGCTGTGGCGGCGTTTACAATTGCTTAATTGTGCTCGACTAATTATATTGCTGCCAAGTGAAAGGAGAAAAGGAGCGATGCATTTCCAGTGGAACACAGAGCATTTACTTTATCCCTGCCATTTGCACGAACCTTGTCCAAGGCGAAAAGGTGAAAAGGACGCCTTTCGCTTTAAACTGCAGGAGACTTCACCTACTGACGCGCAAGTCACGTGGCTATCAGCGGGGCTCATTAGCACCCCCACGGCGCCCTTGCGGCGTAAGACCTGAGGCAGAAGGGCTGGTGTGGAGCTGTTTTGCTGTGGCGGCGTTTACAATTGCTTAATTGTGCTCGACTCATTATATTGCTACCAAGTGAAAGGAGAAAAGGAGCGTCGCATTTCCAGTGGAACACAGAGCATTTACTTTACCCCTGCCATTTGCACAAACTTTGTCCATGGGCGAAATGGTGAAAAGGATGCCTTTCGCTTTAAACTGCAGGAGACTTCACCTACCGACGTGCAAGTCACATGACAATCAGCTGCGATCATTAGCACACCCACTGCGCCCTTGCGGCGTAAGCCCTGAGGCAGAATGGCTGGTGTGGAGCTGTTTTGCTCTGGCGGCATTTACAATAGCTTAATTGTGCTCGACTCATTATATTGCTACCAAGTGAAAGGAGAAAAGGAGCGTCGCATTTCCAGTGGAACACAGAGCATTTACTTTACCCCTGCCATTTGCACAAACTTTGTCCATGGGCGAAAAGGTGAAAAGGATGCCTTTCGCTTTAAACTGCAGGAGACTTCACTTACCGACGTGCAAGTCATGTGGCAATCAGCTGGACTCATTAGCCCACCCACTGCGCTCTTGCAGCGTGAGCCCTGAGGCAGAAGGACTGGTATGGAGCTGTTTTGCTGTGGCGGCGTTTACAATTGCTTAATTGTGCTCAACTCATTATATTGCTGCCAAGTGAAAGGAGAAAAGGAGCGTCGCATTTCCAGTGGAACACAGAGCATTTACTTTACCCCTGCCATTTGCACAAACTTTGTCCATGGGCGAAAAGGTAAAAAGGATGCCTTTCGCTTTAAACTGCAGGAGACTTCACCTACCGACGTGCAAGTCACGTGACAATCAGCTGGGCTCATTAGCACACCCACGGCGCACTTGCGGCATAAGCCCTGAGGCAGAAGGGCTGTTGTGGAGCTGTTTTGCTGTGGCGGCATTTACAATTGCTTAATTGTGCTCGACTCATTATATTGCTGCCAAGTGAAAGGAGAAAAGGAGCGTTGCATTTCCAGTGGAACACAGAGCATTTACTTTACCCCTGCCGTTTGCACGAACCTTGTCCAAGGCGAAAAGGTGAAAAGGACGCCTTTCGCTTTAAACTGCAGGAGACTTCACCTACCGACGCGCAAGTCACGTGGCAATCAGCGGGGCTCATTAGCACCCCCACGGCGCCCTTGCGGCGTAAACCCTGAGGCAGAAGGGCTGGTGTGGAGCTGTTTTGCTGTGGCGGCATTTACAATTGCTTAATTGTGCTCGATTCATTATATTGCTGCCAAGTGAAAGGAGAAAAGGAGCATCGCATTTCCAGTGGAACACAGAGCATTTACTTTACCCCTGCCGTTTGTACAAACTTTTTCCAAGGCGAAAAGGTGAAAAGGACGCCTTTTGCTTTAAGTTGCAGGAGACGTCACCTACCGAAGTGCAAGTCACGTGGCAATCCGCTGGGCTCATTAGCAGACCCACGGCGCCCTTGCGGCGTAAGCCATGAGGCAGAAGGGCTGGTGTGGAGCTGTTTTGCTGTGGCGGCATTTACAATTGCTTAATTGTGCTCGACTCATTATATTGCTGCCAAGTGAAAGGAGAAAAGGAGCGTTGCATTTCCAGTGGAACACAGAGCATTTACTTTACCCCTGCCGTTTGCACGAACCTTGTCCAAGGCGAAAAGGTGAAAAGGACGCCTTTCACTTTAAACTGCAGGAGACTTCACCTACCGACGCGCAAGTCACGTGGCAATCAGCTGGGCTCATTAGCACACCCACTGTGCTCTTGCGGCGTGAGCCCTGAGGCAGAAGGACTGGTGTGGAGCTGTTTTGCTGTGGCGGCGTTTACAATTGCTTAATTGTGCTCGACTAATTATATTGCTGCCAAGTGAAAGGAGAAAAGGAGCGATGCATTTCCAGTGGAACACAGAGCATTTACTTTATCCCTGCCATTTGCACGAACCTTGTCCAAGGCGAAAAGGTGAAAAGGACGCCTTTCGCTTTAAACTGCAGGAGACTTCAACTACTGACGCGCAAGTCACGTGGCTATCAGCGGGGCTCATTAGCACCCCCACGGCGCCCTTGCGGCGTAAGACCTGAGGCAGAAGGGCTGGTGTGGAGCTGTTTTGCTGTGGCGGCGTTTACAATTGCTTAATTGTGCTCGACTCATTATATTGCTACCAAGTGAAAGGAGAAAAGGAGCGTCGCATTTCCAGTGGAACACAGAGCATTTACTTTACCCCTGCCATTTGCACAAACTTTGTCCATGGGCGAAATGGTGAAAAGGATGCCTTTCGCTTTAAACTGCAGGAGACTTCACCTACCGACGTGCAAGTCACATGACAATCAGCTGCGATCATTAGCACACCCACTGCGCCCTTGCGGCGTAAGCCCTGAGGCAGAATGGCTGGTGTGGAGCTGTTTTGCTCTGGCGGCATTTACAATAGCTTAATTGTGCTCGACTCATTATATTGCTACCAAGTGAAAGGAGAAAAGGAGCGTCGCATTTCCAGTGGAACACAGAGCATTTACTTTACCCCTGCCATTTGCACAAACTTTGTCCATGGGCGAAAAGGTGAAAAGGATGCCTTTCGCTTTAAACTGCAGGAGACTTCACTTACCGACGTGCAAGTCATGTGGCAATCAGCTGGACTCATTAGCCCACCCACTGCGCTCTTGCAGCGTGAGCCCTGAGGCAGAAGGACTGGTATGGAGCTGTTTTGCTGTGGCGGCGTTTACAATTGCTTAATTGTGCTCAACTCATTATATTGCTGCCAAGTGAAAGGAGAAAAGGAGCGTCGCATTTCCAGTGGAACACAGAGCATTTACTTTACCCCTGCCATTTGCACAAACTTTGTCCATGGGCGAAAAGGTAAAAAGGATGCCTTTCACTTTAAACTGCAGGAGACTTCACCTACCGACGTGCAAGTCACGTGACAATCAGCTGGGCTCATTAGCACACCCACGGCGCACTTGCGGCATAAGCCCTGAGGCAGAAGGGCTGTTGTGGAGCTGTTTTGCTGTGGCGGCATTTACAATTGCTTAATTGTGCTCGACTCATTATATTGCTGCCAAGTGAAAGGAGAAAAGGAGCGTTGCATTTCCAGTGGAACACAGAGCATTTACTTTACCCCTGCCGTTTGCACGAACCTTGTCCAAGGCGAAAAGGTGAAAAGGACGCCTTTCGCTTTAAACTGCAGGAGACTTCACCTACTGACGCGCAAGTCACGTGGCAATCAGCGGGGCTCACTAGCACCCCCACACCACCCTTGCGGCGTAAGACCTGAGGCAGAAGGGCTGGTGTGGAGCTGTTTTGCTGTGGCGGCGTTTACAATTGCTTAATTGTGCTCGACTCATTATATTGCTACCAAGTGAAAGGAGAAAAGGAGCGTCGCATTTCCAGTGGAACACAGAGCATTTACTTTACCCCTGCCATTCGCACAAACGTTGTCCATGGGTGAAATGGTGAAAAGGATGCCTTTCGCTTTAAACTGCAGGAGACTTTACCTACCGACGTGCAAGTCACGTGGCAATCAGCTGGGCTCATTAGCCCACCCACGGCGCCCTTGCGGCTTAAGCCCTTAGGCAGAAGGACTGGTGTGGAGCTGTTTTGCTGTGGCGGCGTTTACAATTGCTTAATTGTGCTCGACTCCTTATATTGCTGCCAAGTGAAAGGAGAAAAGGAGCGTCGCATTTCCAGTGGAACACAGAGCATTTACTTTACCCCTGCCATTTGCACAAACTTTGTCCATGGGCGAAAATGTGAAAAGGATGCCTTTCGCTTTAAACTGCAGGAGACTTCACTTACCGACGTGCAAGTCATGTGGCAATCAGCTGGACTCATTAGCCCACCCACGGCGCTCTTGCAGCGTGAGCCCTGAGGCAGAAGGACTGGTATGGAGCTGTTTTGCTGTGGCGGCGTTTACAATTGCTTAATTGTGCTCGACTCATTATATTGCTGCCAAGTGAAATGAGAAAAGGAGCGTTGTATTTCCAGTGGAACACAGAGCATTTACTTTACCCCTGCCATTTGCACAAACTTTGTCTATGGGTGAAAAGGTAAAAAGGATGCCTTTCGCTTTAAACTGCAGGAGACTTCACCTACCGACGTGCAAGTCACGTGACAATCAGCTGGGCTCATTAGCACACCCACGGCGCCCTTGCGGCGTAAGACCTGAGGCAGAAGGGCTGGTGTGGAGCTGTTTTGCTGTGGCGGCATTTACAATTGCTTAATTGTGCTCGACTAATTATATTGCTGCCAAGTGAAAGGAGAAAAGGAGTGTTGCATTTCCAGTGGAACACAGAGCATTTACTTTACCCCTGCCATTTGCACAAACTTTGTCCATGGGCGAAATGGTGAAAAGGATGCCTTTCGCTTTAAACTGCAGGAGACTTTACCTACCGACATGCAAGTCACGTGGCAATCAGCTGGGCTCATTAGCCCACCCACGGCGCCCTTGCGGCGTAAGCCCTTAGGCAGAAGGACTGGTGTGGAGCTGTTTTGCTGTGGCGGCGTTTACAATTGCTTAATTGTGCTCGACTCCTTATATTGCTGCCAAGTGAAAGGAGAAAAGGAGCGTCGCATTTCCAGTGGAACACAGAGCATTTACTTTACCCCTGCCATTTGCACAAACTTTGTCCATGGGCGAAAAGGTGAAAAGGATGCCTTTCGCTTTAAACTGCAGGAGACTTTACCTACCGACATGCAAGTCACGTGGCAATCAGCTGGGCTCATTAGCCCACCCACGGCGCCCTTGCGGCGTAAGCCCTTAGGCAGAAGGACTGGTGTGGAGCTGTTTTGCTGTGGCGGCGTTTACAATTGCTTAATTGTGCTCGACTCCTTATATTGCTGCCAAGTGAAAGGAGAAAAGGAGCGTCGCATTTCCAGTGGAACACAGAGCATTTACTTTACCCCTGCCATTTGCACAAACTTTGTCCATGGGCGAAAAGGTGAAAAGGATGCCTTTTGCTGTAAACTGCAGGAGACTTCACCTTCCGACGTGCAAGTCACGTGGCAATCAGCTGGGCTCATTAGCACACCCACTGCGCCCTTGCGGCGTAAGCCATGAGGCAGAAGGGCTGGTGTGGAGCTGTTTTGCTGTGGCGGCATTTACAATTGCTTAATTGTGCTAGACTCATTATATTGCTGCCAAGTGAAAGGAGAAAAGGAGCGTTGCATTTCCAGTGGAACACAGAGCCTTTACTTTACCCCTGCCGTTTGCACAAACCTTGTCCAAGGCGAAAAGGTGAAAAGGACGCCTTTCGCTTTAAACTGCAGGAGACTTCACTTACCGACGTGCAAGTCATGTGGCAATCAGCTGGACTCATTAGCCCACCCACGGCGCTCTTGCAACGTGAGCCCTGAGGCAGAAGGACTGGTATGGAGCTGTTTTGCTGTGGCGGCGTTTACAATTGCTTAATTGTGCTCGACTCATTATATTGCTGCCAAGTGAAAGGAGAAAAGGAGCGTCGCATTTCCAGTGGAACACAGAGCATTTACTTTACCCCTGCCATTTGCACAAACTTTGTCCATGGGCGAAAAGGTAAAAAGGATGCCTTTCGCTTTAAACTGCAGGAGACTTCACCTACCGACGTGCAAGTCACGTGACAATCAGCTGGGCTCATTAGCACACCCACGGCGCCCTTGCGGCGTAAGACCTGAGGCAGAAGGGCTGGTGTGGAGCTGTTTTGCTGTGGCGGCATTTACAATTGCTTAATTGTGCTCGACTAATTATATTGCTGCCAAGTGAAAGGAGAAAAGGAGTGTTGCATTTCCAGTGGAACACAGAGCATTTACTTTACCACTGCCGTTTGCACGAACCTTGTCCAAGGCGAAAAGGTGAAAAGGAAGCCTTTCGCTTTAAACTGCAGGAGACTTCACCTACCGACGCGCAAGTCACGTGGCAATCAGCGGGGCTCATTAGCACCCCCACGGCGCCCTTGCGGCGTAAGCCCTGAGGCAGAAGGGCTGGTGTGGAGCTGTTTTGCTGTGGCGGCGTTTACAATTGCTTAATTGTGCTCGACTCATTATATTGCTACCAAGTGAAAGGAGAAAAGGAGCGTCGCCTTTCCAGTGGAACACAGATCATTTACTTTACCCCTGCCATTTTCACAAACTTTGTCCATGGGCGAAATGGTGAAAAGGATGCCTTTCGCTTTAAACTGCAGGAGACTTTACCTACCGACATGCAAGTCACGTGGCAATCAGCTGGGCTCATTAGCCCACCCACGGCGCCCTTGCGGCGTAAATCCTTAGGCAGAAGGACTGGTGTGGAGCTGTTTTGCTGTGGCGGCGTTTACAATTGCTTAATTGTGCTCGACTCCTTGTATTGCTGCCAAGTGAAAGGAGAAAAGGAGCGTCGCATTTCCAGTGGAACACAGAGCATTTACTTTACCCCTGCCATTTGCACAAACTTTGTCCATGGGCGAAAAGGTGAAAAGGATGCCTTTTGCTGTAAACTGCAGGAGACTTCACCTACCGACGTGCAAGTCACATGGCAATCAGCTGGGCTCATTAGCACACCCACTGCGCCCTTGCGGCGTAAGCCATGAGGCAGAAGGGCTGGTGTGGAGCTGTTTTGCTGTGGCGGCATTTAAAATTGCTTAATTGTGCTCGACTCATTATATTGCTGCCAAGTGAAAGGAGAAAAGGAGCGTTGCATTTCCAGTGGAACACAGAGCATTTACTTTACCCCTGCCGTTTGCACGAACCTTGTCCAAGGCGAAAAGGTGAAAAGGACGCCTTTCGCTTTAAACTGCAGGAGACTTCACCTACCGACGCGCAAGTCACGTGGCAATCAGCGGGGCTCATTAGCACCCCCACGGCGCCCTTGCGGCGTAAACCCTGAGGCAGAAGGGCTGGTGTGGAGCTGTTTTGCTGTGGCGGCATTTACAATTGCTTAATTGTGCTCGATTCATTATATTGCTGCCAAGTGAAAGGAGAAAAGGAGCATCGCATTTCCAGTGGAACACAGAGCATTTACTTTACCCCTGCCGTTTGTACAAACTTTTTCCAAGGCGAAAAGGTGAAAAGGACGCCTTTTGCTTTAAGTTGCAGGAGACGTCACCTACCGAAGTGCAAGTCACGTGGCAATCCGCTGGGCTCATTAGCACACCCACGGCGCCCTTGCGGCGTAAGCCATGAGGCAGAAGGGCTGGTGTGGAGCTGTTTTGCTGTGGCGGCATTTACAATTGCTTAATTGTGCTCGACTCATTATATTGCTGCCAAGTGAAAGGAGAAAAGGAGCGTTGCATTTCCAGTGGAACACAGAGCATTTACTTTACCCCTGCCGTTTGCACGAACCTTGTCCAAGGCGAAAAGGTGAAAAGGACGCCTTTCACTTTAAACTGCAGGAGACTTCACCTACCGACGCGCAAGTCACGTGGCAATCAGCTGGGCTCATTAGCACACCCACTGTGCTCTTGCGGCGTGAGCCCTGAGGCAGAAGGACTGGTGTGGAGCTGTTTTGCTGTGGCTGCGTTTACAATTGCTTAATTGTGCTCAACTAATTATATTGCTGCCAAGTGAAAGGAGAAAAGGAGCGATGCATTTCCAGTGGAACACAGAGCATTTACTTTATCCCTGCCATTTGCACGAACCTTGTCCAAGGTGAAAAAATGAAAAGGACGCCTTTCGCTTTAAACTGCAGGAGACTTCACCTACTGACGCGCAAGTCACGTGGCTATCAGCGGGGCTCATTAGCACCCCCACGGCGCCCTTGCGGCATAAGACCTGAGGCAGAAGGGCTGGTGTGGAGCTGTTTTGCTGTGGCGGCGTTTACAATTGCTTAATTGTGCTCGACTCATTATATTGCTACCAAGTGAAAGGAGAAAAGGAGCGTCGCATTTCCAGTGGAACACAGAGCATTTACTTTACCCCTGCCATTTGCACAAACTTTGTCCATGGGCGAAATGGTGAAAAGGATGCCTTTCGCTTTAAACTGCAGGAGACTTCACCTACCGACGTGCAAGTCACATGACAATCAGCTGCGATCATTAGCACACCCACTGCGCCCTTGCGGCGTAAGCCCTGAGGCAGAATGGCTGGTGTGGAGCTGTTTTGCTCTGGCGGCATTTACAATAGCTTAATTGTGCTCGACTCATTATATTGCTACCAAGTGAAAGGAGAAAAGGAGCGTCGCATTTCCAGTGGAACACAGAGCATTTACTTTACCCCTGCCATTCGCACAAACTTTGTCCATGGGTGAAATGGTGAAAAGGATGCCTTTCGCTTTAAACTGCAGGAGACTTTACCTACCGACGTGCAAGTCACGTGGCAATCAGCTGGGCTCATTAGCCCACCCACGGCGCCCTTGCGGCTTAAGCCCTTAGGCAGAAGGACTGGTGTGGAGCTGTTTTGCTGTGGCGGCGTTTACAATTGCTTAATTGTGCTCGACTCCTTATATTGCTGCCAGGTGAAAGGAGAAAAGGAGCGTCGCATTTCCAGTGGAACACAGAGCATTTACTTTACCCCTGCCATTTGCACAAACTTTGTCCATGGGCGAAAATGTGAAAAGGATGCCTTTCGCTTTAAACTGCAGGAGACTTCACTTACCGACGTGCAAGTCATGTGGCAATCAGCTGGACTCATTAGCCCACCCACGGCGCTCTTGCAGCGTGAGCCCTGAGGCAGAAGGACTGGTATGGAGCTGTTTTGCTGTGGCGGCGTTTACAATTGCTTAATTGTGCTCGACTCATTATATTGCTGCCAAGTGAAATGAGAAAAGGAGCGTTGCATTTCCAGTGGAACACAGAGCATTTACTTTACCCCTGCCATTTGCACAAACTTTGTCTATGGGCGAAAAGGTAAAAAGGATGCCTTTCGCTTTAAACTGCAGGAGACTTCACCTACCGACGTGCAAGTCACGTGACAATCAGCTGGGCTCATTAGCACACCCACGGCGCCCTTGCGGCGTAAGACCTGAGGCAGAAGGGCTGGTGTGGAGCTGTTTTGCTGTGGCGGCGTTTACAATTGCTTAATTGTGCTCGACTCATTATATTGCTACCAAGTGAAAGGAGAAAAGGAGCGTCGCATTTCCAGTGGAACACAGATCATTTACTTTACCCCTGCCATTTGCACAAACTTTGTCCATGGGCGAAATGGTGAAAAGGATGCCATTCGCTTTAAACTGCAGGAGACTTTACCTACCGACATGCAAGTCACGTGGCAATCAGCTGGGCTCATTAGCCCACCCACGGCGCCCTTGCGGCGTAAGCCCTTAGGCAGAAAGACTGGTGTGGAGCTGTTTTGCTGTGGCGGCGTTTACAATTGCTTAATTGTGCTCGACTCCTTATATTGCTGCCAAGTGAAAGGAGAAAAGGAGCGTCGCATTTCCAGTGGAACACAGAGCATTTACTTTACCCCTGCCATTTGCACAAACTTTGTCCATGGGCGAAAAGGTGAAAAGGATGCCTTTTGCTGTAAACTGCAGGAGACTTCCTGCAAGTCACGTGGCAATCAGCTGGGCTCATTAGCCCACCCACGGCGCCCTTGCGGCGTAAGCCCTTAGGCAGAAGGACTGGTGTGGAGCTGTTTTGCTGTGGCGGCGTTTACAATTGCTTAATTGTGCTCGACTCCTTGTATTGCTGCCAAGTGAAAGGAGAAAAGGAGCGTCGCATTTCCAGTGGAACACAGAGCATTTACTTTACCCCTGCCATTTGCACAAACTTTGTCCATGGGCGAAAAGGTGAAAAGGATGCCTTTTGCTGTAAACTGCAGGAGACTTCACCTACCGACGTGCAAGTCACGTGGCAATCAGCTGGGCTCATTAGCACACCCACTGCGCCCTTGCGGCGTAAGCCATGAGGCAGAAGGGCTGCTGTGGAGCTGTTTTGCTGTGGCGGCATTTAAAATTGCTTAATTGTGCTCGACTCATTATATTGCTGCCAAGTGAAAGGAGAAAAGGAGCGTTGCATTTCCAGTGGAACACAGAGCATTTACTTTACCCCTGCCGTTTGCACGAACCTTGTCCAAGGCGAAAAGGTGAAAAGGAAGCCT
Organism: Ambystoma mexicanum; assembly: GCF_040938575.1. Lineage (NCBI taxonomy): Eukaryota > Metazoa > Chordata > Amphibia > Caudata > Ambystomatidae > Ambystoma > Ambystoma mexicanum. Next base: position 565,958,162 of record NC_090933.1, read on the forward strand.
TTCGCTTTAAACTGCAGGAGACTTCACCTACCGACGCGCAAGTCACGTGGCAATCAGCGGGGCTCATTAGCACCCCCACGGCGCCCTTGCGGCGTAAACCCTGAGGCAGAAGGGCTGGTGTGGAGCTGTTTTGCTGTGGCGGCATTTACAATTGCTTAATTGTGCTCGATTCATTATATTGCTGCCAAGTGAAAGGAGAAAAGGAGCATCGCATTTCCAGTGGAACACAGAGCATTTACTTTACCCCTGCCGTTTGTACAAACTTTTTCCAAGGCGAAAAGGTGAAAAGGACGCCTTTTGCTTTAAGTTGCAGGAGACGTCACCTACCGAAGTGCAAGTCACGTGGCAATCCGCTGGGCTCATTAGCACACCCACGGCGCCCTTGCGGCGTAAGCCATGAGGCAGAAGGGCTGGTGTGGAGCTGTTTTGCTGTGGCGGCATTTACAATTGCTTAATTGTGCTCGACTCATTATATTGCTGCCAAGTGAAAGGAGAAAAGGAGCGTTGCATTTCCATTGGAACACAGAGCATTTACTTTACCCCTGCCGTTTGCACGAACCTTGTCCAAGGCGAAAAGGTGAAAAGGACGCCTTTCACTTTAAACTGCAGGAGACTTCACCTACCGACGCGCAAGTCACGTGGCAATCAGCTGGGCTCATTAGCACACCCACTGTGCTCTTGCGGCGTGAGCCCTGAGGCAGAAGGACTGGTGTGGAGCTGTTTTGCTGTGGCGGCGTTTACAATTGCTTAATTGTGCTCAACTAATTATATTGCTGCCAAGTGAAAGGAGAAAAGGAGCGTCGCATTTCCAGTGGAACACAGAGCATTTACTTTACCCCTGCCATTTGCACAAACTTTGTCCATGGGCGAAAAGGTGAAAAGGACGCCTTTCGCTTTAAACTGCAGGAGACTTCACCTACTGACGCGCAAGTCACGTGGCTATCAGCGGGGCTCATTAGCACCCCCACGGCGCCCCTGCGGCGTAAGACCTGAGGCAGAAGGGCTGGTGTGGAGCTGTTTTGCTGTGGCAGCGTTTACAATTGCTTAATTGTGCTCGACTCATTATATTGCTACCAAGTGAAAGGAGAAAAGGAGCGTCGCATTTCCAGTGGAACACAGAGCATTTACTTTACCCCTGCCATTTGCACAAACTTTGTCCATGGGCGAAATGGTGAAAAGGATGCCTTTCGCTTTAAACTGCAGGAGACTTCACCTACCGACGTGCAAGTCACATGACAATCAGCTGCGATCATTAGCACACCCACTGCGCCCTTGCGGCGTAAGCCCTGAGGCAGAATGGCTGGTGTGCAGCTGTTTTGCTGTGGCGGCATTTACAATAGCTTAATTGTGCTCGACTCATTATATTGCTACCAAGTGAAAGGAGAAAAGGAGCGTCGCATTTCCAGTGGAACACAGAGCATTTACTTTACCCCTGCCATTTGCACAAACTTTGTCCATGGGCGAAAAGGTGAAAAGGATGCCTTTCGCTTTAAACTGCAGGAGACTTCACTTACCGACGTGCAAGTCATGTGGCAATCAGCTGGACTCATTAGCCCACCCACGGCGCTCTTGCAACGTGAGCCCTGAGGCAGAAGGACTGGTATGGAGCTGTTTTGCTGTGGCGGCGTTTACAATTGCTTAATTGTGCTCGACTCATTATATTGCTGCCAAGTGAAAGGAGAAAAGGAGCGTCGCATTTCCAGTGGAACACAGAGCATTTACTTTACCCCTGCCATTTGCACAAACTTTGTCCATGGGCGAAAAGGTAAAAAGGATGCCTTTCGCTTTAAACTGCAGGAGACTTCACCTACCGACGTGCAAGTCACGTGACAATCAGCTGGGCTCATTAGCACACCCACGGCGCCCTTGCGGCGTAAGACCTGAGGCAGAAGGGCTGGTGTGGAGCTGTTTTGCTGTGGCGGCATTTACAATTGCTTAATTGTGCTCGACTAATTATATTGCTGCCAAGTGAAAGGAGAAAAGGAGTGTTGCATTTCCAGTGGAACACAGAGCATTTACTTTACCCCTGCCGTTTGCACGAACCTTGTCCAAGGCGAAAAGGTGAAAAGGACGCCTTTCGCTTTAAACTGCAGGAGACTTCACCTACCGACGCGCAAGTCACGTGGCAATCAGCGGGGCTCATTAGCACCCCCACGGCGCCCTTGCGGCGTAAGCCCTGAGGCAGAAGGGCTGGTGTGGAGCTGTTTTGCTGTGGCGGCGTTTACAATTGCTTAATTGTGCTCGACTCATTATATTGCTACCAAGTGAAAGGAGAAAAGGAGCGTCGCCTTTCCAGTGGAACACAGATCATTTACTTTACCCCTGCCATTTTCACAAACTTTGTCCATGGGCGAAATGGTGAAAAGGATGCCTTTCGCTTTAAACTGCAGGAGACTTTACCTACCGACATGCAAGTCACGTGGCAATCAGCTGGGCTCATTAGCCCACCCACGGCGCCCTTGCGGCGTAAGCCCTTAGGCAGAAGGACTGGTGTGGAGCTGTTTTGCTGTGGCGGCGTTTACAATTGCTTAATTGTGCTCGACTCCTTGTATTGCTGCCAAGTGAAAGGAGAAAAGGAGCGTCGCATTTCCAGTGGAACACAGAGCATTTACTTTACCCCTGCCATTTGCACAAACTTTGTCCATGGGCGAAAAGGTGAAAAGGATGCCTTTTGCTGTAAACTGCAGGAGACTTCACCTACCGACGTGCAAGTCACGTGGCAATCAGCTGGGCTCATTAGCACACCCACTGCGCCCTTGCGGCGTAAGCCATGAGGCAGAAGGGCTGCTGTGGAGCTGTTTTGCTGTGGCGGCATTTAAAATTGCTTAATTGTGCTCGACTCATTATATTGCTGCCAAGTGAAAGGAGAAAAGGAGCGTTGCATTTCCAGTGGAACACAGAGCATTTACTTTACCCCTGCCGTTTGCACGAACCTTGTCCAAGGCGAAAAGGTGAAAAGGAAGCCTTTCGCTTTAAACTGCAGGAGACTTCACCTACCGACGCGCAAGTCACGTGGCAATCAGCGGGGCTCATTAGCACCCCCACGGCGCCCTTGCGGCGTAAACCCTGAGGCAGAAGGGCTGGTGTGGAGCTGTTTTGCTGTGGCGGCATTTACAATTGCTTAATTGTGCTCGATTCATTATATTGCTGCCAAGTGAAAGGAGAAAAGGAGCATCGCATTTCCAGTGGAACACAGAGCATTTACTTTACCCCTGCCGTTTGTACAAACTTTTTCCAAGGCGAAAAGGTGAAAAGGACGCCTTTTGCTTTAAGTTGCAGGAGACGTCACCTACCGAAGTGCAAGTCACGTGGCAATCCGCTGGGCTCATTAGCACACCCACGGCGCCCTTGCGGCGTAAGCCATGAGGCAGAAGGGCTGGTGTGGAGCTGTTTTGCTGTGGCGGCATTTACAATTGCTTAATTGTGCTCGACTCATTATATTGCTGCCAAGTGAAAGGAGAAAAGGAGCGTTGCATTTCCATTGGAACACAGAGCATTTACTTTACCCCTGCCGTTTGCACGAACCTTGTCCAAGGCGAAAAGGTGAAAAGGACGCCTTTCACTTTAAACTGCAGGAGACTTCACCTACCGACGCGCAAGTCACGTGGCAATCAGCTGGGCTCATTAGCACACCCACTGTGCTCTTGCGGCGTGAGCCCTGAGGCAGAAGGACTGGTGTGGAGCTGTTTTGCTGTGGCGGCGTTTACAATTGCTTAATTGTGCTCAACTAATTATATTGCTGCCAAGTGAAAGGAGAAAAGGAGCGATGCATTTCCAGTGGAACACAGAGCATTTACTTTATCCCTGCCATTTGCACGAACCTTGTCCAAGGCGAAAAGGTGAAAAGGACGCCTTTCGCTTTAAACTGCAGGAGACTTCACCTACTGACGCGCAAGTCACGTGGCTATCAGCGGGGCTCATTAGCACCCCCACGGCGCCCTTGCGGCGTAAGACCTGAGGCAGAAGGGCTGGTGTGGAGCTGTTTTGCTGTGGCGGCGTTTACAATTGCTTAATTGTGCTCGACTCATTATATTGCTACCAAGTGAAAGGAGAAAAGGAGCGTCGCATTTCCAGTGGAACACAGAGCATTTACTTTACCCCTGCCATTTGCACAAACTTTGTCCATGGGCGAAATGGTGAAAAGGATGCCTTTCGCTTTAAACTGCAGGAGACTTCACCTACCGACGTGCAAGTCACATGACAATCAGCTGCGATCATTAGCACACCCACTGCGCCCTTGCGGCGTAAGCCCTGAGGCAGAATGGCTGGTGTGGAGCTGTTTTGCTCTGGCGGCATTTACAATAGCTTAATTGTGCTCGACTCATTATATTGCTACCAAGTGAAAGGAGAAAAGGAGCGTCGCATTTCCAGTGGAACACAGAGCATTTACTTTACCCCTGCCATTTGCACAAACTTTGTCCATGGGCGAAAAGGTGAAAAGGATGCCTTTCGCTTTAAACTGCAGGAGACTTCACTTACCGACGTGCAAGTCATGTGGCAATCAGCTGGACTCATTAGCCCACCCACTGCGCTCTTGCAGCGTGAGCCCTGAGGCAGAAGGACTGGTATGGAGCTGTTTTGCTGTGGCGGCGTTTACAATTGCTTAATTGTGCTCAACTCATTATATTGCTGCCAAGTGAAAGGAGAAAAGGAGCGTCGCATTTCCAGTGGAACACAGAGCATTTACTTTACCCCTGCCATTTGCACAAACTTTGTCCATGGGCGAAATGGTAAAAAGGATGCCTTTCGCTTTAAACTGCAGGAGACTTCACCTACCGACGTGCAAGTCACGTGACAATCAGCTGGGCTCATTAGCACACCCACGGCGCACTTGCTGTATAAGCCCTGAGGCAGAAGGGCTGTTGTGGAGCTATTTTGCTGTGGCGGCATTTACAATTGCTTAATTGTGCTCGACTAATTATATTGCTGCCAAGTGAAAGGAGAAAAGGAGCGTTGCATTTCCAGTGGAACACAGAGCATTTACTTTACCCCTGCCGTTTGCACGAACCTTGTCCAAGGCGAAAAGGTGAAAAGGACGCCTTTCGCTTTAAACTGCAGGAGACTTCACCTACCGACGCGCAAGTCACGTGGCAATCAGCGGGGCTCACTAGCACCCCCACAGCACCCTTGCGGCGTAAGCCCTGAGGCAGAAGGGCTGGTGTGGAGCTGTTTTGCTGTGGCGGCGTTTACAATTGCTTAATTGTGCTCGACTCATTATATTGCTACCAAGTGAAAGGAGAAAAGGAGCGTCGCCTTTCCAGTGGAACACAGATCATTTACTTTACCCCTGCCATTTTCACAAACTTTGTCCATGGGCGAAATGGTGAAAAGGATGCCTTTCGCTTTAAACTGCAGGAGACTTTACCTACCGACATGCAAGTCACGTGGCAATCAGCTGGGCTCATTAGCCCACCCACGGCGCCCTTGCGGCGTAAGCCCTTAGGCAGAAGGACTGGTGTGGAGCTGTTTTGCTGTGGCGGCGTTTACAATTGCTTAATTGTGCTCGACTCCTTGTATTGCTGCCAAGTGAAAGGAGAAAAGGAGCGTCGCATTTCCAGTGGAACACAGAGCATTTACTTTACCCCTGCCATTTGCACAAACTTTGTCCATGGGCGAAAAGGTGAAAAGGATGCCTTTTGCTGTAAACTGCAGGAGACTTCACCTACCGACGTGCAAGTCACGTGGCAATCAGCTGGGCTCATTAGCACACCCACTGCGCCCTTGCGGCGTAAGCCATGAGGCAGAAGGGCTGGTGTGGAGCTGTTTTGCTGTGGCGGCATTTAAAATTGCTTAATTGTGCTCGACTCATTATATTGCTGCCAAGTGAAAGGAGAAAAGGAGCGTTGCATTTCCAGTGGAACACAGAGCATTTACTTTACCCCTGCCGTTTGCACGAACCTTGTCCAAGGCGAAAAGGTGAAAAGGAAGCCTTTCGCTTTAAACTGCAGGAGACTTCACCTACCGACGCGCAAGTCACGTGGCAATCAGCGGGGCTCATTAGCACCCCCACGGCGCCCTTGCGGCGTAAACCCTGAGGCAGAAGGGCTGGTGTGGAGCTGTTTTGCTGTGGCGGCATTTACAATTGCTTAATTGTGCTCGATTCATTATATTGCTGCCAAGTGAAAGGAGAAAAGGAGCATCGCATTTCCAGTGGAACACAGAGCATTTACTTTACCCCTGCCGTTTGTACAAACTTTTTCCAAGGCGAAAAGGTGAAAAGGACGCCTTTTGCTTTAAGTTGCAGGAGACGTCACCTACCGAAGTGCAAGTCACGTGGCAATCCGCTGGGCTCATTAGCACACCCACGGCGCCCTTGCGGCGTAAGCCATGAGGCAGAAGGGCTGGTGTGGAGCTGTTTTGCTGTGGCGGCATTTACAATTGCTTAATTGTGCTCGACTCATTATATTGCTGCCAAGTGAAAGGAGAAAAGGAGCGTTGCATTTCCATTGGAACACAGAGCATTTACTTTACCCCTGCCGTTTGCACGAACCTTGTCCAAGGCGAAAAGGTGAAAAGGACGCCTTTCACTTTAAACTGCAGGAGACTTCACCTACCGACGCGCAAGTCACGTGGCAATCAGCTGGGCTCATTAGCACACCCACTGTGCTCTTGCGGCGTGAGCCCTGAGGCAGAAGGACTGGTGTGGAGCTGTTTTGCTGTGGCGGCGTTTACAATTGCTTAATTGTGCTCAACTAATTATATTGCTGCCAAGTGAAAGGAGAAAAGGAGCGATGCATTTCCAGTGGAACACAGAGCATTTACTTTATCCCTGCCATTTGCACGAACCTTGTCCAAGGCGAAAAGGTGAAAAGGACGCCTTTCGCTTTAAACTGCAGGAGACTTCACCTACTGACGCGCAAGTCACGTGGCTATCAGCGGGGCTCATTAGCACCCCCACGGCGCCCTTGCGGCGTAAGACCTGAGGCAGAAGGGCTGGTGTGGAGCTGTTTTGCTGTGGCGGCGTTTACAATTGCTTAATTGTGCTCGACTCATTATATTGCTACCAAGTGAAAGGAGAAAAGGAGCGTCGCATTTCCAGTGGAACACAGAGCATTTACTTTACCCCTGCCATTTGCACAAACTTTGTCCATGGGCGAAATGGTGAAAAGGATGCCTTTCGCTTTAAACTGCAGGAGACTTCACCTACCGACGTGCAAGTCACATGACAATCAGCTGCGATCATTAGCACACCCACTGCGCCCTTGCGGCGTAAGCCCTGAGGCAGAATGGCTGGTGTGGAGCTGTTTTGCTCTGGCGGCATTTACAATAGCTTAATTGTGCTCGACTCATTATATTGCTACCAAGTGAAAGGAGAAAAGGAGCGTCGCATTTCCAGTGGAACACAGAGCATTTACTTTACCCCTGCCATTTGCACAAACTTTGTCCATGGGCGAAAAGGTGAAAAGGATGCCTTTCGCTTTAAACTGCAGGAGACTTCACTTACCGACGTGCAAGTCATGTGGCAATCAGCTGGACTCATTAGCCCACCCACTGCGCTCTTGCAGCGTGAGCCCTGAGGCAGAAGGACTGGTATGGAGCTGTTTTGCTGTGGCGGCGTTTACAATTGCTTAATTGTGCTCAACTCATTATATTGCTGCCAAGTGAAAGGAGAAAAGGAGCGTCGCATTTCCAGTGGAACACAGAGCATTTACTTTACCCCTGCCATTTGCACAAACTTTGTCCATGGGCGAAAAGGTAAAAAGGATGCCTTTCGCTTTAAACTGCAGGAAACTTCACCTACCGACGTGCAAGTCACGTGACAATCAGCTGGGCTCATTAGCACACCCACGGCGCACTTGCGGCAAAAGCCCTGAGGCAGAAGGGCTGTTGTGGAGCTGTTTTGCTGTGGCGGCATTTACAATTGCTTAATTGTGCTCGACTAATTATATTGCTGCCAAGTGAAAGGAGAAAAGGAGCGTTGCATTTCCAGTGGAACACAGAGCATTTACTTTACCCCTGCCGTTTGCACGAACCTTGTCCAAGGCGAAAAGGTGAAAAGGACGCCTTTCGCTTTAAACTGCAGGAGACTTCACCTACTGACGCGCAAGTCACGTGGCAATCAGCGGGGCTCACTAGCACCCCCACAGCACCCTTGCGGCGTAAGACCTGAGGCAGAAGGGCTGGTGTGGAGCTGTTTTGCTGTGGCGGCGTTTACAATTGCTTAATTGTGCTCGACTCATTATATTGCTACCAAGTGAAAGGAGAAAAGGAGCGTCGCATTTCCAGTGGAACACAGAGCATTTACTTTACCCCTGCCATTCGCACAAACTTTGTCCATGGGTGAAATGGTGAAAAGGATGCCTTTCGCTTTAAACTGCAGGAGACTTTACCTACCGACGTGCAAGTCACGTGGCAATCAGCTGGGCTCATTAGCCCACCCACGGCGCCCTTGCGGCTTAAGCCCTTAGGCAGAAGGACTGGTGTGGAGCTGTTTTGCTGTGGCGGCGTTTACAATTGCTTAATTGTGCTCGACTCCTTATATTGCTGCCAAGTGAAAGGAGAAAAGGAGCGTCGCATTTCCAGTGGAACACAGAGCATTTACTTTACCCCTGCCATTTGCACAAACTTTGTCCATGGGCGAAAATGTGAAAAGGATGCCTTTCGCTTTAAACTGCAGGAGACTTCACTTACCGACGTGCAAGTCATGTGGCAATCAGCTGGACTCATTAGCCCACCCACGGCGCTCTTGCAGCGTGAGCCCTGAGGCAGAAGGACTGGTATGGAGCTGTTTTGCTGTGGCGGCGTTTACAATTGCTTAATTGTGCTCGACTCATTATATTGCTGCCAAGTGAAATGAGAAAAGGAGCGTTGCATTTCCAGTGGAACACAGAGCATTTACTTTACCCCTGCCATTTGCACAAACTTTGTCTATGGGCGAAAAGGTAAAAAGGATGCCTTTCGCTTTAAACTGCAGGAGACTTCACCTACCGACGTGCAAGTCACGTGACAATCAGCTGGGCTCATTAGCACACCCACGGCGCCCTTGCGGCGTAAGACCTGAGGCAGAAGGGCTGGTGTGGAGCTGTTTTGCTGTGGCGCCATTTACAATTGCTTAATTGTGCTCGACTAATTATATTGCTGCCAAGTGAAAGGAGAAAAGGAGTGTTGCATTTCCAGTGGAACACAGAGCATTTACTTTACCACTGCCGTTTGCACGAACCTTGTCCAAGGCGAAAAGGTGAAAAGGACGCCTTTCGCTTTAAACTGCAGGAGACTTCACCTACCGACGCGCAAGTCACGTGGCAATCAGCGGGGCTCATTAGCACCCCACGTCGCCCTTGCGGCGTAAGACCTGAGGCAGAAGGGCTGGTGTGGAGCTGTTTTGCTGTGGCGGCGTTTACAATTGCTTAATTGTGCTCGACTCATTATATTGCTACCAAGTGAAAGGAGAAAAGGAGCGTCGCATTTCCAGTGGAACACAGATCATTTACTTTACCCCTGCCATTTGCACAAACTTTGTCCATGGGCGAAATGGTGAAAAGGATGCCATTCGCTTTAAACTGCAGGAGACTTTACCTACCGACATGCAAGTCACGTGGCAATCAGCTGGGCTCATTAGCCCACCCACGGCGCCCTTGCGGCGTAAGCCCTTAGGCAGAAAGACTGGTGTGGAGCTGTTTTGCTGTGGCGGCGTTTACAATTGCTTAATTGTGCTCGACTCCTTATATTGCTGCCAAGTGAAAGGAGAAAAGGAGCGTCGCATTTCCAGTGGAACACAGAGCATTTACTTTACCCCTGCCATTTGCACAAACTTTGTCCATGGGCGAAAAGGTGAAAAGGATGCCTTTTGCTGTAAACTGCAGGAGACTTCCTGCAAGTCACGTGGCAATCAGCTGGGCTCATTAGCACACCCACTGCGCCCTTGCGGCGTAAGCCATGAGGCAGAAGGGCTGGTGTGGAGCTGTTTTGCTGTGGCGGCATTTACAATTGCTTAATTGTGCTCAACTCATTATATTGCTGCCAAGTGAAAGGAGAAAAGGAGCGTTGCATTTCCAGTGGAACACAGAGCATTTACTTTACCCCTGCCGTTTGCATGAACCTTGTCCAAGGCGAAAAGGTGAAAAGGACGCCTTTCGCTTTAAACTGCAGGAGACTTCACCTACCGACGCGCAAGTCACGTGGCAATCAGCGGGGCTCATTAGCACCCCCACGGCGCCCTTGCGGCGTAAGCCCTGAGGCAGAAGGGCTGGTGTGGAGCTGTTTTGCTGTGGCGGCATTTACAATTGCTTAATTGTGCTCGATTCATTATATTGCTGCCAAGTGAAAGGAGAAAAGGAGCGTTGCATTTCCAGTGGAACACAGAGCATTTACTTTACCCCTGCCGTTTGTACAAACTTTTTCCAAGGCGAAAAGGTGAAAAGGACGCCTTTTGCTTTAAGTTGCAGGAGACGTCACCTACCGAAGCGCAAGTCACGTGGCAATCAGCTGGGCTCATTAGCACACCCACGGCGCCCTTGCGGCGTAAGCCATGAGGCAGAAGGGCTGGTGTGGAGCTGTTTTGCTGTGGCGGCATTTACAATTGCTTAATTGTGCTCGACTCATTATATTGCTGCCAAGTGAAAGGAGAAAAGGAGCGTTGCATTTCCAGTGGAACACAGAGCATTTACTTTACCCCTGCCGTTTGTACAAACTTTTTCCAAGGCGAAAAGGTGAAAAGGACGCCTTTTGCTTTAAGTTGCAGGAGACGTCACCTACCGAAGCGCAAGTCACGTGGCAATCAGCTGGGCTCATTAGCACACCCACGGCGCCCTTGCGGCGTAAGCCATGAGGCAGAAGGGCTGGTGTGGAGCTGTTTTGCTGTGGCGGCATTTACAATTGCTTAATTGTGCTCGACTCATTATATTGCTGCCAAGTGAAAGGAGAAAAGGAGCGTTGCATTTCCAGTGGAACACAGAGCATTTACTTTACCCCTGCCGTTTGCACGAACCTTGTCCAAGGCGAAAAGGTGAAAAGGACGCCTTTCGCTTTAAACTGCAGGAGACTTCACCTACCGACGCGCAAGTCACGTGGCAATCAGCGGGGCTCATTAGCACCCCCACGGCGCCCTTGCGGCGTAAGCCCTGAGGCAGAAGGGCTGGTGTGGAGCTGTTTTGCTGTGGCGGCGTTTACAATTGCTTAATTGTGCGCGATTCATTATATTGCTGCCAAGTGAAAGGAGAAAAGGAGCGTTGCATTTCCAGTGGAACACAGAGCATTTACTTTACCCCTGCCGTTTGCACGAACCTTGTCCAAGGCGAAAAGGTGAAAAGGACGCCTTTCGCTTCAAACTGCAGGAGACTTCACCTACCGACGCGCAAGTCACGTGGCAATCAGCGGGGCTCATTAGCACCCCCACGGCGCCCTTGCGGCGTAAGACCTGAGGCAGAAGGGCTGGTGTGGAGCTGTTTTGCTGTGGCGGCATTTACAATTGCTTAATTGTGCTCGACTAATTATATTGCTGCCAAGTGAAAGGAGAAAAGGAGTGTTGCATTTCCAGTGGAACACAGAGCATTTACTTTACCACTGCCGTTTGCACAAACCTTGTCAAAGGTGAAAAGGACGCCTTTCGCTTTAAACTGCAGGAGACTTCACCTACCGACGCGCAAGTCACGTGGCAATCAGCGGGGCTCATTAGCACCCCCACGGCGCCCTTGCGGCGTAAGACCTGAGGCAGAAGGGCTGGTGTGGAGCTGTTTTGCTGTGGGGGCGTTTACAATTGCTTAATTGTGCTTGACTCATTATATTGCTACCAAGTGAAAGGAGAAAAGGAGCGTCGCATTTCCAGTGGAACACAGATCATTTACTTTACCCCTGCCATTTGCACAAACTTTATCCATTGGCGAAATGGTGAAAAGGATGCCTTTCGCTTTAAACTGCAGGAGCCTTTACCTACCGACATGCAAGTCACGTGGCAATCAGCTGGGCTCATTAGCCCACCCACGGCGCCCTTGCGGCGTAAGCCCTTAGGCAGAAGGACTGGTGTGGAGCTGTTTTGCTGTGGCAGCGTTTACAATTGCTTAATTGTGCTCGACTCCTTATATTGCTGCCAAGTGAAAGGAGAAAAGGAGCGTCGCATTTCCAGTGGAACACAGAGCATTTACTTTACCCCTGCCATTTGCACAAACTTTGTCCATGGGCGAAAAGGTGAAAAGGATGCCTTTTGCTGTAAACTGCAGGAGTCTTCACCTACCGACGTGCAAGTCACGTGGCAATCAGCTGGGCTCATTAGCACACCCACTGCGCCCTTGCGGCATAAGCCATGAGGCAGAAGGGCTGGTGTGGAGCTGTTTTGCTGTGGCGGCATTTACAATTGCTTAATTGTGCTCGACTCATTATATTGCTGCCAAGTGAAAGGAGAAAAGGAGCGTTGCATTTCCAGTGGAACACAGAGCATTTACTTTACCCCTGCCGTTTGCATGAACCTTGTCCAAGGCGAAAAGGTGAAAAGGACGCCTTTCGCTTTAAACTGCAGGAGACTTCACCTACCGACGCGCAAGTCACATGGCAATCAGCGGGGCTCATTAGCACACCCACGGCGCCCTTGCGGCGTAAGCCATGAGGCAGAAGGGCTGGTGTGGAGCTGTTTTGCTGTGGCGGCATTTACAATTGCTTAATTGTGCTCGACTCATTATATTGCTGCCAAGTGAAAGGAGAAAAGGAGCGTTGCATTTCCAGTGGAACACAGAGCATTTACTTTACCCCTGCCGTTTGCACGAACCTTGTCCAAGGCGAAAAGGTGAAAAGGACGCCTTTCGCTTTAAACTGCAGGAGACTTCACCTACCGACGCGCAAGTCACGTGGCAATCAGCGGGGCTCATTAGCACCCCCACGGCGCCCTTGCGGCGTAAGCCCTGAGGCAGAAGGGCTGGTGTGGAGCTGTTTTGCTGTGGCGGCGTTTACAATTGCTTAATTGTGCGCGATTCATTATATTGCTGCCAAGTGAAAGGAGAAAAGGAGCGTTGCATTTCCAGTGGAACACAGAGCATTTACTTTACCCCTGCCGTTTGCACGAACCTTGTCCAAGGTGAAAAGGTGAAAAGGACGCCTTTCGCTTCAAACTGCAGGAGACTTCAACTACCGACGCGCAAGTCACGTGGCAATCAGCGGGGCTCATTAGCACCCCCACAGCGCCCTTGCGGCGTAAGACCTGAGGCAGAAGGGCTGGTGTGGAGCTGTTTTGCTGTGGCGGCATTTACAATTGCTTAATTGTGCTCGACTAATTATATTGCTGCCAAGTGAAAGGAGAAAAGGAGTGTTGCATTTCCAGTGGAACACAGAGCATTTACTTTACCACTGCCGTTTGCACAAACCTTGTCAAAGGTGAAAAGGACGCCTTTCGCTTTAAACTGCAGGAGACTTCACCTACCGACGCGCAAGTCACGTGGCAATCAGCGGGGCTCATTAGCACCCCCACGGCGCCCTTGCGGCGTAAGACCTGAGGCAGAAGGGCTGGTGTGGAGCTGTTTTGCTGTGGCGGCGTTTACAATTGCTTAATTGTGCTTGACTCATTATATTGCTACCAAGTGAAAGGAGAAAAGGAGCGTCGCATATCCAGTGGAACACAGATCATTTACTTTACCCCTGCCATTTGCACAAACTTTGTCCATTGGCGAAATGGTGAAAAGGATGCCTTTCGCTTTAAACTGCAGGAGACTTTACCTACCGACATGCAAGTCACGTGGCAATCAGCTGGGCTCATTAGCCCACCCACGGCGCCCTTGCGGCGTAAGCCCTTAGGCAGAAGGACTGGTGTTGAGCTGTTTTGCTGTGGCGGCGTTTACAATTGCTTAATTGTGCTCGACTCCTTATGTTGCTGCCAAGTGAAAGGAGAAAAGGAGCGTCGCATTTCCAGTGGAACACAGAGCATTTACTTTACCCCTGCCATTTGCACAAACTTTGTCCATGGGCGAAAAGGTGAAAAGGATGCCTTTTGCTGTAAACTGCAGGAGTCTTCACCTACCGACGTGCAAGTCACGTGGCAATCAGCTGGGCTCATTAGCACACCCACTGCGCCCTTGCGGCATAAGCCATGAGGCAGAAGGGCTGGTGTGGAGCTGTTTTGCTGTGGCGGCATTTACAATTGCTTAATTGTGCTCGACTCATTATATTGCTGCCAAGTGAAAGGAGAAAAGGAGCGTTGCATTTCCAGTGGAACACAGAGCATTTACTTTACCCCTGCCGTTTGCATGAACCTTGTCCAAGGCGAAAAGGTGAAAAGGACGCCTTTCGCTTTAAACTGCAGGAGACTTCACCTACCGACGCGCAAGTCACATGGCAATCAGCGGGGCTCATTAGCACCCCCACGGCGCCCTTGCGGCGTAAGCCCTGAGGCAGAAGGGCTGGTGTGGAGCTGTTTTGCTGTGGCGGCATTTACAATTGCTTAATTGTGCTCGATTCATTATATTGCTGCCAAGTGAAAGGAGAAAAGGAGCGTTGCATTTCCAGTGGAACACAGAGCATTTACTTTACCCCTGCCGTTTGTACAAACTTTTTCCAAGGCGAAAAGGTGAAAAGGACGCCTTTTGCTTTAAGTTGCAGGAGACGTCACCTACCGAAGCGCAAGTCACGTGGCAATCAGCTGGGCTCATTAGCACACCCACGGCGCCCTTGCGGCGTAAGCCATGAGGCAGAAGGGCTGGTGTGGAGCTGTTTTGCTGTGGCGGCATTTACAATTGCTTAATTGTGCTCGACTCATTATATTGCTGCCAAGTGAAAGGAGAAAAGGAGCGTTGCATTTCCAGTGGAACACAGAGCATTTACTTTACCCCTGCCGTTTGCACGAACCTTGTCCAAGGCGAAAAGGTGAAAAGGACGCCTTTCGCTTCAAACTGCAGGAGACTTCACCTACCGACGCGCAAGTCACGTGGCAATCAGCGGGGCTCATTAGCACCCCAACGGCGCCCTTGCGGCGTAAGACCTGAGGCAGAAGGGCTGGTGTGGAGCTGTTTTGCTGTGGCGGCATTTACAATTGCTTAATTGTGCTCGACTAATTATATTGCTGCCAAGTGAAAGGAGAAAAGGAGTGTTGCATTTCCAGTGGAACACAGAGCATTTACTTTACCACTGCCGTTTGCACAAACCTTGTCCAAGGCGAAAAGGTGAAAAGGACGCCTTTCGCTTTAAACTGCAGGAGACTTCACCTACCGACGCGCAAGTCACGTGGCAATCAGCGGGGCTCATTAGCTCCCCCACGGCGCCCTTGCGGCGTAAGACCTGAGGCAGAAGGGCTGGTGTGGAGCTGTTTTGCTGTGGCGGCGTTTACAATTGCTTAATTGTGCTTGACTCATTATATTGCTACCAAGTGAAAGGAGAAAAGGAGCGTCGCATTTCCAGTGGAACACAGATCATTTACTTTACCCCTGCCATTTGCACAAACTTTGTCCATTGGCGAAATGGTGAAAAGGATGCCTTTCGCTTT
This sequence comes from Ambystoma mexicanum, assembly GCF_040938575.1. Taxonomy (NCBI): domain Eukaryota; kingdom Metazoa; phylum Chordata; class Amphibia; order Caudata; family Ambystomatidae; genus Ambystoma; species Ambystoma mexicanum. The sequence continues at coordinate 565,973,559 of NC_090933.1, forward strand.
AAACTGCAGGAGACTTTACCTACCGACATGCAAGTCACGTGGCAATCAGCTGGGCTCATTAGCCCACCCACGGCGCCCTTGCGGCGTAAGCCCTTAGGCAGAAGGACTGGTGTGGAGCTGTTTTGCTGTGGCGGCGTTTACAATTGCTTAATTGTGCTCGACTCCTTATATTGCTGCCAAGTGAAAGGAGAAAAGGAGCGTCGCATTTCCAGTGGAACACAGAGCATTTACTTTAGCCCTGCCATTTGCACAAACTTTGTCCATGGGCGAAAAATTGAAAAGGATGCCTTTTGCTGTAAACTGCAGGAGACTTCACCTACCGACGTGCAAGTCACGTGGCAATCAGCTGGGCTCATTAGCACACCCACTGCGCCCTTGCGGCATAAGCCATGAGGCAGAAGGGCTGGTGTGGAGCTGTTTTGCTGTGGCGGCATTTACAATTGCTTAATTGTGCTCGACTCATTATATTGCTGCCAAGTGAAAGGAGAAAAGGAGCGTTGCATTTCCAGTGGAACACAGAGCATTTACTTTACCCCTGCCGTTTGCATGAACCTTGTCCAAGGCGAAAAGGTGAAAAGGACGCCTTTCGCTTTAAACTGCAGGAGACTTCACCTACCGACGCGCAAGTCACGTGGCAATCAGCGGGGCTCATTAGCACCCCCCACGGCGCCCTTGCGGCGTAAGCCCTGAGGCAGAAGGGCTGGTGTGGAGCTGTTTTGCTGTGGCGGCATTTACAATTGCTTAATTGTGCTCGATTCATTATATTGCTGCCAAGTGAAAGGAGAAAAGGAGCGTTGCATTTCCAGTGGAACACAGAGCATTTACTTTACCCCTGCCGTTTGTACAAACTTTTTCCAAGGCGAAAAGGTGAAAAGGACGCCTTTTGCTTTAAGTTGCAGGAGACGTCACCTACCGAAGCGCAAGTCACGTGGCAATCAGCTGGGCTCATTAGCACACCCACGGCGCCCTTGCGGCGTAAGCCATGAGGCAGAAGGGCTGGTGTGGAGCTGTTTTGCTGTGGCGGCATTTACAATTGCTTAATTGTGCTCGACTCATTATATTGCTGCCAAGTGAAAGGAGAAAAGGAGCGTTGCATTTCCAGTGGAACACAGAGCATTTACTTTACCCCTGCCGTTTGCACGAACCTTGTCCAAGGCGAAAAGGTGAAAAGGATGCATTTCGCTTTAAACTGCAGGAGACTTCACTTACCGACGTGCAAGTCATGTGGCAATCAGCTGGATTCATTAGCCCACACACGGCACTCTTGCGGCGTAAGCCCTGAGGCAGAAGGGCTGGTGTGGAGCTGTTTTGCTGTGGCGGCATTTACAATTGCTTAATTGTGCTCGACTAATTATATTGCTGCCAAGTGAAAGGAGAAAAGGAGTGTTGCATTTCCAGTGGAACACAGAGCATTTACTTTACCACTGCCGTTTGCACGAACCTTGTCCAAGGCGAAAAGGTGAAAAGGACGCCTTTCGCTTTAAACTGCAGGAGACTTCACCTACCGACGCGCAAGTCATGTGGCAATCAGCGGGGCTCATTATCACCCCCACGGCGCTCTTGCGGCGTAAGACCTGAGGCAGAAGGGCTGGTGTGGAGCTGTTTTGCTGTGGCGGCGTTTACAATTGCTTAATTGTGCTCGACTCATTATATTGCTACCAAGTGAAAGGAGAAAAGGAGCGTCGCATTTCCAGTGGAACACAGGGCATTTACTTTACCCCTGCCATTTGCACAAACTTTGTCCATGGGCGAAATGGTGAAAAGGATGCCTTTCACTTTAAACTGCAGGAGACTTTACCTACCGACATGCAAGTCACGTGGCAATCAGCTGGGCTCATTAGCCCACCCACGGCGCCCTTGCGGCGTAAGCCCTTAGGCAGAAGGACTGGTGTGGAGCTGTTTTGCTGTGGCGGCGTTTACAATTGCTTAATTGTGCTCGACTCCTTATGTTGCTGCCAAGTGAAAGGAGAAAAGGAGCGTCACATTTCCAGTGGAACACAGAGCATTTACTTTACCCCTGCCATTTGCACAAACTTTGTCCATGGGCGAAAAGGTGAAAAGGACGCCTTTCGCTTTAAACTGCAGGAGACTTCACCTACCGACGCGCAAGTCACGTGGCAATCAGCGGGGCTCATTAGCACCCCCACGGCGCCCTTGCGGCGTAAGCCCTGAGGCAGAAGGGCTGGTGTGGAGCTGTTTTGCTGTGGCGGCATTTACAATTGCTTAATTGTGCTCGATTCATTATATTGCTGCCAAGTGAAAGGAGAAAAGGAGCGTCGCATTTCCAGTGGAACACAGAGCATTTACTTTACCCCTGCCGTTTGTACAAACTTTGTCCAAGGCGAAAAGGTGAAAAGGACGCCTTTTGCTTTAAGTTGCAGGAGACGTCATCTACTGAAGCGCAAGTCATGTGGCAATCAGCTGGGCTCATTAGCACACCCACGGCGCCCTTGCGGCGTAAGCCCTGAGGCAGAAGGGCTGGTGTGGAGCTGTTTTGCTGTGGCGGCATTTACAATTGTTTAATTGTGCTCGACTCATTATATTGCTGCCAAGTGAAAGGAGAAAAGGAGCGTTGCATTTCCAGTGGAACACAGAGCATTTACTTTACCCCTGCCGTTTGCACGAACCTTGTCCAAGGCGAAAAGGTGAAAAGGACGCCTTTCGCTTTAAACTGCAGGAGACTTCACCTACCGACGCGCAAGTCACGTGGCAATCAGCGGGGCTCATTAGCACCCCCACGGCGCCCTTGCGGCGTAAGCCCTGAGGCAGAAGGGCTGGTGTGGAGCTGTTTTGCTGTGGCGGCGTTTACAATTGCTTAATTGTGCTCGATTCATTATATTGCTGCCAAGTGAAAGGAGAAAAGGAGCGTCGCATTTCCAGTGGAACACAGAGCATTTACTTTACCCCTGCCGTTTGCACAAACTTTGTCCAAGGCGAAAATGTGAAAAGGACGCCTTTTGCTTTAAGTTGCAGGAGACGTCACCTACAGAAGCGCAAGTCACGTGGCAATCAGCTGGGCTCATTAGCACACCCACTGTGCTCTTGTGGCGTGAGCCCTGAGGCAGAAGGACTGGTGTGGAGCTGTTTTGCTGTGGCGGCGTTTACAATTGCTTAATTGTGCTCGACTAATTATATTGCTGCCAAGTGAAAGGAGAAAAGGAGCGATGCATTTCCAGTGGAACACAGAGCATTTATTTTACCCCTGCCATTTGCACAAACTTTGTCCATGGGCGAAAAGGTGAAAAGGATGCCTTTCGCTTTAAACTGCAGGAGACTTCACCTACCGACGTGCAAGTCACGTGACAATCAGCTGGGCTCATTAGCACACCCACGGCGCCCTTGCGGCGTAAGCCCTGAGGCAGAAGGGCTGGTGTGGAGCTGTTTTGCTGTGGCGGCATTTACAATTGCTTAATTGTGCTCGACTAATTATATTGCTGCCAAGTGAAAGGAGAAAAGAAGCGTTGCATTTCCAGTGGAACACAGAGCATTTACTTTACCCCTGCCGTTTGCACGAACCTTGTCCAAGGCGAAAAGGTGAAAAGGACGCCTTTCGCTTTAAACTGCAGGAGACTTCACCTACTGACGCGCAAGTCACGTGGCTATCAGCGGGGCTCATTAGCACCCCCACGGCGCCCTTGCGGCGTAAGACCTGAGGCAGAAGGGCTGGTGTGGAGCTGTTTTGCTGTGGCGGCGTTTACAATTGCTTAATTGTGCTTGACTCATTATATTGCTACCAAGTGAAAGGAGAAAAGGAGCGTCGCATTTCCAGTGGAACACAGAGCATTTACTTTACCCCTGCCATTTGCACAAACTTTGTCCATGGGCGAAATGGTGAAAAGGATGCCTTTCGCTTTAAACTGCAGGAGACTTCACCTACCGACGTGCAAGTCACATGACAATCAGCTGCGATCATTAGCACACCCACTGCGCCCTTGCGGCGTAAGCCCTGAGGCAGAATGGCTGGTGTGGAGCTGTTTTGCTGTGGCAGCATTTACAATAGCTTAATTGTGCTCGACTCATTATATTGCTACCAAGTGAAAGGAGAAAAGGAGCGTCGCATTTCCAGTGGAACACAGAGCATTTACTTTACCCCTGCCATTTGCACAAACTTTGTCCATGGGCGAAAAGGTGAAAAGGATGCCTTTCGCTTTAAACTGCAGGAGACTTCACTTACCGACATGCAAGTCATGTGGCAATCAGCTGGACTCATTAGCCCACCCACGGCGCTCTTGCAGCGTGAGCCCTGAGGCAGAAGGACTGGTATGGAGCTGTTTTGCTGTGGCGGCATTTACAATTGCTTAATTGTGCTCGACTAATTATATTGCTGCCAAGTGAAAGGAGAAAAGGAGCGTTGCATTTCCAGTGGAACACAGAGCATTTACTTTACCCCTGCCGTTTGCACGAACCTTGTCCAAGGCGAAAAGGTGAAAAGGACGCCTTTCGCTTTAAACTGCAGGAGACTTCACCTACTGATGCGCAAGTCACGTGGCAATCAGCGGGGCTCATTAGCACCCCCACGGCGCCCTTGCGGCGTAAGACCTGAGGCAGAAGGGCTGGTGTGGAGCTGTTTTGCTGTGGCGGCGTTTACAATTGCTTAATTGTGCTCGACTCATTATATTGCTACCTAGTGAAAGGAGAAAAGGAGCGTCGCATTTCCAGTGGAACACAGAGCATTTACTTTACCCCTGCCATTTGCACAAACTTTGTCCATGGGCGAAATGGTGAAAAGGATGCCTTTCGCTTTAAACTGCAGGAGACTTTACCTACCGACGTGCAAGTCACGTGGCAATTAGCTGGGCTCATTAGCCCACCCACGGCGCCCTTGCGGTGTAAGCCCTTAGGCAGAAGAACTGGTGTGGACCTGTTTTGCTGTGGCGGCGTTTACAATTGCTTAATTGTGCTCGACTCCTTATATTGCTGCCAAGTGAAAGGAGAAAAGGAGCGTCGCATTTCCAGTGGAGCACAGAGCATTTACTTTACCCCTGCCATTTGCACAAACTTTGTCCATCGGCGAAAAGGTGAAAAGGATGCCTTTTGCTGTAAACTGCAGGAGATCTCACCTACCGACGTGCAAGTCACGTGGCAATCAGCTGGGCTCATTAGCACACCCACGGCACACTTGCGGCGTAAGCCCTGTGGCAGAAGGGCTGGTGTGGAGCTGTTTTGCTGTGGCGGCATTTACAATTGCTTAATTGTGCTCGACTCATTGTATTGCTGCCAAGTGAAAGGAGAAAAGGAGCGTTGCATTTCCAGTGGAACACAGAGAATTTACTTTACCCCTGCCGTTTGCACGAACCTTGTCCAAGGCGAACAGGTGAAAAGGACGCCTTTCGCTTTAAACTGCAGGAGACTTCACCTACCGAAGCGCAAGTCACGTGGCAATCAGCGGGGCTCATTAGCACCCCCACGGCGCCCTTGCGGCGTAAGCCCTGAGGCAGAAGGGCTGGTGTGGAGCTGTTTTGCTGTGGCGGCGTTTACAATTGCTTAATTGTGCTCGATTCATTATATTGCTGCCAAGTGAAAGGAGAAAAGGAGCGTCGCATTTCCAGTGGAACACAGAGCATTTACTTTACCCCTGCCGTTTGCACAAACTTTGTCCAAGGCGAAAAGGTGAAAAGGACGCCTCTTGCTTTAAGTTACAGGAGACGTCACCTACAGAAGCGCAAGTCACGTGGCAATCAGCTGGGCTCATTAGCACACCCACTGTGCTCTTGCGGCGTGAGCCCTGAGGCAGAAGGACTGGTGTGGAGCTGTTTTGCTGTGGCGGCGTTTACAATTGCTTAATTGTGCTCGACTCATTATATTGCTACCAAGTGAAAGGAGAAAAGGAACGTCGCATTTCCAGTGGAACACAGAGCATTTACTTTACCCCTGCCATTTGCACAAACTTTGTCCATGGGCGAAATGGTGAAAAGGATGCCTTTCACTTTAAACTGCAGGAGACTTCACCTACCGACGTGCAAGTCACATGACAATCAGCTGCGATCATTAGCACACCCACTGCGCCCTTGCGGCGTAAGCCCTGAGGCAGAATGGCTGGTGTGGAGCTGTTTTTCTGTGGCGGCATTTACAATAGCTTAATTGTGTTTGACTCATTATATTGCTACCAAGTGAAAGGAGAAAAGGAGCGTCGCATTTCCAGTGGAACAGAGAGCATTTACTTTACCCCTGCCATTTGCACAAATTTTGTCCATGGGCGAAAAGGTGAAAAGGATGCCTTTCGCTTTAAACTGCAGGAGACTTCACTTACCGACTTGCAAGTCATGTGGCAATCAGCTGGACTCATTAGCCCACCCACGGCGCTCTTGCAGCGTGAGCCCTGAGGCAGAAAGACTGGTATGGAGCTGTTTTGCTGTGGCGGCATTTACAATTGCTTAATTGTGCTCAACTCATTATATTGCTGCCAAGTGAAAGGAGAAAAGGAGCGTCGCATTTCCAGTGGAACACAGAGCATTTACTATACCCCTGCCATTTGCACAAACTTTGTCCATGGGCGAAAAGGTAAAAAGGATGCCTTTCGCTTTAAACTGCAGGAGACTTCACCTACTGACGTGCAAGTCACGTGACAATCAGCTGGGCTCATTAGCACACCCACGGCGCCCTTGCGGCGTAAGCCCTGAGGCAGAAGGGCTGGTGTGGAGCTGTTTTGCTGTGGCGGCATTTACAATTGCTTAATTGTGCTCGACTAATTATGTTGCTGCCAAGTGAAAGGAGAAAAGGAGCGTTGCATTTCCAGTGGAACACACAGCATTTACTTTACCCCTGCCGTTTGCACGAACCTTGTCCAAGGCGAAAAGGTGAAAAGGACGCCTTTCGCTTTAAACTGCAGGAGACTTCACCTACTGATGCGCAAGTCACGTGGCAATCAGCGGGGCTCATAAGCACCCCCACGGCGCCCTTGCGGCGTAAGACCTGAGGCAGAAGGGCTGGTGTGGAGCTGTTTTGCTGTGGCGGCGTTTACAATTGCTTAATTGTGCTCGACTCATTATATTGCTACCAAGTGAAAGGAGAAAAGGAGCGTCGCATTTCCAGTGGAACACAGAGCATTTACTTTACCCCTGCCATTTGCACAAACTTTGTCCATGGGCGAAATGGTGAAAAGGATGCCTTTCGCTTTAAACTGCAGGAGACTTTACCTACCGACGTGCAAGTCACGTGGCAATCAGCTGGGCTCGTTAGCCCACCCACGGCGCCCTTGCGGTGTAAGCCCTTAGGCAGAAGGACTGGTGTGGAGCTGTTTTGCTGTGGCGGCGTTTACAATTGCTTAATTGTGCTCGACTCCTTATATTGCTGCCAAGTGAAAGGAGAAAAGGAGCGTCGCATTTCCAGTGGAACACAGAGCATTTACTTTACCCCTGCCATTTGCACAAACTTTGTCCATGGGCGAAAAGGTGAAAAGGATGCCTTTCGCTTTAAACTGCAGGAGACTTCACTTACCGACGTGCAAGTCATGTGGCAATCAGCTGGACTCATTAGCCCACCCACGGCGCTCTTGCAGCGTGAGCCCTGAGGCAGAAGGACTGGTATGGAGCTGTTTTGCTGTGGCGGCATTTACAATTGCTTAATTGTGCTCAACTCATTATATTGCTGCCAAGTGAAAGGAGAAAAGGAGCGTCGCATTTCCAGTGGAACACAGAGCATTTACTTTACCCCTGCCATTTGCACAAACTTTGTCCATGGGCGAAAAGGTAAAAAGGATGCCTTTCGCTTTAAACTGCAGGAGACTTCACCTACTGACGTGCAAGTCACGTGACAATCAGCTGGGCTCATTAGCACACCCACGGCGCCCTTGCGGCGTAAGCCCTGAGGCAGAAGGGCTGGTGTGGAGCTGTTTTGCTGTGGCGGCATTTACAATTGCTTAATTGTGCTCGACTAATTATATTGCTGCCAAGTGAAAGGAGAAAAGGAGCGTTGCATTTCCAGTGGAACACACAGCATTTACTTTACCCCTGCCGTTTGCACGAACCTTGTCCAAGGCGAAAAGGTGAAAAGGACGCCTTTCGCTTTAAACTGCAGGAGACTTCACCTACTGATGCGCAAGTCACGTGGCAATCAGCGGGGCTTATAAGCACCCCCACGGCGCCCTTGCGGCGTAAGACCTGAGGCAGAAGGGCTGGTGTGGAGCTGTTTTGCTGTGGCGGCGTTTACAATTGCTTAATTGTGCTCGACTCATTATATTGCTACCAAGTGAAAGGAGAAAAGGAGCGTCGCATTTCCAGTGGAACACAGAGCATTTACTTTACCCCTGCCATTTGCACAAACTTTGTCCATGGGCGAAATGGTGAAAAGGATGCCTTTCGCTTTAAACTGCAGGAGACTTTACCTACCGACGTGCAAGTCACGTGGCAATCAGCTGGGCTCATTAGCCCACCCACGGCGCCCTTGCGGTGTAAGCCCTTAGGCAGAAGGACTGGTGTGGAGCTGTTTTGCTGTGGCGGCGTTTACAATTGCTTAATTGTGCTCGACTCCTTATATTGCTGCCAAGTGAAAGGAGAAAAGGAGCGTCGCATTTCCAGTGGAACACAGAGCATTTACTTTACCCCTGCCATTTGCACAAACTTTGTCCATGGGCGAAAAGGTGAAAAGGATGCCTTTTGCTGTAAACTGCAGGAGACCTCACCTACCGACGTGCAAGTCACGTGGCAATCAGCTGGGCTCATTAGCACACCCACGGCACCCTTGCGGCGTAAGCCCTGTGGCAGAAGGGCTGGTGTGGAGCTGTTTTGCTGTGGCGGCATTTACAATTGCTTAATTGTGCTCGACTCATTATATTGCTGCCAAGTGAAAGGAGAAAAGGAGCGTTGCATTTCCAGTGGAACACAGAGCATCTACTTTACCCCTGCCGTTTGCACGAACCTTGTCCAAGGCGAAAAGGTGAAAAGGACGCCTTTCGCTTTAAACTGCAGGAGACTTCACCTACCGACGCGCAAGTCACGTGGCAATCAGCGGGGCTCATTAGCACCCACACGGCGCCCTTGCGTCGTAAGCCCTGAGGCAGAAGGGCTGGTGTGGAGCTGTTTTGCTGTGGCGGCATTTACAATTGCTTAATTGTGCTCGATTCATTATATTGCTGCCAAGTGAAAGGAGAAAAGGAGCGTCGCATTTCCAGTGGAACACAGAGCATTTACTTTACCCCTGCCGTTTGCACAAACTTTGTCCAAGGCGAAAAGGTGAAAAGGACGCCTTTTGCTTTAAGTTGCAGGAGACGTCACCTACCGAAGCGCAAGTCACGTGGCAATCAGCTGGGCTCATTAGCACACCCACGGCGCCCTTGCGGCGTAAGCCCTGAGGCAGAAGGGCTGGTGTAGAGCTATTTTGCTGTTTGGCGGCTTTGGTGCGTGGAGCACCACCCTTGATCTGTTAGTGAGCATTAGATCTCAAGACTGCACGACTCCTGCCCATCGCTGCTACTCGTCTGGACTGTGAGGAAAGGCGGATTGCTAACGCGAGGACATAAAAGATGTTAGCGGTGCTGGAGAACGCCTCTAAAATTAACTGCAGACTAGGTTAGCCGAAACACGAACATTACGGTAAGCATTCTGTTACCGATTTGCTGACGAAGGGAAAACCCTTCCCCTTACTTTTGATTGTATTTTCTCTGTATTGACCTCCTCCCGAAGGCAACATAGACATAGAGTGCAACTGGGGAGAAGAAGAAAAAAGAAAAAGGGAGAAATAATAAAAAGGGGTGGGGGTTATTAATGCCACAACTGCGATCAAAAGCCGCAAATCATTAAACTGGCAGGGACTGTAAATCAGAAATAAAACCCCTAAGTGCATTCGAATTTGACGGAAGGAAAGCAAGAGGAAAGTAAAAAAAAGAAGCAAGGAGAAACAATAGAAGGATAAACATTTTATCCATAGATCTAGACCTACCTGACACATTAATTTGCAGAATGAAACTAAGGAGTACAGCGCACCTGGATTTAACAAAAGCACCAGAGTGGGATGGCTCCTATTTGGGGCCAGTGGCGTACTCCACTACAGTAGAGTCGCCAGCTGACAGGAGGGAGCAGGAGTCTGTACCAATAAATCAATACTCAATTGAGCAACAAATCCACAGCACAAAGTTAAGACCAGAGGATGAGAGAAATGACAATGAAAATCAGACAGAATGCAGAAATCATTGGAAAAAAGGGCTGGAATATACGGTCACCACCAGAAATATCCCCCCAAAAAAAATCAAAGAATATTTTGAGAAAAGGAGAAGTAGAGTCTTGGATGATCTGGTAGAATATCCAATTAGGGGTCCAATACAACAGACAGAGGAGGAAGACGGGAGGAAAAGGGCACGAGAGGAACAACAGAGAAGACAGAAAAGCGCTGAAAATTAGATGAAAACTGGGAGGGAAGTAGAAGGAGACACCACAGAGACAAATAGAGGAAATATTCCATCAGAAAGCGCTAATAATGATATTCCAGATGAGGGAAGAGAAAGAAAGCATGACCAAAGTCCATCCACAAGTGGGGCAACCTTGAGTGCTCTCAACTATGTCTTAAATTCATTGGTATCAGTCTTCGAACTACTAAAGGGGGAGGTTCAATCTCAAACAGGAATAGTCTTGGAATTAACCAATGTGGCAAGATGTGAAGCCTCAATGGTTGGCCTCAGAAATGTGATAAATACCATAATAACCCCACTAATAGAAGAGATAAAAAAGAATCATCAAACCAAAGAAAAGAAACGGCTCTTCTCTGCACCCTCCTGAAGGACTTTGGGAAAGCAGGAGAGACTGGAAGAGATCAGATTCTGAAGGCCATGCGAAATTGGAATGAAAAGCCAGTACAAAAAGAAATAGAAAGTCATATCGGGTTCTCAACAACCTAAAGAGCACCCCCTTGTCGGAATCAACAATAGAAGAGCTCTTGAAGACAGCCCAATTGATGGAAGAGCAAGATCACATTGGAGAGGAAAATAAAAATATACAAGAAGATGAAAAAGAAGATCCTAAAGATGACTCAATTATAAGATGGACTGACGCAAATAATCAATATTCCAGGAGAAGAAGAAATGCAAAAAAAAAACAAAAAAGGAAAAATAATGAACAGGAAAGACTCCTCCACCTGACAAAAAAACAAGAAAAAAAGAAACAAAACAAAAACAGTCAGAAAAGGGAAAGGGAGAAGAAAGAAAGCATGCATGAAATTGTGGAAAAAACTAAATGATAAAAAATCTTTGGAAGGGGAACCAGAGAAAGGGCACGAAACTTTAGAAAATAATTCGGAAAATCAAGCTCAAGACCAGAAAAGCAAGAAAAGACTAGGATAGGATGCATCGAATACACCAAAATACACCAAAAACAACAGTAGTAAATGCAGGTTCACAAACTGAGACTCAAATTAAATCTGCAGAAGCAGCCGTGACATCTACCAATAAAAAATTAAAGCTTGCTGTCATGATGCCTACCCCGGGCATCCCTACCAAGCCCATCAGCCCCGGGAGCAGGCATGCAGGTGCTTACTAAAAGCCCAGCAGCCCCGGCTAGGGGCTGTCTGGGTACAGTCCTGGCGCCATTGGCACCAGGCTCATAGAGGAAAGCAGTCCTGGCGCCATAGGCGCCAGGCTCATGTACATTACTTACCTCATGCAGACCATGCTGCAATGAAGTCAAGCCAACGTCAGGCCTGAATGGGACTACTTTACTTCAGGGACTATTTTTTACTCGGGTGTAGTTCTGGAGGAACTTCTTACCTGGGACTACTTTGAAGGCTATTTAAACCACGCCCGAACAGCAGCACATGCTTCGTGTTATTCTGCATCCAGCAGCGTAACGCTCACCGTGCCTGCAGTCAGCTTCCAGTCTTCTGCCACGCCCGCCTCAAATCCAGAGCTCCTAGAAAAAGAGGAAAGAAGAAGGAAAGGTTAGAACACAGATATTATTTTAATTCCTTACCTGATTCTGGATCCATCACGTCTTCGAACTTGGAAAGGACATTATTTCTGCACGCGTTGCATCGCCAGCTGCAGTGCCGCGCCATACTCACCAGTCCTCACAGCATTTTTCGATTCAGCGCTGCCTCCATCATTTTCCTCACGGAACTCCAGCATATAGGTGACAAAAGAAATATAAGGTGAGCCGAGAGAGCCAACAAATACAATCTCTTTTTACTACCATAGACTTACCTGATTTACCACCGGAGGCATTATTCTTTAACATCCCGCAACTTCTTACGCCGCACATGTAAAGAGAGAGAAAACAACAAGTTAAATATACGCATCTTTTACCAGACAGTGTTGGGTAATACAGACTCTTACCTGAACGCCATCAGCTGCCACAAGACAATCTTCCCTTGGACCCAGCTGCAACACAAGAAGGGAATGGGACAAGAGTGAACATAGGACATATTGAACTCTTTGGACTTTATACTTACGGGTTCTCGCCAGGAACCTCAGAGTCAATATTCATCCAGAACTCTTCCAACGCCTTCGAACCAGTGAAGTAACTGGTATCTATGCGCCCCTGCATTCCACGCAGGATGGAGAGCTCATCATTCAAAAACATAAGGAGAATACTTCTACGGGTCAAGCAGACGAGATTAGGCGGGTCCGATCGACGCCCCTGTGGGAGCCAGGTGAGCGTAACAGACCGCGAAGACTATCTACAAATCCCCACCCGGGTGTTAGGGAAACCTCAGAAACCGACCAACTATCCCAAATATTTGGGGAACTTAGGGCGGAAGTGCACTCTGCACGCCAAGAAACTAATGCCCTCAGGAGAGAACTGATTGTGTCAAAGGAACTCACTGATGATCTTGCTAGACAACTGCTGCAAAACCAAGCTGGGCAAACACCCCTACCTGGACTCGGGGGGAACCCAACGCATGTTTCATCGAGCAATCCTGTGCAAGTAATTCTACCAGGGACTATTCCTTTAGCTCCACCCGAACGCTTTGCTGGGGACCCAAAAAGGTTTGCAGTGTTTATGTTTTTATGCAGACCTGGAGCTTTTCCAAATGACCAAGCCAAAGTAGCCTTTGTACTATCATATCTTAGTGGCAGCGCAGCTGATTGGTCAATTCCACTAGTCAACCAGGATGATCCCCTTCTTCGGGATTTTCAGGGTTTTCAAAGGAGCGTGGAAAGACTATTCGCCAGACATTCACAGGGACAGGCCCTGGATAACAAACTTTTATCCCTACGACAGGGTAACCAGGATCTGCTAACCTATATCGCAACCTTCAATAGGGTGGTGGTGGAAACCGGATGGCCTGAGGAGAAAAGAATGACATTATTTCATCGTGGACTTCGGGGAGAACTCAAAGATGTTTTGGCTCAAGTTGTGAACCCACCTCAGGATTACGCAGAATATATAGACTTAGTGGTCCAGTTAGACCACCTACTTCAGAATAGGAAGGCTGATCGAGCTAAGTTCGAGAATCGGGTATGGGTTAAACCCAACGTTACCCCCAAAGGAACAGATGCATCAGAACCTATGCAGAGCGGGGGGGTTAAAGAACCCTTAACTCAAAAGGAAAGAGAAAAGAGATGGCAAATGTAATTGTGTCTGTACTGTGGAACCGCAGGGCATTTTCTACGGGATTGCTCTATAAAACCACCCAAGAAAGTAGTAGGAGTTGCTGACAAAAGCCGAATAGAGCCTGATTTGGGAAACAGCCACGCCCGACAAGCGTAGGGTTCCGCTTCCCGAGCTTACAGAAGGACACTCAGACCTTGCATCTAATCATACCAATGGTCCTTATTGATCCTAGGCAGCCATCACGTATGCACGCAGTAAGGGCATACATTGATAGTGAGGCCGTAGGAAACTACATGGACCACGAATTGGCCTCAAGGATGAATCTACCCCTTTGCAAAAAGACCGCTTCGGATGTCATCACCACAGTCGATGGAACTGAAATTGCCTCTGGACCCGTAACTCATTCCACTACTGAGATGACACTGTTGGGTCAAGATGGGCATCGAGAAACTATTGTGTTTGATTTAATCAAGGCCCCGCAATTCCAAATAATTCTGGGAATGCCATGGTTGGAAACACATAATCCTTGTATTGAATGGCGAGAGAAGAGAGTGACCTTCCCGGATTGTGCACACACATGTTACCAGTCGTATCCAGTCGTGCAGTTACCTCAGGAATATCAAGAATTTCAGGATGTTTTTCAAAAAGAACAGGCAAAAACCTTACCACCTCACAGATCATACGATTGTCAAATCGACCTCGTACCCGGTGCACAACCTCCATGCAGTAGGATCTACGCCCTTACGGAACCTGAAAATCTTCACCTACGACAATACTTGGACCAATACCTAGCTAATGGCTTCATTCATCCATCCAAGTCTTCTGCATCCTCAGCTTTATTCTTCATGCCTAAAAAGGAAGGTGACCTTAGAACGTGCATAGACTACCGCGCATTAAATCAGATTACGGTAAAAAACCGATACCCATTGCCTCTGATCCCTGAATTACTAGACCAAGTAAAGGATGCTTGTATCTACACTAGATTAGATCTCCGAGGGGCATATCATCTGGTACGTATAAAGAAAGGCGATGAATGGAAGACTGCCTTTCGCACCAAGTACGGGTTATTCGAATACCAGGTGATGCCCTTCGGGTTGTGCAATGCACCAGCAGCCTTCCAGTATTTTATGAACGGTGTCCTTCGTGAACTCATTGACGTCTGTGTTGTCGTATACATAGACGATATTCTAGTGTACTCCTCTTCAGAATCAGACCATGTTAAGCACGTTTGTGCAGTCCTTGAGAAACTACGCCAGCACAAGTTATACACAGAATTGGAGAAATGTGTTTTTCATTCTACAGAAGTTGAATTCCTTGGATTTATCCTGACTCCAAAAGGAGTTTGAATGGACTCTCGATAGGTGGACGCAATCCTCAAGTGGCCATCACCCAGTTCAGTTAAAGTGGTACAAAGCATGCTTGGATTTGCTAACTTCTATCGCAGATTTATTCTTGAATTCTCACATATTGTACACCCCATCACAGCACTTTTGCGAAAAAACAAACGCTTCTTGTGGACTGAAGAGGTTGAAAGAGCCTTCCAAGAGCTAAAATTGAAATTCACGTCTGCACCTGTCTTAAAGCATCCACGCCCTGAGCTTCCATACATAGTTGAAACCGATGCATCCAGTTTAGCCATGGGAGCTGTCCTGTCCCAGAAGGATCCAGAAACCG
Source organism: Ambystoma mexicanum (assembly GCF_040938575.1). NCBI lineage: Eukaryota > Metazoa > Chordata > Amphibia > Caudata > Ambystomatidae > Ambystoma > Ambystoma mexicanum. The sequence continues at coordinate 565,988,711 of NC_090933.1, forward strand.
GTCAACTTCGTCCAGTAGCATTCGGGTCAAGAAAGTTCTCGGCACCCGAGTTAAACTATGCGGTTACTGATAAAGAGTTATTAGCCATCAAATCTGCCTTCAAGGCTTGGCGGCATTATCTTCTCGGTGCCAAGCATACCATCACTGTAATCACTTAACACAGGAATTTGCAGTATTTGAAAACAGCCAAGGCCCAATCAACGCATCAACTTCGATGGGCATTATTCTTTGCCGAATTCGATTTTGTGATCACTTATCGACCAGGTTATAAAAACGGCAAGGCAGATGCCTTATCCCGAATAGGGATGGGAGAAGCATATTCGAACCCGGAACCGGTGCCTATAATTTAAGAAAAAAGAATTCTTGGCATAACTACTCTACAGACTTTAGAAGATATTCATTTAAAAATCCAACAACTTTTCGATCCTGCAGCCCTGCAGGACTGGGTAAAGAAAGGCAAAGATTATTCAGTCAGCAATGACCTACCTTATTATCAAGGGCGTCTATTTCTACCACACAAGGAACTACAAGAATTAGTTATCTCCAATTATCATGATGCTCTGATGTAAAGACACCCAGGTATCGCAAAAACTGAAGCTAAAATTAAAAGACAATTCTGGTGGCCCCCCTGGCGAAAAGACGTAAAGTCATTTGTGCTATCTTGTGGTATCTGCGCCCAAAACAAAAGTCAGAAAAAAAAACCAGCTGGTCTTTTACAACCTTTGGATATTCCACCTACACCATGGCATACTTTGTCCTTAGACTTTATTACTGATCTAACTCCATGTAATGGATTTAACACCATTCTAGTTATTGTGGATCTTTTTTCCAAGATGGCCCACTTTATTCCTTTAAAGGGATTACCTTCCACTTCAATTTTGGCCAAGGAATTTCTCGAAAACATTGTTCGAATACATGGATTTCCTTCTGTATTGGTCTCTGACCTAGGTAGTCAATTCATTTCGCAATTTTGGAAGAGATATTCAATTAGCGCAAATCGACGTGAGGTTATCAACCAGTCGCCATCCCCAGACCGATGGTCAGATGGAGAGGACCAACCACACTCTTGAACAGTATCTACGTTGCATGCTACACCAAACCAAAAGCAATTGGAAGGATATTTTATGGCTTTCCGAATACGCATACAATAACTCTATACATTCAGGAACCGGACAAAGCCCCTTTTATACCATATATGGACATCATCCTCGAACCTCAGAACTCGATTCACCTCAACACTTAGAAATGCCCGCAGTGAATCATCTGCAATCTACTATTACACAAGCCTTTAAGGAAGCGACAGAACATTTGAAACAAGCGAAAGAGAAATACAAGAAAAATGCTGATCAACATAGAAGTGATGCTCCACAATACCAGATTGGGGATCAAGTTTGGCTGGCTACAAAACACATACCTCTAAAAGGGACTCAGACTTTTAATCCTAGATATTTGGGACCTTACACTATTAAGGCCATTATCAACCCGGTGGCCGTCAAATTGGAATTACCCTCTACTATGCGGATTCATGCTGTCTTTCATGTTTCACTTCTGAAACCAGTTCAACCCGGGACAAGACTAGCCAAACCACTCGACCCCATCCTAATAGATGGGGAACCCGAATTCAAAGTTAAAAATATTCTGGACTCTAAAATGGTTAAATCAAGCATTTTTTATTTAATCGACTGGAAGGGCTACGGACCACAAGAAAGGTCATGGGAGCCTAGTGACCACGTTCATGCACCTCTGTTGGTGAAAAAATTCCATCAGAGCTTCTCAGACAAACCAGGACCAAGGGGACGAACACCCTTAGGAGCGGCCTTGGGGGGGAGTGCTGTCATGATGCCTACCCCCGGGCATCCGGACAAAGCCCATCAGCCCTGGGAGCAGGGATCCAGGTGCTTACTAAAAGCCCAGCAGCCCCGGCTAGGGGCTATCTGGGTACAGTCCTGGCGCCATTGGCACCAGGCTCATAGAGGAAATCAGTCCTGGCGCCATAGGCGCCAGGCTCATGTACATTACTTACCTCATGCAGACCATGCTGCAATGAAGTCAAGCCAACGTGAGGCCTGAATGGGACTACTTTACTTCAGGGACTATTTTTTACTTGGGTGTGGTTCTGGAGGAACTACTTACCTGGGACTACTTTGAAGGCTATTTAAACCACGCCCGAACAGCAGCACATGCTTCGCGTTATTCTGCATCCAGCAGCGTAATGCTCACCATGCCTGCAGTCAGCTTCCAGTCTTCTGCCACGCCCGCCTCGAATCCAGAGCTCCTAGAAAAAGAGGAAAGAAGAAGGAAAGGTTAGAACATGGACATTATTTTAATTCCTTACCTGATTCCGGATCCATCACATCTTCGAACTTGGAAAGGACATTATTCATCCACGCATCGCATCGCCAGCTGCAGTGCCGCGCCATACTCACCAGTCCTCACAGCATTTTTCGATTCGGGGCTGCCTCCATCATTTTCCTCGCCGAACTCCAGCATCTAGGGGACAAAAGAAATATAAGGTGAGCTGAGAGAGCCAACAAATACAATCTCTTTTTACCACCATAGACTTACCTGATTTTCCACCGGAGGCATTATTCTTTAACATCCCGCGACTTCTTCCGCCGCACCTGTAAATAGAGAGAAAACAACAAGTTAAATACATGCATCTTTTACTGGACAGTGTTGGGTAATACAGACTTTTACCTGAACGCCATCAGCTGCCACAAGACAATCTTCCCTTGGACCCAGCTGCAACACATGAAGGGAATGGAACATGAGTGAACATAGGACATATTGAACTCTTTGGACTTTATACTTCCGGGTTCTCGCCAGGAACCTCAGAATCAATGTTCATCGGGAACTCTTCCAACGCCTTTGAAATAGTGAAGTAACTGGTATCTACGCGCCCCTGCATTCCACGCAGGATGGAGAGCTCATCATTCAAAAACATAAGGAGATTACTTCTACGGGTCAAGCAGATGAGATTAGGCGGGCCAGTCCAGTCTGTCATCTCTGCACTACGCTTCACGTTGAAGGAGACCGCAGCTGTCCGGGTCCGATCAACGCCCCTGTGGGAGCCAGGTGAGCGTAACACTTGCCCTGATATTTGAAAAAGTGAAGGTAACTGTGCCGAAACTGTCAAACTTGAATGAACAAGAGTTCCCTACCGAGGTGATCATGAATCTGGGACATGGAAAATTTCAAACTATTCCAGAATCTGAAATAAGAGAAATAAGAGCGAAAAAAGATGAACCGACAAAGCTAAGGGTGGAAGAGGACAGGGAGCTGAGATGTAGTAATGTAGCCATCCAAGAAGAATCTCCCACAGGCCTTGAAATCCCTAAATTATGGTTAAAGATGGCACCAAAACGAGCAAAGACAAATTCTCACAGCAGAATGGCGATACTATCCATATTCAAAAAAAGTAGAGACCTCTATTTATTCTCCACGGAAGATCTTGAATATGTGAAATTCCCAGACCGGGAAAACTCATTTTTAGTAGAAATCGGACTGAGCTCAACAAGATCTCTCACAGCAATCCTAAAGGCAAGCAAAGAATTGTAACAAGAAGGGTTAACAACACACACTTCCAATCCCAACCCACCCCGAGTACAGCCAAGTGAACAAGATCGACTGACGGAAGCAGGAAAGTGGGAATGCAGGGGCCCTTGGGACCCAAATGGAGAAGGGAAAAAAACACCCGTCAAGGAAACATCAATCCAGGAAAAAACATTGGCGGCCTTACCTGACATACTTACGCAAGTTTTGAAAAACATGGGTATAGGAATTCAGAGCCTTTAGGAAGAAAGAGCTGAATGTGGTTAGCTGGAATACAAGGGGCTCCAGCACGTTTAGGGCAAAAGAAACAAAAGACTATCTTCTGGGGAAAATTGACTTATTGGCTTTCCAAGAAATATGGTTGGTAAACCCAATAGAAATAGAGGGATTTACAACCTTCTGTTTACCGGCAAGCCAAAAGGCAAAAGGGAGGCCGGCTAGAGGCTTAATAACCACCATTAAAAATAGTACATTTAAATGTGCTACGCAAATATGGAAAGATGAAAGCGGGATCCTGGCCTGTAAAGTCCACTCCTCCACTAACCCAGAAGAAATAGCCCTTATCGTGATAAATATTTACTGGAATCTGGCATCCACCGAAATCCGAGTCTTTCAGGACAAGCAGCAGAATTAATGGGAAAGATCATGACAGAATGGCAAGAGCGGACATCCTGCTTGCAGGAGACTTTAACGCAGAACGTGTATACCATAAAAAGGGCAAGGGGGGTGAAGATAAACAGATTCTATCCAATAAAGGAAAGTCTTGGTTGGAATTCACCAAGGCATTAGACCTGAAAATGTTGAATAATGCAAATCAAGATGATGAAGAGCCTTGCATGACATGGCAAAGAGGCAAATCAGCCTCAGTCTTGGATTACATCCTTGTCAACGAGAGCCTTTTCACTCGGATATCACAATTAAAAATAAGGCATGTAGGAGGAAGTGATCATTCGAGATTGGAATTATCAATCATATACGACTTCGGTTTTACGAATCAAATTCACAACCAAGAAACAATGGGAATGAAAAGCAAAATAAGACTGAGAAAATATGTACAAGGGGGGAGAAACCTTAATAAAAAACTACAGAATATGTCAGAACAGACGACTCAAGAGATAAGTCAACCAGACAAGTTTGTGAATATATTATGGTCACTTGTCCCCCCAAAAATGCCATCAAACATTGGAAAACACACACACCTCCATAGCTTTGACGAAGAAACGAGACAAAGGAAAAGAACTCTGAGAAAGACCATCAGAGAACTGAAGAGCCAAAAACTGGACCCGGAAGTATACACCCTGCAACTGAAAATAATCTGGCGAAATTATTAAACTTGGATAAAGAACCATACATTTCTCCTTCATCAAAAAGAAGGTGAGGAAATGTTAAAACTAGTCTCGACTTCATCGTCGAGAAGCTTATGGTCATTGATACGAGAGCTAGAATCAGACCCCAGCAATACACTATGAAATTTGGTCCCAGAAAAAACCTGGGTGGAATATCTCACAAAGAGTTTTGGAAAGATATTATAGGAACCAACTTGCCCGCCCTTAGATAAGGGTTGGGAACTGCAAATTGAGGAGAATGAAATTTTGGAAATAATATCTAAAGCTTCACTATCAAGAGTGGCAGGGCCAAATGGTCTTACATATCAGGTACTCAGGGAAAACCTGACGCTCTGGGCAAAGTTGTTGAGGAGCCTCTTTAAGGAGATATTACAGCAAAAGAGCTTCCCTCCATCATGGAAAACAGCTCTGATTATACCATTCTTCAAGGTGGGCGATAGGGCAAATCCATCAAACTATAGGCCTATCGCCCTCCTAGACATCGATAGTAAAGTATTCATGAGACTCCTATTAAATAAGCTCTCGACCTGGACAGAACAGGAGGGGGTGCTATCCAGATGCCAAACAGGCTTCAGAAAAGGTCTATCAACGGCCCTGAATGGAGCCTTACTAAATATCCTTAGTGAAACAACAATGGCTAAGGGAGGGACACCCTTATTTGGAGCCTGGATAGACCTCTTCAAGGGCCTTTGATCAAATTGACAGAACTAGGCTATGGCACAAACTCTGAAAAAAGGGAATTCCAGAGACATTATTATCAATGCTAATGGAATTACACAGGGGAACAAGTGTAAGAGTGCGTTTAGACAACAGCGACCACCTCTCTGAAGCAGTGTCAGTGGAAAGAGGGGTAAAACAGGGCTGCTTGGGGGCATCCACATGCTTTAACTTGTTCTTAGCTGATGTAGAAGACCACCTGATCTCATCCGCGATGGCGAGTCCAGTTATAAATAGAAGAAACATATATTGGCTGGCCTATGCGGACAATATCCTCCTGCTCGATAGAACTGCCATCGGCCTGCAAAGACTATTGGACGGGCTGGGCAAATACGCCAAGGAAAACGGGTTGGTAATAAACTCTAAGAAATCAAGGATATTAGTATTTAAACACCCAAGAAAAAAGACGAAATACAAGCACTGGGTTCTGGATGGGCAAAGAATTTCTCAAGTTGAAGACCTTGCATATTTGGGGTATAAAATCTATGCAAACTTAGCCAATTATAAAATAGAGAGAGATATCATCTCCAAAGCACACGTGCTAATTCCTCAGCTGATTAAAATTAGGAACAGATTCTGTAAATTCTCAGTAGTCCCAATGGTAAAACATTACCTGAGCAAGATAGTCCCAGTCCTGCTATACGGATTAGAAGCCAAACCACATCTATGGAACTTCAACTGGGATAAAATCGAAGGAAGAATTTGGAAAAAAATCCTTAAATCTGCCATGGAGTACATTAGGGGGACAGTTACGCTTTGAATTAGGATTGAAGTCATTGAACTGTCTGACGGAAAGGAAATTAACATCCCTCTAAGGAGAAATCATAAATCCTAAAAAAGACTCCTTATATGAGGATATCAATGAACACCATAGCAAACTAAGATCTGAAATTCTACAGAGTCTTGACCAAAAAATAAAAATTGCAATATCGAGAACAGAGTCAAGCATGGAAACATTGGTGAATAACCCACTGAAGATAAAACGGGAGTTGGAAACATTAGATAGATACGACACAAAAACAGATCTTTAACACCAAAGAACACCTTCCTGACAGTTGATAAAGAAATAGGTACACTTCCAAGATACCTAGAAAAATTTCCGGATGCAAAAATCAGAAATAACTTCCTCAGAGCGAGAATGAACATACTATTGACGGGGGAAATTCGGAATATTCGGAAACAGTCAGAAAGGACAGTTATCTACTGCAAGGAATGTGCAATTCCAGGAAATCAATCCCTAAGGCATCTACTCACTGAATGTAAGGGAACGTGGAACCTGTGATTGAAAAAACTAGGAAGATTCGTAGAAAGAGCTGATTAGCTAACATCAGAAAACACGTGGCACAGAATAATCGCAGGCCACGAGATCCACCTGAAAGCAGCAGTGGTGAACTTACTTCAGTTCCTGCACTTGGTATAGAGGAATATCAAAGAAGGAGGGAAGAGGCGAGGAAGTAAACAATACCAACACGCAAAAGATAGCATAAGATGAAATCAGAACTGTAAGTGTAATCAAAGCCTTGACTCTGGAATGAATTAAGAGAAGGGGCGGCCTGAAAGACAAAACAGAAGAAAGGACAAGGAAAGAACAAAACAACAGAACTTGTGGAATTATTGAGCTGAAATCCATCTGGACATCAGCTGGAGAGGAGAAAAGAGATGGCCGAGCTTTCCGCAAAGCCTCCAATCTATTTTGTTGTACTTTGGACTGTCATGCTTTCGTGAATTTTTTGCTCACTTTCTCTCTTTCTTCCTTTTCCTCCTTTTCTCTTTTTCTCTTTTTCTTTTTCCTTTTCTCCCTTTTTCTTCTTCTTTTTCCTTTTTCCTCATCCTTCTCCTCTGCTCTATTATCTTCCTTCCTTTTAGCTTGGCACTTCACTAGTCAAACACCAGCTTCTCCTCTCTCCTCGCTTCTCCTAAATATTTTAGAAACTTATTATCTTCCCCTTTCTTAAGAGGGGTAAGAAAACTGCCTGTTTTATCAGTTTTATGGAAGGAACTCTTTCTTTCTTTTATTCCTTCTTTTATTATAATAAATTGTTAAGGTTCTTTTCCATGTCTGTGAGACATGGATTGTAAACCATATACAATAAATAAAAATACAAAAAGAGAGAACCAGAACTCTGGAGACAGTGAGCTTCTGGGGGAAGGAGAGGAAGGGAAGAATACCTCTGAGGAGGTACAGCTGGTAGTGTGACTTCTTAGAGACATCGGAAATGTGAGGAGAGAAGGAGAGTGTGGAATCGAAGATGACCCCGAGGTTTTTAGCCTTACAGGTGGGAGCAGGGAGAGGGCCAAGAGCGGCTGGCCAGAGAGTGACAGGAAAGGAGGGTGTGGGTGTGCTGATGAGGAGAATCTCGGTCTTACTGGCATTAAGGCAGTTATCATTGGCGGCACACCACTCCTGGCGATCACTTTGGGGAATCAACAATGCAGGAACATGTCTGACCACTATAGAGCATATTCCTCCCCAATTTCTAGGCAGCTGCATATAAGTTCTGGATCCACAGGCCTAATAATGGTCCATTAATAGAGCAGTTCCTCCATTCTTTCCTGGTACGTCAATTATCTGCTTAGATTTCTTGTTTCTCCAACTTTAGTCAAACCACTGTTCCTAAAGCACACTGTGACATTCTTAATTGGCAGTATGAATACAGGTCCTGCTTCATTTTTGACCCATGTTAATAACTTTGCATTCTTGGCCCATAACTTCAAACAATCCTCATTCACTATTTGCACCATCTGCACTGGTGCTGTATTCAATACGTGTGCACTAGAGGCTAGCATTCCATCTTGCCATCCTCTGCTGGTTGCTACTCGTCCATATACCAATACCTGAGGTTTGTCCCAGTATCCTGGTAATCTGGGCATTTCCCACGCGTCTGCACAATTATCTTTTGTTCGACAATCCTCATCTGGTCTCCATTCATACCCCTGAGGGAATACATGAACATTCTACTTATCCAGGGTGGGTCTTTTTACATTTGCTGTGTTTTTATGTATTCATCGTCATATGAAAATGTCTTTCTCAACCTATGTCTTAGGGTTGCCCATTTCCCTTCAAATTGTCCTCTAATGGTGCATGCCACTGAATGGCTGAGGTACCTTGCATCATGGATAGTTATTTCTCTTGCAATAAATGTTTTGGCGGTGCTCATGGCATAGGAAATGAGATAACACACGTAGCAGTTTTCATCTGACGTTCTCCTCCCCAAATCCTTCATGTGTTGATACCACATGTTATTCTTTAAATGGGCTGAATTGTTAAAGTATGCATTTATATCCTCATGGTCTTCTCCAGCATATCTCCTGAGTGGGGTAAGTTGTTTGGAGATATCAGGGAAATATGACTTGTGCTTTTGTTAGGGATAAAATGAGATGTCTCATTGCTCAATACTTCATCTGCATTGTTAATCATTATTTGGCGAAATGCCATAATAATAAGCAAGAAAAGACAAATTATTGTACAAAACGAGATTACAAGAAGTATTCCAAAGAAACGTATCAATCTTCTTGCTGGCAGTGATTCTCTTATAACTCGGAAAACTCCCATTCTTTAATTCAACATGTAATTTTTTTCACTTTTATAAACCACCATTTTTTATATCAGAAATTGTAAAATAATCGCAATGATGATCCTGGAAATAATAGGACTGTTTTTATGATTTCAGAAGAATGTTACAACATCAACGTATTTCTAAACCTGGGTGAGACTGCAGTATGTAGGTGAAAACAGTATACAAGAATGTGTGCAATGTTATTGATACAGGAAACATAAAGTGTTATCTGCTCTTCTTCTTTGAATTTAATCACCAACACATTGATTATTTTGCCTAACTAGAATAGTTATGGAGCTGCTGCAAAAACTATTTGTTCTGTCCCCTTGGATGTGCGAATTATTTTAAACATTCAAAGTGACTTTATTTCAGTAAGTCTTTATTTTGGCTCTTGGTAGCCGATCTAGTCATCATCTTTGGAACTTATTCTCTTGCTTCACTCTCAGGGGGAGAAGGAGGGATCAGGGTCTTGCCTTTATACGGATTTATGCCATTCAGATGCAACTAGGCTCTTCTTCCTACATGTTTTACTGTGGTGGGAGTGACCTCCTTTACTAGGTACAGTCTTTCAAACCGGGGATTTTTCCAAGTTCTTAAAAATCTTTTTACAAACACTTGGTCCCATGGGCATACACTAGGCTGTTTTAGCAAGTCAGTCGGATCAACTGTTTGACTGTCTTCTTCAATCTTCTTTGACCCTTCCCTCCGATTTTTGATCTGTTCAAAAATAAAAGAAACACTAGCGGTTATATTTGTTAAAAAATCATGCATCTCATCACCTAATGTTTTTGCTACACTGTGGGCATCAGTTTCTATTCGAGTGAAAGGAGCAAGAGACATTCCATGCGGAATTCAGTCACAAACCCATGAGGAGTCAAGTGGTGATATGATCCAGGCTGATTTCTAAGTGCAAGTAATGCAAGGGGTAGGCAATTAAGCCATCCCTTCAGTTATCTTGATCTTGGCTATCCTTTCTTTAAGGAGTCCATTTCATCTTTCGCCGATACTATTCACCTCTGGGTAATAGGCAGATGAAAGCGTGTGCTTTAAACCTTAAACAGAGTGTTCAGTTCGAACAATTCACTTACAAAATGCGGCCCATTATCAGATCACAGGATTTCGCACACAACCCATCTAGGAAACATGGAAACTTGGTGGAACATGTGGTGTTGGGGTACATACATGGACCTTCCATGATCCATCTGGAAAAGGGAGATACCACCACTGACATATGCCTGTAACCATTACATGTTTGCAACATATCCACAAAATCTATATGTTGATGCTGAAAAGGACCATTAAGTCTGGGGATTGCTCCATCAATGTTCTCAAAGGGTGCCCTACTGTGAACATCTGGCATGCAATGCAGTTCAGAATAAACTGTGCCACATGTTCTAATAAATTTGGTGAGAACCAGTCTTCTTTGATCGTGGCAGCAAGACTCTCTAGTTGTGTGCGTGGGCTAGTGAAGCTGCTTCAGCGCTACTTTCGATAATGCTAGAGGCATAACTGGCTTTCCAGTGCTATCCTGTCTCCATATAGACTCAGTGGGGGATACATAACACCTCCATCTCTTCCATAAGTCCTGCTCTTCTTGATGCACTCCACCTTGTAACTCAACTGTACAATGGATAACATTTTAAAACCTTCCTTTACCATCATACATTGTCCTGACATTTGCTTAACACTTTCTACCTCACAATCAGAAATGCTTTGTAAATTTGCTGACCTTTCGGCTTTAATGTCTGTGGCTTTGTTACCATGAGAAATCATGTCATCCCTCTTATTATGGGCTGCACGTTTCACCACCGTGATAACCAATGGGAGCTTTTGTGCTTTAATGAGTTTACCCAATAGAGACCCATGTTGCACTGGTGTGCCGTCTGTGCAGAGGAAACCCTTCCCTTTCCAGTGTGGCAACCCTGTGTGTAGGTTTGACATCACACAGGCAGAGTCACACTGTCACTTCATCATCCGCCTATCTCAGAAATGCAGCGATATATGTCACTAATTCTGCAGTCTGTGCTGAACAATGTGAAGGCAGTCTTGCACTTGTCACTACTTCAAATTCACCACTCCTATTTAGCTTCACTACTGCCATTCCCGTATGCCTTTCTCCCGTCGTTTGGTCAATTTTTCAATGAACCATCAATGAAAATGATTCCCGCCAGAGCATTTTCTCTAATGTGGGGAATCAAAGAATTCAGTATACGTTGTGTAGTGATGTATATAGTCCTCTTTCCCCACTGGTTCTGCTATGAAGGCTGCTGGATACACTACTCTACTTCTAACAATTTTGTTAGCCGGGTTTGAAATGATTACCTTATATACTTATACTCTTTGTGTAGTCAATGTACTTTCAGGCTTCTCTAAAATGGAAAACAAGGAATACTCGACAAATAATGTTATTGGGCACCCCCATTGTAATTCCTCCAGCCTTTTCAATCGTGAAAGCAGCCACAGCTAACGCTTGTTCGCAAGCATAATGTCCTTACATTACTGGGTCTAAAATCCCACCATAATAAGCTAATGGTTTATGTCCATGTCCTAATGTAATTTTCTGTGTGAGGACTGCTGTCATTACTTTCCCATTTGAGTATGAGAATCAATAGAACTTCTTCATTATAGCTTTCAATTCCTAACACAGGAACTGTACAATTTGCCCTTCTTAATTCTTTAAATCCTTCTGCCATCTCATCTCGCCATGTTATCTTAGCTTTACCTACCTGTGCTTCCTTAAGTCCTTTTAGAATTGGTCAAAATATATGTACTGTAATCAAAAACCCAGGTCCTGCAATAATTACATAGGCCTAGAAATGGTTGCATTTCCTTCACTGTCTCTGGTGGTGTAGTTTTCATGATTGCTTCTGCTCTCTCGGGTGTCACTTTTTTCCCTTCTTGAGAGATTAGCTGTCCCATGTACAGGACTTCTTCTTGACAATATTGCGATTTCTCTTGGTCTACTTTATATCCTTTCTCTGCTAATATGGTAATTAGTTGAACTGAGTCTTTTCTGCACTTTGCTTCTGCCTCGCTGCCCACTGATATATATTATCTATGTACTGAATAATTGTGCTCTCGAGTTGTACGTTACCTAGGTCCACCTGGAGGGCCCCATTAAAGATCTAGGGGGACTCACAGTACGCTTGAGGCAATATCGTGTATTTCCAGTGCTGCTTTCTATATGAAAATGAAGTCAAATCCTGTGAGTCCTCATGAAGGGGAAATTAGAAAATGTTTTGTAAGTCTATTACTGTAAAATACTTTGCTGTGGCTGGAAAATTGCATAATACCGTAGCTGGATTCGGAACCAGAGGAAACCCTGCATCAACAATATTGTTTAGGGGACAGAGATCCAGATTAAGGGCCTCATCACGACTTCGGCGGTAACCCTTAAATCCGGCGGTAGCGCTATTACTGCTGGATTTAAGGGTCCGCCGAATCAGGGCTTCGGCGGATTTTGCCCCAGCTCTGAGCTGGGGGGAGATCCGCGGAAAATTTGCACTATTACCTCCGGCGGGAAATCCACTGGCGGTATTAGCGCGAAAATTCCCCATTGAGCCCAATGGGGAATGGGGCATTCCCAAATGGGCTCAGTGGGGAATGGGGACTTACATTACCCCGAACTCGTGATCCGGCGCTATTAGCGCCAGGGAGTTTGGCGGTAGGGCTAATACCGCCCGCGCTAATAGCGTTACCGTTACCGCCCAAGTCGTGATGAGGCCCTAAATCTCCATGACCCCCGCCCCTTGTTGATTTCTTCACTGGGTACACAGCCATGTTACATGTGGATTTTGATGGTACCACTATTCCCTGCTGTGCTAAAGCGGAAATGGTTTCAAATATGCCTTTTCTGCTTCTCTAGAAATGGGGTACTGCTTTGCTTGTGGCAAAATTGGTCCTGGTTTGAGCTTAACTTTAACTGCTCCTGCTCCACTCAATAGGCCCACATCATATGGACTGCTGGTCCACAAGATGCTGGACACCTTTTCTAAATCTTCCTGGAAAAATTATGGTTTCTTTTTTACCCTTGCCATTCTCTGTGGTATTTCTCTATTCTCTATTTTAATCCAATAAGTAAGACTTAATTCATTGTCTGAATAATCATCCCTGAATAGTTCTTCGTCTGTCAAGTCTGTTAGTCTATATCCTTCACTAAGAGCTATTATTGCTCTCCATCCTCTTCCCTCATCATATGTCCCACCGACAACAACACTTTCCTCTCTTACCACTGCTGCTTCTAACTCTAAAGGGATAATCTGTCCTTCTTCGTCATCCATAGGTATTTCTGGCCTAAACAAAAAACCATCAGGTATTCTCAACACTTTACCTACCAGTCTAGGAAGCCATGTCAATAAAATATTTACTCCATATAAAAATACTTCTGGGTTTAAAGCAACTTCTCATAATGATTTTTGGCCTGCAAATGCTAATATAAACTCTAAAACACTTATATAATTTATCTCTGGAGTGGTAAACACTATCCCTTTGTCACTACAATATATTGTCATGTTTACTTTTGTCATCAAATCACGTCCGAATATGTTGACTGGTGTGTGCTGAGTGTACAGTAATGGCACAGATACATCATATTCTTCTATAGAAATCGGTAGTTTGTCAGTAAAAGGAACTAAAGTCATAGCCCCAGAGAATCCCTGCGTATTTATGGCAATGCCAGACATTGGGTACTTACCTTGTCGAACGCAGGAACGAGTCACTCCAGTGTCTACAAGAAACAAAAATGTCTTGCCTCCTATTGTTACCCGGACCCTTGGTTCCTCTTGGGGGTCTGGTGACACTGATGGTATTGAAAATATCAGGCCGCTCTGTGGGCTTTCCTATTGTGGATGTAAATGCATCCCTGTACCCATGAAAGAATTTACTTCTCCCATGGTCACACTCCCTGTTCTGGGTGTGGATGCTTGTGGGGCTCCTGTATTTGCATTCCATTGTGGCACTATTGCTTGTTGTGTCTGTACCTGCTGGGTCTGTACCTGTTGCGTCTGGATAGGCACGTGCTGTGGTTGTCCTTGTGGTGACTGTGCTTGCAATGGAACTTGCTGCGCTTGCTGTATTTTCAGCGCACATGTCTGAGTCTGCGTGTGATCTTGGCCATAATATTGATTTGGTTCTGTATTGCACTGTGGAGAATAGCCCATCCCCCTTCTTGGAGCTTGCCAGTTCTTTTGCATGCCCCCTCTTCTTCTGAAAATTCAGGCCATATGTCCTATCCTTCCACAATTCCATCATTGCTGTAGCGGCCCTCCATTAAATCCTCCTCCTCTTTGAGGGTTTGTCATGACCCTCGCCCAAAACCCCCTCTGGCAAACCCATTGGCCAGGTGGAGTCAGGAATCTGGCCTCTAGAGCCTGTCATCCTCTTCAAAAGCCCTCATGGGGCCAGTCCTGGTGCCTATGGCGCCAGGCTCATACACCATGAAAAACAATGTGCTTGGAAACTACTTTATTGTATTGTCAGCCAACATGGAGGCATCCACATAGCTTGGTTCTTAAGAACCAAGCTCGGCGGTCTAGTGTTTTGGGTGTGGTAGCCTAGGGACTACTTTACCTGGACTATTTTGTTGGGGCTATTTAAACCACACCCAAGCAAGACAACACGCTTCGCGTTACTTTGCAGCTTGCAACGTGACGCTCACCGTGTCCAGCTATTCCCTCGAACCTCGGAGAAGCAGAACCTGCAAGGAGACAAAAGGAACATCATTAGCAGCAGCATCTTACCTGCAGTCTTCATCTTTAAACACTCGCAGCCACTGAGAACAGCTTCATCGAATCTTCATGCCTCCCGGACAGAACGACCTGAAAGAGGAAGATAGAGGCAACATTAAAGAAAGCAGCAGAGACATTTACAAATTACAAACTGCTCAAAAGGCTTACCTGGCTGGTCGCCTCTCGGCTGGCACCACTCCGGACATTCCACTCGCGCTGAAGAACACCGCAACATTACAAGGAAGGAAAACACAGGTTAGCAAAGGCAAGACTTTGCAGTGCTGCACACAGCGCTTACTTACCGCATCATAGAGCTCTTAATGCGCCATCCTTTACCAGCGGGGCTCAACCAAGCCAGTTTGCCGCGCTGAAGCTCCGCATACCTAAGGGAGAAAAAAGAGACATTTTAAACAAACAAAGGCATGCAGGATAGCAACAAAACTAAGGAACAGCAATAAGACCTACCTGAACAATATCAAACAGGCCAGCGTCAGTAAAGTAACTAGAACGCACTCGCCCATGAAAGACAACGCGCCCCTGCAAAGAAGGCAGGACGGAGAGCACGCCTAATTCTACCACAAGGTGAGGAGAAGGGCGCCAGAGGGACTGAAATCATATGGGGGTGGAGGGAGGATACTTACCCCGGTCGGTCAGTCTTGAACACAGTCCTCCTGTATTTTCTGGCAGAACCTTCCCCGCAGACCACATCAGGGCAAAGCTGAGAAGCATACCAGCGAGTAACCCGGCTGGGTGGCGTCCCTGTGGATACCAGGTGAGCATAACAGAACGCGAAGCCTACCATAACAAATCCACCTGGGCGCCATGGAGACATCAGAAATGGACCAATTAGCCCAATTACTAGGAGAGCTTCGTGCTGAGGTTCATTCTGCCCGACAAGAGACTAATGCCCGCCAGAGAGACCTAATAGTGACCAAAGAATGCACTGAAGAGATTAGCAGGCAATACCTGCAATCACAGGCAGGACAGACACCTCTACCTGGAAGCAATCCAACGATGCAAAACCCCGCCATACCACCCACTCCAGTACAGATCACGTTACCTGGAACAGTGCCCCTGGCACCACCAGAAAGGTTCTCAGGCGACCCACGGAAGTATGCAGCATTCATCAATCAGTGCCGCCTTCATTTTCTTTGTAGGCCTGGAGCATTTCCAAACGACCAAGCTAGGGTAGTTTTTGTCTTATCATACCTGAGTGGTAGTGCAGCAGATTGGTCGGTGCCGTTGGTAACCCATGACGATCCTCTATTACATAACTTTGGGGGGTTCCAGAGATTAATGGAAAAACTTTTTGCTCGCCATACCCAGGAACAAGCAGTAGACAATGAACTCTTGTCCCTCCGACAAGGGAATCAGGACTTGTTAACGTACATTGCTACCATCAACAGACTGGTTGCCGAAGCTAGATGGCCAGAAAACAAAAGAGCCACGTTATTCCATTGAGGCTTATGAGGCAAATTAAAGGACGTTTTAGCCCAGGTGGTTGATCCACCCAGAGACTGTGCAGAATTCATAAATGTGGTAGTGCAGCTAGACCACCGGTTGCAGGACCGAAAGGCAGACCGGTCTAAGACGGACCCTCGGACCGTGTATGTTCGATCAAGGGAAAACACACCCGTGTACCTGAAAATGCTGTAGAACCATGCAGATTGGAGGGATACGGCCTCCATTAACAAAACAAGAGTGGGACAAAAGAAGACAACAACAGCTTTCTTTGTATTGTGGGAAACCAGGACATTTCCTGAAGGACTGTCCAGTAAAACCCCCAAGAAGAACAGTCGGGGCCACAGAAAAGGATGAAGCTAAGGAATTGGAAAACTACCAAGCTCGACAAACGTAGAGGTCAGTTTGTCGAGTGAGAAGAAAGAGTTGCTGACCTCGCACTTTGCAATACAAGTGATCTTAATTAACCACGAACAGTCATCAAGAATGCATGCCGTTGAAGCATACATCGATAGCGGAGCAGATGGAAATTATATTGATCAAGAACTGGCAGAAGAGATGGGGCTTCCTTTGTGTTCTAAGCCAACTATGGACAAGGTAACCACCGTGCATGGGACAGAAATCGCTTCTGGACCATTAACCCAGTGCATAGCCTTGCTGTGCCAGGACAGACATCGGGAGTCTATTTCATTCGATCTCATCAAGGCACCTCAGTTCAGGCTAATAATAGGGATGCCATGGTTGGTTGCTCACAACCCTTTGATAGACTGGCGGGCACGAAAATTAACCTTCCCGGGTGACTGCTCCCCTGCCTGCTATTACCAAGAGGAGAAACCCGACGTCTGTATACCCATGACTCCCGGAGCGACAGTATCAACCCTGAGAGCAACTAATACCTTGCCAAGTGAATACCATGACTTCTAGGATGTTTTCCGAAAGGACCAAGCCAATACATTGCCGCCGCACAGGCCCAATGACTGTCAGATCGACCTTGTTCCTGGTGCACAAATCCCTTGCGGGCAGATCTACGCTCTCACAGAACCAGAATACCTTCATTTGAAATCCTATTTAGACCAGTACCTTGCAAATGGATTTATCCGTCCTTCAAAGTCCCCCGCAGCCAGTCCTTTGTTCTCCGTACCGAAAAAGGAAGGAGACTTGAGAACCTGTATTGACCACCGCGCATTGAACCAGATCACCGTGAAGAACCGCTACCCCTTGACACTTATCCCTGAGATGCTAGACCAAGTTAAAGATGCCCAGATTTTTACCAAATTGGACCTTCGAGGAGCGTAGCACCTGGTCCGAGTCAGAAAAGGAGATGAGTGGAAAACTGCCTTCCGTACTAAGTACGGCTTGTTTGAATATCAAGTTATGCCCTTCGGGTTATGCAACGCTCCTGCGGCATTTCAATATTTTATGAATGACATCTTAAGGGAGTTAATTGATGTGTGCGCCTTAGTGTACGTAGTCGACATCTTAGCATACTCAGCCTCGGAACAAGATCATGTCAGGCATGTTCGTTCAGTCCTCAGCAAGCTCTGTCAACATCGCTTGTTTGCAAAGCTTGAAAAATGCTTTTTCCACATCACCGAAGTAGAATTTCTTGGTTTTATCCTTACTCCAGGAGGCATCAGAATGGACATGCACAAGGTAGATGCCATTCTGAAATGGCCTTCACCGACGTCTCTGAAAGGGGTACTAAGCATGTTGGGCTTTGCGAACTTCTACCGCCGGTTCATCCCAGACTTCTCTCAGGTTGTGCACTCAATCAAATACTATTACGAAAAAACAATAAAATGTTTGCTTGGACCGAAGAAGCAGAAGAAGCCTTTCAGGGACTTAAACAAAGGTTTACCTCCGCTCCAATCCTGCGACATCCTCGTCCAGACCTCCCTTATGTCGTTGAAACTGATACATCCAGTCTCCCAATGGGGGCTGTCCTTTCAGAGAGATACCCGGAAACCGGCCAGCTACATCCTGTGGCCTTCTGGTCGAAAAAGTTCTCACCTCCAGAGATTAATTATGCCATCACGGACAAGGAACTCCTGGCTATCAAATCGACCTTTAAAGCCTGGAGGCACTACCTTCTGGGGGCCAGACACACCATAACAGTCATCACAGACCACCGAAACCTGCAACATCTCCAAACAGCCAAGGCCCAGTCCTCGCGCAAATTACAGTGGGCCCTTTTCTTCGCCGAATATGATTATATGATCACATTTCGACCAGGAGTCAGAAACGGAAAGGCGGATGCCTTATCTCGCATGGGCATAGATGAAATAGTATATACAACTCCAGACCCAGTACCTATTATACCTGAAGACAAGCTCTTGGGTATCACAACAGCCTTAACACAAGCAGAACTATGAAAAGAAATCCAACGGACAATGAATCCTGATGCCTAAATGCATGGCAAACTCAAGGAGAACAATATTCCATCAAGGACCATCTACCCTTTTTTAGGGATTGCCTATATGTACCCAAGAAGGAATTACAACAGCATATTATTTCAAACTATCACGATTCACTGATCGAAGGGCATCCTGGGATCGCCAAAACCCTAGCTAAGGTGAAAGAGAACTTTTGGTGGCCTACCTGGCGTAAGGACATCATTCAGTATATTCAGTCCTGCGTTGTCTGCGCACAAAATAAATCACAGAAACAAAAACCATCTGGTCTCCTACAACCATTGGACATTTCTCCAGTTCCATGGCACACTCTTTCCCTTGACTTCATCACTGATCTACCTCCAAGCCAAGGGTTCAACACCATCCTTGTAGTTGTGGACTTATTCTAGAAGATGGCCCATTTTATTCCTCTCAAAGGCCTCCCAGAGGCAGCCACTTTAGCGAAAGTGTTCCTGGAGGGCGTGGTTAAGCTACATGGCTTCCCTTCAGTTGTGGTCTCTGATCGAGGCAGCCAGTTTGTTTCAAACATCTGGAAAAAATGTTGTGCAATGGCACAGATCGACGTTCGGCTATCTACCAGTCACCATCCCCAAACGGACGGCCAAACCGAGAGAACCATTCAGACACTCGAGCAATATTTACGGTGCATGCTGCACCACGAACAAAGGAATTGGAAAGACCTACTATGGATAGCCGAATATGCATATACCAATTCTTTGCATTCAAGCACGGGACAAACCCCCTTCTATACCCTTTATGGCAGACATCCACGTACCTCTGAACTAGACCTTCCATCCAGCTTGGAAATGCCAGCGGTAAAGACTCTACACACAACCATTACTCAGGCTTTCAAAAGGGCAAAGGAACACCTTATTCATGTAAAAAAAAACAAAAGAGATTCGCCGACCAACACCGGAAAAAGGCCCCTGATTATCAAGTAGGAGACAAAGTTTGGTTAGCCGCTAAATTCGTACCCATCAAGGGAACCCAGACCTTTCATCACAGATTCTTAGGACCCTATACCATTAAGGCAATTATCAACCCAGCAGCCGTCAAACTGGATTTACCACCTAATCTACACATCCACCCGGTATTCCATGTGTCCCTCCTGAAACCAATGCAACCCGGCACACGGATTGGGACACCACCTAAGCCCATACTTGTTGACGGAGAACCAGAATTCGAAGTCAAAGATATCTTGCACTCTAAATACTCTAGGACCAACGTATATTATCTCGTCGATTGGAAAGGATTTGGACCGCACGATAGAGCCTGGGAGCCCAGTGAGAATATCCACATATCCACGCACCACATCTAATCAGGAAATTCCATCGGAACTTCCCAACCAAACCTGGGCCAGACAGAAAGAAGACCATGGGAGGGGCCTAGGGGTGAGTGCTGTCATGACCCTCGCCCAAAACCCCCTCTGGCAAACCCATTGGCCAGGTGGAGTCAGGACTCGGGCCTCTAGAGCCTGGCATCCTCTTCAAAAGCCCTTATGGGGCCAGTCCTGGCGCCTATGGCGCCAGGCTCATACACCATGAAAAACAATGTGCTTGGGATTTACTTTATTTTATTGTCAGCCAACATGGAGGCATCCACATAGCTTGGTTCCTAAGAACCAAGCTATGCGGTCTAGTGTTTTGGGTGTGGTAGCCTAGGGACTACTTTACCTGGACTATTTTGTTGGGGCTATTTAAACCGCACCCGAGCAAGACAACACGCTTCGCGTTACTTTGCAGCTTGCAACGTGACGCTCACCGTGTCCAGCTATTCCCTCGAACCTCGGAGAAGCAGAACCTGCAAGGAGACAAAAGGAACATCATTAGCAGCAGCGTCTTACCTGCAGTCTTCATCTTTAAACACTCGCAGCTACTGAGAACAGCTTCCTCGAATCTGCATGCCTCCCGGACAGAACGACCTGAAAGAGGAAGATAGAGGCAACATTAAAGAAAGCAGTAGAGACATTTCCAAATTACGAACTGCTCAAAAGGCTTACCTGGCTGGTCACCTCTCGGCTGGCACCACTCCGGACATTCCACTCGCACTGAAGAACACCGTGACCTACAAGGAAGGAAAACACAGGTTAGCAAAGGCAAGACTTCGCAGCGCTGCGCATAGCGCTTACTTACCGCATCATAGCGCTCTTAATGCGCCATAATTTACCAGCGTGGCTCAACCAAGCCAGTTTGCCGCACTGAAGCTCTGCATAGGGAGAAAAAAGAGACAATTTAAAGAAAGAAAGGCATGCAGGATAGCAACAAAACTAAAGAACAGCAATAAGACCTACCTGAACAATATCAAACTGGGCCGGCGTCAGTGAAGTAACTGGACCGCACTCGCCCATGAAAGACAACGCGCCCCTGCAAAGAAGGCAGGACGGAGAGCACGCCTAATTCTACCACAAGGGGAGGAGAGGGCGCCAGAGGGACTGAAATCATACGGGGGTGGAGGGAGGATACTTACCCCAGTCAGTCAGTCTTGAACACAGTCCTCCTGTATTTTCAGGCAGAACCTTCTCCGCAGACCACATCAGGGCAAAGCTGAGAAGCATACCAGCAAGAAATCCGGCTGGGTGGCATCCCTGTGGATACCAGGTGTGCGTAACAGGGTTTTGAAATTTACCTTGTCCTCCTCTAGGTCCATTCTTCCTATCTCATGGCTAAAAAGTATACCCACTTTGATCTATAGAATACCCTATGTTGCTTGGCTGTGCAGGTTGTACTTCTCGTGTTGCCACACCTTCACCACTTGTTAATACTGCTACTTCTATGGTGATTACTTTGACAATTTTTTCTGAACCAACTTTGCCTCCTCATGCTTTCTGCTCTCTGCCTTCATTTTATTCTTTTTTTCTAACAATCGACAATGATGTATAAATGTCACGTGTATTTCGGGGCATGGCTTCTTTTCCATCCCTACCTGTTCCTTCATTTGCTGTTGCGCTAGCTCTGCCAGTCCCTGACATAAAATATGATGGAATAATGCTGCTGTTTTATCTCACAGTTCTCTCGTCTCAAGATGTCAATGTTCTTGAATCTCCTGAAAAAAGGCAGCAGGATCTTCGTCCTCACCCATTTTCCCTGTCCTAATCATACCCATGTCTGATGTGTCAGGTTATTGTACTCTGAGTGCCCTCTATATGCCTGCTCTGTAAATATTAAATGGCGCTCCATCCTATGTCATGTTTTGTGCTGTTACACTCGCATACCCTGCTTGTCTTCAAATATCATGAGCTCTCTCCCCTAAAATGGCTGCTAGAAAGCCTTTTTTTATTTTTTAAAGTGTTTTTATTGACATTTTCCAAATAACAAATAGCATAAAAAACAGAAGGCAGTTGTGCACATCACATTACTATATGTCGTTTTGTTGGGTAAAGAAATAAAAAAAGAAGAAAAGAAAGATAAACAAAACCAGGGAAAGAAAAGGAAGAAAGAAAAAAGGGAAATAGAAACCAACCAATTATGCCACTGTAGTTCAGGTTCTCCCCTCCTCCACTAATATTAACTCATACTCAGATATAGGTGTAAGCCTCTGTGTTCACATTGACTGTGCAACAAAGTAAACAAAATAGGAGAGTATACCATGCATCAGGTATCCAGAGTTCACAGGGGTTTGTCATCTGAGAGATATAACGCAGTATTAACCAGGGACTTCCATGCCTCAAAGAGGAGGCCCACTTCACCACCATGTACATCTATGGCCCAAGCCATGGTTTCCGCCGAACTCCAGCGCCGCATCTCACTCAGCCACACCTAATGCTTCGGTCCCTTACTTGACTTGCACGTCATGGCAATGCATCTCTTACCCAAAATGCAAGCCAAGTCCATGAACCTGACAGTGTGTTTGTGTTTACCAACCGTGGGATACATTTCCAGAATGCATTCCTGTGGGGTCCATTGGTACCTCGCGATGCCTGCCTTTACACTGGTGTGCTTGATCGCACTCTAGAACCTCTGCACCTACTCGCATTCCCAAAACATGTGCATCATGTGTGCCTCTGCTCTGCCACACCCGGGGCAGTTAGATGTTGCCTCTTTGTTGAATTTAGCAATCCTAGCCGGGGTTAAGTATATTCGATTTAGCCCATTAATCTCCAGGAGCCGAAAGCTTGCATTGCGTGAGACTTTCTTTCTGTGACCAAGCACTCATTGCCATTGTTTGTCTGTGAAAACTATGCTTAGGTCAGTCTCCCACCTAGCTTTAAGCCGTGAATGGTCTGTGAGCGTGCCTTCTATAAGGGTTTTGTACAACCGGGGAACAGGCCTCCAGCTGTCTTCCAACACGTACATAAGGGACAAAAAAGCATTTGGCTGTGGTTCTGTTGGCCAATCTGGCCAGGTTAGTTTTGCATATTTGGTCATTTGCATATGTCTCAAGAATTGCCCTTTGGGCAAACCCTCTTTTTGTATAAGGTCAGAAAATTCTCTGTAGGCACCATTCTCACACAAGTCCCCCCATGTTGCAATGCCCACCTCCTCCCAGCGCCTAATTACCATGATTTCCTTTAGATCCCTTTTGTCACCTATCAATATGGGTCTATGCGGCGAGTAGGGGTGAGGGGTCTTCAAGATTTTCCATGTCCTCTGCCATATCGTCCTCCCTACAGATAGTGACAAAGGCTGTGCATATAGTGTGGCAGGTGGGTGCCAGAGCGTTTCTTGTAACCGCCACAGGTGTATCAGAGGCCCAAGTAGGGCGTGCTCCGTGTTCTGGTCATCCGCCATCCATATGGCAAGAGAACTGAGGTGTGCCGCTAAAAAGTAAAATTCTAACCTAGGCAGTTGTACCCCGCCATGTTCAAATGGAAGTGACAGTGTGTTAATGGGTAATTTGTGCCTTGAAGGGGCCCCATAAAAAGTCTCTTATTACTGTTTCAGCTGCCGGAAAAAGGGGGCCTCAATGTAATAAGTAACATTGGTGAAACTATATAGCAGCCTCAGCAGTATAATAATTTTCGTGATAGCTACTGTGCCCATTAGCGTAAGGGGGAGACGCGACCAGAACGCCATAGATCTTTTCACTCCCTCCACTTACTGCAGTGTGTTCAACATGTGTATCCGTTCTGGTGTGTGTGCTATCTGTAACCCTAACTACCTGAAGCAATCATGTTTCCATTCCAACCCCCAGTCTAGTGTAGCAGTCAGTCGTATATCATTTAGTTCTGCAAGAGGGAAGAGACACAAATTATGTTTATTGAATGCAATCCCAGACAGGCTGGCAAAGTGATCTAATATTTCCAATATGAGGGGCAGATTGTGTTGTGGTTGGCAAAGATAGAGTAATACGTCATCCGCGTTTAGTGAGAGTAAATGAGTAGTATCACCAATGCGTATCCCAGTTTCTAGATACTACTGCCTAAGGTACTCTGCAATGGGCTCGAGTGCCAGGATGTATAGCATCGGCGAGAGGGGGCACCCCTGTCATGTCCCCCTCTGTATATCCCATATTTTGGATATGTGTCTTCCTGTCTTAACTCTAGCGGTAGGAGAGGTGTAAAGAATTTTGACCCATCTCCGAAAATGACCCCCAAATCCAAAGGCCTTCAATGTTGCTTCCATTCACTCCCAATAAACTGAATCGAAAGCCTTCACTGCATCTAGTGAGGCCACTACATACTGTCCTGGGCTATCATTTGTCTGTTCGATAATGTGCTGCAGTCTGCGCAAGTTTAAGGTAGTGTAGCGATCAGGTACATAGCCTGTTTGGTCTGGGTGTATCAGTACCGCAATGTATCTTCTGAGACGAGACGCCAGCATCGTTGTCAATAGCTTGAGTCCGGGAGTATCCCCCCGTGCAAATTAAGAATAGGTGGCCCTGTATACTGCTCCTCCCTAGTGCTTCACCGCCGGCTCCTGCTCTGTAGCCGTTAGGTGTGTCTCCTGCAATAATGCAACTCTGATCTTCTTCTGCTTGAGATATTACTTGACCTTATTTCTCCTCATACATGTGCCTCTGCCTCTCACATTCCATGTGATGATGTTAACCTGTGTCATATTGTGTGGTGTAAAATGCCTCAATATGCTGCTTGCCCGGAGTATATGTGACAACCCAGGTCGTGCAAAGCCTCTCTCAGACCATGCAATCTTCCACACTTCCTTGCACCCTGAGCGGTGCGTGGTGTTGTCCCCTGTGTACTATATTATGGTTGGGTTGAGTATCATACTATACAAAACAAACAACATCGGTAACGTGGGGTGCCAACTGTGCCCAGCAAATATGGTCTGCTCGGGCCTGTGAGTGCTGACCAAAATGGACCAGCACCCACCAAGGGTCGCGACAGGGACTGCCTGTCGTCCTTCCATTCCGGAAAGGGTGGGATCCTTCAGTTCTCAGGTAGGCTGGATCACCAGCCCCGGTGTAATAGCTATTGTAGTTACGGAGCCTTCATCCAGTAACTTCATTAAAGAAGAAGAGGGTAGTCACTGGTCTCCCCCGACCACGACCAGGTCACGAGGCCGGCAAAAGGGATCCACAGTACCTAGTGCTATGCCCTATTACTTTTTGGGTTCTGCCCCTTGCAATGTCGTGCTGTCATCTGTATCAAGGTTATTATGCTCTAGCCACATAGTCACAGCTCCAGGACTCTCGAAGAACCTTGCCTACCACTGTGTATCACCTTAAGCATTGCGGGATTTGTTAGCATATATGGGACCTTGACAATGCTCAGGGGGATAATGCGGGGGAATCCTGCCTGGCATTTGTCAGACGAGCAGTGCCATCCTTTGTCCACCAGCCGCTTGTTACGGTGTCACGTGATACGTAGGTGTGTGTTGGGCAGGAGGCCCAGGCCTCATGCTATGCAGCGGTGGGGGGTGCAACCCGCTCAGTCCCTCACCCGATCTCAGGAAATCAGGCCGCAACTTGCTCCACACGTCTCGGCTGTCGGTTAGGTCGGGTTGCATTAGTCCAATCGCTCTGCTCTTGGGATGTGGGTCCAAGCATGAGCCGTACCCTCATTGTGGTCCGTTCCTCCGTGTAGTATGTTCGGGGCAGAGCAACGTCAGTCCTTCTCCCGTCGTAGCTGCCTCAGTCTTAGGATCCTAGGGCGGTCACGGTTTCTGGTGTGCTGCGGCTCTCCCAGGTAATCTCTTTATGGCTGCAGGTCTCCCTTCCGAAGGCGGGGCGTCCTCCAGGATGGGCCCCAAACTGCATGCAAACTCAGCTTCCTCGCCGCTCCAGCCAGTGCCGCCCACAGCCCAAGTTGCGAATACGGTGGGACCCACCAATAGGAAGAGGTCAGGCCCCCGGTTGGCCTCTGTGCCCCCAAACCCCGAACCTCTGCGGTGCAGTCACAGCACACAGCAAGTGCGCTGGTCGGCCGCCATTTTCACACTGTATGCTGCGTAGCAGAGGCCGCAGTCTTTCCACTAATCTTCTCGCGCAGGCTCGTCAGGCGCAATCAAACACTAGCGGCAGCGACGTGCCAGCAGCACCTCAGCTGGTGGGTTTCAAATTAACAGCAGTACAAGGCTCTGTTATAAGGATCTATGGAGGATTCACACCGGATCTCAGCCGAAACACAGCCTCACACCATGAGCTCTAGGCCACGCCCCCACTAGAAGGCCTTTTATGTTGCCCACTGCTAACGTCATTCCTGCTGTCATTCTTTCTAACTCATGAATCCCTTTTCCCGCCCCTGCAGTCAAACTAGGTAATTTACATTTCAAATTGTCTTTATCCATTTGTGGCCATGGTATATATTGTGGTCATCCTCCCCCTTTCTCTACTAATGGGAATTGTGTAAATACTGGTCCCCAATCATACCCATCTATATTCCTCATCTTCCAGGTAGGGCTTGTTTCGCCTGTTCATCTCCGTCCTGGCAACAACCTTAATCTGCTTGCATACGACAGGGATATATCCCCTGCACTGCATGACCATGCATAGGGTGTCGGTTCTGGTGTTTTTTCTTTGTGATCTTCTGAATTTCTTTCTATGCTTGATCTATCAAAAAACCACATGCGCCTTCTCTTTGCACTCTTTCATTTTCCTCCCTTTCTTCATCTACAATCATTATACCGCAGCTTATATGGCTGTCATCCCTTTGCTCATCATCAAGATCATCAAGATCTAGTCTACTTAAGGAAAGCATTCTATGTTTGTCCTTAATTACATCATCCCATCTGCCTCCTGTGTCCTTTGGTGGAGATCCTGCGATGCTTCCTTTGGTTTTATAACCATCTTTATCCCTCATTTGCCTATATAAATCCCCAATCCTTTTCCCTATGTCTTTTGCCTCATGCTCATCAGCCCATGTCTGTATTCTCTGTATCCCTTGCATCTCCCCGGAGGGCTGTTGTGACCCTTTTTCTTCTTCCCATCGTCCTTGTGCTTCGATTGGCACTATACATTTATTAACCAAGTTATCTATTTCGTCATCCCTTTGTCTCCTACTCATTTCCTCTTCCCTTTTTCTCATCTCCCTTTTCACTTCTTCCTCTCGCCTTCTTTGCAACCTATGTTCTTTCAATCTCTGTGTTTCTATTTCATCATGTTTATTCTCCTCCAATCTCTCTGTCTCTTTCTTTTGTTCTTCATAGCTTCTTTGTTCTTCCTTTCATGTCCTCTCTTTTTCTTTCTCCTTTTTAGATGTTCTCTCTCATTAATTTTCCTTCTTCTCTTTCATCTCTTTCTCTAATGCTGTCGATACCTTTTCCGTCTAACTTGAGTAATATCTGTCCTCCCATCCGTTTGTTCTGCACTATTGTCACTTCGTCCTTCCTTTCTTTTTGTCTCTTAGCTTCTTCCTCTATCTCTGACTGTCCCTTCTTTCATCACCCTTTTTATATTCATCGTGTGTTGACTTATATTTACTTTATTTAATCTTAATTTCTTCCATGTTGCACTCACTGTTATAAGCGGGGGGCTCATTTATTTTTAAATTTGTTTATTGACATTTAGTATAAATAACAGTACAGCAGTGGTACACAATCGGAAATGACCATAGCAGATTACATGTAAAGGAGGAATTGTTATGCAACCAGTTAATATGTAGTATACCAATAAGAAAGAAAGGGACGGGAAAAACAAACAAAACCAAACAAAAAAACCCCAACTTTCTGGGCTTGATGGTTAGGTTCTCATTCAGGTTGCTTTGAGCAAATCGACTTTACTGGGGCAGGGTGGGGGAGTGAGTACATCCGGTTGGATGATCAAGAGGGCATAGAAAGTGGTGTAGGTAGTGCCTCAGAAGGGGGGGTGGAGGTAGTTCACATGCTTCCAGTAAAGAGTGGGATGACAACAAGTAGGGGGGATTCATGGGGGTTTGTCGTCGGAGGGATGAAACATAGTAAAAACAAGCAATCCAGTGGGCTCCAGTTATATCTAACAATACCGGCTGACCTGCAGGCGGGTTCAATTCTGGACCAGAAAACCTGCACCTTGGAGCATCTCCAGAACATGTGGATTAGGTTTGTGTCATTGAGGTGACACCATGGGCAGGAGGAGCACCTCTTCTTATTAAACATAGCCACTCTGCTGGGGGTCATATATGTGCGATGAAGTACATTAATTTGTAGCAGCCTAAACCTTGTGTTCCGGGAGAGATTTTTAGGGAAAAGGAGTACAAGTTCCCACTTGTGGTCAGTAATCCTGGCACCTATATCAGATTCCCATGCTATCTTCAGGTTTAGAATTAGGAGGCAACTGTATGGACTGGTTACAGGTTTCCAGCCATCTTCGAGTGTGTACAGTAAGGCAGCAGACCTGTCTTCTCAGGTTTGGCCGGCCACCCTTGCCATCTGCCATTCGCAGTTCCCTTCATTTTCATGTATACCAAGAATTGACCATTAGGTAGTCCCGCGTGTCGGGTGATGTCATTGAGGGCTCTGAATGTCCCACCCTCAAACAATCACCCCATGTGGAGAATCCCCAAACCTCCCAATGCCAGATAGCTGCCAGGTCTTCCCTGATTTAACATACATCTGCCACTATAGGGGCATTGGAAGAGTAGGGGCGGTGCATGTGGAATAGTTTCAATGCATGGGATCCGATCTTACGGCCAAGAACCATGAGTAGGAGAAAGGTGTTCATACAACCGGGCGGAAGCCACAGGATTTCTTTAAGGCGAGCAGGTAAGACAAACTGTTGAAGCAGTATTGACTCAGAAGTAGGGTCGTCAGATAGCCATTTTGAGACAGAACTTAATTGGGCAGCCAGATAATAGAGTTCCAACTGGGGCAGTTGTGCTCCCCCCTCACTGTATGTCATGTATAGCACCTGGGGGGAAAGTCTGTGATGGTTCGGGCCCCAGAGGAAGTCTCTAATTTGCTTGTCAAGGAGACGAAAAAACAGAGCCCTATATAGTAGTAGACATTTGTGAAACAGTACAGAAATCTATGGAGGACAATAATCTTAACAATAGCGATTCTACTCTTAAGTGACAGTGGTAGTCGGGACCAAAAGGACATAGACCCCCTGAGGCCTATAAAACCTTGAAGGTGTTAAGTTCGTGTGTCTCCTCTGATGTGTGTGATGTGGATACCCAGATATAGGAGCGCACCACGGGAGACCCAAATCCGGTAGCAAAGTTTCACTAACCCTGCGGAGACCAGCCAAGGGGAAAAGGTTGGATTTCTGCCTATTAAAGACAATCCCAGACAAGTCAGCGAAACTGTCCAGTACGTCCAGCACCATGGGTAGGTTGTGTTGCGGCTTGCATATATAAAGTAATACGTCATCAGCATATAGTGATAGTAAATGTCAGGTACCCCCAAAACAAGATGCCTGCAAGAGGTTCCAGGGCTAGTACATATAGCATGGGTGATAATGGACACCCCTGGCGAGTCCCACGACATATGTCCCAAACTCCAAAGATGTGTCTACACGACTTCACCCTGACAGTTGGAGCGGTGTACAGCAGCGTAAAGTAGGTGAGCAACCATTCCCAATAGACTGAGTCGAAGGCCTTCATTGCGTCCAAGGATGCCACTGGATAGCCCTCATCACAAGAGTAAGTTTGGTCTATAATGTGTTGTAGCCTGCGTAGGTTCAGGGTAGTGCTATGACCTGGTATGAACCCGGTTTGGTCAACATGAATCAGGGAGGCGATAACCTTGCGAAGCCGCACAGACAGCACTGTTGTAAGTATTTTAATGTCATAATTTAACATGGCCAGGGGGCGGTATGAATTGCATTTATCCATGGGCTTGCCAGGTTTAAGAATGGTCTTCCTCATGCTGGCCGGGAGTATGCCTATATCATAGGCCTCCATAAAAACGTTAAGTAGTAATGTGGCCAAGGTGAAACTGTAGGCCTTGTAAAATTCCGTGGGGAGTCTGTCGCTCCCAGGGGTCTTACTGGGAGGGAGGCATGTTATTGCATCAGTGACATCTTCCAGAGATATAGGCTGAATCAAAAGGGTCTGCTGTGCTTGTGTAAGCCTCGGGACCGAGATTAGCGAGAGTGTCTCAGCGACCCTGCTCTGGGGCACTAGTCTGTCATGGCTGTATAACCGGGTATAAAATGAGGTGAAGATGTCGTTTATTTCACGTTGGGAATCAAGGGCCTGGGGTGTTCCCTTCTACAGAGCCACGTTAATAATCTTCCGGGTTTGTCACCTTCTGCATGCGATCGAGCTGTACGTGTGATATAGTCAAGCTTGGAGAGCCGTTCCCAAGCCTCAAGGTAACAGGTCCGGGTCTCTGGTAGTTCCTTCTTATCTGACCACAGACCTGTTTGTTGGGCCTCCTGTGTCCTAATGTCATTTTCCATAAAAGGTGTTAGTCTGGTGTCTGATTAGCACCAGGCTTGATGAGTACTACTGGGGCTAAACATTGGGTCTAGAGTCAGCGTCATTATCATTCCTCGAGGGGCCTATACTTCCTATCCGTCCACCATACAGGGCACGGGTGCTACATACATCGAGTATCTCCTCTAGAGTTGAAAAAGCCCCAACAGTGATTTCCAGGGTCCAGGGCGATGGCACTCGGCGTACCGTGCCCCTTCTCAGTCCACTGGATAAGTGTGCTCGTCCAAGGCCTTCCATCCCCCCGTTCACCTCCCCTACCTTCAGCCCTCATTGACCTCTAGTCTGCCTCAGGGTATATGGGCGGATGGGTTTAGTGATGGCGCACCAGGGCCATTTAAGGTTAATTTTAGAACTCCAGACCGACAGGTACCTCTGAGAGATGAGTTGCAGTGTGTGCATGTTAGCCGGGTGACAGTTAGGAAAACCCTGGGTCTGGTTAGTGCCTCTCTCTCTCCCACGTAGTTGGGTCAAAACGGCCCATAGAGTGCTCCCTCCTGCCACACCTAAAGCTAAGTACGAGTCGGGTTCCCACTGGATGTCCACTGGAAATAGGGTGGCTGGGTAACTGAGGCTGGGCTCCTCTCGGTTAGGCTGGAGGAAATGTACACCTCTGATATCAGCCCTTTTTTTAATAGAAACGCTTTATTGGGCATATGGCCCGCCGTCCCTTGGTTGTCAGCTATTTCCTCTGAGGACATGTTGCAGATAAAGCTACTGAAGTGGGGAAGTCCTACTAACTGGGCTTTAATTCACATTGCATCTGCCACGGTTCTTTCATTATTGTGTACGTACTAACGCTAACATGTTACTTAACTTGGGGCTGAAGTTTATAGTCTTTCACAAACAGCCAACACCTAGATGCCCTTATGGATAAGTTCAGCAAGTGACCCATGACGTTGACCTTGCATGTGCAGATGGGGTCTGGTGGGGTGGCCATCCCCATGAAAAATCAATCGGTAGCCCGGGTACTCGGGGTTGTACACACTGAGTACAAAACTATATCATGGAGTCAGTTGCCTGCCGCAGAGGGTTCTGTCTACCCACGTGTTGAAGAACACTGACTGGTTAAGATTGCTAGTTGGAATACACATAGGCATAGCCACCTATTCAACCTGCATGGTTCCATGTCCGTCCTGACAACCTTCGAGATCTTCATGCTACAGGAGACTTGGTTAGACTGTCCTCTCCAGGTGGAGGGTTTCCACATTTATTAGAATCTGGCCAAAAAGGGCCCTACGGGTAGACCATTTGGGGGTCTTATAATTGGTGTCAAACTCAACTTTTGCTCCTGCCATGTGGTAGCCCCCTCTGCTGATGAAATTGTGATCACAGTGGAGGTGAGGCAGGAGGAAAGCAGGAATTAGTGGAAATTGCTGGTTATAAATGTGATGTATCCCCACCCCCCGTTTGAAAGTATTGAGTGAGACACAATCAAACATTGAAGATATTTTGTTACTATGTGAAGGGAACCAGACTCAGTATTCATTCATTTTAAGTGGGGACCTAAATGCCAGGTGTGTGGATGATAAAATGTGTGCAGCCTATAGTAAAGTCACAAAACAGAGTGTGATGACACAAGGGACTTGAAGCCCTAAGTGTAGACTTTGGGTTGCTTTCCTGAGGAGGGGGGGAACTATACATATTAAATGGCAGGAACGAGGGTGACCACCCAGGAAAATTCACTTCAGGTGGGAATGATCGAGAGGCCACCTTGGACTATCACTTCGGAAATAATGCCTGTCTATTGATGGCCGAAGAGCTGAAGGCTGTCTCCATTGAGTTTAGCGACCATAACATCTTGCCACTGGCTATTGATTTGCAACACAATAGGCTTAGTGAGAGTGGTTGTATTGATATTTATATTAACCAAGCTGGCAATTACGTTCGCTGGATGGCGAAGCCCTTGCATAAGATGGATACGAGGATCACTGGGCTGCGAGTTGAGGATTTCAATGCCCTGGACTTTATGAGCGGTAACAAGGAATGGGTTAGTACCTTGACCTCTAAAATTGGTGCTGGTCGTCAAACCCCACGGGTATGTAGTAAACCCTTGCACGTATTCAATGGGTCCATACAAGACGCCAAGAGAGAAATGAGCAGAGAGATATGGATGAAGGATGGCTTAAGAGATGGAGGCTGTCCATTCTCAACGCACGTTGACAGAAAATGATTGTGGCAATCAGAAGTGATAGCCCCAGGAAGATCTGGGGTATGCTGGTTGAGGCCAAGGGCGACTTCAAGAAATGAATGCTGAATCCTCTACAGGAATTGCATTGGCTGGGATATGTGAAAAGACACAGTGGAGTACTGTGGCCACCCCCTCACCCTGGAATATATGATTGGGGGGTGGCCCTTGACCTTTAACAAAGCTGACATTCAAACTGTAATTCTGAAACTCAGAAATTCTAGGGCTCTGGCCCCCAACGGATTGGCAAATGTGGTACTAAAACAGAACCCCAAATAGGGCTGCAAATTTCCAGAAGTGTAATTCTCTCTCCAATATTTTAGTTAAATCAAAACATCAATTATATCCATGTAGTTTTGGCCAGGAATGTTTTATTCACGTTCATAACGCTGGCAATTTCTGTTTTTCATTTATTTTTTCTGGCGCAACAATTGAATATTCGTGGGACAAACCTAATGGGATGTGCAAATTTGTGAATGTATTGTATATATACCATGTGATGTATTCAAATTGACAAATATATTACAATGTTAAGATTGATGATGTAATCAAGTGCCCATGTTCAGCCCTGATGAAGGTTCTTACCGAAATGCATTGGCAGAATGTATATTGATGGCAAAACATGATTGCCCAACACAGTATACTGAAAATTAATATTACTGCAAAATCGGGAATGTGAATAAAACATTCCTGGCCAAAACTACATGGATATATTTGATGTTTTGATTTAACTAAAATATTGGAGAGAGAATTACACTTCTGGAAATTTGCAGCCCTATTTAGGGGCCAACTGAGATGCGCCAGTTATAATTAGGCAAAGTTGCCTTATTTCTGTTTGTGATTTATCGAGGTCCTTGTGCTATAGGACAAGTTTTGAACTGGCAGCTCCAGGTTAAAATTATATAAAACTGACTGAGAGATCTGTACACTTAATTAAAGCGATTAAACATTGTGGTGCCCACCACTCCGGTATTTCACTAAAACAGAACCCTTCACAGTGGGCCAGCATACTAAAAATCCTATTCGATAAGGTATGTGTGACACAAAGTGTCCCGGTATCTTGCCAGCAGTCTGTTCTCGTTCTGATATACAAGAAAGTAGAAACTCTGTGTGAAACTCTGGGGTAACATGCTATCCTGGGGGTGCCGATATGGCTTGTAAACATGTTGAAGGGTTTACATTTGAATACACAAGCTTGTGTTCATTTAAATCAAGAGGGGGGAGTGTCTGCCCCAATTATGATCTCCAAAGGGGTGAAGCAGGGCTGTACGATTGCGCCATTGCTTTATAATCTATGCATGGCTGATCTCCCGGCCCGTTTTAAATCAGATATTGGTTGTTGCCCCAAAATAGGTGGGAGGACTATCCCCTGTATGCTATACCCTGACGATCTAGTCACGCTAAACTATGCATACAGAGGAGCTAAATTGATGTTTGATACCCTGATTAACTATGCAGTGGAAAACGAGCTAAGCATTAATATGGTGAAGACAAAGGTCTTGGTACTTTCCGCTAAAAAGGTGAAGTGCCCCAGCTTTATTACTCACCTCGGAAATGTAGATTATGTTGCACCATACCCTTACTTAGGCTCAGATATGAGTGGTAGTAGAGTTTATATGTAGTGTAGTGGCTGCAAAGAAGGCCAAGGCTTTGCGTATGAACCAGCTGTTTGATAACTTTGTAAGAGAGTTGCAGGGTTCTCCCTGGAGGGGATTATTACTCTGTACAGACAGTGCTTCTGCCCCATGGTTCTATATGGGTTGGAGGCAATGCCCAAGGGGGATTTGCACTGGCTCGACTTGATAGAGGGTGTCTTCTGCAAGCGTATCTTGAGGCTAAGTGCTTCAGCTACAATAGAATATATTCAGTTGAAGTTGGGGCTGGTCTTGCTTAAAGGCGAGCTGCTTATCAGACGGGGACTATTGAATATGAAAACTCAGATGAATACAAAATGTCAGCTGCTCTCACTGCTAGGGCCAGAGACGAACTTGTCTTCTGGTAGTAGGGAAGAGCGTTTCAACAAGTTAGTTTCTAACCTATATAAGAGCATTGGATGGAGGCCAGACTTCCCTAGAGGAACAAGTTATGACATTTTAAAGCACATTTATGAATGCAAAATTAAGCAGTGGGACTGGATTAATAATTACGTCCACCTGGCCTCACTTTGTACTTACTCGTATGTCTCGGGGTGGTGCACAAGTATTTAGTATGTCGACAATGGGGGTGCCTTAGCCCCACACCCCCACCTTTAACACATATTCCATTCTTGTTTATTCAGGGCTGCCGCCGGGGGCAATTGATTCCAAAGCCAACCAACATGTACGAAACCACCTCCACTATCGCTCCCCACAGAAAGGGAATCTTCCACGGCTCTCAACCTTTTGAGGTATGATCCCTGAAAAGGCCTTGGATCCGACTGTGGCCCCATGACACAGGACCCTTCCCTAATAATGAACATCCTGCAACTTCAGCCACACTGCCAATGGTCCCTGCCTCATATGGGCCTCCACCAATACCCAAATGGAGATATCCATAATTGACCATGCGAGACGGGCCCACATGACAACGTCCCTGGCCCCTAACACCATTGTTACTCCGATGTCAGCTATCACCGCAGATGAGGCATGACTCCCTGCATCCATGGCTTTGGGTTGGTGGGGTGGGAAGGAGGACTGGCTTATCATCCCCTACACCACTGTTGCCCCTTCACCCAAAGGAACCCACACACTCTTTCCAACATTCCTTGATCCCAACTACCCCCCCCCCCCCTCAAACAGGACACATCACCGACCCCTCACCAACCATGGCCGATCGGGGCACTGTGCAGTGCGACCCGGGCCCCACCACCCCAATCTCACAGGCACTGCTCCAGCCACACACACTCTGTGTTGGTCAGCATTCAGAGATGCCACTGGGGAGGGTCAGCCAGGCCTCATCCCAGGCCCCACAAACCATCAAAATGATCACCCAACTGAATTTGGTACGCAATTATTGACCTCAGAAGAATAAAATGCTGAGTTGGCCTTTCTAGGGTTTGAAGAAACCTCTAATACCATTGTTCATCTGTACAAGATTAAACGAATACTACCATCGCTGTCTACATTTAGTGGTGGATGATCAACACCAGAATGCAATTCCTTGACTGGAAGCCTACCCGTTCCAGAATGCAATTCCTTGAATGAAAGCCTACCTGTACCAGAATGCACTTCCATAAGGCAATTGGGCTAAAGGCAAAACATTTCCTTTGCTCCCATGACAATCAGAGGATATGGCCCCCATCCATCAGCCCGTCGGGGAGGGCCAGCCCCCGCATAAAAAAACATTTGCACATAGAGAAAAAAAATGGTATGACCCCCAGAACAGCCCTGCCCCCCTCACAAGGGGGAAACACACTGCTCTAATAACTGTTCACCTGCTCGTGCCGCTAAAGTAACCCTGTGTGGGACAGGGAATATTCGCAACTCAAATGACACCTGGCTCTACAACCAATTTACACCCAAATTATGACATTCCCATG
This sequence comes from Ambystoma mexicanum, assembly GCF_040938575.1. Taxonomy (NCBI): domain Eukaryota; kingdom Metazoa; phylum Chordata; class Amphibia; order Caudata; family Ambystomatidae; genus Ambystoma; species Ambystoma mexicanum. The sequence goes on from NC_090933.1 coordinate 566,024,935, forward strand.
CACAGTGTGCTGTGCTCCGCTCCCCTTTCTTCCCCCCAAACACGAGAACCACCTCGGGGTAATTACCCCTGAGCCAAGGCACGTGTCTGTGATTGTCAACAACATGAAGCAATGATTGAAAAAGTAATTATGTGAAAGATCGGTCCACGTAGACCTTCCACTCACGCTACACCCGCTGAGCACTTGTACCGTACGTCACGAGCAAGGACAACCTCCTAACTTATTTGCCCTGACTTGGCGGTCTCCGATGGGCCGCCTCCGTGAGCCCCCCACCCCCTGTGGTAATCAGACACAGAGACGGAGATGTTGTCGGTGTGGGCTCCCCGGTGAACTGACGTCACCAGGAGCCGCCCCGTTTATTTAAACTGGCACGCGACGGAGTTGACGTCACTCCGTCGCGTGCGTACCCTTAAAGGGGCAACGCCACACTCCTCCTTTTCCATAACAACAAATTGGAAATAGGAGTACTTAACTAGCACACATCTATGACACATATCACTCTATAAGTTTCAACAAAAACCCCCATTTATTGACAGCCACCCCGGATCCCCCGTGTGTACCTGTCATGGCCTGACCATTAGTCCCCGGTCAGCCTCCCAGCTCAGTCCGTAACATAGTCACTGAGACGGGCAGGTTTCCCACGCCCTGATCTCAGGGGGTACCTCCTGCCACCGTCCCTGGCTGGTGTTCCTGGACCGGGTCCGCCTCGAGCGGGTGATTCCACTACGGCGTGTTCTCCCCCACCTTCATCCAGAGCGCCTTCCCCTTCTCGGTTGTCCGGGTTGTCCACTCTGGGGTCACCAATCTTCCTGAAGAACGACGCATTCCTGGTTACCGATGAAGTTCCATCCGATGCAGTCACCATTGACCCTTTTACGGCCACCACGTCCAGGGGGGTGGGTTCATACGTGAGAGACAGTTTTCCATGAGGGTGACGATTTCTTACCAGCACCTCATCCCCCAGCGCGATGTGTGGGGGTCTGAGCCCCCTCCGGATGTTCTCCATCTGTGTCCTGACCTGTCTGTCCTCTTCCACCTGCTCATTGTCGATGACGGCGGGGTCTCTGTCCCCCACCTCCGGTATGACATCTCTCGGGCACCGCTGGAATAGTGCTTCTGCCGGAGCCACCCCCGTAGACGAATGAGGGGTGGTGCGGTACCCTCGTAGGAATACGTACAGAGCCCTCTGCAAACACTCCCCTCTTCCATGGGCAATGCGGAACACCTTGTTGAGGGTGCGCATCATTCGCTCGGCCTCCCCGTTGGCGCGGGGCCACAGTGGGGTGACCCGCCGGTGTTGAATTCCATACTCTTTCATGAGTTCTGCGAAACTCTCCCCCTGGAATGGGGCTCCGTTGTCCGAGCACAGCACCGAGGGGAGGCCATGAGTGGCAAAGATCTTCTCTAGCGCCACCACCATGTTCTCAAACGCCACTGAGTCTATAAACTCAACTTCCGGGTACCTCGACCACTCGTCTACCACCACTAGAAAATGCGTGCCTCTGGATGTGGACCCGGAGTCGGCGTGCACCACTTCCCATGGTCGAGTCCCGCGGGGCATTGCTTCAATGGATGGTTCTTTCTGGGCCGGGGCCGCCGCCTGACACCACACACAAGAGGCCACGAACGCCTCCACCTTCCGCTCCAACTCAGGAAACCACACCTTCTGACGGAGGCGAGCTTTGGTTTTGGGGGCCCCTTGATGCCCTTGGTGCGCCAGCGCGATGACCTGTGCCACTTTGGCCTGGGGCACTACGATCCTTTCCCCTCTTAGCAGTAGTCCCGACTCGGAGAACGTTAGTTCCTCTCTCACTCTCCACAACTGCTCGAGAGTGACCCTGGCCTCACATGTTCTTCGCTCCACCGCCTCCAGCACTGTCTTCCAGGCACCCTTCTGCATGGCCTCCTTCAGGATGGAGAAACACTCGTCGCCTTTCGAAGCCGCCTCCAGTTCCTCCACCTGCATGGAGTTCGGTGTTGCAGTCTCTATGACCTGGCAGACGTGTTCGTCGGCTTCCTCCGCCGACGCCGACACCTGCGAGTCGTTCCTGGGGTGTCGCGATAGGTAGTCCGCCGCATTGTTGGCACCGGGACGATAGGTCAATGACACCCCATACTCCAGCAGGGCGAGCATCCAACGCTCAATCCTCACTGGCGGGCGAGATGACGAGCCCGCCATGATCGGCAACAGCGGCTTGTGGTCAGTGACCACGGTCACAGGACGCCCCAGAATGTAGAGGCGGAAGTGCCGACAGCCCCACAGCACCGCCAGGGCCTCCCTCTCGATTTGAGAGTAACGTTGCTCAGTGTCAGACAGGGCCTTGCTGGCATATGCTATTGGCCGGACCTCCTGATCTTTTCCCACTTGCGTGAGCACTGCCCCTAGCCCATATGGGCTGGCGTCCACCACGATCTCCGTCTGCAGGCTCGGGTCAAAGAATGCCATGGTATCATGCGCCGCCAACGCCCCTCGAATATCGTCAAATGCCGCCTGTTCCAGAGGGCCCCACTGCCAGGTGGTGTCCTTCTTGGTGAGCGACCTCAGGGGCTCAGAGCGGGATGTGAGATTTCTGATGAAACGGCCGCAGTAAGTGACCATCCCCAGAAAACTCCTCACCTCCGCGACATTTTCGGGCGGGCGCGCCTCCTTGATGTCTCTCACTTTGCGGGGATCTGGTGACACCCCATCCGCCTTGAATACGAACCCAAAGAATTCGATCTCCGTCTTCAGAAATTCGCATTTGTCCTTGTGTAACGCGAGGCCCAGCAGACGTAGCCGTTCAAAAGTCTTGGACAGGCGTGACAGATGCTCCGTTTCCGATTTGGCGTACACCAGGATATCGTCGCTGATATTAAGGACGCCCTCCAGATCCGCCAGTGCACCTCTTATTATGTTTTGAAAAACCTCTGCTGCCGAGGACACCCCAAAGCTTAGTCTTTTATATCGATAAAGACCCCGATGTGTGGTAAAGGTAGTAATGTACCTGGACTCGGGGTGCAAGACCACCTGATGATAGCCCGATCTCAGATCGAGCTTAGAGAAAAACCTTGCACCCTGCAGCTCCGCAATAATGTCATCGATGGTGGGGGTGAGGTGTCGCTCCCTCTTTATGGCCTTATTAGGCAGCCGCATGTCCACACAAATTCTCACAGCATCGGGTTGCTTGGGCTTGCGGGCGATGACAATGGGTGACACCCAGGGGGTGGGTCCTTCAACCTTTTCAATTATGTCCAACCCCACGAGGTTGTCAAGTTCACGATCCACCAGATCCCTGAGATGGAAAGGGACCCGTCGGTGCTTCAGCGCCACTGGTTGTATGGATTCATCGATATGGAGCCGGACTGGCTCACCCACCAGCTGTCCAATGCCCTCAAACAGGGATCCATGTTTGGCCAGGAGGACCTGGATGTCCTCTAAGTATACTGCGTATGCGAACGTGACGATGCCCAGTGCCTCCGCCGCGGCACAGCAGAGCAGGGTGTTGTCGCTCACCGGTGTAACGTAGAATCGAGCCCGTATGTGTGAGTCCCCATACTGCACATCGGCCACGAACACACCGTCTAGAGGCAAAGGCCGGTCCCCGCCGAAGGTGAATATGCGTGCCCTCGGCGCAGCCAGCACGGGCGGGGCCAGCATGGTCTTGTAATGCTGGCGGGCCATTACATTTACAGAAGCGCCAGTGTCCACTAGCATCGGCACAGAGTTTCCATTAACCAGCACGTTACACCTGGGTTGTCTTTTGGAGCGGGACTTGAGCACGCTCACACTGGACACGAAAAACACGTTCTCCTCATCCTCGTCCTCCTCCTCCTCCTCCTGAGGGGCTCCTTCGTCACCCTGGTCCACCTGGGCAACGTTGGAGGCCCTCTGGGGCCGGAAGAAGCCGTCTCGAACTGGTCCCCTCGGCACAATTTTGGGGGCGGCAGACTTACACATTCTGGCGAAGTGGTCAGGGCCTCCGCATCTGCCACACTTGACTCCCGTTGCCGGGCACTCCGCGGGGTGCGGGAGATCATAGCCACACTTCGGGCAGGAGATATTCGACCCCTGCGCGCGCTGGCTCTGATTGTTCATAGGGCGCCTTAACCCGCGGCCTCTTCCGACCGCACAGATCTCCTCCACCTTGGCTGGGCGAACACCCGCTTCCATCCTGGTCGCACGCAGTTCAGCGACCTCGTGGCATCTCCCCAGTTCTAGGATGCGAGGGAGGGTGATGCCCGGCTCCCGCAGGATCTGGCGTCTCAGTTTCCCAGAGCTGCACCCCTGAATGAGTTGGTTCCTAATCATGACCTCGGGGTCATTCCAAGCACACGGTGCTGCCAGACGCCGCAGCCGCCCAATGAATACATCCAGAGTCTCATCATCTTTTTGGCGAGCCGTTCCCATAAGAAAACGTTCATAGTCCGCATTGGCCATTGGCAGAAAATGGTTATGGAGTGCCTCCTTTGCCGCAGCAAACGATCCGTCCACCGGCTGCAGGGACATAAATACCTCATGCACCGCCGGACCAGCCGAGTACAGGAGGGTGGCCAGCTTGCCGTCGTCCGTTGTTTCCATTGTGGCCCTGAAATACATCTCCAGCCTATCCATCCACATCTTCCACCTCTGTCCCAGGCCCGATGGAGCACCCGAGATATCAAACTCAGGCATTGGCTGTAGGGACCCCGGTGGTTTCGGCGGAGGGGCAGGTGGAAGCACAGGCGGTACTGGACCCACAGCAGCAGGAGCAGCAGCAGCAGCAGCATCCTGGTTCATGGTGGAGAGCGCACAGGCACCCCACAAGATTGGCAAGAAAGGGGCCGCAACTCACCACTAGCCGTGATCTTCGTGAAGGTGTCACTCCAGCCAGCATGCAGACATCGATGTGTCCAAAAATTGAGTAGAGGAAGGGACAGACTCCTAGTGCAACAGCAGGCTCCCCATGGAGTTCCCCTGCCTCTGCTCGACGATAATGGTGGAAATTGTCAAAGTTTCCTCATGAAATTGACATGTGCTGTGTTCAGCGACCATCCGCCGCTGAAGTTTCCAAAAATTAAGCCCGGATGGCTCACCGACGCTTCGTTATGAAGCCGTGAGTCTCCGAGGCCTGTTCATCAAAATGGCCGCCAGCCGCGTGCGTCGCTCCCTTCTCTGCGGTCGGAGTTCGTCGCGCGCTCACACACGATCATCTGCGCTGCGGCGAAACTCCCCCGCGTGTCCCAGGAAGCGATCCCGGTCTCGTCGCCACTGTTGGCGGTCTCCGATGGGCCGCCTCCGTGAGCCCCCCACCCCCTGTGGTAATCAGACACAGAGACGGAGATGTTGTCGGTGTGGGCTCCCCGGTGAACTGATGTCACCAGGAGCCGCCCCGTTTATTTAAACTGGCACGCGACGGAGTTGACGTCACTCCGTCGCGTGCGTACCCTTAAAGGGGCAACGCCACACTGACCACTAGCTCTGCACACCCCAATTCCAGGCACATCCTTGGTGTGTGAGGCTGTTTTGAGGAGACAGTCACATGGCCAGCACTTAGAATGAGCATGCACTGATCAAGCACACACACAAATGCGCCAAGCCTACCTCCTAATATGCCAATAAATGCGGACTGAAGACAAAACACAACCCTATGTAGTGTCGTGTGTGACACTCCCAAGTGTGTTGCCCCTTTAAGGGAATGTGTCCCTCCTCCTTTGTATTGCCCTATTAATATAGGGCCATGACTGAGTCATAGCCCAAGCTAATAAAAGGAGTTTACTGACACATGCACTGGAACGGCTGCAGGCTCCCAAAGTGTAACGACTGAGTCTGTCTCTGATTCATCATGTGAGCACGGGCCTGCAGGCCATGATGCTGCGGGACCCTTGTGCCAGGACATTGGCAGAGGTCCTTATAGTCGTGGCATGGTTCACCGTGCCCCCACTCCAGATTGTGCTGATGCCCTATAGCACCCTGGGGCCAGCTGGATGTCCATAGCAAGCATCAACCCCCAGAGGCACCGGGCCGCAATGGTGCTGATGCCCATAGCACCATGGGTGCCTGCTGGATGCCTCTAGCAGCCCCCCCCCCAACCTACATGTAGTCATGTAGTCAACCTCAGCCCTACAAACAGATTGGGACGAATTTCAGAATGGTACCCATCTCTAGTCATGAACGCCCACAGACACACCTCCCCCGACAAGGAACTACATATTCTCGTGACCACCCTGCTCCCTTTCCATAAGAATACAACTACAGCCCCTTCATCTCAAAAACACTCTTATAACAGGGGTTTTACATGGACTTTTTTATTATAAACAAGTGGCTCCTGTACTGCAGCCAACTGTCCAGTAACAGGGACCCTAACTATCGGCGACGTGGAGACAACATAACCCAGCCACGCGCAGACCAACCAACAAAAGGGAAACAAAAAGGAAAACTCCGTACCCAAGCTGTAAAAAGTGAAGTGTGTAAACAGGGACGCTGCTAGCAACCCACTCATGCCCATGGTGCCAAATCAGGAAACTGCCTTTCCACAACCTTTCATTGCAAAGTCGGTGCATAGCCCAATAGAACCTTTTTTTCTAGAAGCCCTGTTGCCACCAGCACACACCCCATGCAACCAAGCTCTTCATTTCCTCTTCTGTGCCACTTCTGTGCCTTTTACCCTGGCATTAAGATGTGATGTGCGCAAAATGACACCAAGAAAAATTAAGCTGCTATCCTGTAGACAACACACTCTAAAAATGTTCTCTTACTCGCTTTTAAGTAACAATCAAATCACTGACCCACCCGAAATGAAAAATGTGGTTCCTGCCTTCCTAAATTACTGCTTACACTGGCCAGTTTATGGAAAGTACCCCCTCAAATCCCATGGTTCCACCAATATGCACTCACTGTTCACTTATTAGTCCAATACATAGGAATGCTGTGTCTGTTCAACCTACCGTCACCATTACTTTCACAGTTAAAGGGAAATGCTTTGGATTCCCTTCTTTATCTTCACTTTCCAATCACAGGGTTGTCCATTTAAATTGAGCAAAAGTCTCTTCCCACAGTGTGGTGCTGTCCTCCTTAAGGGAACGCACGTGGCGGCGTGACATTGCACGCCGCCGTGTGCACTATTAATAAAGGGGGCGTTCCCGGCCGCGGCATTCGCAACCGGGAAGCCCAAGCAGTGTACCTCGTCTCCATGTGAGTCTGTAAGACGGAGGGGGCCCGGGGCTTAGAGAGCGCCACAGTGGGGGCCAGGGATCCCCCCACTGAGATACAAGAGTGGCGACGATGCTACCGCTACGCCTGATCCCGCCCATGATTCCTTATGTACATTTTTTCACCGAACGAGGGAGAACATCTCTCGTTCTATCGCAGGGGGAAGGGCAGCCCACGCGGCGGCGGCCATTTTGTCCTCTGATACGGGGAACTTCTCAGAGCTCCGGTGGGGCCTGTGAGTGCCATCCATTGGTCCAGCTGACTGAAGTCCCCACATGGATATGCCAAAATTGTGCATCTTTTTGCGATTTTTGGACACTTTTCACTGAGTGAAGTGCAAGCCCTGGGAAGGAGGCCTGCTTTTCTGTGTCTCCTGACCTAGGCTTCACTGACTCAATTTTTGGACAATCCTCATTCACTGGACACCAATAGCTGGCCACTGGACCAACACTATGGCTGGAGTCTGGTGAGTGCGTGTGCGCACTGGTGGAGGACTGGTGGGGGATTTTGAAGATCAAGGTGGCCTGGAGGCCTGTGATCCTGGTGAGGAAGCTGAAGATCAAGCAGGTTGGGTGAGTTGCGGCCCCTGTGCATGAAGAAGGGGTGCCTGTGCGCTCTAACCCATGAATGACCAGGCCAATCAGGACGGGGCCCAGGCTGTTCCACAATGACAAGCAATCCCACCACCCCAACCTCCAGTAATGGCTCACATGAGGGCTCTGGCGGCGCTACCACCCATACCGAGTTTGACGTGTCTGGCCCCCTATCCAGCCTGGGGCCCAGGTGGAGGAGATGGGTTGATCGGCTGGACATGTATTTTCGGGCCACCATGGAAACCAGCGATGACAGCAAGTTGGCCACGCTACTGTTTGCCTCCGGCCCAGCGGTTCATGATATTTTTGACTCTCTTCAGCCAACGGACAACACATATGCGGCAGCAAAGGTAGCCCTGCAGAAACATTTCCTTCCTCTGGCCAATGCGGACTACGAGAGGTTTGTGATGCTGTCCGCCAAACAGAAGGAGGACGAGACCCTTGACACATTTCATGGTCATCTCAGGAGACTTTCTGTGGCCTGCGCATGGGACAACGCCGATGACATGATCAGAAATCAACTGATTCAATGGTGTTCCTCGGGCAAGTTGAGGAGACAGGTGCTAAGGGAACCCGGAATCACCCTTCCCCGCATCCTGGAGCTGGGCTGCTGCCAGGAGGTTTCTGAGGTACGTGCGTCACGTATGGAGGCGGGATCCTGCGCAGCCAAATCAGAGAAGTGTGTGCAGTGGGTCGGAGTGGCAGAGGTGCCCGAAGACCACCTGGTAACTTCCGTGACAGAGGCGGAAAGCCAGGCGAAGCGTGTCAGAAGTGCAGGTATGACCTGCCCCACCCCAGGGAATGCCCAGCTGCATGGAGGCCATGTGGACGGTGTGGTGTGATGGACCATTGTGCAAGGGTGTGCAGAGCGTCCCTGCCGGTGATGGGTCCGAGGGGCCCAGTCCGGTCTGGGTTCTACAGACAGTCTCGCCCTCCTAATGTTGCCCAAGTGGATCAGGGGGAGGAAACTGCCCAGCCCGGTGATGAGGAGGAGAAAGAGGAGAACATCTTCTTTGTATCAAGCATTGATGCCCTCCAGTTCAAGGGCCAAAGGCAGCCGAGATGCATCGTGGCTCTAAATGACTCTCCAATGTCGGCGCCGGTGGACGCGGGGGCCTTGGTCAACATTATGGGCCGTTAGCATTATGATGCCATGCCCTGCCCCCCCAGACTGTTAACTCCGAAAGCCCGCATTTTCACATTTGGGGGATCACATCCTATTCCCCTGGATGGTGCATTTGTGGCACGGGTGGGGCATGGAACTTTCGAAATCAAGGCCTGTTTTTTTGTCACCCCAGTTAGCACAAACACCCTACTGAGTTGTGCAGCGGCGGAAGTGTATGTGGCATACTCCGTGTATGTGGGAGACATACAAACGCTCCTGGATAAGTATGCAGGACTCTTCCAAGGGATTGGCCACATGGTTGGAGACCCGGTACGGCTCCACATCAATGAGTCGGTGCAGCCAATTGCCCTCAAACACCGCAGGGTGCCGTTCCATCTGAGGGATCAGGTGGACAAAGAACTAGACAATCTGGTGAACCTGGACATTATAGAAGAGGTGGAAGGTCAGATGCCCTGGGTGTCCCCGATTGTGATTGCCAGGAAACCGAAGCAGCCGTATTCGGTGAGGATCTGCGTGGATATGCGGCTTCCCAACAAAGCCATCAGGAGAGAACACCATCAATTGATGACATTATCGCAGAGCTGCAGGGTGCTCAGTTTTTTTCAAAGCTTGACCTGCGGGCCGCTTACCATCAAGTCCCTCTGCATCCAGAGTCGAGGTACATCACGACTTTCACGACCCACCGGGGTTGGTACCGGTACAAGCGACTCAGCTTTTGGGTCTCCTCCGCAGCTGAGGTACTCCAAAACATTATCACGGGGGCCCTGGCGGACCTAGAGGGTGTTCTCAACATCAGTGATGACATCCTGGTGTTCGCCAAGTCAGAGGTGGACCATCTACAGAGACTGGCAAAGACCTTCGAGAGGCTTCAGTCACTGGGCCTAACTCTCTACCGCGAAAAATGTTAATTCCTGAGGATGAGCATAGAGTTCTTTGGATTCATGTTCAAGGAGGGTGGAGTGTCTCCGGACCCCAGGAAGGTGAAGGACATCAAAGACACAAAACTACCGCAGAATGTGTCTGAAGTGAGAAGCTTCCTGGGGATGGTCACCTACTGTGGCCGGTTTATCAGGAACCTTGCATCCAGGTCAGAGCCGCTAGGAAATGGCATGGCAGTGGGGCCCGTTGGAACAGGCAGCGATTGAAGACATTAAGAGCGCCCTCACTGAGGAAGACACAATGGCCTTTTTCGACCCGACCCTACAGTCTGAGATTGTCATAGACGCCAGCTCGTTTGGCCTCGGAGTGGCTCTGATGCAAGTGGGGCAGGACTCCTGCATCCACCCCGTGGCCTGTGCCAGCAAGGCCCTGTCTGACACCGAGCAGCGATACTCGCAGATAGAGCGAGAAGCGCTGGCTGTCCTATGGGGGTGCAAACATTTCCGGCCTTATATCCTGGGAAGGCCTGTGATCGTGGGGACTGACCACAAGCCCCTCTTGCCGATCCTGGCTGGCTCCTCCTCAATGCCACCAGCGAGGATTGAGAGGTGGATGCTGGCCCTGTTGGAGTATGGGGTCCCGTTGGTGTATTGGCCGGGGGCAAACAATGTGGCCGACTACCTCTCTCGCCATCTGGGGAGTCACCAGGGCGGAGAAGATGACGATTGCGCGGAAGAGGCCAATGACCATGTTCAGCTGGTGGTCGAAGCAGCCACTCCAAACGCCCTGCCGGTGGAAGATCTGGAAGCCGCAGCGGCTAACGATGAGTGCTTCTGCATACTAAAGGCGGCCCTGCAACAGGGATCATGGTAGAGTGTCATGGAGTCGCTGGCTGGGCGCACACAGGAAGCAAAGATGGCCCTAGAGCAGCTGTGGAAAGTGTGAGAAGAGCTGTCATTCTCTGAAAAAGGACTGCTGCTTAGAGGTGACCGGATCGTGGTCTCGCAGACGAAAATACAGGAGGTGATAGGACTCAAGGGGCGGCAAAGACCAAAGCCCGACTCCGCCTCAAAGTCTGGTTCCCTGAGCTAGAAAAGCGAGTGGATGACTATGTCGCATCATGCGTGTGGTGTCAGGCAGCGTCGCCTGCCAAGAGGGAGCCTGCCATAGAGGCCATGCCACATGGTACGAAACCCTGGGAGGTGCTCCATGCCAATTTTGGGTCCACCTCGCATGGGACCCACTTCCTGGTGATCACAAATGAGTACTCCAGGTACCCAGAGGTGGAGTTCATCCAGTCTTTGGATTTCGAGCACGTGGTGGTGGCAGTGGAGAAGGTGTTCGCAGCCCATGGTCTTCCCACAGTACTCTGTTCAGACAATGGGGCTCCATTTTAAGGAGAGTGGTTTGCAGCCCTAATGGAAGGATATGGGGTGCACCACAGTAAGGTTACACCCCTGTGGCCATGCACCAATGGAGAGGCAGAAAGGATGATGCGCACGCTCAACAAGGTCTTTCGGATAGCGCATGGGCAAGGGCAGAGTCTGGAGAGAGAGCTCTACCAATTCCTGAGGGTGTACAGAACAACCCCGCACACCTCAAGGAGAGTTGCCCCTGCCGAAGCCCTCTTCAAGCAATGCCCGAGAGGGTTGCTACCCGAAGTGGGGGAGAAGGAGCCGGTGGTCATCGACATGCAACAGGTGGAGCTGGAGCGGCAACTAAGAAATGCACAAGAGAACGAGATGAGAGGTCTACAACAACAGCAACTTGTGCCCGAGGATGAGGTCCTGATAAGGAACAGGCACCCCCACAGGAAACTGTCAATAACTTATGAACCGGAGCCACTTGATATGATAGCAGTCAAGGGGTCCATGGTGCCTGCGTCAGACGGCCAAGCCTCAGTCACCCGCAACGTTAGCTTCTTCAAGAAGCTGGGGGAGCACAGGGCTGAGGCGCCAGCTGACCAGGACTGTGTGGACATACCCGATGAAGGCGGTGGTGCCGAGCCCCTCCCTCGATCCCCGGTGAGGAGGCCGGCCGACAGTGTAACCCCCAAACCCTGATGAGAGCAGGAGGTACCCCCTGAGGAGAGGGCAATGGAAACCTGCTTGTTTCAGTGACTTTGTATTGGACTCATAAAGAATCCCAACATGGAGGTACCTGCTGAGTGGGGTAGGGAGGTGGCTGTGACTAAAGGGGCTCATTGGGAAGTTAGTTATTTGGGTTAAGGGGTAAGTGTGTTCATTGTGTTATTTTGAGTTGTATAGTGTGTTATGGTATTGTTTATTTGTCCTCATGAAAAAGGAGCAGTGTGGTGCTGTCCCCATTAAGGGAACGCACGTGGTGGCGTGACGTTGCACGCCGCCGCGTGCACTATTAACAAAGGGGGCGTTCCCGGCCGCAGCATTCGCGACGGGGAAGCCCGAGCAGTGTACCTCGTATCCGTGTGAGTCTGTGAGATGGAGGGGCCCCGGGGCTTACTAAACCCTGCGAACAACCCAATGTTATCTGAAACATAGACTAAGAATCCATGTGAACCCAAGATGCACTGATCATAGCGGGATACCAGTCGGGACATTCACCGGGCCCCATAAACCCTCTGATGCAAGCTTGGCTCCGTCCATAGCACAAAACACCACTCAGCTGAGACAGTGCCACGCCAGCAAAAGGAACCGCCTGTTCAGTGACTAAAATGCACACGGGCAGATGAAGGCGAAATGCTATGAAACAGATCACACAGACCTCTTCCTTACAAACACCATTGTGCCCAGGCATGGCCCGCCACTCCTGCAGACAAAGCCTCATATCAACACCGTCTTTCGGCTGACATCCCTTCCTGCTCATTCATTTGCCACCAGATCTGAACCATAGAGGCTTAATAAGCTGACTGAGACCAACCAACCAATGCCCGGCTATTCCAAGGAAAACCCATTGCTGCCTATCTATTCTCCTTACCGACCACACGGAAATTGTTTCACACTGCACACAGCAGGCAGCATGTGCCTTCACCCTGAACGAAACATCAAAATGAAACAGGCTTCCCAAAGCAGCACACCTATCCCAGGCAGCAAAAAGAGAGGGAGGGCACATTGCACCCCCCCTCTTTATAACCTCACTGGACCCCTAAGGCTTCATTCCATGGTTGGCGGTAACACGCTGGTGCCACCGAAGGGTTGCCAATGACCCGGAAACACTGAATCCGCCGCCTGACTTCCAAGTGCCACTGGGACATTACAAGTCCCATTGGTGCGGGACGTCAGGCGGCAGATTTGGTAACTCCCCATTCTCGTGGAGTCCCATAGGATGGAAGCACCGGCACCGTTGCTAATGGTGCCGGTGCTTCCATGAAAAGTCTGCCTGCAGGGGCCATTGCGCTCGGCAGGTCTGACCTTGCCGGTTGCAACGGCCCCTGCAGGCAGACTCATAACGGGTCATTAAGACGTTGGAGGTAGCCATGGCGCTATTGGCGACATGGCTACACCCTTACCGCATACCAGGTCCGGGATCCCTGAATGAGGAATTACCGGGCCATTCCAACCTTGGAGGACCCGGTATTTCCCCATTCAGGGAACCCATCCCCATTCGAGCCACCATAGGGCTCAATGGGAATGGGGAGCATGCTAACAACGGGCCCGTTAGTAACAGGCCCCATTGTTAGCATGCTGGTCCTTTAGCGGCTCCCACTAAGGGCGCCTGGTAAAACCAGCTGCCCTTAGCGGGACCCGCTAAAGGACCTCGTAATGCGGCAGTAAGGTGTTAACGGCACCGGCACTGCAACATTTTTCCATTTCAGAATTATATAAAAAACTGTTATGACCTCGGGAATGATGAAATGGAGAAATGCCTTAAAGAATGCTTATTGGCAGCATTCACACTAATAATGGGGTTAGGGCCAAGACCAGTGTTGGTAGAATTCTTGTGAGCAATGACCAGTCCGTGAATGGACTTTCTTTCTCTTTAGTAAAGATGACCTTCCATGGTAAACCTGAGTTTTGTGAAGTACAACTTTTCATGTCAGAATTGTCCCCCTCCTATCGTGTTGTGCCCCCTTTGTGGTACCTGTAGGGCTGCGTGAGAAGCCTAAGAATGCCTCTTTCTTGCAAGCCTGCGGCTAACCACCCGTCCTCAGTGGAACTGATAGCACATCAATACCCTAGGTAAGATACGAGTCCAATTCGGAAATGATAAATTGACTGACAATTCTACTTCTGAAGTGTACACATGCTGATCCCTCTGAGGCACCCTCATCCATTTCAACTCACTCTATGCCTTCCGAATTTAGCTCACTCAACCATGGCATTTCCTGAAATAAGGCTAAAATCCTGGATTGATTTAACAAAACAGACTTTGAGTCTATGATTTGCTCAAAACAAAGGCAAACAGGATTATATATCTTGTGGGCCGAGAGAGTGAAACCATGCTCGTGGAGGATTGCCTCTGGTTCATTCAAGAATGATTGCAGGAATGTTTCACGTTGGTCAGTCAGGTTATCAGCCAACACTCTAGTGAACTCAAACGACTCCTCGATACAGATGCAAATGATTGTTCGGATGTCTTCAACCTTTACATGGCACCACTCAGAACTTTCCTGGTTCCATACAACACCCACATCCACCAATACTCAAATGACACACAGCTCTACCTCATGACCTCCTCCATCAAAGACATCCACTGGCTAAGGCCTACCAAACATTGACCCATTCTTTTATGTCCAGTGCTTACCCGAAGATCAACCTATCAAAGACAGAATTCCTACTGCTGAACCAACAACTCCCAACACCCTGACATCCAGACCAGGCTCTCCGATATTAACCTTGATGGCTTCACACCCTAGCTGACCACCTGAACGAAGTCCCTTAGGTTCTTCACTGACAGACACCTCTCTGCTATGCAGAACTTAGAAAGGAACTTAGAAAGGAAGACACAAATAGGTTGGTACCGGCTTTTATTTATTTTTTTTTTATTTTATTTAAAAGTATATAGCGCGCTAGCAGCCCATGGGCATTGAGGCGCTGTTACTTGCAAGAGCTTAGTTACAGGAATAGTGGCATTCAGTGGTACATTATGAATTCTACAAGGCATAAAACTGATATTTTGGTTGGTACAGTTAGTCATTACAATACAGTTTATGCAGTAGGAACATATGCATATGATATGGATACCACTGGTGCTGTGCAACTCATGTCAATAAGATGGTTTTCATGGTTTTGCGGAAGGCCCTGAGGGAGGCCTCACCTCACATTGTGGGAGGTAGGACGTTCCAGTGGGTGGGTGCGAGATATGGGAAGCTGGATCCGCCCGCTCTAGCTTTTTTTACTAATGGCACAGACAGCATGTTTGTATATGGTGATCTGGTTGGCCTAGTAGAGGAGACGGGGTGGATCCTTTGAGAGAGGTAGTCAGGGGCAGTAAGGTGAATGCACTTGCGGGTCAGGGTCAGAATCTTGAAGATGATTCTTTGTTTTATTGGGAGCCAGTGGGCTAGTTTTCTGGCCTCTGATATGTGTTCCCTTTTGGCAATGCCTTGTGCTGCCCGGAGAGCACTGTTCTGTATGATTTGTAACCTCTCCAGGTTTTTGTTGGAGGAGCCTAGGAAGAGTACATTACAGTAGTCAAGCCTAGATCCAGTGATTGCTCTGGCTATGTTTGTGCAGTTTTCTTTGGAGAGAAAGGGCCTGACTGCATTGATTAGTTTGGCATGATATGCAGCCACAGAGGCTACAGTGTTGACTTGTCTATCCATGGATAGGTTGGAATCCAAGTAGACTCCAAGGGCTGATTTTGACTGATTCTGAGACAGGTATTTTGATGGAATCTATGGTGAAATGGCTGAATTGGGAGTCTAGGTTTTTCAGCGTGTCGGGTGAGCCTACCAGGAGGAGTTCAGTCTTGTCAGAGTTGAGGCATAGTCGATTGTCTGCCGTCCAGGCTTGGATAGTGTTGTAGAGGATGTTGAGGGTCATGGAGTCAGTGTCATAGTCGCCAGTGAGGGTGAGGAGAATCTGTGTGTCGTCGGCGTAGTTAGTATATGAAATGCCCATGGCGTCGAGGATGAGGAAAAGGGGTCGTGTGAAAATGTTGTAGAGGGTGGGTGAGAGGCAGGAGCCTTGGGGCGCACCGTAGAGTATGATAGTTGGTGAGGCGGATGCTAGGTCAGTGAATACTTGCATGGTTCTGTCTTGTAGGGAGGAGGTGATCCATGCTGTGGCTTGAGGGGAGAATTTGGCAGTAGAGGAGAGGTGGTGGCATAGGACGTCGTGGTCAACAAGGTTGAAAACCGCGGATAGGTCAAGAAGTAAGAGAAGTGCAGGTTTGCCCATGTCTCAGGCATCGCCCATCTGGAGTTTCAGGTCAAGTAAGGCAGTTTCAGTCCCATGTCTGGGGCGGAAGCCAGATTGGCGGAGTCCTAGGAGTTTGCTTCCTTGGTACTAAGCCCTTCACCCCAGCAGTCAACTTCAGATGTGCTGTAAAATCCTTGTTCCTCTCCCAACTGGGTGGCAGCAATGCCCTCCTGGAAGGCCTTCCAGTGACCTCCCTGGCACCCCTGTGTTGTGGCCTCATGCTGCAGCAAGACACATCAAAAGACTTTGCAAACTAGGCTGCATTCGACTGCCCCTCATTGAACTGCACTGGCTCCCACTGCAAGAATGTATCACCTTCAAATCTTGCTGTGGCATCTACAAGACCATTGTCTTCAAGTTCCCAAACTACTTCTCTGTGAATCTCAGCATCTCCTGAGGCCTATGATCCATCAGGAGGAAGGATACGTTTAGACTTGAACTTTGCCGGTGCAGGAAGAACAGCACCAGTGAACCGTCCTTCACTGTCTATTCCCCCAGTCTCTGTAACTACCTTCCCATCAATAACAGACTCACCCCCTCATGTCTACATTTCCAGATGTGGCTCAAGACCCTCTCTTCAAGGAACTGCTCCTCCTTAACACATAGGTCAACATCCCCAACCCCGGGTTCCCCTTCTAGCCTGAGACTGGACAGTCTTTGCCCATATTTTCCTCCCCAGGTTGCTTGTAGATCCCTTGCTGCCAAATTGCTAGTTGTACCCCCCTGGTTGTTAGCTCATCACTCCCTTGTATTGATCCCTTGTTATCCATCGCTCTGTACTTTTTCTGTGACTAGTCAAGCACTCCATTGCTTTCTGAAGCTAGTAGGTACCTTAATAATAAATGTGTTGCATACCCATCTTGTATCATCTTCAGCATCCATTCATCTGAGGATGAATTTTGAAATACTGTGGTGAAATATTGCAGAGGGCACCCCACTGGCAGAGTCATTCCCAGGATGGCATAGTCTGAAACAGTGAGCCCACAACTGTGCAAATGTATGACCCTTCTGTATTGGTGGAAACTATTCCAGCTTTGCCCCTGACTTGGAATTGAGTAAACATGACATATACCTTCTTTTCGAGGATGGCCTGAAGGAGACACACCTGTAGGTCAATGCCTTTCTAGCTTCCTCAAAGTCCAAGCATGGCTTTTCTCTTTGAATACTGTAATACATGTTTCAAATGACAACACAATATAAACGTTTCAGGTTGTTTATTTCCTTGTCAGGATGTTGGCAGGCTTTGTGAGTGTGGGTGTTCACCCAAACATTGTACAGGATGGATTTTCCTTGTGTTCAATGATTAAGACTCTGGGTTCCAAAAAAGTTTCTGGGGTTCTATTTCTGAACATTTGGGTGCTCTGCTTCTCTATCTCGCCTCCCAAGAGACCCCTTCTACTGAATCTCTGGGCCTGCATACTCAGCCCAGGCAATATCAATTTCTGGAGAATTTGTATGGCGACGAGAAAGGGAGCAGCGGAAACCCAAGATGCATTGCACCCAGCCTCTCTGCCACACAAATTCATGAAAATGTGGCGTGAATGAAATACAGAAAAGACTTACTCAGGGCTTTCACGCCCTTCACTCACATTACACCATAGAGCAAAATGATCTACTATATGTTTACCCTCACTTTGATCCTGCTTTTCTCCACCATTCTACAACAGTGGCGATGAGCAGAACCCAACCCATGTAAATCATTGGTTTGTGATCATGGCATGAAATCGGTACTATAAGGTCAGAGAAAGCAGCTGACAGATTTTACGAAGCCCAAGGGTGTGCTTCTGAGCCACAACGCAAGGCACAAACCCTCCACCACCAGTGAAGAAAGGCCAGGCTCTCAAAAGAGGGCAGCAAGATCCCTCCCCTTAACATCTCCCAGGGAACAGAGGGATATACACAACTCAGAGGACCCTCCAGCTGCTCTAGAACTGGTACCCAACCAGCAAACAGCGTGCCCTGCTAGGCTCTGCAGCAAGCTTCTTGGATAAGAAGTGCCAGAGTGTCTCATAACCTACACTCAAGGACAACGCAGTTGCCTGCAACACACTCCACAGCTGTGGGCCATCCGCCATAAAGGACGACACAAGCCCATTGAAGGAGCTGGGAGAAGTGCCTCGATAAGCATCTACTGACATCCGCTTTAAAGGACATTTAAGAGCAAGTTGATTTCCTCATTCTGCAACCGACGGCAATGCTGACCGCTGTCAAGGAACTGTCACTTAAAGATATCCGAGACGTCTCGACCAGTGATTCAGAACCACTGATCAGCTCTGAAGCCACCATTCCTGACCCCGAGCCGCAGTATAAGCCAGCCTGAAGTCGTTCGTCCGCCTTCGTGCCTCCTGAGACCCGCAGCGACTCCCGTCTCAAACTCTGTCATAGAAGCCTGCAAAGTGCCCTGAAGCCGACTCGACCCTGTCGGGCAGCAAGAACATCAACAGCACAAGGTAAATTGTGGTTTTGTCCCCCTGTTCCTTCCCAGAAGGCCCATAGTGACATTTTGAGACCCATTGCTCCCTTTGTGTTGAAGCCAAGACAGCTTAAACTGTTGTGGTTATTAACTATAGTGACTACCCTCCTGTCAGTATCCAGAGTGCACCCCTTTTCCTTCTTTGAAACTGTCTGTCCTCTGCATTCCTTTACAGGGTGGGTTGTATTTCATTGGGGGTCATTACAAGTCCGGCGGTAAGGGATACTGGGCACCGGTAAGGAGACTGGTGCCGGTATTCCCTTACCGCCCGATTCTGAAGTCCCTTGGAGGGAACCGTAAGGAACGTGTCATCTGACCACACATCCCTTACGGGTCCCGCTAAGGGACCAGGGCACTAATAACGGGCTTGCCATTCACGAGCCCGTTATTAGTGCCCTTCCCATTCCCATTGAGACCTGTGGGGGCTCAAATGGGAATGAGGAATGGTTTGTTCAATGGGGACTTACCGGTCCCGCCAGGGTCGGACTGCACTGGTAAGTCCCCACTGAACATGACCGGTGCCGGACCCGGTAAATAGCACCATGGCTACCTCCAATCTCGGAATGAGGCCCATAGTGTTGGAATGTCTGTTTTGATATAAATAAAGTAGAGATTTTTGATACAATTTTGACTGGACAGTCCCTTTTATTATTGGGAAATGGTATTTTCACTGTGTTGCAACTAACCAACAATGCACAACCTTTCGTAGATAAGCCTGCCGTTCCGTCCACGTTACCAAAATTGGATAAGAAGGTTTATAATTTGCTTATTATTCCAATATGTTCAGATCCCTTCTGGTGTGTTAGAGGTGTGGGAATGATTGATGGTTTCGAAAACAATATTTACCTCTTGGCCACTCTTACCACAGAAGTTGATTTGTCACAGTCACTGTACCAATAAGATGTGAATAGATCTTGGAGGCATGAAGATCACACTGCTACGTTCAAAGGCAGACTAAGTGCTGGTAGGGTGTATGCAGCAGAGCCAACCTAACATCATATCCCCTGTCAAGAGGAGAAAGTGTGCGCAGTGGCCTCCTCACCCTGCATGAATATAGTTAACAAAAACAGGACTGTATTAAGCAAGCCACGTCTGTGGCTCATTCGACTAATGTATCCGCCACTGTGATCTGTGCTTGAGCTTGTGGTTACATGTTGGAATCCTGGCAGGTCAACTCAGCCCTTCATGCTTCTAAAGTCGATAAAATGAGTACCATTGAGTTGGGTAGCAATAAGAAACACAGTGATGCCCACAGAACCAAGCTAAGACATGATGCAGCCCAAATCAAATACAAAGATGAACTGATGCGCATCAGCACCATACAAGACCTTCAAATTCTTCTTGTTAACATGGTAAGAGAACGAAGCATAGTTTGTGCATTCATCTGCGCATGCCTGAATAAAGTGGTTATAACTGACAACTTCCTGTGACTAAACATATCAGAACTGGTGCTGCTCGTGTGAAGAGCAAGACACTTTTTGTAGTTGGATATGAGAACTGCCTACCACCAGGTTGTCTCGATTAGCCCTCCAAATTGCTCATCACATTCATTGTGCCTTTGTAGGCATTTAATTTCACCAGAGTGCTGTTTTGCGCTGTTGCTGACAGCCTCCGTATTTTAGTGCAAGATATCCCACCTTCTTACAAGAGTACAGAACGTCAAATAAATTCAGGATATCTGACGGATCTGACTACTGCTTTACAGGAGTACAAGGGTGAGCAGTGGCTAAACTGCCTTCTCAGCCCTCACACTACTACAAACCAACAGTGATCCCAATCATAAAGGTGAAACATGCATAGTCAAGAGACATACTTGCTTCACATTTTGGGGTAACGTAAGCTGCATGTGTGCTGTATTTTTAAGAGGGATTTGAATGTGATAACAGTAGCAACCCAAACATCAATAGTGCAGAATCCAAAATAAAACCATGTCCAAACGATCTTCTACAAAATAAAATACTTTAATTAAACATACCAATATCCCAAATTATCTGATTATAAAAACACTAGTAAAAGTCTTTTGATAAAAAAAAAGTTGCAAAAGGGTCACTTATCATTATCTAGCATCCCAAATGAGTACAAAAGTACCTTATTGTCATCTCTGTGGTCTGACAGCATTGAACTGGGTTTGAAGACGGAGAATCAGAACGTGCCTTCCACCCCGGAAGACCCTTCAACAGGAAGAAGAATCTGGTTCATGCGAACTTGCACCCATTCCCACTGCTCCCACAATGGATAATTATCACGAGAGATACCCTCCCAGCAGACCCTACAATCCAGCAGTAGTGCAAATCTTACCCAGAGTAAACGAGGAGACGCAAGACGGAGCTGGAGACGGTTACATGGACAGACTTGATTAAGTACCAAGAGACCAAGCCTCTTGTTGGCAGAGACACCATGATGACTTAGCTACATTAGACATGAAGCACACGTTCTATCCGCGCACCCTGGACACACACACTCAACTACAAAAAGAACACGGCATACAGCTCTATAGTTAGAGGAAAGTGACATATACATACTGTCAGAATGTTTATTTTTTTGCCATTAGGCCTGCTACAGAACCGCGGTAACGCAAGAAGCAAGAAGAGTTTGTGTAAATGCTTGCAGATGCTCATATGCAAATAACCCTATGGTGTGGCAGGAGCAATCAAGGAACCTGACAGCCATAATGCACTAACCTCCATACTATTAGAAGACGTGTAACCAGACCATGGCTTAAGAAATCTAGTAGGCTGCGATCGGCTTAGAAAAGGGACCCCAAGTCTCACAGAATTATGTACATGCAAAACTACTGTGGCAGGAGCGAAGCCGCTACTAAGGTCGAAATGTTGCAAATTACATTCCTCATTCTGAACCTAAGTAACACTGGCTACAGGAAAGGTGCGCTCTCTGACAAAATGCAGAATAATTCAGAGCTCCGGGGCTCACAGTTAATCCCCATTCCCCATTCCCCATTGAGCCCATTCTAGAATGCCCCATTCCCCATTGGCCTCGATTTCCCGCCGGCAGTAATAGCGTGAATTTTCAGAGGATTTCCCCCCAGCTCAGAGCTGGGGCGAAATCCGCCGAAGTCCTGATTTGGCAAAGCCTTAAATCCGGTGGTAATAGCGCTACCGCCGGATTTAAGGGTTACCGCAAAAGTCGTGATCAGGCCCTCAGTATTTAAAATTTTGCACTGTGAAAAGTAGGCCTTTTTCTCCCCTTTCAGGATTCTCAAACTTAGGTGGCTTCTCCAGAAGCTGTTGTAATACACACTGTATCAGTATTAAAAATTTTGCACTGTGAAAACTAGGCCTTTTTCTCCCCTTTGAGGATTCTCAAACTTAGGTGGCTTCTCCACGTGTTGTTGGAATACGCACTGTATCAGTATTTAACAATGTTTTACATTGTGAAATCTAGGCCTTTTTTCTCCCCTTTCTTGATTCTCAAACTTAGGTGGCATCTCACCGGCTCTAAAGTTCAGCATTTGTGAGCTCTTTAACCCTGAGAGTCTGTCCTATTGTGCATCTTGATTGCCGCTCGCTGTCTTGTCTGCCTACTCTCACCAGTGTCTCCTCCCTCCTTCCACCCCTCCCTCTCCCACCTACTCTATTGTGCTCTCTGTCTCTCCTATCTTCTCTAACTGCTTCTCTATTGACTATCCTGCTCTCCTCACTAAATCTGGTAGGAAGAAGTTTAAAAAGGACATCCTGGTCTCCAACCCAGGCCTCCCTATCGCTGACACCTACACCAGTGCCTCCTCCAAGGAAACTCTCACCAACATCCTCTTTGTCGTGCCTTCACCTGACATATGGACCCTTCATATGGTCTCTGTCCTCTCTCCTTTCTCCTCTTCTCCCATTAATGGTGGCACCCGTTGGGATGGCCTCCTGGCCTCCTTCCATTCCTCTAAGGTCATCATTAATGTTTACTCTAATGGGACCGTCTTGGTCCAAGGCCCTCAGGCCAACCTTCAACTCTTTGGTAGGCGCTTCCCACGCCTCATCAACTTCCTGTCTTCTCCTGCTGTCACCCCCCCTTTCCTTGGGTACCTTGCCCCCGCTCCCTCTCCACCCCTCTCGGACTCCTTCTACACCTTGGCAGGGCGAACCTCTGATCTGTACCCCTCTCCAGAAGTCGTTCAAGGATGGCAACCTACTCCACATTGCCGCTCTTAACTCTCGCTCTGCTGTCAAATATTCCTCTGATATCTGCCGCCTTCTTGAAGAATTTGACCTCGATGTCCTCGGTCTCACTGAGACATGGTTCACGGCCAGCTCTGTCACCAGCTTTGACACGCTCCTACCTGACGGCTACAAGATCCTCTCTGTGCCCAGGCCCAACCGCTCTGGCGGGGGTGTTGCCCTTATCTTCCCTGAGTGGATTCTTGCCTTTGTCACTCCTACGCAGACCTACTCATTTGCAGGCTCTCTCTCTCCCCTAGCCATTCCCTTACTGTGGCTACTATCTATCGGCCACCTGGTCAGATTTCTTCCTTCCTCTCTGAGTGGGCAGACCTCTCCTCATCACTCCTGGCCTCAACCACTCAACTCCTCCTTCTTGGAGACTTCAACATCCACCTGGATGCCTCCTGTCCCCCCTCTGGACTTTTTAGCGACCTCTGCAACTCTCTCTCAATCACCATTCTCCCCTCTGGCCCGACCCATTCTGCAGGGCACACTCTCGATGTTCTGATCTCCTCAGACCTTCCCCTCTCTGTCCCTCTCTCCACTCCTCTCTCCTGGAGTGATCACTTTCTCCTATCCTCCCACCTCACACTCGCTACCCCTCAGGCCAAGTCACCTCCTGCACTGCCACCCACCTTCTCGGTCATCCGACCCATGAAGTGAATGTCAGTTGAGGCTTTCACTGCCACCTTCTCACTCCCTCGTCCCCCTTTGGCTGACTCTCATCCTGACACAGCCCTCTCCTCGCTCCACTCTTCTATATCTGATACTCTTGATATCCTTGCCCCTGTTATGAGAATCTGCCTGAAGCCCAAAGCCAAGTGCAACTCCTGGTATGACTCAGACCTCGTCACCCTAAAATGCAAGTGCAGGGTAGCCGAGAAGAAATGGCATGCTTCATGTTCATCCTCTGACAGAGATGAATATCCAAGCCTGCATCTCTGCGGCATCTAACAACTCGGCTGAACTCTTTAAAATCTGCAAGGAACTGGCCAATCCTGCTGCAGTCTCTACCTCTCCTGTCCCCTACCAGGCCCTCTGGACAGCACTGGCTTATCACTTCATTTAAAAAACTCAGGACATCCTGTCCTCACTCTCCTCCTATCGCCTCCCTCCCTCCATTCCGTGCTCTTCCTCTGACCCTTCTGCAGCCACCCCCCCTCCCTCCTTCTCTGCCTTTCCCCATTTCTCTGCAGACAAGGTTTCTGGAGAAGTCTGATCTATGAAAGTCTCGCTGAAACATGTTCACCCCTGTTCCTCCAAAACTATCAAGGACTCGCCATTGGAGTCTTCCCATCCCCCCTGAAGCACTCCCTTGTGCACCCTCTTCTCAAGAAACCCTCTGCCGACCCCTCCTGCCCGGCTAACTATCGGCCAATCTCCATCACTCCCTACCTGGGCGAGCTCCTGGAGAAACTGGCCATCTCCCAGTTTAATCTCCACACTGAATCTGTTGGTTGTCTTCATGACCATCAGTCTGGCTTCAGAGCTGCCATAGCATGGAAACTACTCTCCTGAACATCCGTGAAGACCTGCTCTCCAACCTTGACTCTAACACTGGATGCGTCTTCATCTTTCTTAATCTCTCTTCTGCCTTTGACACTGTCAACCATGCCATCCTGCTCAACCGTCTCCGTGATAACCTGGGTATCACTGGTCAGGCTCTGGTGTGGCTTACTTCTTTCCTCTCTGACTGGCCCTCCCAGGTCCAACTTGGGTCCTTCCTCTCTGATATCTTTTTCTCTACCTTTGGTGTCCCCCAGTGATCTAACCTCTCTCCCTAGCTGTTCATCCAATACCTGGCACTCCCTGCCCACCGCATCGCCGCTCTCTGCCCCAATTTTCAATGCTATGCAGATGATACCCAACTCATTTTCAGGCTACCCTCGGCCTCCCCCTCTCCTGCCCTCATCCCTGTCTGTCTGCTATCCAGGAGTGGTGTGCCGCCAATGACCTCTGCCTTAATGCCAGTAAGACTGAGATTCTACTCATCGGGACACCTGCTCCCTCCTTCCCTGCAGCTCTCTGGCTGGCCTCTCTTGGCCCTCTTCCTGCTCCCAACTGCAAGGCTAAAAACCTCGGGGTCATCTTTGACTCCACACTCTTCTTCTCCCCTCACATCTCTGACGTCTCTAAGATGTCACACTACCAGCTGCACCTCATCAGAGGTATTCCTCTTTTCCTCTCCTTTCCCCAGAAGCTCACTGTCTCCAGAGCCCTGGTTCTCTCTAGGCTGGACTATTGTAACAGCCTCTTTCTAAATCTTCCTACCTCTACTCGCCTCCCTCTGCAACTTATCCAGAACAGGACTGCGAGACTTGTCCTTGGCCTCAAGCCCAGGGATCGTATCTCTCCAGGACTGAAATCTCTGCACTAGCTCCCTGTGGCTGCGAGGATTAAGTTCAAAACCTTCTGCATTGTCCACAAGGCCTTCTGGGGCCTGGGGCCGCATTACCTTCAACTCTCCCTTCCTAAATATCTTCCTTCTCGAGCTCTTCGCTCATCTGCCTCCAACTCCCTCAGAGTCAGTTGCTTCTCCAAGCAACGAGTTGGTGGTAGATCTCTCTCTTCAGCAGGTGCCTCCCTCTGGAACAGCCTTCCTGCCTCCCTGAAACTTGAGGAGAACCATCTACCGTTCCGGATGCACCTCAAAACCTTCCTCTTTGCTTCTGCTTTCTCTTCCCCTCTCACTTGCTGAATTCCTGACTGAAACTGCACTGGATACCTGGCCACCCTTTCTGATCTCAGGCCCTGGCCTCGCCAGTTGCACACCTGCACTACCTCCCTGGCAACTCCTGCACCTGGGGACTGTTTTCTGTATCCCTACAGTCCCCCTACCAGCACCTATGTCTGCACTTAACTTGCACTTGCCACCAGCTGGCCGCTTTTTATTTATTTTTATCTTAATATTCTACTATCCCATGTACTGCACTTCCCCACTCCCCTCCCCCATGCACTTTTCCCTTTCCCCCCTCTCTTGCACTTGTGCGATCTGAATGACACCTGGCCTAGTAGGATCGTTGTCTGGCTTCCCTTTGTTCCCCCTCCCTTGCCTCAGCGCGCCTTGAAACACTTGTGTATAGGCGCGTTATAAATGCCATATCATATCATATCATAAGGGTGATGATAGGTGACAAAACATTTTCCTTTCTTGTTGACACTGGGGCAACTAGGTCATGCATTAGGAAAGGGACTTTTGCATTTTCAGTCGATGACATTTACTGATAACAGCTCCTTATCTATCAGCAAGCACGATCTATAGCTACCCTTACGTTACTTTAAACGTGCGCCTGTAAATATATTAGGTCGAGATATAATGAGCAGGCTGAACATGACCATCTCATTCATAAAGGCATAATATGCTCAACACTATGAATACACCTGCTCACGGTAAGACAACTTCTCCAGGCGTATTGTGAAAAACAGTGCAGAGGGGGGAGCCAGCAGACCCCGAACTATTCCAATAAGGGACAGACATAGCCCTTGCATGGTTGCCAGGGATTGCAGTGAAGGTTTGGAGAAGACCAGGTGAGTATCTATTCAGACCCTAAACACCATCAGATGAAGAAGAAGGAATGGCACTGGCTGTAGACATTGAAGGGATTGTAGTGCGACAGGATTGAATCGCAGTGCATGCAGTAGATGACCAAGGGAGAGCATGGAGGGTGATAATTGCAGTGGCAGAAGGATGCAGATTGACTGACCCAGGTGACAGATGAAGGAACTCTTTTCAGAAGACAGGGGAGAGAGAGAACTGATATTAGAAATGAGTGTGCGCTTTTGGTTGCTCATCATATACAGGGAAGTAGCCCGGAAAATGGCAATGGCACTGGAAGCTCCACCCCATTTCTTAAGAAAGACATGGCCAAGGTACCTAACGACTTGTGGCCCACGAGTCCCTATGACGTGGGGTACATAAAAAGCATTAGGGGGAGTGAAAATAAAATTGAAACTCGGTGCAATACTACCTAGAGTTAAGCAATACCCCCTGATGAAAGAAGCAGATGAGGGCATATATGAGACAATCAGCGCTCTCATTCAAAGAGCCATCCTAGTACCATCAGAATCTCTGTGTACCAGGTGCACAAGGCAGATGGTGGCGTCATGGCGTTTTATTCAAGATCTCCGCCCAATTAACCACATTGTAGAAGCAGAGTATCCTGTAGCAGCAAACCTTGCAACGATTCTGTGTGGAATTACAGCAGAAGCCACATACTTCACTGTTATCAAACAGGTTTTTCTCAATACCATTGCAACTAGACTCCCAAGATTTGACCAGTTTTATGTACCACAACCAGAAGTGGAAACACACCAGGTTGCCACAAGGCTACTGTGAGTCACCAACCATTTTCAACAGAGTAATCAACATGGACCTAGCTAATGTCCAAATAGACAGCACAGTTATAGTGTGCAGCATTAGGTCTGAAAAGAAGTGATCCATAAAACATTGGAAGACTGGTGGGGCATTTGAGAGACCAAAGAGCATTATGCAATATTCATAATGCCCAAAGGGGGTACGGAAGGTGGTCTTCCGTTCATCGCACTTCCGTATTCTGATGAGGTGATAAGCCCCCCCTTAGGACCAGCTTGGTAAAATAGACTGCTCCTTTGACAGCTTCCAAAATGTCTGGGAGGAAAGGCATAGGGTATTTATCCAGTACCGTGATTTGATTGAGTCCTCTGTAATCAATACAGGGGCGGAACTCTTTAGTATCCTTCTTTGGTATAAAGAAGAGAGAAGCTCCTGCAGGCGATTTGGACTCAGCAATGAACCCATGGCGTAGGTTGGTCTGAAGATATTCCAGTAGGGCCTCCTTTTCTGTGATAGACAAAGTGTACGGTCTCCCGAATTGTAAGGGTTTATCTGTGTAGATCTCGATACAGCAATTGTCTTATTTGTGGGGTGGTAGGGCCTTATATTCAGTTTCTTCAAAGACATCTTGAAACAATGTGCATTGCTCCGGAAGAATACAATGCAAACTTCAGCCTATTGGCAACTTTGAGCGATTCCTTCCTGACAGAAACATTTTAGATTGTGATACAATGATTGTGTTATTCCCAAAAGATAGGCCGCACTCCGATCTCTATATACTGAGGCAGTCCAGTATGCTGATAAACAGTGATGATAGAATTGAGATCAGATAAATTGTGCCACTTTTGCATTTATTTTGTTGTCTAAGTTCATTAATGTGTTGACATTTTCAATTTGCTCAAATATACTCTTAACTTTCAACAAATGTACTCAAATTGTCCAAGTGATATAAAGTATGTCCTTTGTAAACTCTTAAATATGCTGTGTACATTATTTTCTCTGGGCCTAATGCTCAGTTTAGCTTTCCTGTGGATGAATGAATGACCTCCATTTGGTTATCATAGAGATACATTCCCAAATTTAAACACATTACCTTATTCTCTCTCTGTGTGACAAGTTTCTTCCAAAACAATTTTAGGATTGATGTCCGCTATTTAAGTGTCATAGGGGTGCATTCACAAATTATAATGTCTTTTCCTCTTTAAATCAATTTCTTTGAATAGATATCCTCTAATAGAATATCTTAAGAGTACATTCACAAATCCTAATGCCTTTTCCTCTTCCTCGATTGTAATGACTTATCCTCCTCCTCAACACGTGTTTCCCCGCTCTAAGTTAATAGCGGTTCATCAGGAGGGTATGATCATTTATCTTTCATGGACTCTGTAACACAATAATTGGCTATATTAAAGTTACTGTTATGTGATTGGAAATTGAAAATGCTACATTGGAATGCGAGGTGTATAGGATTTAAAGTCCAGATTGTGCCAAAATAATAATTTTAGTACTCACTATTTTGATTGTAGAAAACATCGTCGATTTAGCATTCCCAATATATCATTTTGTTGTCTGTGGTAAAGGCTTGGTGCTGCCAGGCGTGTTCTATTTCGAAATGTTCCATATACAGGTTTGCATATGCTGGAGCATATTTGGCACCCATTGACGTGCCCTGATTTTGACTGTATCATTGTCCATTGAAGGTAAATATATTTGTTATGAAGTGTGAATTGTAGCATTTCAAGTAACATTTTGTTTTGTTGTAAATAAGAAACAGACCTGGTTTTAAGGAAATAGTTGGTTGTTTCAAGGCCTTTTTTGTGCAGTATGCTGGTATACAAAGATGATACATCTAGCGTTACTAGTCTAAAGTCTTCTTCCAAGGTAACCATTTCCAGCTATTGAATAACATGCTTAGTGTCTTTGATATATGAAGCTAGTCCTGTGACTAGAGGTTGTAAATTATGGATCTTGCAGCATACATCCAGATTCAGCAGTACTTGGAAACAAATAACTTGCTGGAATTAAGACAGCCAGGCTTTAGACCAAGACATGGGACTGAAACAGCACTCATTGACTTAAAGACACAAATTCAGACATTAAAAGATAAAGGAAAATTTGCCCTTCTTCTGACCAAGCCAACTCTTGGATTAAATCTTTCCTTAGTAACAGATCTATGAGGGTCTTTGCACCATCGGCATCAGCCTCCCCTACGCCAGTCTCATGTGGAATCCCACAAGGTTCTTGTTTGTCCCCTACACTTTATAACGTTTTCACCAAGCCTTTATTTGATATACTCGATTATCTGGGTGTCACATATACGAACTATGCGGACGACACTCAGATACTCATCCCTATCACTGGTGATTATGTTGTAGACAGTAAAACACTGAATGACATCTACAGTACTATACAAATATGGATGGCCAAGCATGGTCTATGTCTAAACGGCGATAAAACCCAACTACTCCTACTTGGCTCCCCAATTAAACTGAATAAGCTGGGAACATCATTCAAAGCTTTCAATATTGACGGCAATATTATTAAAGTAGCTAATGATGTGAAAACATTTGGCATCAACATTGACTTCACACTATCTCTCACGAGACAAACTAATGCCTTAGCGTTAGCGACATCATATACATTTAAGCTCATCACAGCCTGCCGTCCGTACCTTACCACAACTAACTGCACTTCAGTAGCTAGAACACTAGTATCATCTAAGCTGTACTACTGTAATGTGTTCTAATTAGGAACTTCCCAACACAATATAAATAAAATGCAAGTCATGCAAAATAATGCAGTTAGATCAGCATGCAACACCACTAGGAGACATCATATTACCACAGCTAGACAAAATTTAAATTGATTGAACATCAAGCAAAGAACAGATCTTAACTCACTCTCACTAACACACAAGTGCCTCTATAACTAGGCACCCATATACCTCTGCAACACTTTCTCACATCACATATCATCTCAACCTAGTAGAACCGCACAGTCACATTGTGTTGTTATACCAGGGTTTAACCAACAACGAGCGGGTGAAGCCAGCTTCCAGTCTTGGCCGCAAAAAAATGGAACTCGCTTCCCGTCTCCATAAGAGCAGAACCATCTTTCATGGTTATAAGGTCAAAGCCTGGCTCTTGGACCAGGACCAGAACCTACCCACTGCTTAAAGTATTGTAAGAGGGGATCTTCAACATTACTGCCATCATTGTATATATGACTGTAAATTGAAAAGTCTATACCCTTAATTGTACATATTCCTGACTTTTATTTAGCCTTCGTGTGTATCTTTCTTTGGTACAACCACTAATCTGTAGTGCCTCTTGCATATATACTTGACTTCTAATTGTAAAAATGTATAATATGTGAGAACAGCGCTCAGTTGCTTCAGGGTTGGAGGCGCTATACAAATAAATAGATACAAATAAATACAAATAAACCTTCCACATAAACTGTTCATATGTAACTATAAACACATGCTCTATACAATTTAAATCAAAATGCTACTTTAGGCTCGGCCCGACTAGATCTTGTATTTTCACAAAATTCCAGCCCAGACCCATAATTGGGAAGCCAAACATAATACTAATACACAGAAAAGGTGATCACTGTTTATGTTATGCCTCAATACCAAAAAGCAGAAATACACTAACCTGGTCCGATGGCAGTGTCTTGATGAGCATGAAAATTCCCCTGAGAACCTTACCGCCTCCTCTCCGGATGAGACCAGGAGGGGAAACACTCCCAGGGAAACCCTCTGGGGTAAAAAAAACCCTGTGCAGGAAACCTGTGTGAAGCTCTCTATAATTCATCAATCTTTGGATCTCGGCCTGGGATACTAAACTGGCATCATCAATCCTTGGATTGGAATATTAGGCTGGCAGCAAAAGGTAGGGTCCCTCATAAGGGTTCTGATAGAGGAAAAAAGACAGGTAAGTGAGGGAAGGATGTTAAAGTCAGAGAGAAAGAAGTGGCCCTTGAAATCTCTCACCCACCTGACTGGAAACAGAGGAAGTCTGTACTCCGAAGGTAGCACGTAGCGTCACCTTCTATTCAAGACAAACAGGTAAGTAAGAAAGTCTGGAAGTTTTCTTAACAGAATAGATAACAACTGAAAGGAGTTCCTGAGACCTAACCTACGTGTAACAGACTGCTGCCAATGGTTGAATGGTGTGGTGCACAGGGGAAACGTGGCTGCCAGATGGAAGATTCCGTGACTGGTGGCTCTCGGGAAGTGGCAAACCTAAAGGTAAGGAAGAAGAGTTTTATGCCTAATAATGTCTGATCAGATTGGAATCTATGGGGGAAGCGTATCCTACCTCTTGTTCTTGAATGATAAGCTTGCAGGGAACGGACTCTGAGATCTAGTTCTATATTCGGCGGAGGAAGCATTCTCGTAAACACGTTCTGAGGGCACGGAAGTGCATGATGATTAGAGGATGATTTGGGATGATTGAAGCCTACAAGACCAAAAGGAAATTATAAAATAGACACGCAGGAAAATAGCAACAGATACCCTAGAACACAGACTTACGGAGCGTCATGCTGGAAAGTAGGGACGCAGTGAGCATCAGGATTCCAATCACTATAAGCTCTCACATGATTGACGAAGTGTGTCGATTCTGCGCGGGCAAGAACTGCCTGTTCGGCAGAAACAAAACAATAAAGTTGCCGGCAGCCCCACAATCCACCAGTGCCGGAATGCCATGGAGTTCTTGATCGAGAAAGAACAGACTGAGTGAAATAATTACGATAGAATGTTTAGTAGGCGTGACAGATTGGGAATTGCCCAAGGTTTTTGAGGAACCACTCTAACACACCCTAGTTGTGGTTCCCCTTACGCCTGGGTCTTGGAGTATCCCAGAATCTTGGAACCATTACGTTGGGGTCGTGCCACAGGACAATCTATCACTACGTGGAAGGAAGACCCGCAATACATATACAGACCCTGGGACCGGCGGCGATGCCTTTCTTCCGAGGACAGTGGCCCCCTCGCTGTACCCAACTTCATGGGTTCTTCGGTTGGCACAGGTTTGACTGGAATGGGGAAGCCTTCCATTCTAGTTCTGGAAGACCGATTGTATTTGCATTCATAATGGCCCTCCTGAAGTCGGTATTTCATTTGCATAGTGACTGTGATCATATCGGCCAAATTCGCTGGTCAAGATACTCTTGAGACTTTGGGCCTCATTACGACCCAGGCGGTAAGTTACCGCCTGGGCCGTGACTTTACCACCATGGCGTAAACTACGTTTACGCCATGGTGGTTGGCGGACTTAACGCCCCATTCCGAGTTTGGCGGGGCGGTAAGTCCCCAATCCCCATTTACCCTTCCCCATTCCCATTTTTGCCCCATAGGGCGTAATTAACTCCATGGTCCCTTAGCGCCATGGATTTTAACACCTGCTAAAAGCAGGTGTTGAGTCCGCCATGGCGCTAAGGGACCTCGTACTCAGGCGGTAAGGGTCGGCGCTCTTTACGCCGCCGTAAAACCCTTACCGCCTGAGTCGTAATGAGGCCCTTTGTCTTTAATTTCTTCGGAAAGTCCTCACCAAAAGAGCTTCAATAATGCATTGTCAGGCCAAGATGTTTCAGCGGATAGTTGTTTGAACTGAGTTATATATGACATAAGGTCTTCTATCTATCTATCTATCTATCTATCTATCTATCTATCTATCTATCTATCTATCTATCTATCTATCTATCTATCTATCTATCTATCTATCTATCTATGTTCTTGTATTGTACCACTAACCCTAAGGCCTCAGGGCGCACACAGGAGAAAAAAGAGACATACAACAGAAAACATAGAATAGGAAGAGGACAAAAATGGTGGAAGCAAGCCAAACTCTACAAGAAAAACGAGGAGTCATAAGATGTTATAGGACAGACACGATGAAGGTAGTGTTGGTAGCAAGAGAAGAAGAAGCTTTACCCATGGCCTAGATCAAAAAGGAAGGTTGTCAGTTGTTTCTTAAAAGCAGTTACTGAGCTGATATTAGCCAGATGTTTTGGCATGGAATTCCATTCCTTGCGTTACTTGTCTAAGATCAAGAAGCCGTTCCTGAGAGGCAATAAATATCTCCTGTCTACTGAACATGGACTTTAGGCTGTTTACAAATGTGGGATAGGAGTCTAAGACTGGATTCCCAGAGGTCACTAGAGGAGTGGCCCAGGCCAGCACGGCCCCTGCCAAATGGGAAACTAGAAAGCCAACTTTGTCTTTGTCGGAAGGAAAATAGTGAGGTTTAAAAGTGAACTGATTTGTACAGCTATCTAGAAATTCCTTCAACTTGTGAGGATTGCCGTCATACTTGCCAGTGGGCAAGGCGGAAGGAGGCACTTTGGGTATTACTTTGACGATTTGTTGTCGAAGCTGGGTGTTTTCTTGTTTGAGGTTATGAACCTCATGTGACAAGGACTGCATGTTAGCCATAAGCCGCTGCATTTGCTGTTCCATGGCTTCTGCTATTAGGCATCGCTATTTGTTATGCCTCGATACCAAAAAGCAGAAATCCACTAACCTAGTCAGATGCAAGTGTCTTGGTGAGCATGAAAATTCCCCTGTGAACCTTACCGTCCGCTCTCCGGATGAAACCAGGATGAGGGAGGGGCAACACTCCCAGGGAAACCCTCTGGGCTAAAAAACCCTGTGCAGGAAACGTGTGTGAAGCTCTCTGCAATTCGTCAATCTTTGGATCTCGGACCTGGATACTAAACTGGCATCATCAATCCTTGGTCTGGAATATTAGGCTGGCAGCAAAAGGAAGGGTCCCTCATAAGGGTTCTGATAGAGGAAAAAAGACAGGTAAGTGAGTGAAGGACGATAAAGTCAGAGAGAAAGAAGAGGTCCTTGAAACTTCCCACCCACCACCTGACTGGAAACAGAGGAAGTCTGTACTCCGAAGGTAGCACGTAGCGTCTCCTTCTATTCAAGAGAAATGGGTAAGTAAGAAAGTCTTGAAGTTTTCTTAACAGAATCGATAACAACTAAAAGGAGTTCCTGAGACCTACGCGTAATAGACTGCTGCAAAAGGTTGAATGGTGCGGTGCACGGGGGAAATGTGGCTGCCAGATGGAAGATTCCGTGACTGGCGGCTCTCGGGAAGTGGCGAGTCTAAAGGTAGGGAAGGAGAGTTTTATGCCTAATAATGTCTGACCAGATTGGAAGCTACAGGGGAAAGCGTTTCCTACCTCTTGTTCCTGAATGATAAGCTTGCAGGGAACGGACTCAGAGATCTAGTTCTATATTCGGCAGAGGAAGCATCCTTGTAAACACGTTCCGAGGGAACGGAAGTGCATGAGGAGTAGAGGATGATTTGGGATGATTGAAGCCTATAAGACCAAAAGGAAATTAGAAAATAGACACGCAGGAAAAAGGCAACAGAACCCGAGAACACAGACTTACGGATCGTCATGCCGGAGAGTAGCGACGCACTGAGCAGCAGGATTCCAATCACTATAAGCTGTCACGTGATTGACGAAGTGTGTCGATTCCGTGCGGGCAAGACCTGCCTGTTTGGCAGAAACCAAACAGGCAACTCTGGCGGCCATTTTTAGAAGGACAAAAGGTAGAGCATAACAGAACCTACTTACCGAGGCACCACAAGGACCAGCGCCGGTAGTGAGATGCAACAGTTCAGGCCATATGTGAATCAAGATACGAATTCTAAAGTATCTAGTTTAGATCCAGCTCAAACTAATAGATCTAACAATTTTGCAGCAATCCAGATATTTCATTAGAAGGGGAACTCATATTTAGGACCGGGATTATGTCAAACATTATGTATGCCAATCCAAAATGGTAGTCACGCAATGACATCATCACAAATCACCGCCGGGATCGCGTCATCGCGTGACTATATAATGGCAGCCATTTTATACAAATGTGGTTATTATGCCGTGAACACTATTTTCTGAAGGAGAGAAACCACTCAGAATTTAAAGGTAAGATGTTTGAATACAATTTTACCCACCTGTCTTTAGAATTCAAGACAGAGTTCAGATACAACTATGCTTAGCAATTTATACAAACATTTATTATTTTGTCAGGATCTCAATGCATCCATTGAGGATGTATAAAAATAGCGGCATACATGGAATCTTGGAACCTTAACGTTGGGGTGGTGCCACAGGACAATCTCTCACTACGTGGGAGGAAGACCCGCAATACAAATAGAAATGACCCACAGGTACTTCTACAATCAAAATAGTGAGTACTAAAATTATTATTTTGGCACAATCTGGACTTTAAATCCTATACATCTCGCATTCCAATGTAGCATTTTCAATTTTCTATCGCATTACAGTAACTTTAATATAGCCAATTATTGTGTTACTGAGTCCATTAAAGATAAATGATCATACCCTCCTGATGAACTGCTATTAACTTAGAGCAGGGAAACATGTG
The DNA here is from genome assembly GCF_040938575.1 of Ambystoma mexicanum. Lineage (NCBI taxonomy): Eukaryota > Metazoa > Chordata > Amphibia > Caudata > Ambystomatidae > Ambystoma > Ambystoma mexicanum. The sequence continues at coordinate 566,060,412 of NC_090933.1, forward strand.
TTGAGGAAGAGGATAAGTCATTACAATGGAGGAAGAGGAAAAGGCATTAGGATTTGTGAATGTACCCTTATGATATTCTACTAGAGGACATGTATTCAAAGAAATTGATTTGAAGAGGAAAATACATTATAATTTGTGAATGTACCCTATGACACTTCAATAGAGGACATCTATCCTAAGAAAAGAAAGTTTTCACAGAGAGAGAGAGAAGAAGAGAATGTGTTTAAATTTCGGAATGTACCCTTATGATAACCAAATAGAGGTCATTAATCCATAGGAAAGCTAAACTGAGCATTTGGCCCAGAGAAAAAACTGTACACTGCATATTTAAGAGTTTACAAAGGACATACCTTATATCACTTGGACAATTTGAGTACATTTGTTGAAAGTTAAGAGTACAATTGAGCAAATTGAAGATGTTAACAAATTAATGAACTGAGACAGCTAAATAAAGACAAAAGTGGCACAATTTATCTGATCTCAATTTTTTCATTATTGCTCCGGAAGGAGTACATTTATGGAGAGTGTTTTGGGTGAGTAATTCACAGTGTTCTGGGATGACTGCAACCCCATTGATCCGTGCTTAAGGGAATGTGAGAGACAATGATCTGATCTCAAAAACAGGGAACGAACTGACCAATTTAAGAAAGGATTATGTAACCACAGCCATGGTAATCCCAGAATAATGGGATGATGGGCTGCACGGATCAAGTCAAATGAAAGAGTTTCTTGATGTGCCATTATGGTCATATCTAGGGTTGCGGTCTGTTTCTTGAGGGGTCCTGGTGTTAAAGGCGAACCGTTGACTCCTTCAACCACTACACTGATGGGTTTTGATACTCTTGGGATAAGGTGTGTGTGGAGCCCATTGATTGTCCATGAAATTCCCTGCTGCCTCACAGTCAATTAAAACAGGTACATTGTCCAACTGATGGTCATGGTCACGTAGCATAACCAAAATGACCACCATCGAGGTATCATTGGTTTGACTTGAAGAAATTTGGGAACCTAGTTGTTCCTCCGGAGTCATGGTTCCCTCTATGACTGGGACAAGGTGTTTCCCGAGCGTCTGGGGGGTGTGAGAGGGAATTCTCAGACAGTATGTTCCTTTGACCCACAATACATGCAGAGCCCCAGGGTGCGTCGACGATTTCTTTCCGTGGCTGTAAGAGGACCTCTTGCCGCCTCATTCTACATGGACTTGTCAGTGCTGGTTGGTTTGGGAGCAGGTTTATCTGGATCCGAATAGCTCAGTGGGTTCTTCGCCCTTCTCCTTTCTGCCATTCTCTCTTGTAGTGGATAGTCTACTTGCATAGTCAAGGCAGTCATATCGGCCAAATTAGGGGGTCTAGCCACCCTGGAGACCTTGTCCTTCAGGTCTTCGTGCAGACCTCTCTGGAACGGGGTTAGTAATGCATAATCTGGCCAAGCTGTTGTGGAGGCCAATTGTTTAATATGGGTGATATACGTGAGTAGATCCTGGGTACATTGGCAGTAATATAATAGTTGTTCCTGGGCTGAGACTAATATCTCTTGTCTTCCAAACATCGTTCGGACGCTGTTAACAAACCTCAGATAAGAGTCCATCAATGGGCTGTTAGAGGCGACCAAAGGGGTGGCCTATGCAAGGGCACTTCCCGCCAGATTGTAAATCATAAACCCCACTTTGGCTCGGTCATTCGGAAAATAATTCTCTAAACTGGACCGTACATGCGTCCAGGTATTCCTTATGTTTCTTTGGATTACCGTCAAAGTTACCTCCTGGTAAAGACCCAGGTGGTGCCTGGGGTGAAGTTACCAATTGTCTTAAAGAAATGTTCTCTCCTTTTAATGTCTGGATCTCTGTGGTCAATGACTGTACAGCATTCGCAAGGTTCTGTAGTTGGTCCATGGTTGGGGATGTGGTATCTGTTAGGATGATTAAGTTCACTAACCTGAGGTAGCAGACAAGGTCTCGTATGAGGAGAATGAGTCAATCCCTGTCTCTGTCTGACCTCTGGGAATAAAACAGAAGGTTGTGCAGAGATGGGGAAAAACCCGAATGGCGGGAGAAAACAACCCAGAAGGATTGGATCATTTCCTGCTGATCCTGATGTGTAGATTCTGACATGCAGTCTAATGAGAAGACACAGTTTCTTTGGATCCAGCGCAGAAGTGTTGAAGTCTGTGCCAAGCAGCAATGGCTCAGGTTGTACAGACTGTAGGCATGGGTGGCGAGGAGCACTAAGGATACAGGGGGAAACCACGTTAGAGATCCGTTGCAGTGCACTTGAGGTGGACTGCAATGTGGACATGGAATTATGCTGTATGTCAGGGAGGCGAGGAGCGGCAACCACGACAGATACCCGCTACTGTGCTACACAGGTAAACAGTAGCGTAGGCATGCAATTAGGCCGGTGTTCAGAGGAGTGCATCAAGCGTTCCCATTGCTGTTGCGTGGGCTCAGAAAAATTGCTGAGCTCTGAGAGGTGAGGAGCGTGAAAAATGGCAATTACTGCAGTTATGTAGGCATGGGATTATGCCGGTGTGCAGAGGAGCGTGTCAAGCATTCCCAGTGTTTCAGAGTGGGCACGCTTTTACTGCTGTGTACTGCAAGGCAAGGAGCACCTGAATAAACAAATCAGAGGGATGCAGCAAAAGAGAAAAAAAAGGTAGAATGCGTGAGGAAGCGCAAGGGATAGACGCCAGTAAGAGTACCGGCAGGTAGAATCGAAGCGGGAATAGCATTAATGGGTTAGGGATGTGACTCAAAGTTGAGGCTGACAGGAAGCATGCAATCCAGGACTCCTGTCGATGTAGGAAAGAAGTAGTAACGCAGCAAGCATTGTGGGAGATGCAATTTATGGTTTTTTCCTCCTTGTAGAGAGATGTGGAACTGGATTGTCACTGGTAGAAGTGCGATGGCCTTTCCCAGCGGCCATCTTGGAAGGGGTGGAAGATGGCCATTTCATTTGGAGCTGCTGCATTAATGCCATCTGCTTTTGAGCAGCCAATTCTTTCTCTAATCTTTCGATATTCGCCTGTAATTCCACATTTTGTTGATGCATCTTTCGAAAGGCATGCAACAGAATCCAACCCCTTCTTCCTAGAGCCGAACACTCCTTTGCCTTCTCTACTACACCTGTTGCAAACATTTCATTACTTCATCTGGACTCGCCTCTCCTATTCTGGTGTCCCAAGGTTCGCTCAACCCTGCACCACATGGCCAGGTTTGTGCCACTTTATCATACAGACTCTTGGTTCTCCCTGCGATGGCCAACTCAGGACTGTCTCCGCCTGCGGAGCTTCCTTTTTTCCTAAATAGGGAACTCATTATATCAAATGGATGATTCACTTCCCTATAATTGATACCTCGATACAATACACAATTTATTTTTGCCGTTCCGAGTCAAAAAACGTGTTAATTAAATTCTCGACAGGCTTCTTTGGCATCCATACCAGCACAAATACCCTGCTCACAGCGCCAAAATGTTTTGCATTTGTTTGGCGACGTGAGGTAAACCTTAGATTTACCGCTCCCCGGCCCCTGTTAAAACCAGTGATTGGACTCAGACAGGAAGAAAATGACACTTAGACCATTAGATATGGTAAAACATATAAATGGCTTGTTATAGGTCCTTTATTCATGCCTTATAAATATGAATACAGCAAACACAAAATACACATATAGTAAGTTATATAAAGACATAGAGAAAAGAGTGCATCACTGTTAGAAAAGTCACAGAAGACACCTTCATCTTGGCCCATACAACACTGCTTAGTCCCAGAGCAGGTAGGCAAAGAGAACACGCACACTAACGGGTTCTGGAGTGGGGCATCCTCCCTCTCAGTGGAACTGCATCACCCGGGGGTCCAGATTCTAACTGTCTTTTCTGAGGCATAACCTCTTCTCTTTATGGGGCCTGTCCCTGCCCTTCTCGGTTTTAACTGCCCTTGACCAAAGAGTGGAAGGGGGCAAAAAGCAGAAAAAACCAGCCAGAAGTGGGAAAAACCAACTTCCCTCTCCTCGCGTTCTCCCAAGACCCCTTATCTGTGCACCTGCAATGCGCTCCGACTATCTCTCAGTCTCGTCCTTCGGCAGACAATAAAATAACTATTCCCAACAGTAGTCCATTCAGCAACAATATTTATATGACCTTGCTTTGCCTTCACTGCCGGGATGCACGTTTATTCTGCTGAGCCCATAAAAAGACAAAGGCTCTCAATACGGTGATGGGAGATGAATGTCCAAGATGGCTGTGCACCAACACCATATTGTTTTAGCTCATATTTCGCATACGCATTACAGTGGGGCCAGTGTGCGTTGCAGCGATTGTGGGGAGGCACCGCCAGAGTGGAGATGGCGGGTCCTCTCTTAATACCGTCAGGTAGCATAGCCTAAGGGGGCCCTACGGCTTGCGCACAAGACGCTCCCTCAAAGTGATGAAGGCGGCTGGGGTAAATGGCCTGTTCAACCAATTTGGCAATGAAACTTGCTGTCTGCAGCATCATAGTACTTGGTAGATTGTAGGGTCCCAGGATTGAAGCCTTGACCCGAGAGAACAGAGCAGTAAAGCTTCTCACCAACATTGCTAGATTAGATTCAAGGCACCATAGGTAATAGAGGAGCAGTAATTGAAGCACAAGGAACTGACAATAAAGGGCAAGAGCATTAGGGAGGGTGCTTCATCCATATCAAAATGGTCTGTTGAAGGATCATCATGAAATAGTGACTCAATATTCCAGACCTCTATGAAGCGCATAGTCAAGAGTAGGGTGACCGGGGACCGATAATAGCACCAACTGTACCAAAACCCCTTATCATATGATGGAAGCTGTTGAAACTGGCACACTACCCAAAACAGGAATGGGCTGGTAATCTGGCCCTGAGAAGCTAGATGTCTTCAAAGAAAACTACCACAAAAAAAAAACATTTAGTAATTGTGGTCCATACAACCATCACAAGCTGAGAAAGTGGAAAGCCCAGCAAACCCTAGAGAACAAACTCAAGAAATAAATGGACAGGAGCCAACATCAGAGAAACAGCGCTTCTTAAAAAAACAAGTCCTACATGCCTCTTTCGATCGCGGTGAAAGAGAACTTAACTCCAACCCTAAAAGAAGAGATAGAGAATGCCACGGTGGCTAATATCAGTAAAACTCTCTGATATATCTCAAGACTTTCGACACATAGATACCTGCATAAACAATGTCGAGCCATCAGTACAATCCCTCCAAGAAGACGCCATTCACTTACAGAGGGAATTGGTGAACACTAAATAAAACATGGAACTATTCGTGTCTAACATTGAAAATCAGAAAAATTGCCTTTGTCGCGAAAATCTGAGTATATGTGACATAAAAGAGGGTCCTGAGGGACATAACCTTAAAGAATGGATACTGAATATGTTTGAGACCCTTTACCCCAAATAAGGGTGAACGCCAGACAGGATTCATCCTGTGGGACCTTCAAGGCAGGGTCAAAAGGCCCTACCTAGAGATATCATCATGAAACTCCATGTTATTAACACAAAAGAGCAACTCCTAAGTGCGTTGAGAGAGAAGGGCGCCATCTCATATATGGACCAAAGGATATTTATCTTTCAGGATCTTTCCACTCTAAAATTTCAAAACTGCCAAACATTCTGAAGGATTACAAACAAACTCAGGCAAGCAAACATAAAGTACAGGTGGTCGTTTCCTTATGACATTGTTTTTTCATGTTAAGGAAAGCAAACCAAATACACAAACTTTGAGGATGCTTTAGCTATATTGGGGTTTTCATCTGAGGCATAAGAGAACATGACACAAGCAGGAAATCGATGGAAAAAAAATCATTTCATCATAAAATACACTGAGCTGAAACCTTGATGAAAAAGAGTTCCAATTGGTTGGGCGGCTACAACCCAAGCATTGTAGGGACATGTGCTCTCCCAAATATTATTATTCAGTGTGGTTGATATTGCACTCTTTTACCTTAGAACAAGGTGCTGCTAAAGGAGGCACCGGATTTAATTGAAGAAGTAGAGTCAGGCAGAATCTTATGAGATCAGAACAATAATAATGGGTTATTTTGGTGCTAATGAGAGGGGAGAGGTGGAAAGCTTGGACTTAGTGAATTGTGTATGGTTGGGTTCTCGTATCCTGATACAAGGAGACATAAATGTAATCCAGATCCAATATTATCTCACCCACATTTTGGTGTTTTTTCAAGTATTTTAGGTGTTATGAGAAATGTTTGTGTGTTTATTTTGAATGGTAAACCTATTTACATACTGCACTGTTTGATGTTAAAGGGTTAAATGGGTTCTAGTTCAGGGGGCACTGTTATTTCACTGCATATAGCCACTGATGTCCATGCTTGCTTCACGTGTAGTAAAGAGAAGAAAAGAGTCTTTAAAAGACTATGCTATGAGAAATGCTAGTATCCTAAAGTCCCCAAATAAAAGGGCTTGGCTTATACAATCTCTACGGAGAATGCAATCAAATGTGGAGTGTCTGCAGCAAACACACTTATTAACAAAGGACACCATCAGATTGAAAACAATATTTTCCCCAACCCAGGTATTTGTGTGGTCTCAATATTAACTTTCAAACCAAGGACTCCAAAAACGACAATGAGAGTAGGTTTTATGTGTAACAGGGGATCTAAATGGAGAGCTAAACCTAGCTCTGGATACCAATTGGGGTGTGCAAACCAGCATCCTAGATAGAGGGGGAGGGTTCTCTTATGGACATTTTGAAATGGTGCCAAAAGCCAAACAAAAGATTCTCGAGTTTCTAACTCTGAGGAATAAAAAAACAGGCTCAACAGTTTATTGGACTGTTTGGATTTTGGAGACAACATATTCCACACTTGGGGCAGATTTTAGCACCCCTTTACAAAGTAACCCATAAATAATTCAATTTTGAGAGGGGTGAAGAACAAGAAAGGGTGTACCAACTGGCCAACGACACAATTCAGAAAGTACTTGATTAATGGCCTTTGAGGGACGGAGAAGTAGAGTTAAATGTGTCCGTGCAGGATGTTTATGCCAATTGGAGTCTATGGCAAAAGCAGACAGAAAACGAGTGCCCCTAGGATTTTCGGAGTTAGAGGACATCATTACGAGGTAGTAGGTAGCCATGGCGCTACTAGCGCCATCGCTGCCTAAAAATCCTTCCTTGGCAAAAGATGTTGGCTTATGGGATACCATCTTCACTAGTAGCGCTAATTGCTGCACTACATCAGAATACATCTTATCGGGTCCGTATCAACGCGGAAGGGCTATTAACTGATAACATACCTACGTATATAGGGGTCAAACAGGGCTGCAACTTGGCTGCGGTCCTATTCAATCTTTATCTTGCCGACATTGACAAGATTTGGCAGGGTTCGAATTATTTTCCAGCAATACTGGGATCCTTGCGGCTCCACTGGCTAGCATTTGCTGATGACGTCATAATATTCGATAGAGTGCCGTTCGGACTCCAAAATAAATTAAACCTGTTTTATGAATATTGTATACTAAATAATATGACCATTAATTCAGCCAAATCACATATAATGGTCTTCACTGCTAAAAGAAAGCTATCGAGATTTGGTTTTACAATCAATGCCCAACCGATCTTGAGAAAGGAAGAGATTACCTATTTGGGCTATCACCTATCGAATGGGACGTCCTTTAGCGAGTGGCGGACAGTGTTGAACGCAAAGTTTAACCCTTTGTTGGCTCAAATGAGAATTATTTTCATTAAATGTTGTCGCTACTCCCTGCTGCCTCTTATACAATATTATACCATGAAAATAGAGCCCATCCTTCTGTATGTAACTGACATGTGCCTTCTGAATCTGGGGCCCCTATTAAATCTCCTACAAGGTAAACTTTGGAAGAAGATTTTGGGGCTTCCTGGATATCTACCCAACGCGATTATTATACATGAATTGGGTTTATATCCACTAGAAGACAAATATCGTTGGCGGATTGTTAATGCATTTTCTAAAATGATTTCTCCGCCGCCAAATTCACTCTATGAGGATTTCCAGGAAATGCTTGCTGGAAAGTGTCCAATTTCACTCTCTAAAGTGAAAGAGATGACACACGCAATCTTAACTTCATTGAATATGACCCAGGAGGATTTGATTAATACTCCTGCTAAAGTCAAAAGGCGCTTTTTTAAAAATTCTTGGGCGCATAATTCCGATCAAATTGGAGGCTACTCCTCCTTTACCACCTATGCCAGCTTTAGGCATGCACTTACACCACGGCTGCCATATATCTTATGTTTCCCAGACAAAGCAGCAAGAAGGTCTTATATGCGTTTTCGCCTAGACCTTATTCAGACAGGTGCCCGTATTAGGAAGTGGGACTGTTATAAGGTTTTGGCAAAATGGGAAGGATGCAGATTTTGTCTAAATACAACTGAGCCCGAAACACTAGAACATCTCTTCATGTACTGTAACTTTTTTTGCAAGCATAGGCAATGTTGCTTAGATGCATATCTTACCTCCTATTCCCGGTTTGAATGTCACCTAGTATGGTTGAGATGTATGCAGGGAAACTCAAACTCCATCATATTAGCAACGGTCAGACTTGTTGCAATAATTGAGGAACAACTGTTGGCACTCAATAGGAGGTTTTGGAGTGGGTAATTTTGGGTGCCTGAGATTTCGTCTCCCTTATGATGGTTTGCACTAGTCAATTGTCTATGGGAATATTTGCAGTTGGTGAAGGGCTGCGATGCTACATTATCATTGCTATGTTATGTTAGGTATGTTACCTGATGTTGTAGATCTTTACTTGCGATTCATTTCCTCTTTTCACTAGCAAAGATGTATTGAAATATGCTCAAGTGTTTGATCATGTCTTGATCATGATTTAGTTGTTTTAGTTGTTCAAGTATTGATCAATGTCAATCAAGTTTTATGAGCTTACGAGTTTATTTGTTTTTATGTGATATGTAACATTTGTAAAGGTGTAAATTAATTTTTGCTACCAAAACAAATAAATAAATTTTATACAAAAAAAAACAAAAAAAACAAAATCCTTCCGACTCCGGTCTGGTGGATGGAGCAATTACCAGTCCATTCTGAGGTCGGCGGGACCGGTAATTCCCCATTCACCAGAGCCATTCCTCATTCCCATTTGAGCCCCCATAGGGCTCAATGGGAAGGCGGCAATAACGGTACCGCAAATTGCGGTACCGTTATTGACCCCGGCATCTCTTTGCGGGTCCCGTTCTTAACGCCTGGTAAAACCAGGCGTTAAGGAAGGACCCGCAAAGGGAACTCGTAGTAGGGCGGCAAGGGATTACTGGCACCGCTGCCCTTACCGCTGCCAGTAATTCCTTACCGCCCACCTCGTAATGAGGCCCAGAAATTGCCTGATGCTGGTGACAGATATACTCCCTTTGAGAAACAACTGCTAGCGTGCTATTGGGCACTCATTGATACCGAACAGATGACGATGGGTCATGAAGTATTGATTCGGCCTGAAATACCTATCATGCAATGGGTACTACTAAGCTCTCCAAAAACACATTGAATTGGTAATGCCCAAGAGGCTAGTATAATCAAAGGGAAATGGTACATTCAAGATTGTGCCAAAACCGGGAAGGGGGCGTGGCAAAATTACATGAGCAAGTGGCGGGAGTACCGCTAGTAGACCTTGAGCCAGAGGGAGGATTGACCATTGATGAGTCTCCAGTTAAATGGGGGCTCCCATAAGAAGAATTAACAAATGACCAAGTTGAACATGAATGGTTTACGGACGGTTCAGCTAAATATGTAGGAGTGGAACGACATTGGAAAGCAGTAGCATACAATCTCAAATTGAAGAAGGTTCTAACCACTTCTGGTAAAGGGAAGAGAAGCCAGTTCGCAGAGATATATGCCATCTATCAGGCTTTGAAGGAAGAAATGCCTGGTAATTGTCATATTTATATGGATTCATGGTCCATTGCAAATGGGTTGGTGGTGTGGCTTCCGACTTGGCAGAAGAATGACTGGAAAATCCATGCTAAGGAAGTATGGGCAAAGGAATTATGGCAAGACATTGCTGAGATGCTAATGCATATTATAGTTACTGTATATCATGTGGATGCATATTGTGAAACAGACTCATTAGAAGGTGGTTCGATTCTGTTGCAGACAAACATGCAAAAATTGCAATCATGGACAGGAGCGTTGAAGAGGATGATTTGGAACGGATTGTGAAATGGGCCCACCAGAAAAGTGGACATCTCAGAGAGAAGGCTACTATCAGGTGGGCACATATTAGGGGAATCAGTATTCCTTTAGACTGTAAAAACAATAATCCTACACTGTCCCATGTGTCAACATCAGAAGACGAGAGCCATTACACACATAATTCATGCACCTTGAAGAGAGGTAAATTGCCTGGACAGATTTGGCAGATCGATTATATTGGTCCTATACCCATTAGCAGAGGATGTCAATATGCGTGCACCATTGTAGACACTTATTCTGGTTATTGCCATGTAAAAGAGCTACCCAGCTGAACACGATTAAATTATTGGACCAAGTAGCATATTATGGTATCCCTCTACAAATCCAAAGTGACAATGGGTCCCACTTAAAAGGGGAAAGTGGTACTGGATTATTCTCAGGAAAAAGGAATCAAATGGATTGTTCATGTCCCCTACTGTAACGCTCACCTGATTCCCGCAGAGGCGCCGGTCTTGACTGGGTGAATGCCGTATCTTCAAAGGTGATGTGTAACACACGGTTGGCTCTTTGGGCTGGACCTCTGTGCACTGTATGTCTGACTCGAAGAGTAAGATGTCTTAGGTAAGTGAACGCCGAGCTCTCCATCTGCCTCGGGGCAGGGTGCCGTAACCAGTTTCTTCACTGGATAAGGGTGCAGGCCTCTTGACCTCAGAGGACTGCTGTCCGTCGTTAACTGCACGAACGGTAAGTTCTGGGCACTTCAAATGTCTTAAAAGTCTTTTGTAATGATATCTCTTGTTTTGCAGGGTTCCGGCGATGGCGGATGGCGGGCTGATGAGAGTTGAGGATCGAACCCGCGTGAGGAATAGAAGCGCCTGGAAGCACGTAAGTAAGCGCTTGTAGCCTGCTTCACGATGCGCACTAACTGTCCCTTTTATCTTGCAGGTACAAGTTGGGAGCTTTAGAGAAGCTGAAGGGTGCTGGAATACCCACTGGATTCGGCGTGGGAAGGAGTAATGGCACGTGAGTAATAAAGTTGCCCAATGTCTTTAAACGCACCTTCTTTTGTCTTTCAGATGCAGGATGCAGCGCCGAAGGCCTCCGGAGCGTGCGAAGAGCTGGTAAGCTTTTGTCTTTCAGATGCCGGAATGCAGTGCGAAGACCTCCGGAGCATGCGAAGAGTAGGTAAGCCTTTGTCTTTCAGATGCCGGAATGCAGCGCAAGGCGTTGGTGACAGCCGATGGACCAGGTAAGAGATGCGCTGCCACTGAAGACCGTAGTGCTAACCTGTTCTTTCTTTGTCTTTACAGGTGCTGCTGAAGACTGGATTCCAGGATGGTAAGCCTTTGTTCCCTTAGGCCCAGGATCAGAAGCAGAAGACACGATGAGCGTTCTGCTGCAGAGAATGCAGAATAACGCAAAGCAAGATTCATCCATCGGGTGTGGTTTAAATAGCCTCCTGTAGTGCTTAGGTGTCTCCTTCCACAGCCTTGCCTAGGTAAGAAAAGAGTTCCTGCTTTCCAGAAGAGTTCCAGTGTTCTGAACCTAGGGAGTGTCTCCTGCCCCACCCAACAGGAAAAGTAGTCCCAAACAGAAGAGGATCAGGGGTTCAACTGGCAGGTAAGTAAGCAGCATGGTCTGCTGCAGGTAAGTCCACCCAAGCATTATGAGCCCGGCGCTTCCAGCGCTGGGACTGGGCATCTTTATGAGCCTGGTGCCACTGGCGCCAGGACAGGGTCCAAAAGGTCCCAATTGGGACTGGCTGGCACTCGGAACCGGGGTTATGGGTCTGCTTCCAAGGGAGTCGGGCAAGTCCTGATCTTTTGGAAGCAGAGATCATGACAGCACCCCGCCTCAAGGCCCCTCCCAAACCGGGCTTCTCCGGGGGTTTGGGCTTGTTAGGAAATGTTCGATGAAATCTTTTGATTAGACGAGGCGCGTGGACATATTCTGCAGGTTCCCAGGATCGTTCTTGGGGACCGTAGCCTTTCCAGTCAATCAGGTAAAATAGTTTAGATTTGGAGATCTTGGAATCCAGGATGCTTTTGACTTCAAACTCGAGTTCTCCATCAACTAGAATAGGTTTTGGAGATGTAGTTAGTCGGGTTTGAGGTTGCACGGGTTTTAATAGAGAGATGTGGAAGACCGGATGTATCTTCATGTGAGGGGGCAAGTCCAACTTGACCGCTACTGGATTTACTATGGTAGTGATGGAATAGGGACCAAGGTATCTTGGGTTGAATGTGCGTGGTCCTTTTAGAGGTAGATATTTGGTGGATAACCAGACTTGATCTCCTACTTGATATTGGGGGGCTTCCTTCCGATGTTGGTCTGCTCCTTTCTTGTATTGTTCTTTAGCCCTTTGAAGGTGAGAAACGGCTTCCTTAAAGGCTTGGGTGATTGTAGAATGCAGGTGGTCTACTGCTGGTGTTCCAAGATCTTGGAGTGGATCCAACCCTGAGGTTCGAGGGTGACTACCGTATAAAAGAAAAAACGGGGTCTTCCCAGTTCCCGAGTGGACAGAGTTATTGTAGGCATATTCGGCTATCCAAAGGATATCTTTCCAAGTTTTTTCAGTTTGTTGTAGCATGCAGCGCAAATACTGTTCCAGAGTTTGATTGGTCCTCTTGGTTTGTCCGTCGGTTTGAGGGTGGTGGCTGGTCGAAAGTCTCACATCAATTTGAGCCGACCGACAGCAACTTTGCCAAAAATGAGAAATAAATTGACTACCTCGATCCGAAATTAGAACTGAAGGAAAACCGTGCAGTCGGACAATGTTTTCGAGAAATTCTCGGGCCAGAGTTGCTGCTGTTGGTAAGCCTTTGAGTGGAATGAAATGCGCCATCTTGGAAAATAGATCCACGATTACTAGGATCGTATTGTATCCGGAGCATGGAGGTAGATCGGTGATGAAGTCCATAGAAAGCGTATGCCAAGGGCGAGGCGGGATGTCAATAGGGCGTAAGAGGCCGGCTGGTTTTTCCTTTTGACTCTTGTTTTGGGCGCATACTCCACAGGACATTATAAAGTCTCTGATATCTTTTTTCCAAGACGGCCACCAGAAGTAGCGCTTGATCTTTTCCGAGGTCTTGGTCATACCGGGATGTCCTTCCATTAAAGAATCGTGATAACAAGAGATTACCTTTTTCTGTAAATCTGTGCTGGGCAGGTATAACCGTTCTTGGAAATATAATAGGTTGTCCTTCACCGTAAAGTCCTTTCCCTGCAGATGCCAATTCTGTATGTCTGCTGGAGTTACCAGTAGCCTGGCTTTATCCTTAACTTCCTCTATGGATTGTGTGGCGATTACACTTTAGAATTCTTTGTTCGGGAATGATAGGTACAGGTTTAGGATTGATCAAATGTTCTTCCACTCCCATCCGAGAAAGGGCATCAGCTTTACCGTTTTTTGTACCAGGTCGATAGGTAATTATGAAGTCAAACTCGGCAAAGAATAGTGCCCAACGGAGTTGCCTAGAGGATTGAGCTTTTGCGGTTTTCAAATATTGCAGGTTTCGGTGATCTGTAATCACAGTAACAGTGTGTCGGGCCCCCAGAAGATAATGCCGCCAAGCCTTAAAGGCGGACTTGATAGCTAGAAGTTCCTTATCAGTAATAGTGTAATTGATTTCAGGAGGCGAGAATTTGCGGGACCAAAATGCCACGGGATGCAACTGATTGGTTACTGGGTCCTTTTGTGATAGAACTGCCCCCATGGCAAGGCTCGAAGCATCAGTTTCAACGAAGTAGGGGAGTTCTGGGCGAGGATGTTTTAAGATCGGTGCAGAGAGAAATCTAGTCTTCAAATTCTGGAAAGCTTGTTCCGCCTCGGTAGACCATTCAAAACGTTTGTTTTTCTTTAACAAGGCGGTGATGGGCTGGACTATTCGAGAGAATTCGGGGATAAACCTGCGGCAAAAGTTAGCGAAGCCTAACATGCTTTGAACACCTTTTACGGAGGATGGCGATGGCCATTTGAGAATTGCATCGACCTTCTTTGAATCCATACGCACTCCGCTAGGTGATAATATGAATCCCAAAAATTCAACTTCAGTCACGTTGAAAACACATTTTTCCAACTTAGCGAAAAATTTGTGTTGACGCAATCTCTCGAGGACCATTTTCACGTGTTTCCGATGTTCAGTTTCCGATGAAGAATAAACGAGGATGTCGTCAATGTAAACAACAACACACACATCTATGAGCTCTCTGAGGACATCGTTCATAAAATATTGAAAGGCGGCCGGGGCATTGCAAAGTCCGAAGGGCATGACCTGATATTCAAATAGCCCATACTTGGTGCGGAAGGCCGTCTTCCCCTCATCGCCCTCTTTTAATCGTACCAAGTGGTAGGCTCCTCTAAGATCCAGCTTTGTATATATGCATGCTTTTCTGACTTGGTCCAGGAGTTCAGGGATCAAAGGTAACGGATATCTATTCTTAACGGTGATCTGGTTCAGGGCGCGATAATCTATACAAGTTCTAAGGTCCCTTTCTTTTTTTGGAACGAAGAACAAAGCTGAGGAAGCAGGGGACTTGGAAGGACGAATAAACCCATTCGCTAGGTATTGATCCAGGTATTGTCGGAGGTGAAGATTCTCAGGCTGGGTGAGGGCATACATTCTACTACAAGGAAGAGTAGATCCAGGTATCAGGTCTATCTGGCAGTCATAAGACCTATGAGGAGGTAGAGAGTTAGCCTGATCCTTCCGGAAAACATCTTGGAATTCTAGGTATTCAGGAGGTAACTGGGGAGCCTCCGAGGAAATTGCTGCCAGTGCAACACCAGGTCGAGGGTGACAAGTAGAGACACATTCTGGAAACTGAACCGTTCTTGCTCGCCAATCGATCTGAGGATTGTGCTTCTCTAACCAAGGAATTCCTAGAATAATCTGGAACTGAGGGGCCTTGATCACATCGAACACGATCTTCTCATGGTGTCCATCTTGACTTACTAGCGTCACTTCTTGGGTGGTATGCGTTACTGGTCCGGAGGCTATCTCCGTACCATCCACCGTAGTAATGACGTCCTTTACAGCCTTTGGACAAAGAGTCAGATTCATCCTCAAAACCATTTCATGATCCACATAATTGCCGATGGCACCGCTGTCGACGTAAGCTTCAATCGCATGTAATCGATCCGGATGTTCAGGGCTAATGAGGACCATAGGTATCACGAAATGCGAGGTCACGGAACTGGTTTTAACGCTCGGCAAGAGGACCTCTATTCTTGTCGGGCGAGGTTGTTTCCCTGCTCAGGGTTTGTGACCCTGGTAACTGCAGCTCCTACTGCCTTCTTGGCTGGTTTCACCGGACAGTCTCGAAGAAAGTGCCCTGAGTTTCCGCAATAGAGGCATAATTGCAGCTGTTTTCTCCTTTCCCGCTCCTTTTGTGTTAGTGGTCCTTTCAGGCCCCCTATTTGCATGGGTTCCCCGGAGTCTACTCCTTTGGTAGGAGTTGGTGGTTTGGAAAATACTCGAGCATCAAACTTGGAACGATCGGCCTTCCTGTTCTGCAGTCTGTGGTCAATTTGAACGACTAAGTCAATATAGTCCGAACAGTCTTGCGGGGGATTCACTACTTGGGCTAACACATCTTTGAGCTCTCCACGTAGACCTCTATAACACAGCGTAATCCTTTTGTCCTCAGGCCATCGAGTTTCCACTATCAGTCTGTTGAAAGACGCAATATAAGCCAAAAGGTCTTGATTACCCTGTCGCAATGAAAGGAGCTCATTG
This sequence comes from Ambystoma mexicanum, assembly GCF_040938575.1. Lineage (NCBI taxonomy): Eukaryota > Metazoa > Chordata > Amphibia > Caudata > Ambystomatidae > Ambystoma > Ambystoma mexicanum. The sequence continues at coordinate 566,076,296 of NC_090933.1, forward strand.
TCCAAGGCCTGCCCCTGTGAATGTCTTGCAAACAGTTTTTCCATACTGAGCTGAAAAGCTTGAAAATCATGGAGAACCGGATCATCTTGATTAACTAGAGGGATCGATCAGTCTGCTGCATTGCCACTAAGGTACGAAAGCACGAAAGCTACCTTAGCTTGATCAGTTGGAAAGGCTGCTGGCCGGCATAAGAAGTGCAACCGGCACTGATTAATAAATACTGCAAACCTCTTTGGGTCACCAGAAAATCGTTCGGGCGGAGCCAGAGGTACATTCCCAGGTAGGTTGATCTGCACTGGGTTCGTAGAGGATGTTGAAGGAAGATTTGCCCCTGATGTGGGTAACAGAGTTTGTCCGGCTTGTGACTGTAGCAATTGTCTAGCGAGATCGTCTGTTCGCTCCTTGGAAATAATCAGTTCCCTTCTTAGAGCATTCGTTTCCTGACGGGCTGCATGCACTTCTGCTCTTAGTTCCCCAAGTAACTGGGCTAGCTGGTCGGTATCCGAGGTTTCCATAGCGCCTGGGTGGGAGTTTTGCGATAGGCTTTGCGTTCTGTAACGCTCACCTGATTCCCGCAGAGGCGCCGGTCTTGACTGGGTGAATGCCGTATCTTCAAAGGTGATGTGTAACACACGGTTGGCTCTTTGGGCTGGACCTCTGTGCACTGTATGTCTGACTCGAAGAGTAAGATGTCTTAGGTAAGTGAACGCCGAGCTCTCCATCTGCCTCGGGGCAGGGTGCCGTAACCAGTTTCTTCACTGGATAAGGGTGCAGGCCTCTTGACCTCAGAGGACTGCTGTCCGTCGTTAACTGCACGAACGGTAAGTTCTGGGCACTTCAAATGTCTTAAAAGTCTTTTGTAATGATATCTCTTGTTTTGCAGGGTTCCGGCGATGGCGGATGGCGGGCTGATGAGAGTTGAGGATCGAACCCGCGTGAGGAATAGAAGCGCCTGGAAGCACGTAAGTAAGCGCTTGTAGCCTGCTTCACGATGCGCACTAACTGTCCCTTTTATCTTGCAGGTACAAGTTGGGAGCTTTAGAGAAGCTGAAGGGTGCTGGAATACCCACTGGATTCGGCGTGGGAAGGAGTAATGGCACGTGAGTAATAAAGTTGCCCAATGTCTTTAAACGCACTTTCTTTTGTCTTTCAGATGCGGGATGCAGCGCCGAAGGCCTCCGGAGCGTGCGAAGAGCTGGTAAGCTTTTGTCTTTCAGATGCCGGAATGCAGTGCGAAGACCTCCGGAGCATGCGAAGAGTAGGTAAGCCTTTGTCTTTCAGATGCCGGAATGCAGCGCGAGGCGTTGGTGACAGCCGATGGACCAGGTAAGAGATGCGCTGCCACTGAAGACCGTAGTGCTAACCTGTTCTTTCTTTGTCTTTACAGGTGCTGCTGAAGACTGGATTCCAGGATGGTAAGCCTTTGTTCCCTTAGGCCCAGGATCAGAAGCAGAAGACACGATGAGCGTTCTGCTGCAGAGAATGCAGAATAACGCAAAGCAAGATTCATCCATCGGGTGTGGTTTAAATAGCCTCCTGTAGTGCTTAGGTGTCTCCTTCCACAGCCACGCCTAGGTAAGAAAAGAGTTCCTGCTTTCCAGAAGAGTTCCAGTGTTCTGAACCTAGGGAGTGTCTCCTGCCCCACCCAACAGGAAAAGTAGTCCCAAACAGAAGAGGATCAGGGGTTCAACTGGCAGGTAAGTAAGCAGCATGGTCTGCTGCAGGTAAGTCCACCCAAGCATTATGAGCCCGGCGCTTCCAGCGCTGGGACTGGGCATCTTTATGAGCCTGGTGCCACTGGCGCCAGGACAGGGTCCAAAAGGTCCCAATTGGGACTGGCTGGCACTCGGAACCGGGGTTATGGGTCTGCTTCCAAGGGAGTCGGGCAAGTCCTGATCTTTTGGAAGCAGAGATCATGACAGCACCCTGCCTCAAGGCCCCTCCCAAACCGGGCTTCTCCGGGGGTTTGGGCTTGTTAGGAAATGTTCGATGAAATCTTTTGATTAGACGAGGCGCGTGGACATATTCTGCAGGTTCCCAGGATCGTTCTTGGGGACCGTAGCCTTTCCAGTCAATCAGGTAAAATAGTTTAGATTTGGAGATCTTGGAATCCAGGATGCTTTTGACTTCAAACTCGAGTTCTCCATCAACTAGAATAGGTTTTGGAGATGTAGTTAGTCGGGTTTGAGGTTGCACGGGTTTTAATAGAGAGATGTGGAAGACCGGATGTATCTTCATGTGAGGGGGCAAGTCCAACTTGACCGCTACTGGATTTACTATGGTAGTGATGGAATAGGGACCAAGGTATCTTGGGTTGAATGTGCGTGGTCCTTTTAGAGGTAGATATTTGGTGGATAACCAGACTTGATCTCCTACTTGATATTGGGGGGCTTCCTTCCGATGTTGGTCTGCTCCTTTCTTGTATTGTTCTTTAGCCCTTTGAAGGTGAGAAACGGCTTCCTTAAAGGCTTGGGTGATTGTAGAATGCAGGTGGTCTACTGCTGGTGTTCCAAGATCTTGGAGTGGATCCAACCCTGAGGTTCGAGGGTGACTACCGTATAAAAGAAAAAACGGGGTCTTCCCAGTTCCCGAGTGGACAGAGTTATTGTAGGCATATTCGGCTATCCAAAGGATATCTTTCCAGGTTTTTTCAGTTTGTTGTAGCATGCAGCGCAAATACTGTTCCAGAGTTTGATTGGTCCTCTTGGTTTGTCCGTCGGTTTGAGGGTGGTGGCTGGTCGAAAGTCTCACATCAATTTGAGCCGACCGACAGCAACTTTGCCAAAAATGAGAAATAAATTGACTACCTCGATCCGAAATTAGAACTGAAGGAAAACCGTGCAGTCGGACAATGTTTTCGAGAAATTCTCGGGCCAGAGTTGCTGCTGTTGGTAAGCCTTTGAGTGGAATGAAATGCGCCATCTTGGAAAATAGATCCACGATTACTAGGATCGTATTGTATCCGGAGCATGGAGGTAGATCGGTGATGAAGTCCATAGAAAGCGTATGCCAAGGGCGAGGCGGGATGTCAATAGGGCGTAAGAGGCCGGCTGGTTTTTCCTTTTCACTCTTGTTTTGGGCGCATACTCCACAGGACATTATAAAGTCTCTGATATCTTTTTTCCAAGACGGCCACCAGAAGTAGCGCTTGATCTTTTCCGAGGTCTTGGTCATACCGGGATGTCCTTCCATTAAAGAATCGTGATAACAAGAGATTACCTTTTTCTGTAAATCTGTGCTGGGCAGGTATAACCGTTCTTGGAAATATAATAGGTTGTCCTTCACCGTAAAGTCCTTTCCCTGCAGATGCCAATTCTGTATGTCTGCTGGAGTTACCAGTAGCCTGGCTTTATCCTTAACTTCCTCTATGGATTGTGTGGCGATTACACTTTAGAATTCTTTGTTCGGGAATGATAGGTACAGGTTTAGGATTGATCAAATGTTCTTCCACTCCCATCCGAGAAAGGGCATCAGCTTTACCGTTTTTTGTACCAGGTCGATAGGTAATTATGAAGTCAAACTCGGCAAAGAATAGTGCCCAACGGAGTTGCCTAGAGGATTGAGCTTTTGCGGTTTTCAAATATTGCAGGTTTCGGTGATCTGTAATCACAGTAACAGTGTGTCGGGCCCCCAGAAGATAATGCCGCCAAGCCTTAAAGGCGGACTTGATAGCTAGAAGTTCCTTATCAGTAATAGTGTAATTGATTTCAGGAGGCGAGAATTTGCGGGACCAAAATGCCACGGGATGCAACTGATTGGTTACTGGGTCCTTTTGTGATAGAACTGCCCCCATGGCAAGGCTCGAAGCATCAGTTTCAACGAAGTAGGGGAGTTCTGGGCGAGGATGTTTTAAGATCGGTGCAGAGAGAAATCTAGTCTTCAAATTCTGGAAAGCTTGTTCCGCCTCGGTAGACCATTTAAAACGTTTGTTTTTCTTTAACAAGGCGGTGATGGGCTGGACTATTCGAGAGAATTCGGGGATAAACCTGCGGCAAAAGTTAGCGAAGCCTAACATGCTTTGAACACCTTTTACGGAGGATGGCGATGGCCATTTGAGAATTGCATCGACCTTCTTTGAATCCATACGCACTCCGCTAGGTGATAATATGAATCCCAAAAATTCAACTTCAGTCACGTTGAAAACACATTTTTCCAACTTAGCGAAAAGTTTGTGTTGACGCAATCTCTCGAGGACCATTTTCACGTGTTTCCGATGTTCAGTTTCCGATGAAGAATAAACGAAGATGTCGTCAATGTAAACAACAACACACACATCTATGAGCTCTCTGAGGACATCGTTCATAAAATATTGAAAGGCGGCCGGGGCATTGCAAAGTCCGAAGGGCATGACCTGATATTCAAATAGCCCATACTTGGTGCGGAAGGCCGTCTTCCCCTCATCGCCCTCTTTTAATCGTACCAAGTGGTAGGCTCCTCTAAGATCCAGCTTTGTATATATGCATGCTTTTCTGACTTGGTCCAGGAGTTCAGGGATCAAAGGTAACGGATATCTATTCTTAACGGTGATCTGGTTCAGGGCGCGATAATCTATACAAGTTCTAAGGTCCCTTTCTTTTTTTGGAACGAAGAACAAAGCTGAGGAAGCAGGGGACTTGGAAGGACGAATAAACCCATTCGCTAGGTATTGATCCAGGTATTGTCGGAGGTGAAGATTCTCAGGCTGGGTGAGGGCATAAATTCTACTACAAGGAAGAGTAGATCCAGGTATCAGGTCTATCTGGCAGTCATAAGACCTATGAGGAGGTAGAGAGTTAGCCTGATCCTTCCGGAAAACATCTTGGAATTCTAGGTATTCAGGAGGTAACTGGGGAGCCTCCGAGGAAATTGCTGCCAGTGCAACACCAGGTCGAGGGTGACAAGTAGAGACACATTCTGGAAACTGAACCGTTCTTGCTCGCCAATCGATCTGAGGATTGTGCTTCTCTAACCAAGGAATTCCTAGAATAATCTGGAACTGAGGGGCCTTGATCACATCGAACACGATCTTCTCATGGTGTCCATCTTGACTTACTAGCGTCACTTCTTGGGTGGTATGCGTTACTGGTCCGGAGGCTATCTCCGTACCATCCACCGTAGTAATGACGTCCTTTACAGCCTTTGGACAAAGAGTCAGATTCATCCTCAAAACCATTTCATGATCCACATAATTGCCGATGGCACCGCTGTCGACGTAAGCTTCAATCGCATGTAATCGATCCGGATGTTCAGGGCTAATGAGGACCATAGGTATCACGAAATGCGAGGTCACGGAACTGGTTTTAACGCTCGGCAAGAGGACCTCTATTCTTGTCGGGCGAGGTTGTTTCCCTGCTCAGGGTTTGTGACCCTGGTAACTGCAGCTCCTACTGCCTTCTTGGCTGGTTTCACCGGACAGTCTCGAAGAAAGTGCCCTGAGTTTCCGCAATAGAGGCATAATTGCAGCTGTTTTCTCCTTTCCCGCTCCTTTTGTGTTAGTGGTCCTTTCAGGCCCCCTATTTGCATGGGTTCCCCGGAGTCTACTCCTTTGGTAGGAGTTGGTGGTTTGGAAAATACTCGAGCATCAAACTTGGAACGATCGGCCTTCCTGTTCTGCAGTCTGTGGTCAATTTGAACGGCTAAGTCAATATAGTCCGAACAGTCTTGCGGGGGATTCACTACTTGGGCTAACACATCTTTGAGCTCTCCACGTAGACCTCTATAAAACAGCGTAATCCTTTTGTCCTCAGGCCATCGAGTTTCCACTATCAGTCTGTTGAAAGACGCAATATAAGCCAAAAGGTCTTGATTACCCTGTCGCAATGAAAGGAGCTCATTGTCCAAGGCCTGCCCCTGTGAATGTCTTGCAAACAGTTTTTCCATACTGAGCTGAAAAGCTTGAAAATCATGGAGAACCAGATCATCTTGATTAACTAGAGGGATCGATCAGTCTGCTGCATTGCCACTAAGGTACGAAAGCACGAAAGCTACCTTAGCTTGATCAGTTGGAAAGGCTGCTGGCCGGCATAAGAAGTGCAACCGGCACTGATTAATAAATACTGCAAACCTCTTTGGGTCACCAGAAAATCGTTCGGGCGGAGCCAGAGGTACATTCCCAGGTAGGTTGATCTGCACTGGGTTCGTAGAGGATGTTGAAGGAAGATTTGCCCCTGATGTGGGTAACAGAGTTTGTCCGGCTTGTGACTGTAGCAATTGTCTAGCGAGATCGTCTGTTCGCTCCTTGGAAATAATCAGTTCCCTTCTTAGAGCATTCGTTTCCTGACGGGCTGCATGCACTTCTGCTCTTAGTTCCCCAAGTAACTGGGCTAGCTGGTCGGTATCCGAGGTTTCCATAGCGCCTGGGTGGGAGTTTTGCGATAGGCTTTGCGTTCTGTAACGCTCACCTGATTCCCGCAGAGGCGCCGGTCTTGACTGGGTGAATGCCGTATCTTCAAAGGTGATGTGTAACACACGGTTGGCTCTTTGGGCTGGACCTCTGTGCACTGTATGTCTGACTCGAAGAGTAAGATGTCTTAGGTAAGTGAACGCCGAGCTCTCCATCTGCCTCGGGGCAGGGTGCCGTAACCAGTTTCTTCACTGGATAAGGGTGCAGGCCTCTTGACCTCAGAGGACTGCTGTCCGTCGTTAACTGCACGAACGGTAAGTTCTGGGCACTTCAAATGTCTTAAAAGTCTTTTGTAATGATATCTCTTGTTTTGCAGGGTTCCGGCGATGGCGGATGGCGGGCTGATGAGAGTTGAGGATCGAACCCGCGTGAGGAATAGAAGCGCCTGGAAGCACGTAAGTAAGCGCTTGTAGCCTGCTTCACGATGCGCACTAACTGTCCCTTTTATCTTGCAGGTACAAGTTCGGAGCTTTAGAGAAGCTGAAGGGTGCTGGAATACCCACTGGATTCGGCGTGGGAAGGAGTAATGGCACGTGAGTAATAAAGTTGCCCAATGTCTTTAAACGCACCTTCTTTTGTCTTTCAGATGCGGGATGCAGCGCCGAAGGCCTCCGGAGCGTGCGAAGAGCTGGTAAGCTTTTGTCTTTCAGATGCCGGAATGCAGTGCGAAGACCTCCGGAGCATGCGAAGAGTAGGTAAGCCTTTGTCTTTCAGATGCCGGAATGCAGCGCGAGGCGTTGGTGACAGCCGATGGACCAGGTAAGAGATGCGCTGCCACTGAAGACCGTAGTGCTAACCTGTTCTTTCTTTGTCTTTACAGGTGCTGCTGAAGACTGGATTCCAGGATGGTAAGCCTTTGTTCCCTTAGGCCCAGGATCAGAAGCAGAAGACACGATGAGCGTTCTGCTGCAGAGAATGCAGAATAACGCAAAGCAAGATTCATCCATCGGGTGTGGTTTAAATAGCCTCCTGTAGTGCTTAGGTGTCTCCTTCCACAGCCACGCCTAGGTAAGAAAAGAGTTCCTGCTTTCCAGAAGAGTTCCAGTGTTCTGAACCTAGGGAGTGGCTCCTGCCCCACCCAACAGGAAAAGTAGTCCCAAACAGAAGAGGATCAGGGGTTCAACTGGCAGGTAAGTAAGCAGCATGGTCTGCTGCAGGTAAGTCCACCCAAGCATTATGAGCCCGGCGCTTCCAGCGCTGGGACTGGGCATCTTTATGAGCCTGGTGCCACTGGCGCCAGGACAGGGTCCAAAAGGTCCCAATTGGGACTGGCTGGCACTCGGAACCGGGGTTATGGGTCTGCTTCCAAGGAAGTCGGGCAAGTCCTGATCTTTTGGAAGCAGAGATCATGACAGCACCTACCACCCTGAAGCTGCAGGGTTAATTGAGAGAATTAATGGATTGTTGAAAGCACAGTTACACAAAACAGCTGATGGTACTATGAAGGGATGGTGAGAATGTGTGCTAGAAGCTGTATAGATCCTGAATAACCGTCACATTGCGAATGGTGAAACTCCAATGATGCGCATGTTAACGCCAGCCTTACAAATCAGATTAAATAAGGCAACAGAAACTCTGTTGTACTGGGAAATATCCCCTAGTGCGTTAGCTCCTTATCATGCCACTACTGAGTGTTCTGGGGTGGATTTGTATGCAAGGGAAGAAATTCGACTTGAACCAAGAGGTATTGCAGTGATTGATACAGGGATTGGGGTACAAATTCTGTCTGAACACATGGGATTAATTGACCCCAGATCTGGGCTAGCCTTGAAATGTATTCAAGTATTGGGTGAAATTGTGGACGCAGATTATCAGGGCGTGATTAAAGTTATTCACATCAACAGTGGTGAGAATATGTTGCCCATCCACAAGGGAGACCGAGTGGCCCAATTGATATTAATTCCTGTAAAATTATCCACGGTAAAGAAGGGTGAGCCACCCATGGTAATAACCATTCATGGGGACCAGGGTTCTGGCTCTTCAGATGTAATGATTCCAGGTGCCAAAGTATGGTTTGAGAAACCTAATGGGCCTCCTGTTACCGCAGATGTGATCGCAGCCAGGGAGGATCAAGTGGTTCTGGTTATGGAACTGGGGAAAAGAAAATGGACTCACATTCTTGCTGACAAATGTTATTTGCGTGAGTGATGTACTTCACTGATATCTTGTTTTTGAATTTTGATGTTTTAGATCCTGAGTATGCTGAGTGCTTGTGTGAGGCACAGTGGGGTTTATTCTGGAAGGTCAGGGAACATGTCGAAGGATGTGGCAGATGTCTCTATACTCCAACTGGATTCAGGGATTTGGGGGAAGTCTGATATACCTGCTACGAGTTTTGCGCCAGATGATACGTTTGTTGCAGTTTATCACAGTGAATTGAGAAAACGGCGAGGGCAGCGACACAGTGCTTTGCTCTCGCTCCCTTCTGGGATTTCTACATCCTTTTCACATGAGGGCTATTCAGCCCTTGTCAAGCAACCAGAAAACGTATGGGTCTATCTAGCCCAACAAGTTTTAAATCTCTTGCATTTGTTTCGCGGATGTGCAAAGTTGGGCAGATTTGATTTCGCCATGCCTTGTGGCTATTCCAACGCCTGCTCCAATTTTGAAGAATTTATTCGGGGTCCTGCATAACGATTCTTTGGTTGAAACTTCAGATGTTAGAAATGTGTTTTCTGTGTATGATTATTGTAGGTTTTGTGTGGACATTACCTACAAATAGAGTAACATGACCTGTATCATGACTCATGACATTGCTCCTGCCGATGTTTGTTATCAAATGACATGTGATCCCTCCCATATTGGAAAATGCAGCAGTTGAGTTTTAACATGGAGGGAAGGAGAACTGATTTTGAGTAGTGCTTATGTACAAGACTGATAAATGTTCGTGTTAATGTGTCAAATCCTATGCTATGTAACTTCACTGTTTTTGACTGCTAGTCACTTGAACCATGTAAAACTTCCCCCAGGTTGGTTATTCTCCTGTGGGAACTTCACTTATTCATATCCCTGCTAATATTTCTGGTGGTCCCTGTGCTTTGACACACCTTGGTTTACTGATGTTCCCTTTAAAACCTGCAATTAGGCGATCTACACGTGCTGCTTCCTATACCGCATTGTCGCCAGATTGTAATTCTGAGGTCCGCTTGCTTTCTGAAGCCGAAGTATTAGCATTAGTCATTTCCATTATTGCAATTTGGGGTTTAGCAGCCGGAGGATATAAAACCATGTTTAAATTAGCTTGTTAGTGGTTAAAGGGCATAATGAGACCTTGCAAGCTTTGACTGAGCTATTGCTAGATAATAGAAATTTTAGCAAAGCTATTTTGCAAAGTAGGGCTGCATAGATTATTTGCTTTTGAAACACAATTTAGGGTGTGAAACAATAAGAAGGAATGTGTTGTTTTGATTTAGAGGACCATTCCGGGTTCATTGAAAAACATATTAAGGGGTTAAAAGATCTAGTTGCTGAGTAACCCAGTATCAAAGCGGAAATTGGTGGGAGGAATTATTCACATGGGTTCCTGAAGCACTACGTTCTGTATTGACCTGGATTTTTGGTATTTCTGTGGTGTTAATACATTTTTGCTGTTGTGCTTCGTGTATTCCGAATTTATGGAGAATACTTCAACAGTTTTGGGTACTTCCTGTTCGCTCATCAGGTTATGGTAGTTTATTGTCCAAGGGGTGGAGTGTAATGCACATGCGAAATATGAGCTAAAACAATATGGTGTTGGTGCACAGCCATCTTGGACATTCATCTCCCATCACCGTATTGAGAGCGTTTGTCTTTTTATGGGCTCAGCAGAATAAACTTGCATCCCGGCAGTGAAGGCGAAGCAAGGTCATATAAATATTGTTGCTGAATGAACTACTGTGGGGAATAGTTATTGTTTTGTCTGCCGAAGGGCGAGACTGAGAGGGAGTTGGAGTGCATTGCAGGTGCAGTGATAAGGGGTCCTGGGAAAACGCGAGTAGAGGGAAGCTGGGTTTTTCCACTTCTGGCTGTTTTTTCCTGCTCTTTGCCCCTTCCACTTGTGATCTGTTCTTCGGCCGAGGGCAGTCATAACCGAGAAGGGTGAGGGCAGGCCCCATGAAGACAAGGGGTTATTCCTCAGAAAAGACAGTTAGAATCTGGACCCCTGGGTGATGCAGCTCTGCTGAGAGGTAGGACGCTCCACTCCAGACCCTGTGAGTGTGTGTGATCTCTTTGCCTACCTGCTCTGGGACTTAGTGAGGGCCACTTCGTCACCCCCCTCATCTCCGGACCCTTCTTCCAAATTTGCAAGATGACCCCCAGGATAGGATGTTCCCTAATCCTTCTCTGGATGCGGTCCCTCAGCGCCCATTTCCATTCCCCCACCGTTGCCGGGCTCAGATAGAAGTTATCCAACTCCACCCATTGGGAGTCCCGCCATTCCCTCAGATGCGGAACAAGGATCCCGAGCTGTGCCACTTTGTAATAAAGGTAAATGTCTGGGAAACGTACCCCCCTCTGTCCTTTGGGAGAACCAGTATTTTGTATGCCGCCCAGGGCTTTTTTCCCCTTCCAAAGGAACTGAAGGAGCTGACCCTTAATTTCTTGAAAGAATGAATCCGGGGTGTGAATCGGGAGCATCTGGAATAAATACAACATCCTGGGGAGGAAGTTCATCTTTATGGTATTCACTCGCCCCAGCCATGAGATCATCAATTTGCCCCATCTTTCCAGGTCGTCGAGTAACCTTGGTAGCAGAGGGGGGACATTTGCCTTGTATAGACCCCTCATTTCCCTCGTGACATTTATCCCCAGGTACCGCAGCTTATCTGTCTCAATCTTCATCCCCAATGCGGCCAAGCTCTGCCTATCATAGTGCCCCTCTGGGTCTAATGTATTTTTTTGTATTTTATTTATTTGTAGTGTGCACCTTGCCCCGGGGCATCTGGGCACACCTTTAAGAGGCAGTTACAGGTTACAGCAAATAGATACAATGTACATTTAACACATATTTACATAGAGTTCAGAGCATCGAATAGAGAGGCGCATCGGGCGCATGTTTAAGAGGAAGTTACAGGTTACAGCAAATAGATACAATATACATTTAACACATATTTACATAAAGTTCAGAGCAATGAATAGAGAGGAAGGAACAAATCAGAATATACAGTAGAAACAGTCTAAGTACAGTGAGCAAACAGTAATGGGATTGGCAGATGTAAAGATTATGAAGAGGAGGCTAGGGCATCCCGTTCATGTAACCACAATTTGGTTTTAGCTTTGAAGGAATGGATGTGCGGAATGTTTCTGAGAGCATTAGGTAGGGTGCTCCAGAGCTTAGCCGCGAGGACTGGGAAGCTCGAGCCTCCAGCTGTCTGAATCTTGAAACTAGGACTAGTCAGCGTTTGAGCCTGAGAAGATCTTAGAGGTCTAGTTGCTGTGTGTTGTATGAAGCGCGTGGAAAGATAAGCCGGAGCTGCGTTGTTCTGGGCCTTGTGTGTTAGTACAAGTGCTTTGAGGGATATGCGGTGAGTGATGGGTAGCCAGTGCAAGTTACGTCTCGTGTTAGATATGTGTGAGAGCCTGGGAACGTTGAGAGCTGCCCTTATGGCGTTGTTCTGTGTGACCTGGAGTTTATCGATGTTTCTTTGACAAGTCCCAAGGTAGAGGGCGTTGCAGTAATCGATTTTGGACATGATGAGGGTTCTGGCGAGAATTAGACAGTTCTCGGTTGTCAGAAAGGGGCGACATGCTGTAATCAATTTACAAGTATAGGATGACGCTGAGACAACTGCGTTGGTTTGACAATTGAGGGACAGAGTGGAGTCTAGATATATTTCAAGTGTTTTTGTGACATTGGAGACTGTGATATTGTTCCCATTAATGATGAAGGAATTGTATTTGGGGCCAAGTTTGGTGAGTTTGTATTGAGAGCCAAGACTGATTAAATCCGTCTTTTCATAATTAAGGCAAAGCCGATGATGAGCCATCCAGGCCTGGATGACAGTGTATACTGCATTGAGCACTTTAACATCTGTTACATAATCGCCAGTGATAGGGATGAGTATCTGGGTGTCATCCACATAATTAGTGTAGGAGACACCCAGATAGTCAAGTATATCAAAGAGCGGTTTAGTAAACACGTTATAAAGTGTGGGAGAAACACAAGATCCTTGTGGAACTGCGCTCGGGACGTGGGCTGGGTCAGCTGCGGCTAGGGGAGAGAAGACCCACATGGTTCTGTTTCCCAGAAAGGAGCTGATCCAAGATGTGGCTGTGTCAGAGAAGTGGGCCGCAATTTTGAGGTGGTGGCAGAGGATTTGGTGATCAACCAAATCAAAGGCTGCTGAAAGATCAAGGAGGAGCAGGAGTGCCAGTTTGCCCTTGTCTTTCAGCTCCTTGATTTAGGTTTTCAAATCAATTAGGGCTGTCTCTGTACCGTGTCTGGGACGGAAGCCAGATTGTATAAGCCCTAAGAGATTGTTGGTTTCAAGATAGTCCTGGATTTGGAGATAGGCGGCATGATCCAGATGGACCTTGGGTTAGAGGGGTTACTGGGATCGAGATTGGGTTTTTTGATTAAAGGGATGACCCAAGCATCCTTAAGGTTGTCAGGTACAGTGTCCGATTTGAAGGAGGCATTAATGAATGAGGTAATGAATGGGGCAAGGTCATGTGCAGCTTCCTTTATGACCGGTGCAGGGCAAGCGCCACCTTGACAGTTGGAAGGCTTAAGCTTTGTTATGATATTTTCTACTTCCTTAATAGTGAGGAGTGAGAAGCTAAAAGGTTTGAAGGAATGTTTAGGAGAGGGGGGTTTATAGGACGGGGGGTTACCCATTGAGTCCGAGAGGTGGCTTTTTTTGGTATTAATTTTGGCTTGGAGCATGGCAATTTTGTCAAGCAGTGCCTTTTGAATATTGGAGCACCAATCTGTGTCTGGGGTGCAGGTATCAAGCGGGGAAACAGGTGACTCCAGTTTCTTGAGGATCATAAAGAGTTCCTTGGTATTAGATTGGGCTTGAATGATCCTTTTGTTATAAATTTCCTTTTTTGCAGCTAGGATGGCTTCCTTGTAGGTGAGGGAGGCTGTGGTAAGGTTGTTTTTGTTGACTAGAGAAGGTGAGCTTTTCCAATGAGCCTCAGCTTTTCTTTTTTTCTTTAAGCAGATCGCTTAGGTGCAGGGTAAACCAGGAATTAAGGTGGAGCTGTGTTTTTTGTTTGCGCAGTTTGAGGGGGGCAATGGTGTTGAGGGCTTTTAGCATGGCACGGTTGTAGATGTCTACTAGCACTGTGGGGTCCGAGCACGTGGTGGACGCCGAGTTCGAAAGAGGAAGGATGAGTGGGAGTAATTTCTCAACCGTAATATCCTTTTTGTTGCGTGTGGCAGTGGGAGGGGCAAGGTTGGGTTTATCTGTAGGTGGACTAGAATTAATGGAGAATTATATTTTATGGTTATCAGACCAGGAGCATGGCAACACAGACGTGATGTTAAGCGCACAGTTCATGTCCGAAACCTGGTCAAGAGTGCGACCCGTGATGTGGGTGGGCTCATTGATGTGTTGGGTGAGACCAAAGTCGGCCAGGACTCTTTCTAGGTCAGTGGCTTTAGCATCATTTGTATCTTGGTAGCCTAGATTGAAGTCTACCAGTATAATGATTTGCGAGTTAGGCTTAGTGCTGGTAGCTAAGATAGATGACAATTCCTCTGCGAATGATAAGGTAGGGCCAAGGGGCCTGTAGATGAGATGAACAGTGGCCGTGTGATTAGGTGAGATCGTCAGTTTAATAGACAGCAATTCCGCTGATGGCAGCCGCAGGCTGTTGGCAGCTCTGAGGTTAAGCGAGCTCTTAAATATGAAGGCTAGTCCACCCCCCTTAGTTTGGTTGGTGTCCCTGTCACACCTGACAATGGAATAGTTGTCAGGGATGGCCAGGGTCAGAGGAGGGCCGGATGCTGCATGCAGCCAAGTTTCCGTGATTGCGAGAAAGTCTAGATTTTCAGTGACAATGAGATCTGCAATATCTAAGGCGTGCGTGGGGACGAAGCGTGCGTTGATGAGCACGCCTTTGAGTTTGGGAGCCCTGGTGGCATTGTGAACAAGAGGAGGAGAGTTGATTTTAGGAGCCGAGTGGGCGGTGGTTTTGTTATCGCTGGAGTTTGAGATTATGTCGAGTGTGGGATTGATCGAGTGGTAGGACCAGTGGCGACACCTAGAGGCTAGTCTTAGGTTTCTGACTGATGAGGCGCACGGTTGACTGGAATGTTTAGGTGAGGTCGATATTGCGTGATGAGCCAGTGGTGGACAGTTGGCAGCGGTGTGTGTCTGAGATAGAGAAGAGCCTGCAGCCGGATTCAAAGTGCCTTTGTCAGGCATAGTGTGATGTATAGCGGGTGTAACTGTGTTGTTGATTGTTGTAGGTTGGTGTAGAGGTAGGAGGCGCAGGTGCGAGCCGAGCCCGGAATTTCTAATGCTAGTAGGGCATGGTTCATTTGGGTTAGGTTTGGTGGCGAAATGTAGTAGCATTGACTTTCCCTTATTGATTTTAAAGCCTGGGAATACCCAATATTGCTCTACCATTTCCACCGCCGCTGGGACCAAGGAAGCTGGGTTTCTAAGATGCAATAAAATATCATTGCAGTACAGGCCCAACTTGTATTGCACTCCTCCCACAATAATACCGTCGACGTGGGGGTCATACTCCAGCCTCTGAGCCAGATGTCATATGTCAAATGTAGCAGTGAGCGGCACACCCCTGGCTGATGCCCCGACCCAGTGCAAACCACCTTGAGGAATTCCCATTTGCGACCACACCGGCCGTTGGTTCTGAGTATAATGCCATAGCACCCCACCAGAAGTTTTCCCCTATCCCGAACTTGGCGAGTACCGCCCTCAGGAACTCCCAGTCCACTCTCTCAAATGCTTTTTCTGCATCGACTGATAAGAGCATGAGGTTACCTTCCCCACCTCTGGTCCCTATGATGAAGTGCAAGGTTTTACGCATTGTGTCTGCTGCTTGTCGGCCCCTAATGAAACCCACTTGGTGTGCGGGCACCAGACGTGACATATGGGTGTCTAGTCTTGTCGCCAGCACCCGTGTAAATAGGTGTGGGACAAGGGTACCCACAAACGTCTTGTAAATCCTGCAGTATACCCATCTTCCCCCGGTACCTTACCCACGTGCAATTTCCGTATGGCCTGCATAATCTCATCCCCCGTGATGGGGTCATCCATTGAGCTTGCCTCCTCCTGATACAGTGCTGATAGGGGCACATCCTCCAAATAAGGTGTCATCCCATCCCCAGAGGGTTGGTTCCTCCCCTTGTATAGCCCCTCATAAGTCGGCAAGTGCCACAACTATTTCCCCAGGTGAGGTCACTAAAATGCCCTCTAGCCCCTCCAGACCTGAAATCCACCTTTCTGCCCTTTGACCACGTAGGAGCGCTGCCAGGAGGGCATCTGCTGTGTCCCCTTTTTCATACTACTTTTGCTTTAGAAAATGGAGCTTCCGGAACACCTTGCCTTCCGCTAATAAGCTTAGTGCCTCTCTCTTTCCCCACACTTCCTCTATCCACTCGCCGGCCCCCTCTGCCGTTGATCGTATTCTTTCCCCCAGTATCCCAATGTCCCCATGCAGCATATTTTCCAACAAGGTCCGCTGCCTCTTTTTGTGCGCTCCCTCCCTGATCAGAAGGCCCCTCCATGTCACCTTGCTCGCGTCCCAAACTGCTTCCTGTTCCACCACTCCTGTATCATTCAGGAGGAAATACTCCTCCATTGCTTCTTCAAACTCCTCCCTACAGACTGTGTCCTTCCGTAGGGACTCGTTGTACCTCCATGTCGATTTCCCAGGCCCCAGCTCAAAACAAGACAGATCTAGAGACACCATATCATGATCCGACCAGGCATTCGGGTGTATTTCAGAGCCCAACGTCTTCTCCAGGAGTTCCCTCGGAACACACAAATAATCTATCGAGTATATGTCCCATGGGGCGCGGAGTAGAACGTAAATCCCCTTTCCTGGGGGTGGAAGAAGCGCCAAGAGTCCCACAAACTATATGAGTCCAGACACCCCTGTAGTCCACCCCCCCACCTGTGGGGCCCCCCTGCCATTGCCGTTCCCATGGTTCTCCTATCCCACTGCACATCAGCCCACATGTTGAGATCCCACCCAGTACCAGGCGTCCCGTCCCCTCCTTCAGAAGTCTTGCTAACATGGGTTGAAGAAAACATGGGTAACTCTGATTGGGAGCGTACGATGGCATCAGAGTAAAACTGCCCCCTTTTATGAGACCTGACAAGAGCACCGCCCTTCCCTCTGGGCACCTCCATACTCTTGCTACTTCCATTCTCAACTGCTTGTGTACAAGGATACTAACACCCCCCTTTCTTGAAACCCCGGTACTCCAGTATTCTTGTCCTACAAGGCCGCATGGAATTCTCCTCTCCTCCCCCTTGGAGTACAGCGTGTCCTGGAGAAAGAGGACATCAATCCCAGATATCCGGAATTCTCTGCCCACTAGGGACCTCTTCGTCAATGAATTAAGTCCTTTAACATTGAATGTGCAGATCCGCAAGCAATCACTCCAACAAGTTCCCCCTTGTTTTTTTTTAAATTTTATTTTCAATTTTAACAATACAACAATACATTAAAAACATCAAGGTAACACAAAAATAAACTATATACAAGATTACAAATCACTGAACACAAGTTCCACCCCAACCCCCAATTGTAGAATTCACATCCGAACATATTCAATTGTCATTTTCAGTATATTGAAAGAAATCTCCCCCATATCTTATTAAATAGCATTTTCTTGTCTTGTCTTTTGTATAAAAACTTTTCCACATCAGCCAGACTATGCATTTCATGAAACCAAACATCTTTGTGTAAGGTAGAAGCAGTTTTCCAATTCCTTAAGATGATTTTTTTTCCAATCATGGCACCTCTATATAACCATTTATTCTGGCATTGTGTTAGATCTAACAAGTTATCATCACAACCCAAGATCAGTCCCTCTGGACAGACCACTTCAAGTCTCAGGTAATTTCAGTGTGGACCGTGACAGCGCATAATAGCTTTTCCCCCTCTAGATCTTTCCTCCCTCCCCAACAATACCTCTTCCCCCCTTCCTTCACCTCCCGTCCCCATTGCGGCACACGATATCTGCCAGTTACCATCACTGGACGAACCCCGGACCTCCAATAGAACCGGAACCCCCGGCTGACAACTTAAACACGACAAGAACCGTGAGCACCCAATTCACTCTTTATACTGCAACATTTTCGTTTTTGAACTTTTTTCAACTACCCCCAACAATTCCCACCAGACCCCTCCAGTTTGAACACCTCATTACAAAGCCAAATTCAATAACCAAGCCCATCTGCAGGCTCCAAATGAGGGGCTGTCTCATGCCCCTTGGCAGACATCCAAGCCCTTGCCACCCTCCTCCAAGGTATCTGAGGTAATCTTCCCCTTACACCCATTAACATTGCAAAAGAACGAACTCCGGGAGAGGCGGGCCCCCAAAAAGATGGACAAGCCAAAGCTCAAGTGTCCCCTGCTGGCAGAGTGTTAAGTTTCCTGAATTTCCTTCAGCCCGGCACCTTGCACCTCTTCGCCCTTGTATGTGCCATCCCCTGTCCTCAGGGCCCTTTGACCTTCCTTCTGATGCAGACTCAGCTTCCACCATAAGCTCCCTGGTGATCCTGTGTATATCGTCCTCCGTGACCAGTTTGTAGTCGTATCCGTCCACCACGAAGGAGATGGAAAAGGCGAAGCCCCATGTGTATTGTATCCCCTTCTCGTTCAACCATTTTGTGAGGGGTGCGGATAAACGTCTCTTCGCCAGCTTGAGTGAGGACAGGTCTTGAAAAAGTGCAACTTTTGCATTACCCTGCGCCACTCTGCCTATACTGCTCACCCTTTCCAGTATTTTCTGCTTATCGGGGTAATTATGGAAGCAGGCCAACATGGCTGTCGCACCTCTCCCTGCTACAACTGCTCTGTGCACCCTATCAATTTTGCGCTTGTCGATGGTGTCATCTCCTAACAATGCTTTCCCTGTTTCATGGACGAACCTGCAGTTGTCTCTCTCATTTTCACCCTCCTTCTCCGGTACCCCAAAGAATTGCAGGTTGTTCCTCCTTTCTCTGCTCTCAAAATCATCAATTTTAAGTGTGATTTCCCCCTCCCTCCTCTCCAGTTCCGCCATTCTCATATCTATCTGAGTCTCTAGTGTTTCAAGGGAGGACTGATTGTTTTCCACTGCTTGCAACCTCCCGTCCATTGCATGGATCCAGACGTTAATCCTGTCCACTGTCCCACCAATGTGCACCCTCATTCCTCGGATCTCCTCTAGAAATGAGGCAATGTCCCTCTTTATGGACACTGGGTCCTCGCTCCACCCCTCCTGCATCTTCCTTTCGTTGGTAGTGTTCCGGTCCCGTGGGTCTTCAAACCATTCAAGTTTCCCTCTCTAGTCCATGGGGTACCTCGATTCAGGGCAGGGGGTTCTCCCCCCAGTCACAAATGCGCTCTCAGTAACAGCTTTCCTTAGCTTCTCTACAGAACTTGTCCTCCTCACTTGCAGGCCCCTAACAGTCCACTGTGTGTCATGAGCAGCTCGCCCCACTCCTCTCAAAAAATGGTGACTGGGGTATGCCTACAGGCCTCCACTTTTTAGACACCTCAACCGTTCCGGTAGGTGGGCACAAGCCCCTGGCCGCTGCCCACACCTTACCAGGTAGGTAGGGCCGAGACTCTGTGTGGGTTCAGCCACCGTCTGGGGCCTCTCCCAAAGTACAGTGGCTGATGCCGCTCTTTCCTCCTGACTTCCAATCCAGCCCATGCTAGGTGGCCCTCAGGGGCGAGCGCTCTGTGTTCAAAGGAGGGTGCTTGGGACTCCTTGGGCCCTCTCCGGGGCTTGTCTGTCCCTCCTCAGTGTGTTCTTCAGGTGCGGGGGGCACGTGCCCCTGGTCCCATCCAGGATGCCCACACCTCTCCTCGCAGCTTCTGACCGATGGCCTCCACCTCCAACCAGGCCCTCAAGGGCACTCCTCCCCAGGTTTCAGGGAGGGGTTCTCGCCTCAACCAACTCCTTCTCCGAGTCAAACTCCACACAGTGGTGGGGGGCAACTTCCCCTGCTTCTCCCTCACCTCACCAGCCCAGATGGGGGGGTCTGCACCTCGCCGTGGTCCAACGGGGCTCTGATAGTGACTCCTGCTCACCTCCTCTCAACTTGTGTTGCTCCAGTGCCTCACCCCCCAATGCTGGGTCTGGGGAGTCAGAGCCCCCAGCTGCTGGTCCTCCTTGCCCCCAATAACAGTCTCCACATCACTGTCTCATCAATGGGGAGTGGTGGGGGCCCTCTGCAGTCACTGTCACCTTCCAGCTCCCTGCGTCGTGCACCCTCTCCAATCAGCCCCTGGAATCACTTTAGGCCTTCAGGACATCGGGCCCACAGTGAGAGCAGCTGTGGAGCTCCGTGTGGGGGGAAAGCACTTTCGCTTTCCTGCTATGTATTCAGCCCGCCGTATCTCTGGATTTCGGGCACCCACACGCTCGCTTTTTGGAGCGAGTTAGGCTCAAATGCTCAACAACAGGGAGGTCCAAAAGTCAGCTGTCGTGGGGTTGGGGGGGATTCCCAAGTGGGAACTCAGGACACTTTTTGGCCCGTTGTGCCGGCGTGGAACGCTCAGGCTGCTGTCATGAGCGCGCCCCCTAGTGGCCTCCTCCTGAACTTTTTGATGAAAATTGAACTACCTATGTGGCTCACGAAGAATAGGCAGGACTTTATTTCCAGGCCATCTCGGATGAAATAAAGAAGGCAATACCATTATCATTATTACCATCATATGCGCCTTTTCCAAAGCCGTCTGACCAAATATGAAGACTTTCTTCAAGTCATCCCCACTGCTTATGGTGTCAGGACCAATCTTATGCAACGGAGACATCCTAGTAACATGTTATGGTATGTGCATTAAAGACTCTAACCAAGTCAGAGAAAGCTGTACATTCTTAGCTCACGAGCTCCCCGACGCTGGAAGCACAGACTGCCATTGAGCACCGTGTCAAAGCCACATGTTTTGATTTGATTTGAGAGATGAGCCTGGCTGAATCATGTGGGCTCGATGCCACCACCCGCTATGTAATGTGGCACCCAGAGTAGCAAAAGGAAGGGTTCTCCAGGTTCCCCAGCCCATCAGCAGCCAGGAAACCTATAGGCTGGCACCAAAGACCAAAACCTAGGAGACACCAAGACTGAAAATATAGGAGACCCAAAAGGGAAGGAGAATGGGCCAGGACGAGGGAGTTTGGCCCAGATTTAAGGGAAACCATCTTTTTGGCCAAAGGACTACCTTTCGGTAGAAGGAAATTGAACTGTCTGGACCCCTAAGTCAGCCCTTTTCATCCACTCGGTTTTCTAAACTCCCTTGGGTCCTGGACAAGAATCTGTATTCCAATACAAACAAACATCACCAGAACCAATCATGGGTTGTTTTTCGCATCACCATGGCTTCTCCTTACACTTTGCACCCTCCAGGCATCTCAAAAACCCTCTCTCCTAAAGGCCCTGGTCATTGGGGAAATCTACAAGAATCCCCTTGCCCTTTACAAACTCCAAATATTTGAAGCACCATTTTCTTTTTCAAACGTAATAACAAGCGGAGTTGTATCCTAGCCAATGAGCATGTTGCAAAAGGACTCACGAGAAGGACGGCGGTCGAAGGCCCTCGCAGTGGGCATCCAGCTAACATTTTGCAGTGCTTTAATGCCAGACAAACAACAAGTTACTTCTTTGCAGTAATTCAGAGTGTTAGATAGCCCCCACCTGCATGCTTCCGACAGGTCAGAGAGCTGCAGTGGCTAATGGAGGGCAACCTGGCAGATATTACCCTCCATAGAACTCCAGATGTTGCTGCCAGTTGCTGCACAGCTGAACACAGCTGGAAACGAAATTGGAATGTCACTAGTCAAGCACTGTGTGGAGCGGGCAATGCACCACCGCTGATGGGGGTCTGTTAGCTGCAGAACTAAGGGATGCATCTGTGGGAGGATGCTGCCAGCAGCTTTGGATAGATGTGGCAGGTATTCGAGTGAAGACAGCGGTACTAGGAGGGGTTTGGTCACTAAAGCAAGCAGGAAAGCAGAGCAAATGAGAGAACAACAGAAGCATGAAGAGCGAGGCCGCTACCGAGTGTGAGTGGAAGACGAAAAGAACACATATCTCTGAAGGGGAAAAAGAGAGAAAAGTAGATGGGACAGATTTAGAGACCCGAAAGAATGATAAGGAAAATGGCATAGCTCGGGCGGGTAGAAGAGAAGATAACGAAGGTGGGACAGACCTAGAGAGCAAAGCCACTTGCATAGATTTGGAGTGGAGAAAAGAGAAGAACAAAGGCAGGAAAGATTTGGAGGTGAGATGAGAAAGACAAGAAGGTGGTGTAGCTCTGGAGGGAAAAGGGGAGAGTAACAGAGGCAGAGAAAATCCAGTGGGTGGTGGGAGAAAGAGCAAAGGGGGCAGTAGACCCGTGGAGGTGAGGAGAGAGAAAGGAAGAGGTGTCATAAAGCAGAGTCCCAAAGAAGGTAATAGACACTGATGAAAAGAGCATAGGACAGAACGATCCTAAGATATACCTGAGAAGAAGTCAGAATCTAAGCAAGGGAGTGAAAGAGAATCCAGAGAGATGAAAAGTTAGAATCACCCTGGGGAGAAGAGAAGCTAGGATGAGAGGTGAAGAGGACCCAATCATTGCAGGGCTTTGAGAGGCAACAGTGGAAAAGAGATAGAGCAAACAGGCAATCAATTGAGGAAATCAAGAAGGGGAGAAGGGATGACTTGCAAAGCGCTCCTGGGCTGGTGACCGCTGAGGCAGAATCAGTTGCTAGTATCCGTAGCGCAAACCTAAAGCTCTCTGGGGTCAGCAGGGTCTGGGCGAACATGGCCTAAGCATGTAAAGGTGAGAAGCAAGACTAGACCATACGAGCCTGGCTTGTGGGGAAGTGCATCTACAGAGACCTCTGCCTCCTGACTACAGCCATGGCAGCAGAAGGTTGGAACCATGTCAAAAGGGACGGGCCAGCGACACTTGAATCCCCATTGACTGTCAGAGATGTGTATTGACTGCCAGGAGGTGGAGCAATAGGGAAGTGAGTGACAGACTGTTGGAATGCAGTCCTCAACAAGCCACCATATTCCTTTTTAGTTGTTTTGAAAACTCACCATTCTTCTACCTAGACCTGGGTTCGTTTGTGTTATATGTAAATTAGCACCCTGGGCATGGAACACAGCCAATCAGACTGCTTAGAACACCGACTGTATTCAAAATACCTCGCTCCCCCAAGCGGCCCTTTGCATCGCCACCCATCAGACTCAGGTGCCACATTACCGCCTATCTGTGATCCTAAGGAGCAAGTGAGAGGTAAGATGCCGTTCAGCAAATAATAACATGGAAAATAAAACGTATCTCATTTAGTTCCCGCATTCATCTGCTCTGCGTCACTGTGACTGAGACAGAAACACATACTTTAGTAGAGTGGTGCCATGTTGAAGATAGGTCACATGTTTTTTTTTCAACTTTTTTATTTTGAAAAGAGGCCTTAGCTCCCGCGCCTTTGGATCACAGGTGCTAATGATGTTACATTCCTCTGCTGTGACAGCACACACAGGGATAGAGCCACTAACACAGGTGCCTTGCCAGTCCACCGACACAGAGTCCTTATGCATTCAGCCCAGGACTCGGCATCGGCCAAGTTCAGTGTGCATGCCATTAAAGGGTGGGCTTACAGAGGCGTGCTGACCAAGCGCGCGCAGCCTGCCAATAGCATGGCCACTGAGCGCACCGCTACACCTTGAAATTCACCATAGGTAATAGAAACTTTGCAGTAAAGTACGTCATTACGTCGTTACATCGCCACAGTGCAAATCATATACATTCTAAAACTCGAAAAAGAAAAACAAAATGTGGCGACAGCTATTTTCATAAAATTGCATTGTCACCTTTCCTAGCGCCTTTTAGCAAATGGCACATTTGTTTAGCGCTCTTTTATTCATCACTTCTCTAATGTGGTTCGCCCTCTGTGCCTTAAAATTAGTTCAATTGCCCCAGCTCTAGTTCTAATTTCACATTTCAAGAGAGTATTCTTGATGCCCTGTTTTCTTGGGCTGTCCTGCTCTAAGGAGGAGTGCAACTTGTGAGAGCTATAACAACACCTCACAACCCTACAACTGCCTTCTCTTCGCCTATATCATTATTCCACCTTCCTGTCCCATCAGGTACCTTCAGCTAGTCATGAACAGAGCGACTAAGACTTTCCAATAGACAAACCCTGTCCCAGACTATGGCGTCCCCAGTGGAACCATGGGATAAAGCAGGGCTGGACTGTATCAGACCCTTGGACCGCATGTGGGGAATGGACAAGCACGGAGATGGCTGTTAGCCACCTCATCCCCCAATGGGTGGAACCTTACTTTTGTCAAGAAATCAGCACAAAGTCTATCGTCAAGGTGTTCTGTGAGATACTTAAAGGGAAGGTCACCCTAGCAAACCTGTCACCAACAAGGGGATTCGGTTCAGCCCCGGAAGAAATGACACAGTACCCTTAGGGGAAAGAACATTTTACACAGACATGCAACTGTACACTACTCCCAAGCAAACTGCCAGGGGAACGTGCCAACTGCTTCATTACAGAGAGTGCAGTTGGCAGCAGCACCAGGGTTCGGTTGCGGAGACATTGTTAACAGGCATTGACAATGCCAATAGGTTTACTGATGTTCTTTGTATGTTGCATTTATAGGCACATGGGTGCAAAGAGGAGAGTGCAGAGTTTTAAAGGATGATGCCCAATTGACCAGAAGGCCACTTCCTTCTGCCACTTTAGTACCCATGGCAACAAAGCTTCCTAGTCTCTTCCTCAACAAGGTGATGATGCAGCGGAAACCAGCGATACAAGGCAAGAAGCTAAAACAATGCTGACGGATTATCCTTAGCCCTCTAATGCCGTGATGAACAATAAAACACAGGAGACATCTTCAAATCAACTTGGAAACAAATGCTTACATTGTTTCCTTCCCCACTTAACATTTAATACTGAGCAAATATACCTCCTTATTTTGCTTTCACTTTCACAGCAGCATCATATACATCTAGGCCAGTATGAAAGTTGCTGTGCATGGAGCAGTATAAATGACATTTGGGCCCCCAGCAGACCTTTGAAATGGGGCCCCTGCTCCCCTTCAACAGTGTAGCAAATGTATTTCCTCGGTTTCCCTCCTTCCCACACACAGCGCTATATATCCCAGAATGCACCGCTGCACTCCCATATATACCCTCATAAAACGGCATGTGTATATTGCCTCACTGTGCATAAAGACTTTCAGTGGTGCACATGTGTGTGATGCACATAAACACTCTACTGTCAATCCAAAGCAAACCAATACCTTTTGGCTTACTGCATAAAAACCCAGACTCATTTAAAAGTGGAAAAGGTCGCTTTAATGTGACAGGCCAAAGCTTACAATTAAACGCTTACCTGGCTCCATGGCCTTACAGACTAACGAAATATTTAAACAACCAATTAACTAATTACACATTTTCATTTCCCCCAACAATTAAATAATTAAATAAAGCCATTTCCTCCCTAACTGTCCCTTGGACCCTACCATCTCCTTACCCCTTTTCCAGGCGTCCCGCTTTCTCCCTGGGGCCATGCCCCTCCAGGCTCAATACCTGTTCCCCCGGGGTGGCCCGCTTGTGCAAACAGCACCACCCCATCCTTTCCCGTGTCATTCCCCCATTGTGCTTCCCACACCCCACATCAAAAGGGACCATGCCCCCGGAGCCCAGAACCACTTCAATACCCCTCAGACTCCTCTCTACACCAATCTCCCCCTTCCTATGACCTGCAGCCAGTCTGACCTGCCACATCAGCAACAGAAATTTTACATCACAACTTCACTAATGCCCCGACCTGTCACACAAAACTACCAGCCAATCGCCCCTTAACCTACACCAAAAACCCCCTAACAACTCGCCCTGGGAGGTAAAAAACCCCGTCCATACCAACATACAATGGTCCTCCCCCCTTTAATAAACCAGACCCCAGACCTAAACCAAAATGAAGGGGTAGGAGGGCGGGACAATCGCCAAGTCCAACCGTCACCTGCCTCCCGAACCTTCCCTGGCCCCTTAAATACCCCGGAGAGGCGCTCTGCCCCCCACGGCCACTCGCTGGACGTGTGCAGCACCAAAAACTTTCCCGGGGGGAAACGCTTTGCGTTCCCCGCGGGGCCCCCCTTTTGGCTTACTGCACAAAAACCCAGACTCATTTAAAAGTGGAAAAGGTTGCTTTAATGTGACAGGCCAAAGCTTACAATTAAACGCTTACCTGGCGCCATGGCCTTACAGACTAACGAAATATTTAAACAACCAATCAACTAATTACACATTTTCATTTCCCCCAACAATTAAATAATTAAATAAAGCCATTTCCTCCCTAACTGTCCCTCGGACCCTACCATCTCCTTACCCCTTTTCCAGGCGTCCCGCTTTCTCCCTGGGGCCATGCCCCTCCAGGCTCAATACCTGTTCCCCCGGGGTGGCCCGCTTGTGCAAACAGCACCACCCCATCCTTTCCCGTGTCATTCCCCCATTGTGCTTCCCTCCCCCCACATCAAAAGGGGCCATGCCCCCGGCACAAGAAAAACCCTTTCCCGAGGTGTTCTTTCTGCCCCCCCCCCAACAACATTCCTTTATTTCCAACTCTTTAACCAATCTCCCAGCCAAGAGCACAGGTCCGCCAAATAGTGATTGTTCCCATAAACCGACAAGTGTACCCCATCCTCCCTAAAGATCATAAAGCCCTCATACACTATTTCCTTATGTTGCATCACCTGCACCGCCACAGAGGCACAAAACTTCACCATTTCTCTGTTGATCCCCTTTCTAGCCCGCTCTATCACTCCCTCGCTCCTCGCTCCCCTCCACACTATACTCGGCAACAACTTAGTCCACAACACCTCTGCTTGAGGCCACATTTCCCGCACCCAAACTAAATCCCTTTTCATTTTCCTTAGCAGGGCCACCCCCGTATCCCTAACCAGGTCATTCTCCCCAGCGTGAATAATCAACACCTCCGGCGCCCCGTAGCGTTCCCGCAACCCCGCCAGCATAGGCAACTGGTCCCAGCGCAGGCCCCCTAACCCTTGCCATCTTACCACCACATCCTTATAGCTACACCCCAGTTGCCTGCCCATAACCCTTTTCTCTGCTTCTTTCCCAGCCCATTTAACAATTGAATGGCCGACAATCCACACTTGCGCCAACTCCCTCTCCTTTCGCACAGCATCTGAAAAAGAAATTACAAAATTACCACCACAATACATACAACCCCCACGCTGTTGTCAGCCAACTTCTACCCCCTTCCTTCAAAATTCCCCTTTATGAAACTCCCTGACATACCCCTTGTATCTCCCAGACCTCCAACGCCCCAAACTTTTCACCTTATCCTCCGTGAAACCCAAGCTATTACCCTCCGATGCTGCGCCCATCCTGAATGAATGTGTACCAAAATCCTCACCCTTTTCTCCTACCACCAGCAGAGCCTTCCGCAATACCCCCAAAACTTGTGCCGCTGAAACCGGCGACCCATCCTCATGCTTAAACACCAAGCCTGTCTTTCCCCCACACCGCTCCTTCCACACCCGGCCTGCCAGCACTGGGCATAAATCCTTGCTCCCCTGCCCCAACAAAACCCAGGAACCCTTCCCCTTCTGGTCCGTTTTAGACTTATTAATCCTGATGTCCAAACCCAATTCTGTAATTTGCACATCCTCCCACTGCAATCCCCCAGACCCCCCTTTTCCCCCCACCAACTCTGAAACCCGAAAAGCCCCGAAAAATAACCACGTAAAACAGGTCGCAAACAGCTCCCCCTCCCATACCGACCAGCAAACTCCCCCTACTGCCTTAACCAACCTCTGCAGCAATTCAGCCGATATTGGCCTCCTCATGTCCTTGTCCCTCTTACTTTCCCTTGACCATCCTTCCAACATCCTACTCGCCATTTCCCCCCCACTCGGCTGGAAACCCCAAAACCATTTCCTGTAAAAAGCAATTCCTGCTAACTTCCCCGCTATAGTTGCTTTTGAACAGCCCCTGTCCATGCACCTCAGGAGGAAATTCACAACATCATCCCTCCTCCTCTCTTCCGCATCCCATCTGCCCTTCCAACTACGCGCTCCCCCCCAATAAAATCCTCCCAGGCCCTCCTGTATGACTCCTTAGACGCCCCGGCCAATGAACCCTCCACCAAAGCCAGCGCTCTCATCTTCCTATCTTCCACAGCTCCTCCGGAATCTGCTGCCCCTCCTGATCCGCATCTGGAGCCAATCCATGGAATCTCTGCCATTGAAAACGAGATAATGCATCAGCGATGCCATTATCCTTCCCTGGCACATGTGTTGCCTTAAACACCACATTCAATTCCATGCATCGCAGCACAAACTCCCTCATGAGTCTTGCCACCCTCTGATCACTTGCTGACTGCCTGTTTACCACATGGACCACGCATTCATTGTCAACATTGAAATTCACTTTCCTATCCTGCAAATCCTTCCCCCAAAACTCCAATGCCACCAGTAATGGGAAAAATTCAAGGAATGCTATACTCCTTCCCTCCTTCAACCACAGATCAGGCCATTTCTCTGCACACCATTTTCCCCCCCAAAATACTCTGAAACCCCCTGCTCCTGCTGCGTCCAAAAATATCTGTACTTACCATGTCACCGGGTCCCCCTGCAACCACATTGACACTCCATTAAACTTCTCCAAAAAACGCAGCCAAATTCTGCAGTCTTCCCTCACTGACCCTGATACTCTTATCCAATGATGTGGGCACTTTGCTCCCGCCATAGCCCTCGCCATGTTCCTACAAAACGTCCGTCCTGGGGCCACCACCTTGCATGCAAAATTCAGATGCCCTACCAATCTCTGCATGTCAACCAGCGTCATTTTCTTGGCCCCACCGCCCTTTCCAGCAACACCACCAGTTTGCTCACCTTGTCATGCGGCAAGCGTGAGGTCATAGCCACTGAGTCCAGTTCAATTCCCAGAAATGTCAACACCACTGCAGGCCCTTCTGTTTTGTCTTCCGCTAACGGCACACCCAACTCCTCCATTAGCTCCTGAAACAACTTTAGCATTCCTTTGCACTCTTCCTCTCTATCTGCCCCGCTAATGAACAGAAAATCGTCCAGATAGTGCAGCACACTCTCCCAACCCGAGTTAAATGAAAAAACCCACTGTAAGAAGGAGCTGAATCATTCAAATAGCCACAGGAAATTGCGCACCCCATTGGCAAGGCTTTGTCTATGTGTTTGCGGTCCTCATACTGCAAACCTAACAACTAAAAATCCTCCGGGTGCACCGGCAATAACCTGAACGCCGCTTTGATGTCACACTTGGCCATGAAGGCCCCCCGCCCTTCTTTCCTTACCAGCTCCACTGCCTGGTCAACACTTGCATATACAACCCCACATTCTTCCGGGGCAATGAAATCATTCACTGACATGCCCTCCGGCCAAGACAAATGGTGTATTAATCGAAACTCCCCCGGAGCTTTCTTGGGCACCACCCCCACTGGGGATATAACTAAGTCACCCGGCAGGTCATCAAATGGCCCTACGATCCTTCCCGCCGCTATTTCTTTGCTCAATTATTACCTTACCACTTCAACATTTTCTTTGGCTGACTTCAGATTTTCAGCCCACCGGCGCACCCTTGGGCCCTGGTACCCCAATCTGAAACCTTGACTAAACCCCTCACTCAAAATCTTCGCCCCTTCCCTGTCTGGATAAACTTGCAACCATTTCTGCAGAACCCCCACCTTAATTGGCGTAAAAGCTTTTCCCCACAACTCCTCTGCCTGAACCTCTCCCCCTCCCCCTGTCCCCCTGTTGGAAACACTGAGTAAGAGGGTGTTTTCCTCCACACTTGCTACACTCATGCCTGAACCTACACAGGGTCCTTGTGCAGCTGTCCTTATTAAACGCCCAACATGCTGCTGAGGACTGCCCTCTGCCCCCTCCCCCCGCCCCTTCATGGGCGGGGCGACCAAGAAAGGGCCGGAAGGGCACCGGCAGCCCACTTGCTGTGTGCAATGTCGGGGCAGGCCTCGTTGGGGCCATCCATTGCAGCCAAAGATCCATATCTATCTCCCCCCAGACCGCCTGACTGTCCTCCGCCATTCTCGCTCTGAATTCCTCATCATACCTTACCCAGGCAAATCCCCCAAAACTCGTGAAAGCCTTCCGAATTACGTCCATATATTTAAGTAGGGCCACACAACACTCAGGGAATTTTTCACAATAAACACTGGCATAAATGATAAATGCGGACGTCCAATTCTCAATAGTCACCGGTACCCTTGGGCGCGCAGCTAGCTCCCTCTCTTCTTCCTTAGACCCCTCCTTAGCTCTCACTTCCCTATGGAGCAATTTAAAAATGTCTACAAATTCCCCCCCCTGAATCTTCTCCCTGGTTGCCGCCATCAAGTGCTCCCCCAAAGGTTTTGTTATCCCCATGTATGGCAGTTTTTTCTCTTTTCCTTTCACTTCCAACTCCTTTTCTTTCCCAGCTTGCCCCTCGAGCACCAATGGCTCCCCCACCTTGTCCGTTTGGACCTCCACTGAGCAGATGCCCTTCTCGACCCCCAAGTCTCCAATGGCTTGTACCCCCACTTCTTTCCTTAACCCTTGCAAACCAGACCCTACATTTCCCGTCCCCCCTCTTGGGACCCCTCTCTGCCATGCAGATGACCATTCCCTTTCCCGCTCACCTCTTTCCGCACCTGCCATCTGCTGTCTTGCATCCACACCGATTCTCCTCATCTCCTTCCTTAGAGGGCTCCTACTGCGGGGACAAAACATGTCAGCAGACTCACCCAGCCAACCGTTCCCCCGCCCTCTTGCCCCCCGACCACCCTGTGCCTGCCTTTCCAGATCCCAACACCAACTTCTTCCCTCCTCCCCCCTTTCCCCCACCGTCCTATAACCATCCACCTCCCACTGCCCCACATAATCCTCAAAACCAACTTCATCACCCATCAAATACCATTGTGGCTGCGAGCTTGTGCCCCAGTCGAGTTGATCTTCCTCTTGCGAGCCCGGGGTGTCCACCCCGCCACTCCTTTGACGTCTTCTCGGCGGGGCCGTGGAAACCCCTGCCTGGTCCTCTTTTCTCAGGCGAGGTGCTCCGACCTCCACCCTGGAGTCTTCATTGCTAGGGGCCGTGCTGCACCCTCTAGGCTCTCCGTACGCTGACCAAGGAGGGGCCGTTCTTAAACCCTCTACCTCCACCTGACCAGCGGGGGCTGCGCAGTGCCCTCCGCCCTCACTCATCCTATCCGGGGGGGGGCGTTCCGTGCCCCGCCCTATCCACCTCAATTGATGGGACCTCTCCCTCCTTCTCCCACCCGCACTCTTCTGCAGGTATTTCCCCCGTCTTCCCCGCTGCCCTTGCACCCCCTTCTGTGCCCCATCCCTAGCCCCGCTGTGGTTCCTTTGAGCCACCTCCATTTGAGCACTCCCTGCTTCCTTAGTGCTATCCTTCATTCCCTCCCCACATGGCTGCCCACCCGAAATCATCTCTTCCCCGGACGCCCTCCTGTCTATCTCCCTCCTCATCTTCCAGCCCCTGGATTCCCACACCTGCCCTCTCCCCGCCGCGGGGGTGCAAGCCACCACTGCCGCGAGCGCCCCATCAGCTGCCGCTCTATGCTGCGGCCTACCCCCACTTTTCTCCCCCTCACCCATGACCTCCCCCACCGCCGCCTCCAGCTGGGCCTTAGTTGCCCTGCTAATTATTGCCAGGGCCTCCCTCAGAGCCCTCGCATCAACCAACCCCTTCCTGCTTGCACCTTGGCCCACCATCGGGCACCAACACTTCATGGCGCACTAAAATATGCCCCTTGTCGCTCACCTGCTACTTACGCCCCCCGAGCCGGGACCTACCTGTGAAAAGAAGGACCCCTAGTAGCGGGGAAATCCCAAAGAAATTGCACTAATAACTGATAACAAAAGGAGTTAAATAACTCCCGCTTTGCAACCAACCTTATTATCTCTATTCTATTTATTTTATTTATTTATCTATTTTTTTTTGCCCCCCCACCTAAAACTAGCCCCCCTACCAACAAACCCCCTCCACTAACTACCCCTCTCCGTACAGTACTAGCAGGCCACCCACAAGCCCCCCCCAAATGCTGATAATCAACACTATCCCCCAATTTCAAAAGCCCTGTGCAGCCAGATGAAACAATCACCCAATGAACAGCCCGCCCTGCCCCCTAGTGGCACACGATATGCACCGCACCAAACAGAAGACACCAGACAAATGGAGCGGCCCCTTTAAGGTGCTTGCTCTGCCCCCTCTGGCCAGAGGCTGCCACCGCACACAGAGCCACGTACCCAATATAGGGCCCACTGGTCTCCGCTAACCTCCCCCAGCCGACACCCCCAGTACCAGGAGGAGCCGTGCAGCGCAGCCCCGCGGCCGTGTGCTGCTGGAAGGGAAGTGTCCCCCGGCTCCCTGCCCTGATTACACTACCTATGCCCGCCCCCCAGCCCGTGCCTGCGCTCCCCTACTAACGAGCGCAGGACCCGACACGCGCGCAGGCCCCGAAAAAGCGAAGAGTCCTGGTCCACAAACCCCGCTCCCACACGGACACCCCGGATCCCCCGAAGCCCGACGCCTAGAACAGGCCAAAAACCTACCGAACCCACGTCGCCCACCCAGACGCAGCTAACCCCAGGCGCGGCTCAGGTAAGGAGGGGGGTAACTTATATACGATACCCCCAACTTGCAACTGAACTCCCCCACCTTCTTATTATTATTATTTATTTTTTTTAAACTGCCTGCCACTATACCAACCACCACCTAATCTAACTATCCCCACTACCCTACCTCACCTGCTCTAACCACGACAACCTGGGCCCCACTCACTCAGGGAAGGCTCGGGAGCAGGCAACGGGACTTGACAATCGCCAAGTCCAACTGTCACCTACCTCCCGAACCTTCCCTGGCACCTTAAATACCCCGGAGAGGCGCTCTGCCCCCCACGGCCACTCGCTGGCCGTGTGCAGCGCCAAAAACTTCCCCGGGGGGAAACGCGAAGCGTTCCCCCCGGGGCTCCCCTTCCGGACAATGCAATCCATCTGTAACTAAATACCTTGTGCCCCCCCCCATAATGCATGCAGTGGCGTAACATAAAATGTGGGGGCCCCCCTGCAAGCCACGCTGAGGGGGCCCCCCAACTCCGCAAGAAATCACGGGTTGCGCCACACTCCGGGCCGGCATAGATTATCACGCTTGCGCAATACGCACATACGTGCTGCTGAAGGGATATGCTGCACACTGCACTAGGAGAAAGATATAAATATGTGTTTTAATGCGATATACAGCACACTTTCTGAGAAAAATTGGCTAAAAGGCCAGAGTGTTTGCAATTGTTTTGTAGGGTAACACCAATCCAATAGATGCAAGTCACCAACAGTGCACAGGAACATTAATGCTTTGCTATTAAAAATGCCATGCCACAATGAAAACATGTCCAACTGGATGCACAATGTAGACCAGTGTAAACACGTAATAACGTTACAGTAAAGCATGCCACGCCACATTTAGACATACCTAGACTGTTTGCACCAAAATGTCAGTCGAAGCAATAACACTCATCAAGAAGAGAGCACACATTCAAGCCTGCGTCTCTGTGGCCTCTAACAACACAGCCAAATGCTTTAAAATCTGCAAGGAACTGGTCAATCCTGTTGTGGTCTTTACCACTCCTGTTCCCTCCCAGGCCCTGTGTGTGGCTCTGTCATCTCACTTCTCCGCTAAAACTCAGGACATCCTGTCCTCCATCTCCTCTTCCTCTCCATCTTCCTCTCTCGCCCCCCTTTGTCCATCTCTACCTCTATTCCTCCTTTCTCATCTTTCTCTCTGACAACACCTGACAAGGTTTCTAGACAACTTAGATCTATGAAAGTGTCATCCAAACAGGTGTTCCCCTGCTCCTCCAGAACCATCAAGGACCATATTAACACTCTCGCTCCAGGCTTGACCGATTTCTGTAATCACTCTTTCACCACTGTAACTTTTCCCTCTCCCATTAAGCACTCCCTTATACACCCACTCCTCAAGAAGCCGTCTGCCGATCCTGCCTGCCCTGCAAACTATCATCCAATCTCCATCACCCCTTTCTTGGGCAAACTGTTGGAAAAGCTGGCCAACTCCCAGCTTAATTTCCACACATAATCTATTGGTTGTCTCCATGACCTTCAGTCTGGCTTCAGAGTAGCCAGAGGCACAGAAACTGCTCTCCTGGACACCTGTGAAGATCTGCTGTCTAACTTTGATTCCAGCATTCCTTCTGTCCTCATCCTCCTTGATCTTTCCTCTGCTTTCGACACGGTCAACCATGCCACCCTGATCAATCGACTCCATGAGAACCTGGGCATCACAGATCAGGCTCTTGAGTGGCTGACCTCCTTCCTCCTGGACAGCCCCTCCAGGTCCAACTTGGTGCTTTTCTCTCCGCTCCATCCTCTCACCCTGATTTTTCAACCTCTACTTGGCCCCTTTGGCCCACCTGATCTGTACCTTCTCCTCTAACTTGTTGTGTTATGTGGATGACACTCCGCTTTCCTTCAGGCTCCCTCAGACTCCTCTCTCGCTCATTCCTGACTGTCTATCCACGATTCAGGATTGGTGTGCCTCCAACGATCTCTGCCTTAATGTCAGTAAGATGGAGATCCTTCTCATTTTGATTCCTACCCTTGCCTTCCCTCTCTCACACTGGCCGCCCGCCTTGGGCCCTCTTCCTTCGCCTTCCTGTGAGGCAAACAACCTTGGTGTCATCTTTGACTCCACTCTCTCTTTCTCTCCTCACATCTGGCACGTCGCCAAGAAGTCCCACTACCATCTGCTCCTCCTCAAATGGACTCATGCCTTTCTCACTTTCGCCCAGAAGCTCACTGTCTCCAGAGCCCTAGTACTGTCTAGGCTAGACTACTGCAACAGCCTCTTTCTTAACCTGCCTTCCTCTACTCTCCATCCTCTGCAACTAATCCAGAACAGGACTGCAAGACTTATCCTTGCCTTCAAGCCCAGGGACCGTATCTCTCCAGCACTGAAATCTCTCCACTGACTCCCAATTGCTGCAAGGATCAAGTTCAAGACCCTTTGCATTGTCCACAAGACTTTCTGGGCCCGTGGCCCACACTACACCCAACGCTTACTTCCAAAATATATTCCTTCTTGAGCCATTTGCTCAGCTATCTACAACTCTCTAAGGGTTAAACGCTTCTCCAGGTGGAGTGTGGGGGTAGATTTCTCTCCTCTGCAGGTGCCTCCCTCTGGAATAGCCTCCCTGTCCCTCTCAAACTTGAGCCAGGCCACCTGAAGTTCCGGAAGCAGCTCAAAACTTTTCTCTTCTCCTCTGCTTACTCTCTCTCTCCCTCCCCTGCTGGCCTACCCGACCTACCTATCTGCTGTACCATCTGGTTGCTTGCCTCAGAGTCTTACTGAGTCCAGACTTTTTCTTGATCAGTTACCTTTGCACTGCCTCTGGACCTACCACGCACTTAGGGGCTGTAACTGTAACCCTACAGTCCCTTGTTCTCCTTGCACTAACCAGAGCCGCGCTGCCCTGTATGCACTTACTCAGAGCATTGCTGCCCTGTTTTTCCCTCCTCTCTCCCTTGCACTTCCCCCCTCCCTTTCCTCTTGCACTTCTCGTTCTCGCACTTGCATGATCTGAATGACACAAGGCCTAGTAAGATCGTTTGTCTTGTCCTGCCTTTACCTTCCCTCCATTGTCTTGTCGCGCCTAGAAACACTTGTGTACAGGCGCATTATAAATGACTTAGATCATATCATTTGATCACAGACGCCCACAAAAATATACAATGCCGCAGTAATAAATGGCTAGACTGGCAGCACCCAAATGGCAGTCTGGCCAGGTAATTCACTTAGCAGGACTGCTTTATCAAAAATGCCCAGTAAAAAAAATTCATACCAAACTGAGGAATGAATAGACTGGCTGCACCAAAATGCCTCTCTAGCCACTAATACCACATATCATGCCTGCTTAGCCTGGACATGGACAGCCATTATGATGTGTTGCACAATCCTGCCCCCCCCCACACATCCCCTCCCCCAGCCCCCCCCCCACCCCAACCTTCAAAATCAGCTCCTTGGCCCAGAATCACCTCCATGTCCCTCTTCCTTGTTCCAGCACCTACGTATGAGGCTCTTTGCCTCATATGTAAGTTCTGGGATGAGGAACAGTGGGACTAGGAGTAATGAAGATTACAGGTAGCTAAGTCAGGCATTACCTCCATGTACCTCTACCTCATCCCAGTACTTGTGTATAAGGCAGAGTGCCTTATTCACAAGTACTGTCTCATACACACTGGAACGAGAAAGAATAGGGCTAGGAGTAATTAGTAATCAAGGCATTAAACACAAGTATTGGTGCAACACCATTGAGTTGACTGGGATTCAGCACTCTTCCCCCCCCTGAAATTGTGGGCTATGTTGACTTGACCTGGCTGACCTTCAGAGCAGTAGCCAGACAGAACAGAACACAGATGTTAAATGGCACCTGGGTTTCGCTGTTAACAAGAGCCCAGTAATTACTAACATAAAGGATTTCACTGTTAGTAACTGCATTCAAATGCCAACCTTTTTAGGCAATTGAAATCGTGATGTGGGTTTAATACTTGCATGCCAGTGGAGTGATTGGAAGGGTAGAGAGGGAACAGGAGACCACTCATTCTCACAGCAGTCCGTAAGTGGGTGCTTTCAACCTTAAAGGAGAGAGTTAACTGCTTGTAACATTGAAGCTGCACTGGAATAGTCTCATTAAAATGCGTAAAGAAATTAGATACCTGCAAACAAATAAGTTTGCCCCTCCCCCACCGCCCATAAAGTTAGTGCCTCTCCCAACATTTGAAGGGTTAGCCTCCCGAAAAATAGGTTTTGTTGCACCCTTGAACGCAAGCACACACACCATTCACCATATACACACACAGACACGCACACCCAGCCATCCATACATTTAAGTGTGCATTCTTTCACCATACAGGCACACCCACGCAGCCATCCATACATTTAAGTATGCACCCTTCACCATACAGGCACACCTAGGCAACCACCCGTACATTTATGTGTGCACCCTTTCACCATGCAGGCACACACACCCAGGCACCCACCCATACATTTAAGCATGCACCCTTTCACCATACATTCACCCAGGAACCCACCCATACATTTAAGTGTGCACCCTTTCACCATACGTTCACACAGGCAGCCACCTACACATTTAAGTGTGCACCCTTTCACCATACACTCACACATGCACACGTCATAGGGTTGAGGGGAGCTGTAATACTTGAAAAAGAAATTGGGCCTCATTACAACTATGCCGGTCCAGAAACAACAGTGCCGTTAAGCTTACCGGCACCATTGTTTCCGGACCGGCATATTACAGCTGTGCGGGTCGTTGCTGCCCCACCCAGCAGGTCAGACCTGCCGGGCAGAACGGCACCCACCCGCAGAGTTTTCATGGAAGCACTGGCACCATTATTAACAGTGCCGGTGCTTCCGTGGTCCCCATTCCCATAGAGTCCAATAGGACTATATGGAAATGGGGACTTACCATTTGCCGGCGCCTGACTTCCAGGACTGCCAGGGTTGTAATCCCCCGGTGTTATCAGGAAGTTGGGCACCGGTAAATCATTACGGGTCTGGCAGCAACCTGCTGGTAGCACTGGCATGGTTACTGCCAAACCCGTAATAAGGCCCATTGTTTCTTTTTGAAGTGACTCTGTACTTCATAAAGACATTTTTTCTGTTAAGGTCCGAACCATAACGGCAATAATTTCTTTGTGAAGGCAGAATGACTTAAAAAATAAACTATTTCTTTTTGAAGTCATAGGGCTCCCCCATCCTATGACATGGAGGCCTTCAGCCTAGGGTCTTCCATGCCATGGGGAGGGCGGATCCCTCGGACATCAAAAAGATAGTTCTTTTTGTAGTCACTGTGCCTTCATAAATACATTATTTCTGTTGCAGAAAGAATTTCTTTATGAATTCAGAGTGAATTCAAAAAGAAAAATAAATGTTGAAAAAAAAATATTTTTCTTTTTTTTCTCTCCGGTGGGGCCCCCTCCCACGACATGTGCTGGCAAGGCCCCCGCACTGCGGGCACTGCGGGGTCCCATGTTACGCCAGTAAATGCATGTAAAATAAAAGCAGCCTTCAAAACACCAAGGACCGTGCTTTACGCGGCCCAACACGAATATCAAACAGCAAACGCAAATATTAGGCTGACCCCTGATCCAAAGACCCGGAACCCTTCCCCCGCGCCACCGAGCCGCATGCCAGAGGCTTTGTTCTGAGACATATATAGCCTAAAAACCCTATGTAAGTGGTAAAGCATGCGATTTTTAAAGCGGTATTAAACCTCATGAAAAAATTAAAGGGGTAGTCACGACAAGCAAGTTCTCTGCTCACTAATTCAAACCTGTTTGTTTATGAGTAGAGAACCGGGGCTTAATCTAAAAGTAGAATCCCACGAATCTCATCGGAACTAATCTTGCTCACATTCCATGTACAGCCCCCCCTTTTCACAAGTGAGCTGTAGCTGTGAGCCTTCTGGTGTTGCAGTGAGTACATGGTAAATGCCTAAGGGGGGGAACTGCCCGTGGTTCACCTACTAACTTTTGACAAAGCTTTAAACATACACCTTATTTTAGTCGTACCCTCTTTTGCAACAAAGGTGAACCCCCTTTACGATCAAGCACTTGCGCTTCGAGGACACCCAAAGCGCATTCAGACCTTACAGCTAACAGCCTTGCACAAAACTACAAGTTCCAGAATGCACTGGGTTTCATCATCAACCGCCCCGATTGCACACATGCAGCGAGAGATACAAGAGGACTCTCTTGATCGAGTTTAATAGTGATAATAAATAACCTTTGTTGGCACACAAGCAAAAGAGCCACATGCAAGGTGGTTGAGCAATCTGACACTTACTGGGCACGAGGGCAATACACCCACGTCTTCATGGTGCATGTCACACTACAGTGAATTTCTTGCAACAAATGTTCTGCTATAAACTTTACAGCGCTCAAATCCTGTTTGTGTATTGGTGTATTCAAATTAAACACATGTAGTGAAATGAGGCAATCAGCCACAATTGCACTTTGAATGGGGCTCGACCTTCTTTGTGACACAACTACGACAGAGAAGTTTCATTTTTCAACATTGTCATTCACTGTGACAGCCATTCAGACAACCACTACATTCAAATATTACAAATGGCCAACATTGTTGGCGGTGTCCGGACTCCGCCGTCCGTGAGCCCCCCCCCCCCGTGACACAGAGACACGGAGAAAGCGATCTTGCTCGTGTGGGCTCCCCGGTGATTGTGATGTCACCGGGCATGCCCCGTTTATTTAACTGCGCACGCGACAGAGTGAACGTCACTCCGTCGCGTGCGCGCCCTTAAAGGGCCAATGCCACACTCCTCCTTTTCCATAACAACAAATTGGAAACAGGAGGGACTAACTATCACACAGTTATCACACACGCAACTATGTACACACCAAAACCCCCATTTATTAACAGCCACCCTGGATCCCCCCGAGGGTGCCTGTCACGGCCTGACCATTGTCCCCAGGTCAGCCTCCCCAGCTCAGTCCGTTACATAGTCTGTGAGACGGGCAGGTTTCCCACGTCCTGTTCTCAGGGGGTACCTCCTGCCACCGTCTCTGGCCGGTGTCTCTTGACCTGGTCCGCCCCGAGCAGGAGAGTCCACGGCGGGGCTTCCACCCCCACCTTCATCCAAGGCATCCTCACCCTCTCGGTTGTCCGGGCTGTCCACTCTCGGGTCGCCGATTCTCCTGAAGAAGGAAGCATTCCTGGTCATGGACGATGTCCCATCAGATGCTGTCACCATGGAGCCCTTCACCGCCACAACATCCAGGGGGGCAGGTTCATACGTGAGGGATAACTTGCTTTGTGGGTGGCGATTCCTCACCAGCACCTCATCCCCCAGCGCGATGTGTGGGGGTCTCAGGCCTCTCCGGATGTTTTCCATTTGCGTCCTTGTTCGTCTGTCCTCCTCGACCTGTTCATTGTCAATGACGGCGGGGTCCCTGTCCCCCACCTCCGGTATGACGTCTCTCGGGCATCTTTGGAAGAGAGCCTCCGCCGGTGCTAAACCCGTTGAGGAGTGGGGTGTGGTCCGATATCCCTGCAGGAAGACATAAGGGGCCCTCTGCAAGCACTCGCCTTTTCCGTGGGCAATCCTGAAGACTTTTTAAGGGTGCGCATCATGCGCTCTGCTTCTCCGTTGGCCCGGGGCCAAAGTGGGGTTACCCGTCGGTGCTGAATGCCATACTCCCTCATGAGCTCAGCAAAACTCTCGCCTTGGAATGGTGCCCCGTTGTCGGAGCACAGCACGGAGGGCAGGCCATGGGTGGCGAAAATCTTCTCCAGCGCCACCACCACGTTCTCAAATGCGACGGACTCTATGAACTCGACCTCCGGGTATCGAGACCACTCGTCCACCACAACTAGGAAGTGAGTGCCTCTCGACGTGGACCCGGAGTCTGCGTGCACTACTTCCCATGGCCTGGTCCCTCTTGGCATCGTTTCAATGGACGGTTCCCGCTGGGCCGGTGCCGCAGCCAGGCACCATACGCAAGATGCCACGAATGCTTCCACCTTCCGCTCGAGCTCCGGGAACCACACCTTCTGGCGGAGGCGAGCTTTTGTTTTGGGCGCCCCTTGGTGGCCCTGGTGCACCAAGGCGATGACCTGTGCAACTTTGGCCTGGGGCACCACAATCCTCTCACCCCTTAGTAGCAGCCCCGACTCTGAGAATGTCAGTTCTTCTCTCCCTCTCCATAACTGCTCGAGGGCCACTCTGGCTTCACATGCCCTGCGCTCCACCGCTTCCAGCACCGTCTTCCAGGCGCCCCGCTGCATTGCTTCCCTCAGGATGGCAAAACACTCGTCGCTCTTTGACGCGAGCTCCAGCTCCTCCACCAGCATGGAGTTCGGGGTGGCCGTTTCCACGACCAGGCGGACATGTTCGTCGGCCTCTTCAGCCGACGTAGACTCCTGCGAGTCCCCTCTTGGGTGTCGAGAGAGATAGTCCGCCGCGTTGTTAGCCCCTGGACGATATGTCAATGACACTCCATACTCGAGCAGGGCGAGTATCCAGCGCTCTATTCTCACTGGTGGACGTGATGATGAGCCCGCCATGATCGGCAACAGCGGTTTGTGGTCTGTGACCACAGTCACAGGGCGCCCCAAGATGTAGAGGCGAAAATGTCTGCAACCCCACAGCACCGTCAGGGATTCCCTCTCAATCTGGGAGTATCTTTGCTCGGTGTCGGAGAGCGCCTTGCTGGCGTATGCTATGGGTGGAATCTCCTGGTCACTCCCCACTTGGGTAAGCACTGCCCCCAGGCCATAGGGGCTGGCATCCACTACGATCTCTGTCTGCAGGCTCGGATCGAAGAATGCCATGGTGTCATCCGCCGCCAGGGCACCTCTGATATCATCGAATGCCGCCTGCTCAAGGGGGCCCCACTGCCAGACGGTATCCTTCTTTGTGAGAGATCTCAGCGGCTCTGAACGGGACGCCAGATTCCTGATGAAACGGCCACAGTAAGTGACCATGCCCAAAAAGCTCCTCACCTCCGCAACATTTTCTGGCGGACGCGCCTCCTTTATGTCCCTCACTTTGCGGGGGTCCGGCGGCACCCCATCTGCCTTAAATACGAATCCAAAAAATTTGATCGTTGTTTTCAGAAACCCGCACTTGTCCTTGTGCAGGGTGAGTCCCAGCGAGCGAAGGCGCTCAAAGGTCTTGGCCAGGCGTGCCAGATGCTCCGTCTCTGACCTGGCATACACCAGGATGTCGTCGCTGATCTTAAGGACTCCATCCAGATCAGCCAGTGCTCCTCTTATGATGTTCTGGAACACCTCCGCCGCGGAAGACACCCCAAAACTCAACCTCTTATATCGGTAGAGACCTCGATGAGTGGTAAACGTTGTGATGTAACGGGACTCAGAGTGCAGGACCACCTGGTGATAGCCTGCTGTCAGGTCCAGTTTGGAAAAGAACCTCGCCCCCTGCAGTTCCGCTATAATATCATCGATGGTAGGGGTCAAGTGCCGTTCCCTCTTTATGGCCTTATTGGGGAGTCGCATGTCCACGCAGATCCTCACCGCGTCGGGTTGTTTGGGCTTGCGTGCGATGACAATAGGAGACACCCACGGGGTGGGGCCCTCAACCTTTTCAATAATGTCCAGCCCTACAAGATTGTCCAGCTCTCGATCCACCAGATCCCTGAGATGAAAAGGAACCCACCGGTGTTTCAGCGCCACTGGTTGGATCGACTCATCGGACCGGCTCACCCACCAACTGTCCAATGCCTTCGAACAGGGAGCTGTGTTTGGCCAGGAGCACCTGAATGCCATCTAGGTACACTGAATATGCGAATGTCACAATTCCCAGAGCTTCGGCCGCAGCACAGCACAGCAGTGTGTTGTCGCTCACCGGCGTGACATAGAACCTGGCCCGGATATGTGAGTCGCCATATTGAACTTCAGCCACGAACACGCCGTCCAAGGGAATGGGCTGGTCGCCGCCAAAAGCGAAAATGCGTGCCCTTGGCGCGGTCAGCGTGGGCGGGGTCTGCATGGTATCGTAGTGCTGTCTGGCCATCACATTCACGGACGCACCGGTGTCCACTAGCATTGGTATAGAGTCTCCATTGACCAGCACATTGTACCTGGGCTCCCTCTTGGAACGGGATTTCAGCATGCTCACACTGGACACAAAGAAAATGTTTTCATCATCCTCTTCCTCCTCCTCCCCCTCCTGAGGGGCCCCTTCATCACCCTGGTCCACTTGAGCAACATTGGACGCCCTTTGGGGTCGGAAGAAACCGGCTCGAACAGGCCCCCTAGGCACTACCTTAGGAGCTGCAGATCGGCACATCCTGGCGAAATGGTCTGCACCTCCGCACCTACCACACTTCACCCCAGTCGCAGGGCATTCAGCCGGGTGCGGGAAGTCCTACACACACTTTGGGCACGAGGACATTGTTCCAGGCGGGTGCGGGCCCTGGGTGTTCATGGGGCGCCTCGCTCCACGGCCTCTTCCGACCGCGCAGACTTCCTCCACCTTGCCCGGGCGGGCACTAGCTTCCATTCTGGTCGCCCGCAGTTCAGACACTTCGTGGCATCTTCCCAGTTCTAAGGTGCGGGGAAGGGTGATACCCGGCTCGCGTAATATCTGGCGCCGCAGTTTCCCAGAGGCGCACCCCTGAATAAGTTGATTGCGAATCATGACTTCAGGGTCGTTACACGCACATGGCGCCGCCAGTCTCCGCAGCCGCCCGTAGAAAACATCTAGAGTCTCGTCATCCTTCTGTCGAGCCGTTCCCATGAGAAAACGTTCATAATCTGCATTGGCCATTGGCAGAAAATGATTATGGAGTGCATCCTTTGCCGCTGCAAACGACCCATCCGCTGGCTGCAGGGACAGAAAAATCTCATGCACTGCCGGGCCAGCAGAGTACAGGAGAGTGGCCAGCTTACTGTCGTCGCTCGTCTCCATCGTGGCCCTGAAGTACATCTCGAGCCTATCCATCCACATCTTCCACCTCTGTCCCAGGCTTGAAGGAGCGCCCGAGGTATCAAACTCAGGCATTGGCTGTAGGGACCCAGGTGGTTTCAGCGGGAGGGCGGGCGGGGGTTGAGCAGGAAGAGCAGGAGCAGCAGCAGCAGCAGCAGCTTGACTCATGGTGGATAGAGCACAGGCACCCCAAACGATATGATTAATGGGGCCGCAACTCACCACCAGCAAGCAGCCTCCTGACACAGTCTAAATTGTGCCTCTCTCCAGATGCGCCCCTCGTGGATGTATCGCTCCAGCCAGCAGGCAGGACAATGAAGCGTCCAAAAATTGAGCAGGGGCAAAGACCCCGAGTGCATTCAGCAGGCTTCCAATGGAGTCTCACCCATCTACTCGGTGAAAAACAGTGAAAATGTCAATGATTCATTCTAAAATTGACACGTGCTGTTTCCAGTGGCTGTCCGCCTCTGGAATATCCATAAATTATGTCCGGATGGCTCACCGGCGCTTCGTTATGAAGCCGTGAGTATCCGAGGCCAATTCATCAAAATGGCCGCCGGCCGCGTGCGTCGCTCCCCTCTCCGCGGTCAGAATTTGCTGAAGCGCTCACGTAGGATCATCTACGCTACGAGCGAATGTCTCCGCCTGTTCCAGGAAGTGATCCCGGCACTCGTCGCCACTGTTGGCGGTGTCCGGACTCCGCTGTCCGTGAGCCCCCCAACCCCCGTGACACAGAGACACGGAGAAAGCGATCTTGCTCGTGTGGGCTCCCCGGTGATTGTGATGTCACCGGGCACGCCCCGTTTATTTAACTGCGCACGCGATGGAGTGAACGTCACCCTGTCGCGTGCGCGCCCTGTACATTCATTTAAACGGGTAATATAACCAGAATTGTAGTGTTTCAAGAGAACGAACATTTAAAGTATAAAAATATTTCTGAATTATATTATTTTGCACTTTGGCAACATGGAGCACATTTCTTATTTGTGCTGCTTACATATCTAGGGAGTGAGAAAACGTTTTAAATCGAAACTTGTCATTTGTATTGCTGGCTCGCTCCCCCTTTGCGCAAGCCCGAATTCACAGAGCTTTAAAGAAAGACCGAAGCCCAGGGGAAGTTGTGAAAGCCCGATTGTAAGACTTGTGTACAGAAACACACCAGCTGTTGCAGCTCGCTGCCTCCATGAGAGTGTTTATGTGTTTACAGAGACAGGCACAAGGTGCGATAG
This sequence comes from Ambystoma mexicanum, assembly GCF_040938575.1. Taxonomy (NCBI): domain Eukaryota; kingdom Metazoa; phylum Chordata; class Amphibia; order Caudata; family Ambystomatidae; genus Ambystoma; species Ambystoma mexicanum. The sequence goes on from NC_090933.1 coordinate 566,120,607, forward strand.
GCAACTGCGGTTACCTGTAAGTTCCGTGCACTCAATAAAGTACGAATAGCTGAAGCACATGGATTCAAAACCAAGCCAAGCAAATGGTGCTTTGGCCATTTCATCGCCAAGCGTTGGCCAAATTGCCATGCCAACGCCATACACTGCTCCCAAACTCCCCTTTTTCCTTTCGCTTTTCCATTACATACAGTACCAATGTTTTGCCGATACGTGGTTTACTGCACCGAAGCGTCAACACCAAAAAGGGTTGCGGCACACTGTATCACCGAATGTGGCCACGGCTTAGGTCTCTTCAAGCTTATGAAGATAGAAAAGCTTGTACAGAATTGTGTCCTCCATAAGTGTCTGAATTGAGGGAGGTCCATGGATCCTTCACTGAGGATATTCCATACAGTGTGGCAAGAACAAAAAAGAAGCCAAAAGAAAGGTATGACAGCTGGCATGCAATGTGAAATCACACAAACCACGTTGGCGAAGTGACAAAGATCAGGATGAACATGAAAAATAAGGGCACGCGCTCCAAAAATGAAACATACCAGAAAGTTGTTTGTACGGGGTAAAGAAATGTTGAAAAAAAGATGGGTGTACATCAAAATGCAGATGGAGATGCATTATAAAAGAGAGGCGAAGGTGCTACAGGGAGGCAGAGAAGATTGAATCAAGATGGTAACAATGAGTCTGTACCATGCATGTCATTACAAAACAAAGGAGGGGACTGAAGCACAATGGTGTCTGGAGAATTCTTTCAGTGGCATGGCAAAATATTTCATACTAATGTGCCCAAGCGACCTAGCATAGCCGACTGAGCCCCAACCAACCAAGGTTTTGGCTCTATTCCCCCCTGTAGAATTTCTTTTAAATGATGGATTTAAATAGCACTTTTTTGTGTAGAATTGGGTAAAAAGTCTAATAATTTACATTGAAGGGTAAAACATGAAACATCCAATAGATACCAGGTCATGAACATAAGCATTTTCCAATGCGTTTTTATGATGCCTTTGACCAAAATATACGCAAGTATTCGGTCAGTGTAAAATGACATGTCCTGGCCGCGAGAATATATGTCAGCTTCGCCATGCAAGAACACATCCATGTTGGCTTTTCTCTTATTAATGTCAGTAATGCCACTGTAAGCAGACAAGTCCAAGATGACTGTACCATTATATGTCACTATTCTCACGAAAGACACAATCATGTTGGCTTTTCTCTTAATGCCAGCAATGCCACTGTAAGCAGAAAAATCCATGCTGACTGTGACAATATATGCCAGTATTGCCATGCAAGAAAACAGTCATGTTGGCTTTGCCCATCACACCAGTAAGGCCGTAGTAGGAAAATATGTCCATGCTGGCTGTGCCAAAATATGTCAATATTGTCACATAAGAATGCATGTTGGTTTTGCCAATAATGTGAGTATAGCACTTTAAAAAGACATGTCCGATCTGGCTCCAAAATGTCACTGCTGACAATGGATCTCGCAATAGCCCCTGACACATTCAGCATCTCCCAGACAGACACGTATTTATTGTACATACACAATGAATTAATTCACACAAATACACAGGGCACTTATTCACATTCCTGCACATTCACACACATGCGCTCATAGATAGGCATGGGCGAAAAGGCTGCCATTTTCTCTGCTCTGAAATTGGCAAATTCTGGGCAAAATCCACCTGCTTCATCAGTTTTGTCAGCTGAGCAAAATAGACAATTTCTCACATTTATTCTCTTGAAATTGTACTTTTTGTGTGGTTTTGCTCATATTTACAGCAAGTAGGTGCCAGTAAAATGTTTCAACCCCTTAATCGTCCAAATGATCAGGGAAACATTTGATTTTTCAGGCAAAAAATGAAATTTGGGCCTGGAAAAAAATATCTGCCAAATGAGTAACAAATTGTGAAAATGTCTGGTCTGCCAGCATAGTGGAATTGATGGTGAAGTTTATGATTTAATTTTGCGCATGGTAATTTCACCCACCCCTACTAACAGACACACCCTACCCCATGCATGCACCTATGCACACATACCTACAGGCAAAAGCCCACACTCCCCAAGATTTGTCCACACTTACCTGCTTGTCACCACCTCAGCCATGACTCCTGCTAACACATGCTGTTCCGGACAGCCCACCCCATGCACCCTACAGGCGGGAAGCAGAGGAAGGTGTCAAACAGTTCCCTAAAGCTGGTGTGCATGACCTAACAGCTCCTGGCAGACATGAAGTACAGGGATGTGCAGAACCCCCTACACTTTTTGGGCCTGCAGTACCCTAGCCTACTTTACCAATGGGTTATACAAGACTGGAGAACACATTGCTCCTGACCTTACATGGCACAACAGGAATGAACAGAGTGGGTACACCAAGCTAAATGTGAACCAGCTTCCCCCCAGAACAGGCCCGGCCAAGGAGCACTTCCTAAGGTGCTCACTTCAGCTGAGGCGGCGGTCACATTTTTCAATGGGCTGTCTTTGGGTTTCTCCTAATGGGTGAAAGGTCAACACCTTGTCGCCCATTATGGACGAACCACCACTGCTGAAGAGAGAGTTCCAAGTATAAATGACCATTTTTATGGCAATGAGGGAAATGAGCCAGCAAGCATGATAGATAGTGGAGAATGTCAAGACCATGCACGTACAAGTAGCAGCTCCCCAAGACCAGTAAAGAACAAATGTACATTAGACAAATTGAGGGACTATGAACTTGATTCAATTTGCTTCCTTGTTTTAGTATGGTTTTCCTTTATGCTTTAAAGGAGAATTATAGTGACAAGTATTTCTTCTTCCCTATTCCTTTCCCCAGTTAGCTCCATGTAGGTTGCACATATGTGCAAGTCCTTGCCTGAGTGGGAAAAGACATTACGGCCATGTCCCTCTGTAAAGACTGCAGGAGGTATCTGTTCTCCTGCTTTCTATATGGCAGAGTAGAGGCACAGAGCACCCCAGCTAAGATTCTCTATTTGGTAACGTGGACAAGCAATCAAGGCTTAAGCTCTCAGGAGGTGATGTGGGCTGGTTCTTAAGTACAGTGTAGTCCCCAAACCCCCACAAGGAATGTCCACACATTGTGTTAGTGAAAACACAGTTCTTTATATAAATAAGGCTTTGATTATGTACACATACAATAACACATTTTGTGCTCTGGCAATTCTGAAAGGATACATATATACAGTCTCTATGTGGTACCAAAATTGCTTCTTTGATTCCATTACAATGCATCAACTGTAGACAGTTTCAAGTGGCATACACATTAATTAAGTGTACCAACAATAGACTTGAGGAGGAAAACAGGCTGGTTAAGCAATTGGCAGAATACTAGGCCCCTACCACTAGGCACAGATCTGTGTGAGGATCCCCAACCTGGGCAAGCTATTGATAAAGATATTAAACAAGCCCAGTTCATGTATTGCTTTAGCACAGTCTTATTTCCTTCAATAAAGTTCTACCACCCCAATGTACCTGGTTTAGCATAGTTCGACAACGGGTCATTGACGGATCCTTCTGAGTGAACTCCCTTTAAGGCAGTAGCCACGGATCGTCGAGATCCTTCGAATAAAAGGGTGAACAATGGCATTGAGGCAGCAGCTTTGGTTCTGGCAGTGCTCATCGACGATCGGTTGTGGACGTCCTGGGACGATGAGGCGTGCAGTGCACTTCGATGACGATAGTTCATTGCTGCAAAGTGTCAATGAAGAACTTTGGCCCAGCAAGGGCGTTTGGTCGTCTGCATCTGTGTGGTCTTCGGATGGCCGGAAACCCACCGGCAGATTCTTCTCAGCACGTCAGTAACTTTGACTTTCTCTGGCGGGACAAAGCGGTCGATGGTGAAAGGCATGGGAGTACTTAATTAAAAAGTGTTCTTAGGCAAAGGTGGAGCATTGCGACTCCGGTCGGCGGTGGCACAGCGTCAACCTGTCCCCGCTTCTGGGCAACATAGCTTCAATGGGCCTCCAAAGGTTACAGCAATCCTCCAAACCCTGTTTCCTCAGCGGTCCCCATCTCCGGTCGACAGTCTTGCAAAGGCTGACTTGCAGGGAGCCTTGGTGAAGGTTAGCTGGTGCACGATGGTCCCTGGTAGCTCGGGAAGAGGTCTCCTTGCCAGGTCCTCTCTTGGATCAGGTTCTTGAAGGCACAGCAGCTTTCGGATTGAGTCGAAGGGAACAGTGGTTCACCTTCTTCTTCTGGCTCGGCGTCGAGAGTAAGCATCAAGTTTTGACTTCAGCGTCTGAACGATTTCCATCAGTGAGAGGTCCCGCGATATACTCATTGGTCTCTTATTTTTATTTTATTTGCATTTGTTAAGCGCACTTGCAGCCCATGAGGCATCGAGGCGCTGTTACAGAGGAAACACAGATTAAGATTAGATTTTTTCTTTTTTTTTTTTTGTCTTAGTTACGTATTTATAACGCGCTTAAACACTCGGAGGTTTCTAAGCGCGGACCCGGGGATCGAACCTGTTGTTGCTTTGTGTCGTCTTGCTTCCAAGACGCGCACGCTGCCGCTGTGCTATCCTCATTCACTCTGCTGGGTCACACTCAGGAAACCAATTATTCAGAAGGGCATTCATGCATGCATGCAGGCAGGCAGCCAGTCAGACTCACAGTGCATTCAGGCCATTCTTCTCCATCCAGACACAAGGAATGTGGATTGGGACAAGTACCCAGCCATTCAGCACTCCACACTGCATTCATAGCAGTTTCGGGCAGGGCTGTCTCAGTCTTTGTGTCACATACCAGAAACCAGACGCCCATAACATGAAATGCATATTGGTCACACACTCCATTCACCCAGGTTCCATGCCAAGGGTGTATCCACAACATACAGTCATTAGGAAGGCTCCAGCCAGTCTGGCCTGGACTTCCCTACAATACTATATATGGCAATTCCACCCAACAGTCAGTCAGGGGGAAGAGACAGAGTCAGAGCTTCCCGGGACTTTGGGAAAACAGGGTAACAGGCAATGGAAATCAAGAGGCCACAGGGGTCTCTTGCCCTCTATCAGGAATCCACTGATTCCTGTGGTAGGGCCTGGGTATCCCAAAATGGAGGATACGCAGAGCTCCTGTCAAGTTCTGCATGGTGCTGCCATCAGCCAATACCCTGCTCTGTGGGCACCACACAGGTGCCCAAAAGCATACACTAGGGATACAGGGTTGAACCCCCACCCATGGGTGCCATAAGGGTATACTATGGGTCTCTGTTCACCACAACCACAAAGAGGATGTGCTGCACTGCTAGGGGTCCCACTGGACTCCTATGAATAAAATAACACAGAACACACATGATAAGGCTGTACAGGAAAAGTACATGGAGGCCCTGTCCCTCCAATGCATTTCCAGAATCACAGTCACCCCCCAGACTGATGTTAGGGTGGTCTAATCTCCCACAAGATTGACACCCTCATCCAGAAGGTCAACATACCTTCTGGAAAGGTCATCTGCATTATCATGACTCTTCCCTGGTCTGTGCTCAATAGTGAAGTCTAGCCCTTGCAGGCTAATGGACCACTTGAGCAGATTAAGGTGTTCACCCTTCATCTGCATAAGCCACTTTAAGGGCTTATGGTCGGTTTGGACCTTGAAGGTAGGCCCAGTAAGGTAAGGCCTAAAACTCATAAGGCTCGAAACTATACTGAAACATTCCTTTTCAACAGTAGCTCTCCTAAATTCTCTACCTTTGAGTTGCCTACTGATGAAGATGATAGGATGTTCCCTCCCTTTGTCATCTACCTGGGACAGAACAGCTCCAATTCCGTTGTCACAGGCATCAGTTTGAACAATAAAGGGTCTGTTGTAATCAGGAGCACACAAAAGAGGTGCCCTACACAGAATTTGCTTCAGGCCAACAAAGGCCCTTTGGCAGTCTTCCATCCAATTAAGGTTCTGAGGTTGCTTGGGCAATGTCAGAGCTGTCAGAGGGGCAGCTATGGTGCCATAGTCTGCCATAAGGTTTCGGCAGTACCAGTGAGGCCCAAAAAAACTCTCACCTGGGTTTGAGTAGTAGAGTCTACCAGTCATGTGCATCCTGTACCCTGCTGGGGAGAGTTTGGACGCAACCCCCTCCTACCTCATGACCAAGGTAAGTGTCTTTGCCCTGGGCTATCTGGCACTTGAGTGCCTTGATAGTGAGGTTAGCCCTTTTCAAGTGCCGTTCCCTCTTTATGGCCTTATTGGGGAGTCGCATGTCCACGCAGATCCTCACCGCGTCGGGTTGTTTGGGCTTGCGTGCGATGACAATAGGAGACACCCACGCGGTGGGGCCCTCAACCTTTTCAATAATGTCCAGCCCTACAAGATTGTCCAGCTCTCGATCCACCAGATCCCTGAGATGAAAAGGAACCCACCGGTGTTTCAGCGCCACTGGTTGGATCGACTCATCGGACCGGCTCACCCACCAACTGTCCAATGCCTTCGAACAGGGAGCTGTGTTTGGCCAGGAGCACCTGAATGCCATCTAGGTACACTGAATATGCGAATGTCACAATTCCCAGAGCTTCGGCCGCAGCACAGCACAGCAGTGTGTTGTCGCTCACCGGCGTGACATAGAACCTGGCCCGGATATGTGAGTCGCCATATTGAACTTCAGCCACGAACACGCCGTCCAAGGGAATGGGCTGGTCGCCGCCAAAAGCGAAAATGCGTGTCCTTGGCGCGGTCAGCGTGGGCGGGGTCTGCATGGTATCGTAGTGCTGTCTGGCCATCACATTCACGGTCGCACCGGTGTCCACTAGCATTGGTATAGAGTCTCCATTGACCAGCACATTGCACCTGGGCTGCCTCTTGGAGCGGGATTTCAGCATGCTCACACTGGACACAAAGAAAATGTTTTCATCATCCTCTTCCTCCTCCTCCCCCTCCTGAGGGGCCCCTTCATCACCCTGGTCCACTTGAGCAACGTTGGACGCCCTTTGGGGTCGGAAGAAACCGGCTCGAACAGGCCCCCTAGGCACTACCTTAGGAGCTGCAGATCGGCACATCCTGGCGAAATGGTCCGCACCTCCGCACCTACCACACTTCACCCCAGTCGCAGGGCATTCAGCCGGGTGCGGGAGGTCCTACACACACTTTGGGCACGAGGACATTGTTCCAGGTGGGTGCGGGCCCTGGGTGTTCATGGGGCGCCTCACTCCACGGCCTCTTCCGACCGCGCAGACTTCCTCCACCTTGCCCGGGCGGGCACTAGCTTCCATTCTGGTCGCCCGCAGTTCAGACACTTCGTGGCATCTTCCCAGTTCTAAGATGCGGGGAAGGGTGATACCCGGCTCGCGTAATATCTGGGGCCGCAGTTTCCCAGAGGCGCACCCCTGAATAAGTTGGTTGCGAATCATGACTTCAGGGTCGTTACACGCACATGGCGCCGCCAGTCTCCGCAGCCGCCCGTAGAAAACATCTAGAGTCTCGTCATCCTTCTGTAGAGCCGTTCCCATGAGAAAACGTTCATAATCTGCATTGGCCATTGGCAGAAAATGATTATGGAGTGCATCCTTTGCCGCCGCAAACGACCCATCCGCTGGCTGCAGGGACAGAAAAATCTCATGCACTGCCGGGCCAGCAGAGTACAGGAGAGTGGCCAGCTTACTGTCGTCACTCGTCTCCATCGTGGCCCTGAAGTACATCTCGAGCCTATCCATCCACATCTTCCACCTCTGTCCCAGGCTTGAAGGAGCGCCTGAGGTATCAAACTCAGGCATTGGCTGTAGGGACCCAGGTGGTTTCAGCGGGAGGGCGGGCGGGGGTTGAGCAGGAAGAGCAGGAGCAGCAGCAGCAGCAACAGCTTGACTCATGGTGGATAGAGCACAGGCACCCCAAACGATATGATTAATGGGGCCGCAACTCACCAGCAGCAAGCAGCCTCCTGACACAGTCTAAATTGTGCCTCTCTCCAGATGCGCCCCTCGTGGATGTATCGCTCCAGCCAGCAGGCAGGACAATGAAGCGTCCAAAAATTGAGCAGGGGGAAAGACCCCGAGTGCATTCAGCAGGCTTCCAATGGAGTCTCACCCATCTACTCGGTGAAAAACAGTGAAAATGTCAATGATTCATTCTAAAATTGACACATGCTGTTTCCAGTGGCTGTCCGCCTCTGGAATATCCATAAATTATGTCCGGATGGCTCACCGGCGCTTCGTTATGAAGCCGTGAGTATCCGAGGCCTATTCATCAAAATGGCCGCCGGCCGCGTGCGTCGCTCCCCTCTCCGCGGTCAGAATTTGCTGAAGCGCTCACGTAGGATCATCTAGGCTACGAGCGAATGTCTCCGCCTGTTCCAGGAAGTGATCCCGGCACTCGTCGCCACTGTTGGCGGTGTCCGGACTCCGCTGTCCGTGAGCCCCCCAACCCCCGTGACACAGAGACACGGAGAAAGCGATCTTGCTCGTGTGGGCTCCCCGGTGATTGTGATGTCACCGGGCACGCCCCGTTTATTTAACTGCGCACGCGACGGAGTGAACGTCACCCTGTCGCGTGCGCGCCCTGTACAGTCATTTAAACGGGTAATATAACCAGAATTGTAGTGTTTCAAGTGAACGAACATTTAAAGTATAAAAATATTTCTGAATTATATTATTTTGCACCTTGGCAACATGGAGCACATTTCTTATTTGTGCTGCTTACATATCTAGGGAGTGAGAAAACGTTTTAAATCGAAACTTGTCATTTGTATTGCTGGCTCGCTCCCCCTTTGCGCAAGCCCGAATTCACAGAGCTTTAAAGAAAGACCGAAGCCCAGAGGAAGTTGTGAAAGCCCGATTGTAAGACTTGTGTACAGAAACACACCAGCTGTTGCAGCTCGCTGCCTCCATGAAAGTGTTTATGTGTTTACAGAGACAGGCACAAGGTGCGATAGGCAACTGCGGTTACCTGTAAGTTCCGTGCACTCAATAAAGTACGAATAGCAGAAGCACATGGATTCAAAACCAAGCCAAGCAAATGGTGCTTTGGCCATTTCATCGCCAAGCGTTGGCCAAATTGCCATGCCAACGCCATACACTGCTCCCAAACTCCCCTTTTTCCTTTCGCTTTTCCATTACATACAGTACCAATGTTTTGCCGATACGTGGTTTACTGCACCGAAGCGTCAACACCAAAAAGGGTTGCGGCACACTGTATCACCGAATGTGGCCACGGCTTAGGTCTCTTCAAGCTTATGAAGATAGAAAAGCTTGTACAGAATTGTGTCCTCCATAAGTGTCTGAATTGAGGGAGGTCCATGGATGCTTCACTGAGGATATTCCATACAGTGTGGCAAGAACAAAAAAGAAGCCAAAAGAAAGGTATGACAGCTGGCATGCAATGTGAAATCACACAAACCACGTTGGCGAAGTGGCAAAGATCAGGATGAACATGAAAAATAAGGGCACGCGCTCCAAAAATGAAACATACCAGAAAGTTGTTTGTACGGGGTAAAGAAATGCTGAAAAAAAGATGGGTGTACATCAAAATGCAGATGGAGATGCATTATAAAAGAGAGGCGAAGGTGCTACAGGGAGGCAGAGAAGATTGAATCAAGATGGCAACAATGAGTCTGTACCATGCATGTCATTACAAAACAAAGGAGGGGACTGAAGCACAATGGTGTCTGGAGAATTCTTTCAGTGGCATGGCAAAATATTTCATACTAATGTGCCCAAGCGACCTAGCATAGCCGACTGAGCCCAAACCAACCAAGGTTTTGGCTCTATTCCCCCCTGTAGAATTTCTTTTAAATGATGGATTTAAATAGCACTTTTTTGTGTAGAATTGGGTAAAAAGTCTAATAATTTACATTGAAGGGTAAAACATGAAACATCCAATAGATACCAGGTCATGAACATAAGCATTTTCCAATGCGTTTTTATGATGCCTTTGACCAAAATATACGCAAGTATTCGGTCAGTGTAAAATGACATGTCCTGGCCGCGAGAATATATGTCAGCTTCGCCATGCAAGAACACATCCATGTTGGCTTTTCTCTTATTAATGTCAGTAATGCCACTGTAAGCAGACAAGTCCAAGATGACTGTACCATTATATGTCAGTATTCTCACGAAAGACACAATCATGTTGGCTTTTCTCTTAATGCCAGCAATGCCACTGTAAGCAGAAAAATCCATGCTGACTGTGACAATATATGCCAGTATTGCCATGCAAGAAAACAGTCATGTTGGCTTTGCCCATCACACCAGTAAGGCCGTTGTAAGAAAATATGTCCATGCTGGCTGTGCCAAAATATGTCAATATTGTCACATAAAAATGCATGTTGGTTTTGTCAATAATGTGAGTATAGCACTTTAAAAAGACATGTCCGATCTGGCTCCAAAATGTCACTGCTGACAATGGATCTCGCAATAGCCCCTGACACATTCAGCATCTCCCAGACATACACGTATTTATTGTACATACACAATGAATTAACTCACACAAATACACAGGGCACTTATTCACATTCCTGCACATTCACACACATGCGCTCATACATAGGCATGGGCGAAAAGGCTGCCATTTTCTTTGCTCTGAAATTGGCAAATTCTGGGCAAAATCCACCTGCTTCATCAGTTTTGTCAGCTGAGCAAAATAGACAATTTCTCACATTTATTCTCTTGAAATTGTACTTTTTGTGTGGTTTTGCCCATATTTACAGCAAGTAGGTGCCAGTAAAATGTTTCAACCCCTTAATCGTCCAAATGATCAGGGAAACATTTGATTTTTCAGGCAAAAAATGAAATTTGGGCCTGGAAAAAAATATCTGCCAAATGAGTAACAAATTGTGAAAATGTCTGGTCTGCCAGCATAGTGGAATTGATGGTGAAGTTTATGATTTAATTTTGCGCATGGTAATTTCACCCACCCCTACTAACAGACACACCCTACCCTTTGCATGCATGCACCTATGCACACATACCTACAGGCAAAAGCCCACACTCCCCAAGATTTGTCCACACCTACCTGCTTGTCACCACCTCAGCCATGACTCCTGCTAACACATGCTGTTCCGGACAGCCCACCCCATGCACCCTACAGGCGGGAAGCAGAGGAAGGTGTCAAACAGTTCCCTAAAGCTGGTGTGCATGACCTAACAGCTCCTGGCAGACATGAAGTACAGGGATGTGCAGAACCCCCTACACTTTTTGGTCCCCCCAGAACAGGCCCGGCCAAAGAGCACTTCCTAAGGTGCTCACTTCAGCTGAGGCGGTGGTCACATTTTTCAATGGGCTGTCTTTGGGTTTCTCCTAATGGGTGAAAGGTCAACACCTTGTCGCCCATTATGGACGAACCACCACTGCTGAAGAGAGAGTTCCAAGTTTAAATGACCATTTTTATGGCAATGAGGGAAATGAGCCAGCAAGCATGATAGATAGTGGAGAATGTCAAGACCATGCACGTACAAGTAGCAGCTCCCCAAGACCAGTAAAGAACAAATGTACATTAGACAAATTGAGGGACTATGAACTTGATTCAATTTGCTTCCTTGTTTTAGTATGGTTTTCCTTTATGCTTTAAAGGAGAATTATAGTGACAAGTATTTCTTCTTCCCTATTCCTTTCCCCAGTTAGCTCCATGTAGGTTGCACATATGTGCAAGTCCTTGCCTGAGTGGGAAAAGACATTACGGCCATGTCCCTCTGTAAAGACTGCAGGGGGTATCTGTTCTCCTGCTTTCTATATGGCAGAGTAGAGGCACAGAGCACCCCAGCTAAGATTCTCTATTTGGTAACGTGGACAAGCATTCAAGGCTTAAGCTCTCAGGAGGTGATGTGGGCTGGTTCTTAAGTACAGTGTAGTCCCCAAACCCCCACAAGGAATGTCCACACATTGTGTTAGTGAAAACACAGTTCTTTATATAAATAAGGCTTTGATTATGTACACATACAATAACACATTTTGTGCTCTGGCAATTCTGAAAGGATACATATATACAGTCTCTATGTGGTACCAAAATTGCTTCTTTGATTCCATTACAATGCATCAACTGTAGACAGTTTCAAGTGGCATATACATTAATTAATAAAGTGTACCAACAATAGACTTGAGGAGGAAAACAGGCTGGTTAAGCAATTGGCAGAATACTAGGCCCCTACCACTAGGCACAGATCTGTGTGAGGATCCCCCACCTGGGCAAGCTATCGATAAAGATATTAAACAAGCCCAGTTCATGTATTGCTTTAGCACAGTCTTATTTCCTTCAATAAAGTTCTACCACCCCAATGTACCTGGTTTAGCATAGTTCGACAACGGGTCATTGACGGATCCTTCTGAGTGAACTCCCTTTAAGGCAGTAGCCACGGATCGTCGAGATCCTTCGAAGAAAAGGGTGAACAATTGCATTGAGGCAGCAGCTTTGGTTCTGGCAGTGCTCATCGACGATCGGTTGTGGACGTCCTGGGACGATGAGGCGTGCGGTGCACTTCGATGACGATAGTTCATTGCTGCAAAGTGTCAATGAAGAACTTTGGCCCAGCAAGGGCGTTTGGTCGTCTGCGTCTGTGTGGTCTTCGGATGGCCGGAAACCCACCGGCAGATTCTTCTCAGCACGTCAGTAACTTTGACTTTCTCCGGCGGGACAAAGCGGTCGATGGTGAGAAGCATGGGAGTACTTAATTAAAAAGTGTTCTTAGGCAAAGGTGGAGCATTGCGACTCCGGTCGGCGGTGGCACAGCCTCAACCTGTCCCCGCCTCTGGGCAACATAGCTTCAATGGGCCTCCAAAGGTTACAGCAATCCTCCAAACCCTGTTTCCTCAGCGGTCCCCATCTCCGGTCGACAGTCTTGCAAAGGCTGACTTGCAGGGAGCCTTGGTGAAGGTTAGCTGGTGCACGATGGTCCCTGGTAGCTCGGGAAGAGGTCTCCTTGCCAGGTCCTCTCTTGGATCAGGTTCTTGAAGGCACAGCAGCTTTCGGATTGAGTCGAAGGGAACAGTGGTTCACCTTCTTCTTCTGGCTCGGCGTCAAGAGTAAGCATCAAGTTTTGACTTCAGCGTCTGAACGATTTCCATCAGTGAGAGGTCCCGCGATATACTCATTGGTCTCTCATTCACTCTGCTGGGTCACACTCAGGAAACCAATTATTCAGAAGGGCATTCATGCATGCAGGCAGGCAGCCAGTCAGACTCACAGTGCATTCAGGCCATTCTTCTCCATCCAGTCACAAGGAATGTGGATTGGGACAAGTACCCAGCCATTCAGCACTCCACACTGCATTCATAGCAGTTTCGGGTAGGGCTGTCTCAGTCTTTGTGTCACATACCAGAAACCAGACACTCATAACATGAAATGCATATTGGTCACACACTCCATTCACCCAGGTTCCATGCCAAGGGTGTATCCACAACATACAGTCATTAGGAAGGCTCCAGCCAGTCTGGCCTGGACTTCGCTACAATACTATATATGGAAATTCCACCCAACAGTCAGTCAGGGGGAAGAGACAGAGTCAGAGCTTCCCGGGACTTTGGGAAAACAGGGTAACAGGCAATGGAAATCAAGAGGCCACAGGGGTATCTTGCCCTCTATCAGGAATCCACTGATTCCTGTGGTAGGGCCTGGGTATCCCAAAATGGAGGATACTCAGAGCTCCTGTCACGTTCTGCATGGTGCTGCCATCAGCCAATACCCTGCTCTGTGGGCGCCACACAGGTGCCCAAAAGCATACACTAGGGATACAGGGTTGAACCCCCACCCATGGGTGCCATAAGGGTATACTATGGGTCTCTGTTCACCACAACCACAAAGAGGATGTGCTGCACTGCTAGGGGTCCCACTGGACTCCTATGAATAAAATAACACAGAACACATATGATAAGGCTGTACAGGAAAAGTACATGGAGGCCCTGTCCCTCCAATGCATTTCCAGAATCACAGTCACCCCCCAGACTGATGTTAGGGTGGTCTAATCTCCCACAAGATTGACACCCTCATCCAGAAGGTCAACATACCTTCTGGAAAGGTCATCTGCATTATCATGACTCTTCCCTGGTCTGTGCTCAATAGTGAAGTCTAGCCCTTGCAGGCTAATGGACCACCTGAGCAGATTAAGGTGTTCACCCTTCATCTGCATAAGCCACTTTAAGGGCTTATGGTCGGTTTGGACCTTGAAGGTAGGCCCAGTAAGGTAAGGCCTAAAACTCATAAGGCTCCAAACTATACTGAAACATTCCTTTTCAACAGTAGCTCTCCTAAGTTCTCTACCTTTGAGTTGCCTACTGATGAAGATGATAGGATGTTCCCTCCCTTTGACATCTAACTGGGACAGAACAGCTCCAATTCCGTTGTCACAGGCATCAGTTTGAACAATAAAGGGTCTGTTGTAATCAGGAGCACACAAAAGAGGTGCCCTACACAGAATTTGCTTCAGGCCAACAAAGGCCCTTTGGCAGTCTTCCATCCAATTAAGGTTCTGAGGTTGCTTGGGCAATGTCAGAGCTGTCAGAGGGGCAGCTATGGTGCCATAGTCTGCCATAAGGTTTCGGCAGTACCAGTGAGGCCCAAAAAAACTCTCACCTGGGTTTGAGTAGTAGAGTCTACCAGTCATGTGCATCCTGTACCCTGCTGGGTAGAGTTTGGACGCAACCCCCTCCTACCTCATGACCAAGGTAAGTGTCTTTGCCCTGGGCTATCTGGCACTTGAGTGCCTTGATAGTGAGGTTAGCCCTTTTCAAGGCCTGCAACACTTTATCCAAATGAGTCAAATGCTCATCCAGGTGGAACTGTAGACAGCAATGTGGTCTAGATAGGCCACACAAAAGGCCTCCAGCCCACTGAGTGCATGAATGACTAACCTTTGGAAGGTGGCAGGTGCATCCTTCAACCCAAAAGGCATGACTCTAAACTGGTAGAGCCCCTCATGTGTTGCCAATGTTATTTGCCAATAGCCTGAGGTTAGGTCAAAGGTGCTTACAAATTTGGCCGCACCTATGGTGTCCACAAGCTCATCAGCCCTGGGCAATGGGTGAGCATCAGTTTTGGTGACGGCATTGTCTCCTCTGTAGTCCAAACAGAACCTCCAATCCTTGGTACCAGCCTGGGAACCTGCCTTGGGGACAAGGACCACAGTGTTGGACCACGGACTAGTTGAGGGTTCAATTACACCCAGATCCAACATCTTGGCGACCTCTGCCTGAATGCGGTTCTTTACAGTGTCTGACATCTGGTAGCATCTGCTTTTGACAGGTACACTGTCACCTGTTTCAATTTCATGCCTGCACCACGGGTTGAGGCCTGGTGTGAGAATAGAGGGGAATACAGCCAGAGCAAAGCCCTGCAGGCTCTCTGATGCTCTGGTGTCAGATCTGGAGAGAGATGTACTCCCTCCACTGAGCCATCCTGGGGGATGCTGTGCAGAAAATCAGGAAGGGGCTCACTCTTATCCTCCTCTTGCTCTTAAACTATCAGAAGACATGATACTTCCTCTCTTCTGTTGAAAGGCTTGAGCCTGGTAATCTGGAATACCTGAGGGGCTACCCCAGGGACTCCCATGTCAACCAGATAGTTGAATTCTCCCATCTTGGAGATTATCCTGAAGGGTCCAGTCCACTTATCTGCCAGAGCTTGAGGCTTGGTAGGCTCCGTCACAAGGATATCCTGACCTGGAGTCCAATCCACTTATGATGCCTTAAGGTGATGCCAGTACTTGTTCAATTCTTGGCTTGCCTTAAGATTCGCTGTGGCCTGACCCATCTGTGCCAGCTTCCTTCTGAGGCCTAACACATAGTCCCCCACTTGCTTGGCAGGACCTGGAGGGGTGGCTTCCAAACCTTCTCTGATTAAGGCAAGGTGCCCCCTCACGGGATGTCCAAGGACAAGCACAAAAGGGCTGAAACCAACACCCTCTTGAGGCACTTCTCTATAGGAAAACAGTAGGCATGGTAGGAGGAGATCCCATTTCCTCCTTAGGGGCTTCTCCAAAGCACCCAGAATGCCCTTGAGAGTCTTATTAAACCTCTCAAGCAGACCATTGGTCTGGGGATGGTAGGAGGTGGAGAACGTATAGGTTACCCCACATTCCTTCCACATCCCTTGCATGTAACTAGACATGAAGTTGGATCCTTGGTCAGAGACCACCCCTTTAGGGAATCCAACTCCGGTAAACATGCCCAGGAGAGCCCTGGCAACCACCCTGGCAGTAATGGTCCAAAGGGGTATAGCTTCAGGGTACCTGTTGGCATGAGCAACCAGTACCAGGATGAACCTGTGTCCACCTGATGCGAGCAGGTCCAAGGGAGCGACAATGTTGATGTGTACCCTCTCAAATGGTGTGCCAACCACTGGCAAAGGTTGCAGTGGGGCAATGACACTGTCTCCAGTCTTGACAGACAACTGACAAGTGGGCAGTCCGGCAGTTGGACTCCACTTCTACTCCCATCCGGAGCTAGTAGAAATGTGCAGAGAGCCTTTGCTTAGTCTTATTACCAAGATGACCATCTAAAGCCACCTCATGCGCCAACTACAGAAGGAAGGGCCTGTAAACCTTAGGTACCACAAACCTCTTGAGGGAACCAAATTCAGGCCTAGTTTGCTCACTACAAAGGAGCTCACACACCCAATAAATCTTGAACAACCTAGGTACTTCAACTTGTGCCTGGGCCTGTGCCCGTTTTCTCAGACCCTTAAGAGAGTGGCACTCTCTCTGTCCCTTACAGAAGTCTCCCCTAGAGGGTTCATCTTCAGCCAGCAGGCATTGAGGTCAGGGTGATCCTCTGTGTTCAGCACTTCTCCCTGAGGAAGGCCTTCTGGCTCTTCTCCCTCAGGAGTTGAATCCCGGGTTACCACTGGACCCAGCCCACCTGGAGCTTGGATTCCTGTGGGTGCCGCTGAAACAGCAGGAAGAGAAGGAGCCCTTTCACAGAGGTAGTCCTCTTGCTCTTTGTTTTGCCTTGGGTCTCCCCTTTGGTGTGGGTAACTGATTAGCAGTCAGACCCTGAGCAACCTGAGACCTTGCGACTGCAGCAGCAGTCAGGGGTAGTCCATCAGAGATCAACCCCAACTCTACTAGATCATTCCCCAACAATAAGTGGGCAGTAACCTTGTCCTGTACCGGGACAGGAAGCTTTGCTGTCTTGTTCTCAATCTTGATGGTGACTAGGGCTATAGGAGATAATTGGGGAGGCCCACCAGCTAACCTGGTAGTTCGCAGAGGAGCACCTACATAGTCCTCTGTCATGAGCAGGGTCTGGTCCACCACTGTCATGCTTGCCCCAGTGTCTCCCAAACCAGTGGAAGGCTGGCCATTTAGGAGGAAACTTCGAAAAAATATGCAGGTATTCTGTGGGCTAGTAGCCAGTACTTCTGCGTACTGGTCCCAGGCCCCAAGGGACACTAGGGAAATCGCTGCAGGAGCACCAAAGGTGATTCCTGTAGAGGAGGGTAGGACAGTGGGCTCCACCTCAGGCATGAAGCAAAGGTAGGTCAGGCTGACAGCCTGGACTCCAAGTGCCTTACCTTTACACTTGGGGTCACCCTTCTTGTGGTCCAGAGCCCCACAGTCCCAAAACGTGCCAGGAATGTGAGGTACTGCACTGGATCCACTGGGAGGCTGCTTTACAGCAGCAGAACCGCTACTCTTGCTCCCAGCCCGATGAGACTTATCCCCAAAAGAATTTTCTTTCTTAGGAGAGGGAGGTTTAGGTTTACTTGACTGTGATTGCTTAGGGGACTCCTCAGCCTTCTGAGATGTCCCTTTCACTTTGTCCCTGTCCTTTCCACTGAGTTCCTCAGGGGACACCCAGGGGGAGACCCACTTGTCAGCCAGCTGGGCCAGCTTAAGGGGATCCAAAATGTCCTGGTGAGCAATGTACTGATGCAGCTCTGGTGAACAGGCTTCAGGAAATTGCTCAAAGAACAAAAGGTGGGATAATTCAGCAAATGTTTTCAGCTTGTATCTATCAATCCATCCCATCATGTTCATGTTCATATTTGCAGCACTCACCCAGTCAACCCAAGACACATTATCTCTCTTGTTATATTCCCTCAACCTTTTAAGGTATTGAGTAGGTGTGTTGCCAAACCTGGTATTCAAAGCAGCTTTCATGCACTTATAATGGCCCCTTTCTTCCGCACTCAGTTTCAGAATGCAGTCATAACCAGTCTGAGGTACTCTCTTAGCCCAATGTCTTTTATCAACATCATGGATACCACAAGCCATTTCAAGCCATTTCAAGCGCTTCTATCCATTGGAGGATATCAGAACCCTCCACATACAGAGCAACCAAATCTTTCATAAACTTGTTGGCAGGAGACCTGACGCTCAACTGTTTTGGCTGCACTCTAGCTTTATCTAGCTGAGTTCTCTGACATTCACTGTCTTTGGTTCTGAGTTCAAGATCCTTATTTATGAGTATCACTTGCTTTGCCAACTCCTCTTTCTTCAATTCAACTTCAGTTTCCAACTTTTTATAACTCAAGTTACAAGGTATCCCTTGAAGAAACAATGCTGGGTTTCAGAATAGAATTGACAAGAGAGGTAGCAATCCCAGAAACAGATATAGTTTTAACAAAATGGGTGGTTCCAACCCCCCCTTCATCAAGTGCATCACAATCAGTCTGGAAGTCCACCAAACCAGCTATCAGCTCAGCCCTAGACTTATATATATTTTATTTTATTTGTTATATGGTTTCACAAAACCTTTACACATTTTTAGAGATTAATACAGAAATTATATTACATATATTAATTAATGTATGGTATTAAAATCATAATCATTCCAAATCTATTTATCTATATACAATGGCTTTTGATTTTAAAGAAACAAATAGAATTTAAAAACTATACTTTGAGTCCATTCGACAATATTAAGGCTCTATCATAATTCTATAGTCAGTATACATTGTACCATTGCAATTTGCACTTTTAGTCTCTGTGAATGTAGTATGTCCAAGCATAATATTTCTGGGGTTATCATCCTGCAGTCTTCATACAGTACTTTAAAGTATTTTACTCTAGTTTGTAGTAATTTTGGGCATTCCGTCAACAAGTGCTGCAAGGTCTCTTGTTCCTCGGGATGGCATAGATATCTGCATTAATTTTAACTCTGCAGTATTTTCTGTGCTTTTGTATTAAGCAAATTCAAGCAAAATAGTAGATAGATTTGTCTAAATTTAGGACAAGGGAATTTCATCAAATAAATATATAATATTTCATGATATAGCTTTTTTTTGGCTCTTGTCAGATTTTGTAAGAGAAGCTCCTCAGTTATGTCAGCTTCAATTGGGAGTTGAGCAGCAAATTCTCGACATTTAGTGCACATTTATGGTTTGATGTTTTTATATATACTGCCAGTGTGGTAAGCAAATTTAGTTTTGTGCAATGGTCTAGAAAATGTCTATAAAGGGAACATATTTTCCATTTATACATGCTAGCTAGGGAAGGTATCCCAAGTTCATATCCTAAACTCGCCATTGGTTGAGAATTTGGTAGTGTAAGTTACTACTTTCCAAAATGTGCCTTTGATTTTTTCACAATACAGATCTTTTCAGACTTTTTTATGTGTCTGCTCCATGCAGCATAATTGGCACACCTTTTTGTATATAGAAGGTGAGTGCAGAAGCAATTGAGAGTTTACCATATTTTGTCAGGACGATTTTTGTTTGAGAAATTGCTGTATTTAATTTTCTGTGCAATTCATTTTGATAGGGCATGTCTGCTATATGGTTATTAATATTGACACTTAAATACTTATTAACTATCAACCACTTGAATAGAATTACTATTTAGAAGCCAGTTAATCCTATGATATCGCTATTTCGTTGATGGATGATAGTATAGTACTTTTGTTTTCTGTACATTGATTTGTAAATCATTATTCTTGGTATAATGATGTAACGCAGACAGTAGATTTTGAGGATCTCTCTGTGTCTTTGCTATGAAGACCAGATCATCTGCGTAGAACAGTGAAGGAATCTTCGTAGTCCCCAAAGTCGGAGCATCAGACAATACTTGTGCAAAATCTTTGATCATATCAGCTATGAAGAAATTACAGAAGCTCGTAGCCATAAGACATCCTTGTTTAAGGCCTTGATGTGTATTAATGGCCTGGGTTATATGTCCTTCCAAATGTAACCTTAGTTGTATTGACGTATTGGAGTGTAGTTGATGTATGTAATGCAATAGAATTCCAGGGCAGACAACATTTTTCAGTTTGTTTAATAACTTATTTCGAGAAATAGAATCAAAAGCTGCCTTAAGGTCTATGTAAGCCATATATACGGGCTGTCTAATGTCTTGCATCCTTGTTAGTATTGCTGCAATGGCCATAAAGTTCACATAGGTACCCATTCCTGCCACAAAACCAGTTTGGTTTGGATCTTGTAGATTTGTATCTTGCAACCATATTTGAAACTCTCTCATGATCAATTTGGAAAAAAGTTTCCGCAGGGTATTCAATAGGGCAATCGGATGATAGTTAATGGCCCGTGGTCTATTTCCCTTCCTTAAAACAGGGATTATTACTGATTTTTGCCATGATGGTGGGACTTCCTGAGTTCTTAGAACTTCCTTGAATATTTTAAGGAGTATTTGTGCCCTTAAATCAGGATCATAAAATTAATTGGGCCATCCAGCCAATGGGGCCCGGGAGACACTTAATTTTGATATGAAAAATGTTACATCTTCCAAATTTACCTTGATCTCATGATGGTCAGCATGCTTTTCTTAACTTAATATATTGATCTTGTTCCATTGATGCATACAAGGTTGAAAAAATGTTTATCCACTCACTCTCTGATATGGCATTCAACTGTATGGATACTTGTGTGTTATGCAGCGTATAGTTAATTAGCTCCCAGATTTGCTTTGAATTTTTAGAGGATACAGTAGATAGCATGTCTTGGCTATCATTCTGGTACATCATAGCCCTTCTGGATTTCATCCATCGCCTATATTATGATTTTAATTCCTTTATTTGCACCAATCTATCCTGTGGAAGCTGTTTACAAATAGCTCTTATTTGTCTATGATGTACCTTTTTTTGATTTTGAATATCTGCATCATAGTTATGTTTATGCTTGAAAGATGGTTTGTATTTATTTTTTGAATCTTCTAGAAATAGTTGCAAGGCTGCTACATAATATCCTTCCTTGGTATATTTTAATGGTGGTTTAATCGTCATAATTTGTTGTAGCGCTATAAGCTGGCTACTTGACCAATGTATCAGATTCCTTCCACTAGATGCTATGATCTTATTATCATATTTGGGTCGAAGGATTTCTGTTTTGTTCCATAGCCACTTCCACGTTAACTTTAACTGATTGTGATCACTGGTATCTTATGATATTTTTTAAAATGTTTCAATTTGCCCCAGAAATCATCTGTCTGTAAATATATAGTCAATGATGACATGCTGGCCCTCTCTCTTCCATGTGAATCTTGGCAGAAAGTCTGTTTCAATTGTTCCGTTAAGCATAACTAGTTGTCTTGACGCCATCAAAGATTCCCATCGCTGGGTTGCCACAGTCTTGTTTTTGCTGGTATCAGACAGGCAGTGGATGTTAAGGTTACCTGCTATAATGGTTATCATTATAGTTGGATCCTCAGCTATTTTATCAAGTAGCCCTTAAATTTACATGAAGAATATATCATTTTCAATCTACAAGTGATTCCAGTATATTTTCAGCATTGCTATACTCCTGTCTTGGTTTTTAAATTTCACTAGCTGTATATGATCGTTTGGTTGTTCCCATTTCTCAATCTTGCAACCAGTAGATATTTTAGCAGCAATTAATAGTCAGCCCTTGGTTTGCCTTTCAGCTGTTTAATAGCCGGGATAGTGATGATATTGAAATCATTCCATACTAGGTCTTCCACTAACCATGTTTCTTGTAGGGCTGATATATCTGCTTTATGTAGGTCATTCTCTGCAGTATTAATTAGATACTTATGCACACGTGTATTCGAACTGATAAATGAGAATGTTTGCAATTCGCCAATACTTCGTTGTTATGAGATATCTTCTTGTCACCTGTGCTGATTATTTTTCTGCCTGCTAGTAGAGCATGTGTCTTGGCGGTCATATGCAAAGTTTTGTCTTGTTGTAGCTTTAATGTTAGATTTCAACATATGTGCTTGCATATTTGGTTTATTTGCTTGATTATTGATGCTATCATCTTGATCTATTTCTATTTGCTCCTTTAAATGTTGTTATGAACATTTTTCTCCATCTTGGTTCAGCTTGATTATGAATCGCAATTTTTACAGCTGATATTTTGAAGTCCAGATGGGGTTCAGTACCAGTCGTGATTTAATATACAATCTGGCAGTCTTTAAGTCAGCATCGTTTAAAAACTCAACATAGTCGATATCTGCAGTAGATAGATCTAATCCAGGGATTTCTCTAAAGATGTTTTTAATTGAAGACCGATTTAAATCGTACATTGGATATCCATCAGATCTGCATTGAATAATAATTCTATGGTATTCACAGCTCTTGGTATTGCTTTCTTTATTTTTTGCTACATATGCAATAGACTGTTGTCTCACTTCTTGACCCTTACTTTGCAGATTAGCTTTTACATTTTGTTTGGATCCAACTTTCTGATTCTAGATTAGTTCCAGATATTATTAGGCCCTAACTATTTTCTGCGTATTTGGAACAATCATGCCAGAGATGCTTTGTATGCGGTCAGGCGCAAGGCGCCTACCCTCTTTCGACAGGAGATTGCCTAACTATACGACCTCCTGCTGACAATATTGGAACATTTTCAAAGACGCTTTATGGCCATGCACAGCTAGATGCTTTAACAATAAAACAGTGCCCTCCTTGCAAGCGCTCTCTGAGTCGACAGCAATAAGCAGGTCATCAATGTACTGTATTAGTGTGCAGGTGGAAGGCAAATCAAGCATATCAAGTTGTTCCTTAAGGGCTCTTCTGTAAATGCTAGGACTCTCAGTGTACCCTTGCGGTATGCGTGTGAAAGTGAAAGAGCGCCTGCCAAGGGAAAATGCAATCAAGTATCTACTGTCCGGGTGAATAGGAATGCTAAAAAAAGCATTCTTCAAATCATGACAAAAAAATGCATTGCTGTAGCAGGAATCTTAGTCAAGATGGTGGTGATATCAGGGACAATGGGAAACTGTGGTGCTACTACCTTGTTAATCGTGCGAATATCAATAACAAAACAATAGGGTAATGCATTGTCACCTTACTTATAAACAGGCAAAACAGGACTATTGCATGTGCTTCCAGAAATCTCTTTCGATAACACCCTGATACATTAAATCAGAGACAATACTTTTAAGTGCTTGTTCACCTTCAACAGATACTTTATACTGCGGGATGCATGGTAACGTAATACCAGACTTTAAAACTATGCTACTGGTTCGACATCTAGTATCCCTAAATCGTCATCGTTAATGCCCATAAATGTGTGGGCACCTAATTCTCTCAGTAAAGGTAAAGCCATAAATTGTAAGGTGGAATTCAGTTGGGGAGAAATAGTCAAGTATACTCCATCTGGCGTGGGTGGGGAACGAGCCTAATCTTGTGTCAAATCAGGCGGGAGGGGAAACTGGGAGGGAAGGCGGGATATCCCATAGATGGCGTTGGGTAGCCTTAGAGTGGTGACCTGGAACGTGAGGGGCCTCAATAGCTACTTGAAGTGTAATAAAGTAATGTTGTATCTAAGAAGGATGAGGATTGATATAGCACTATTACAGGAAACCCACCTTACTAGGGAGAAACTGGAGGTGGTCAAGAGAAAGTGGAGAGGGAGTACCACGGGAGCCGCACATTCAGCTTACAGGAGGGGAGTTATTACATGGGTGGCACCGCATGTACCATTTCAGCTGATTCAGTCTACAATGGACCCACAAGACAGAATGATAGTAGTACGGGGGATGCTGGAAAACCGGGAAGTGAGCATTATAAACCTATACGCCCCTAACCAAGATACAGCGGCTACTTTAGGACCCTATATGGCAAAATTAGCCCCCTATTGGGTGGCACAATTCTATGGGGAGGGGACTTTAATTGTACATTAAATCCTAAAATGGACAGAACAGAAGGTAAATCAGACAAACCCACTCCGGCCGCAAAGGCGTTACAGGCCCTGCTGAGAGATTTTGGACTCGAGGATGTCTGGAGGCAGTTACACCCAGCAGGCAGGCAGTACTCACATTATGCGGCCCCACATAACTTGCACACGAGGCTGGACTATATGTTTGTTGCCGCTGAGTTGGTAGGAGAAATGACGGGTGCGGAGTATAAGGCTAGAGTGCTCTCAGACCATTCCCCCTTGGTCCTGGAGTGGCGACATCAACCCCCCAGAGCGCGAATCCCGACGTGGAAGCTCAGAGCGGAGACCCTGAAGGACTCAGGATTCCGGGAGGACATGAGGGAGGCGATTACTGAGTATTTTGACAATAACACTGGAAGCGTCCAATCGGTGGGAACATTATGGGAGGAATTCAAAGTAGTGGTGCAGGGTGTAGCCATATCAAAATCCAAAGGGCTCCAAGGGGGCGTAGAACGGGAGTTGCAAGAAATGGAGAGGGAGTTGGAAGACATAATCCATAAGGGGGGCACCTCACAGGAGGATGCGGTAAGGATGAAGCAGCTACAACAAGCCATCAGTGAGCACTGGGATAGATTATGTAAATTGAGCTGCAAGAAATATGTCGAACGGCAGCATGCAGGAGGTGACAAGCCTGGCAGATTGCTGGCCTGGTTATATAAAAATGAAACAACACAACCAGTGATCAGGGAAATTAGAGGGGACGAGGGCCAGACCCGGGATACCCAGGAGGGAGTAAACGAAGAGTTTCTTAGATACTACAAATGTCTTTATGGGGATGTAGGGGAAGAAATGGATAAAGAGATTCAGGAAACATTAGAAGACATGGACTTGCCCACATTAGATGAACAGGAACGGGCAGACCTGGACGCCCCAATTACCTCAGAAGAATTAGAGGCAGTGATTCAGCACCTGCACACATGCAAAGCCCCAGGGTCGGACGGGCTCCCCAGCAAATTCTATAAAGCATACAAACAAGAGCAGGGCAGGTTGTCGGAGTCCCTATGGGAAGCGGTGATCATCCCACTCTTAAAACCAGGCAAGCCAAGCACAGACTGTGGGTCATACAGACCCCTATCGATGCTTAATCAGGACAGCAATATCCTTATGGCAGTGCTGGCAAACAGGCGTAAGCGAGTCATCAGTGAACTGATACACCCTGACCAAACAGGCTATGTACCTGGTAGGAACATAATCGTCAATCACAGGAGACTTCACCACATTATCGACCAAACAGAGAAGGTCCACAATGAATTGGTGATTGTGTCGCTGGATGCAATTGAGGCCTTCGACTCAGTGAGATGGCCTTGGTTGCTGGCAGCTCTGAGAGCATACGGGATGGGACCTGGGGTACCTGAGATGGGTCAAAATGTTATACAGTTCCCCAGTTGCAAGGGTCAAAACGGGTGCTACAAGCTCAGATAAATGGCATCTCAGCAGGGGCACTAGACAGGGTTGTCCCTGGTCACCCCTACTATATATCCTTGCATTGGAGCAATTGGCAGTCTGCCTCAGACAACAATACATTGAGATAGGGATCCACACTGCGGGAGGTTCGCATCTCATATTGTTGTATGCCAATGACATACTCTTATATCTGCGCTTCCCAGAGGAAAACCTACAATATGTCCAGGAGGTGATGGAACCATATGCTACCCTCTTGGGTATAGCAGTAAACCCGAAAAAATCCAGCATGTTCCCCCTGGGGAGGTGCAGGCGTGCCCTACCGAGGAGCCTACCAGTGTTGCCAATACCCTGGCGAACCAAGACGTTCCGATACTTAGGTATTGACATATACCACACGACAGGAGAGGAACACAAACACAATACGGAAAAGGCTATCGAGGGTATTAAGAACAGCATGGGATTTTGGTCTAGACTACCCCTGACCATGATGGGTAGAGCGGCTCTGATTAAGATGGTAGTCCTGCCAAGACTGCTACACTTTTTTGTAAACATCCCGTATGTGATCCCTTAACGCTTTTTTGCCAAACTCCACAGCCTGTGCAGGGGCTTCATATGGCACAATTCCAGGAACAGGGTGGCCCTCTGGAAACTATAAAACTCATGTGACAAGGGGGATATAAACCTTCGAATATTTAGTTATACCACTTGATGGGACAGCTTCAGTATGTGGCCAGGTGGTTGTCTGAAGAAGAAACGGCCGAAGCCGGGCTGTTGTGTAGGTATCCCGCTCCCTTCTTCCTTAGAGAGACAGTGTGGTTGCCTAAACCAAAGGTACTAGGAATGGCAAGACTGTTGGTGCTTGGCTGGGAAATGCAGCATAGAGCATGGCAAATTGTGGGAAACCCAACCCCATTCTCCCTGCAGGTGCCGTTAGTGACGCTATGCGGGGAGGACTCCCAAATTATAATAGTGGTCCGTAAATACTGGGAACCGATTGGCCTGGCTACCCTTGGAGATATATGGCAGGAGGGGGGCGGCACTGGTCTTTCAGAGGCTAATGGAGGACACAAGGGTGCACAAAGGCCAGCACATCACTTCTTCCAGAATTATTAAACGGGTGCGAGAAAGGTGGCCTGAGGCAGTGCTTGCGGAACAACCCGATGCAACCATTCCATTGAGACAATGGGCCTCATTACACGGATTGCAGTAAAATACTGCCCTTACCGGCATGGCGCTATTAACGTGTCCGCATTGGCAAGAGGCCGCTAATTGCGTGCCATTACAAGTACGCGGACACGAGCATACCGCCATGCTGGTAATGATCCTACCGCCATGCTGCTAAATACCCCGTAAAGATCCTTAGCAGCACCGACGAAAGCGCTGATAGCACTTCCGACCTCCAGCATCACGGTCATAGCGATCACCGTAATTGGCAGTGACTGCTATTAGCGGTGACCACTATTAGCGGTCACCGTAAAATTGCGGAAACGGAAATAGCGTCATCGCACAGGAATGGGAAAGAGCACGGCGGCCATCGTTAAAAACACAATCCATTGCCATCCTCTGCCCCCAGGACGTGCCTCCACACCAGTGCCATACCGAACCATCAAAGATCCCCTGACAATGCCCAAGGCAATTAAGAAAGGTGCGGATAGGCAGCGGAAAGAGAAATGTACAAATGAGGAGCTCATCATGGGCACGGAGACGCTTGCTGCAAATGCGAATGTGGTCTTCGTGAATGACATGCGGCGTGAGATCCTGATCAAAAAAAGGCCATCTGGGCAGAGGTGGCCTAGAAAGTCAGTGCGGTGGGCACCACCACCCGCACTGTGAAAGACTGCAGGAAGCAGTGGGACGATCTCCACCTCCGGGTCCGCAGCATACTGGCTGCAAATCGGAACCTGGCCATGGCCACAGGAGGTGGCAAAGATTCACCCATCAAACTGAGGGAATGGGAAGAGACCTGCGTGAGCACAATTGGCGTTGAATGCATAGAGGGAGTTGGCGACATGGAGCGTGGTGCGCCCACAACATCAGATGGAGGTGAGTGTCCACATAAAACAATACACTGTGAAAGGTGAGGCACGCCCCAAATGTGAGCCCAGAATGAGCTCGTGGATGCAGCCACAAACATACATGCACACAACCCTGCCCATGTGAGTGTCACACCCCAACATACACACATGCATCACCACAGATACGTGCCACTCAGACCCATGCATGAATGACCCACCTGACAGTCCCATGACCTGAATGCCCACTAATGAAGTCCCAATGCATAGAACAGCATGATGAACAACATCTGCATGAAGCACGTTGATCCATCACCAATGCCATCCCCCTCTTCGTCCCCCACAGGCTCACAGACAGACAGCGATGAGCCGGACACTGCAAAACAGGCTCCCCCTGCCAAGAAACAAGCCAGGGCACAGGAGCCAGGGAACACCGCCGGCACATCAAGGGGCACAGGGAGGAGTGCGCTCCTGCAGAGGGGCAATCAAAGCAAGCCACCCACGTCACCAAGACGTGAAGCTATGGCTGCAACAATTGCTGCACCCACTGCAGTGATCCCCCCAACACAGGAAACACCAATGGAGGGCCCACTGTCTGCTGCCAACAGTTTGACCGGTGAGGCAGCAGCCACCGCGCCAATGTCCGACGTGGAGGAGACCTGTGACTTGCCCATGCAAATGCACACCCCCAGCCCCACCCAATCCAGAGAAGCAAGCCCACGGCCAACATCATGATCCAGCAGCCATGGCCAGTCTGGCGACGAGACCATGGCAGGGTGCTGGAGCCCACAGCTGCCCTCACCTGATGGCCGAGCCATAGATCAAGGTGCGGCACCCACCCCACAAGCAGGACACAGTGGCCATGACCTGGCCACCATCAGACAGCGGCAGGAGGAGATCACAGTGCTGGTTGGCCAGCATGTAGATGAGGCAGCCCGTCTGAGGGAGGATTTAATGGAGAATGCAAGGCAGACGAGACAGGGCATGGAAGCCTGCACCAACAGGCTCTGTGAGGAGATGGCACAACTGAGGCAGGTCCTCACCCGCATAGCGGACGCTATGGACCGACAGTACCCCCCACCACCACAGGAACAACCAGGCACCTCCTCCTCCGCAAGCTCGAGGCAGATGAGCCCCCGCCGCCGCTCCTTGTGCACCACGAGGTGCACACCCTCCCAACCTCCTAATGGTGGTGGTGGGGATGGGAAGTAGGGCCAGCAAGATGTAGCTGGCACATGTACAGCAGGAAAGCAACGTTGTACCAGCCACACATGGGGTTGTTGTGGGGGGAGGGGGGAAAGGGTGTTTTGGGAGTGTTGTGGGGGGAGGGGGGAAAGGGTGTTTTGGGAGTGTTGTGGGGGGAGGGGGGAAAGGGTGTTTTGGGAGTGTTGTGGGGGAGGGGGGAAAGGGTGTTTTTAGAGTGTTGTGGGGGGAGGGGGGAAAGGGTGTTTTGGGAGTGTTGTGGGGGGAGGGGGAAAGGGTGTTTTGGGAGTGTTCTGGGGGGAGGGGAGGGGAGAAAGGGTGTTTTGGGAGTGTTCTGGGGGAGGGGGGAAAGGGTGTTTTGGGAGTGTTGTGGGGGGAGGGGTGAAAGGGTGTTTTGGGAGTGTTGTGGGGGAGGGGGGAAGGGTGTTTTGGGAGTGTTGTGGGGGGAGGGGGGAAGGGGTATTTTTGGAGTGTTGTGGGGGGAGGGGGGAAAGGGTGTTTTGGGAGTGTTGTGGGGGGAGGGGGGAAAGGGTGTTTTGGGAGTGTTGTGGGGGGAGGGGGGAAAGGGTGGTTGCATAGTTGGGGCCATGCAATTTTTCTTCTCAAAATATGTTTAATACATTGGTGACAAGTTAAAACACAGGCTTGGACTTCATCATTGTGTATGTGAACTTTATTGGGGTACAGGGCCCATTGTGCGCTTCACCACAAACACCAGTGCACTAATACCCACATCCATCCAACAGAGTTGAACGATGTGATTCAGAATATTTGGTTGATCAGATGCTGACGCACATCGCGTCCCTCCTGGGCATCGCCTCTTGCATGTCCTGCAGCCCCGTCCCCTCCCTGCTCATCCCCATCATCATCCTCATCAGGTGGTTGCATTTCAACGTCTGGGGGCAGTGGCACATTCCGTCTGATACACATATTGTGCAGCATGACACATGCCATGCCTGGTATGAGGCAGTCAGCGGGGGGGAGGAGGAGATGGGACCCCTAATAGCATGGAGACAATTGGTGGCCTCGATGGTGGGACCCTCCCAGGCCGACCATAGTGATAATGATACGGAAGAGGTAATGGCAGTAGACACGCCTGAAGATAAGCAGGATGATGACATTGAAGCAGGGGCTCCAGTTAAAGGGGTGGGAGGGGGGAGGACCGAAACGCGTACATTGTAATGTAATGTGGTGGAGCTTAAACACAGAAGTCCTCATTGTTTGTAATGTTTGGAGTGTTGTTTATAAAATAATTAAATAAATGTAACAAAAAGTATACTCCATCTGGCGGACAGGAAATCACTGTATCAATTTTTTCAACAAATTCAATCCCAGGAAATTTTCACTGCAATTCGTAGTCAATAAAAATGGACAAGAGTCAGTGAATGGACCCAAGGCTTTTGGCACTGATCGAGGAACTGGACTCATTACAGGGTACCAGAAAACCCTACTGATACATTGTTTTGCCCTGACAGGGGATTATCTGAAACCCACAGATGGTCAATAGAGCACTTCTGAGCTCCTGTGTCCATTAGAAAAGTGTGCGTCCTATTTCCTACTTTCATTTCTTGGTAGGGTCCTTTCTGGTCTATGGGAATAGGAATATGTTCCAGACCTTGCTTCGGGCTGTCCTAGCGAAATAAAGCATTGTTGGATTCAAAATCTTCAGTGAAATAAGAATGTTTAACGTGGTCAAAAGTGTTTGCATTCCCAGTGTTTTGTTGCTGCCCCACCTGATTACCCGTATTATTATAATGTAGTTAGTTCTGAGCAAACTGATTCCTATTCGGTCTTGTCATGCCATTACATGCCCTTGATCGCCTACCGATCGTACCATTCACTCTCTGCTGGAGGATCGGACACTGTGCCCTCCAGTGGCCCTCTTGCTTACAATAGGCACATTGGTTCATATTAACAGGCCCTGTTTGTGGCACAAACTGTCCTCTCGGTTGCGTATGCCCACCCCGTGGTCCTCTCGCAATCTGCTGCAAAAGCACCCAGTTTTTAAGTCCACCTTTTTCTTCTCAATTTTCTCTTTCGCATTGTTAACTCGGTTCTCCTAATACTGAGCCATATGAGAACTTCAGATTGCGACTTAGCCTGCCATGGACTTTCAGAGTCAGTGATCTGTGACTGAATGTCAGGCAATAACCCTTGTACAAATTTGTCAACAAACAATCTCTTTCCTGGCTCCGTACTCAAATCCTGGCCATTGAAATCTGAAAAAATACCTGTTCAAATCTGTTAAAAAATTTGGTTGCTCCCTCTGTCTTCCCTTGCATGCATGCCATTAATTTATCCCAAATAATTCTCTTTTCTGGCACTAGAGTCTTAGGTTTAGTCACAATATGGTTTGGTAACATTAATATGCTCTGGGGTGGCTTTCCCCAGCTTTCCTAGACCTGTCGGCTAGTTCCAGTGCAGCCCAAGTATTGCCCATAGCAGGTTGATCGTCTATGGTCCTAATTTGCTTCCTTAAATCTGCCAGCAAAATCACAGGAAATAATAAGTCGATGTCACCTAAAGTGAAAACCGATGAATTTAAAACAGATTCTATTTCCTTGTAGAACCCCATAGGATTCTTCCTAATGTCTGGGATAGTCTGCTTAAGGGTATTAACTTCCTGCCGTGAGAATGGAACATGAACAAACTGAGAAATATAATGTGCTGGAATAGTTGTGGTAGCTCCTCCAGCAGCACCTGCTATCTCTACCTTCGGCACAAGAGTTGGAGGAACCTCCCTCATAGGTAACTGTACAGTGTGAAACTCTGATCGTTTATTAAGGAGTAAAGCCAAATTGAGGCACAATGAGGTTAGCACGGTTTCAGCGGAAACCCCACGCTTATAGATTAACATAATATCAGTGGGACAACAAAATTTCCTCCTCAAGCATTCATCCTGCAAATATTCTACCATAACTTGTAATACCTTTCTTTGCATATGTGGAGAATATTGACTAAACGTGCCATGAACCTCGATAGGCGAAATGGAGGCATCTGAGATCCATCTAATAGCGTCTCTCCTGCATATGCGCATATCTTCACTAACAGTTTTTGGTGTAGGCAGAAATCTTTTCTGCACATACGATGTTTGTCGTGTACCTTGGTCCAATTCTATTTGGTGTAAGCAGTCAAGTTCATGTTTAAAGAAAAATAATTTTGATAAGTGTTCGCGCACTTTCAGCATTGTATCCCTAGTATAAGACAAGAAATGTAAATCCTGCAATTCCCGTGGAACAGCTGAATCATTTAGATTACCCCAAATTTCGGCTAGGTATAATCCCATTTGTTATATCAATACTTTCGGTTCAGGGAAACCCCAATGATCTTCTAGAGAGCCCGAAGTGGCTGCCTTGTCACCCCCTTGTGTATATGTCTCTGCCCAATTTCGCAACTCCTTCTCACTTGAAGGAGGTATCGTGCCACGTGTTACAATTCTCTGATCGCTAGCAGTATTAATAGGTGTCAAAAGTGGAGTAACAGAAGTAGTCGGTAACAAAAGTAGGAGTAAGTCGTGTGTACTAGGTGGCAAAGGAAAATCATCAGAGCATGTGGCTAGTGCAGGTAATGGTGGCTGTGCTTGCTGTGGTGGCAGTACATATGGAGGTGGTGCAGTAGGGAATGTTCGTCTTTCATTTAGTAACTTTTTTATCAGCTCATCGGATGCATGCAATTGTTTTGACGGGTATATTTTCTGGACTTCTAATTGAAAGCACCTATCAATACTCCTGATAGCTTCTTCTTGCTTTTGTTGGTCATAAGCTAAAGCTTTCCCAGCTTGAGTAATGTGCCTACGTGTGTCTTTCTCTAATGCTCTTGAGGCGTTGGGTGGATTCCTTTCACAATCCCTAACGGCGTTAAAGGCAGCCGGCCTCGCTTTCTTGCTCAACAATACAGACTTTAGATGCTGAATTCTAGCCATCTCAAAACTTACCAACTCTGGCCATTGTAGTTCTGCTTCATGTCTGGTTTGATGATGCCAAATACTATTAAACACTACAGCTCCTAAGCCGAACTTCAAGTACATGTCATATGCCAGCATCCCTTTGGGTGGCGCCGGTTGACTATGTTCCAAACCATTCGGTTGTCTTCTGCAATAAAGTGTTGCCCAACAAGATGACAACTTACTACAACGAGACATTCTGAAAAAGACAGTTTACCTGGCCAATACCCTACATGCAGTATATCTCTCGTGTCCAAAACAAAACAAATATCAAGTACTGTCAGTTTGAAACAGACTCACCTGATTTCAAATACAAAATTTCCCCCATCAAATCGAAACAGACCACCGTCGTGGCTGGTGGTCTTCCCCAAAACGAAACCTCATTGTTGCATATGGTTCCGAGCTCTTACTGTGACGACCTCTGGGCGAAGCGTGGGAACGGAGATCATAAGTAGCAGTCTGCGAGGAAGCGTGTCTCTAAGTGCAGGGGCCCCCAATACTCACTGGTCTCAGTTCGTTAACTCCGTCCTCGCAAATCGCGATGGGTCATCATTGGGAGATGCCCACATTCCTGGCGCCATCTATTAGTCCCAAATATGAGTTTACTGCGAATAAATGAAGACACACTAGTCACGAGACAAATATATACATAACAATAGTTTATTTTCATTTAAGCAGACCCAGATTCATCCATGCATGTATACAGGCATAGAGAAGATGAGTAAAAGCATGGGGGAGCAAACACACTTTATACAGTTTCAAAACACTTCAAATTCATCTCAGTCCATTGTGTGATGATAGTTCATTACCTGTGAAACATGGGTATATTCCATGGCAACACATGTTGCAATGCTCTGCGTCATCCCTCAGACAATTTACTGTCTGGGAACAGAAAAGAGCAGGATGTATGAGTATATCTTGTTCCAGCACAAGGTAACATTCCTTATGCTCCATTATCTTATATGTTATTCCTAGCTAAAAGGTCAGTTTGCATTTCGACTCGGTAGTTCAGGCTTTCAGAAATACACATGGCATGAATTGTGCTTCTTTAAATCATCTAGATGCACATTTACGCAATTAGCAGCGGAAAGTCAGGAGTCAGGATGACAGGAAGGCACCTAATTTACAGATTAGCTACGTTCGTGCCAGCTCTTCAAGGTCCTAAATTTAAAGACAAACAATGTGCTCAGAATTTCTCGCATTTCTGTGCAGGGGCATGTTAAAAAACATTCGGAGTGGTGACTTTGTGAAAATTTCACCACGTGTGAAATGAAAACCTAGTAAAGTGAGAAAAATGACCCATATGGGGTTTGGAAGGCGCGATTGCGCAATTCAATGTATGTGTGTTTAGGCCAATAGAACAAAATACAGAATGGATGTACTTTTACAGTGTCACACACACAGACACCAGAGACCCATAACATTTAATGCATATTGTTCACACATTCTATTCACACAGTTCCCACCCCAAGGGAGTACCCAGAACATACAGCCACTGGGAAGGCTCCAGCTAGTCTGGCCTGGACTTCCCCACACTACCATATATGGTTCTTCCACTCAATAGCCAGTCAGGGGAAGGGACGGTGCCAGGGCTTCCCAGGACTTTGGGAAAACAAAGTAACAGGCAATAGAAACCGAGGCCCCAGGGGCCAGATAGCCCACTATCAGGAATCCACTGATTCCTATGTCAGGACCTGGGTATCCCAAAATGGAGGATACTCAAAGCTCCTGTAACATTCAGCATTGAGCTGCCACCAGCCCATACGCTTCTCTGTGGGCAACACACAGGTGCCTAAAAACATATACTAGGGGTAGAGGGTTGAAGCCCCACCCATGGGTGCCGTAAGGGTATACTATGTGTCTCTGTTCACCACAACCAAAAAGAGGAAGAGCTGCACTGCCAGGGGTCCCACTGGACACCTGTGAATAAAAAAACATGGAACACACATGATAAGGCAGTACCGGAAAAGGACATGGAGGCCCTGGCCCTCCAATGCATTTCCAGCATCACAGTCGCCCCCCCCCAGACTGAGGTTAGGGTGGTCTAATCTCCCACGAGATTGGCACCTTCATCTAGAAGGTCAACATACCTTCTGGAAAGGTCATCTGCATTATCATGACTCTTCCCTGGCCTATGCTCAATAGTGAAGTCTAGCCCTTGCAGGCTAATGGACCACCTGAGCAGGTTAGGGTTTTCACCCTTCATCTGCAAAAGCCACTTTAAGTGGTTATGGTCGGTTTGGACCTTGAAGGTAGACCCAGTAAGTCAAGGCCTAAAATGCCTAAGGCTCCAAACTATAGTGAAACATTCCTTTTCAACAGAAGCTCTCATAGGTTCTCTACCTTTGAGTTGCCTACTGATGAAGATGATAGGATGTTCCCCTCCTTTGCCATCTAACTGGGACAAGCCAGCTCCAATTCCGGTGTCAAAGGCATCAGTTTGAACAATAAAGGGTCTGCTGTATCAGGAGCACACAACACATGTGCCCTACACAGAATTTTCTTCAGGCCAGCAAAAGCCCTTTGGCAGTCCTCTGTCCAATTAAGGTTCTGAGTTTGCTTGGGCAATGTCATAGCTGTCAGAGGATCAGCTATGATGCCATAGTCTGCCATGATGTTTCAGTAGTACCCAGTAAGGCCCAAAAAAGCTTTCACCTGGGTTTGAATAGTGGGAGTCTCCCAGTCATGTACATCCTGTAGCCTGCTGTGGAGAGGTTGGATTCAACCCCTCCTGCCTCATGATCAAGGTCAGTGACTTTCCCCTGGGATATCTGGCACTTGGTGGCCTTGATAGAGAGGTTAGCCCTTTTCAAGGCCTGTAACACCTTATCCAAATGAGTCAAATGCTCATCCCAGGTGGAACTGTAGACAGCACTGTTGTCTAGATAGGCCACAACAAAGGCCTCCAGCCCATTGAGCGCATGATTGACAAACCTTTGGAAGGTGGCAGGTGCATTCTTCAACCCAAAAGGCATGTCTTTAAACTGGTAGAGCCCCTCAGGTGTTGAAAACACAGTTTTATCCTTGGCCTGGTCCGTCAGAGCTATTTGCCAATAGCCTGAGGTTAGGTCAAAGGTGTTTACAAATATAGCCACACCTGTGGTGTCCACGTGCTCATCAACGCCGGGCAATGGGTGAGCGCCAGATTTGGTGACGGGATTGACTCCTTTGTAGTCCACATAGAACCTCCAATCCTTGGTACCAGTCTGGGAACTTGCCTTGGGGACAAGGACCACGGGGCTGGAAGAGGGACGGGTTGAAGGTTCAATTACACCCAGATGTCATGACCTACAGAACGCGCCCCTTTTGGACTTCCTGGTCCTTGTCTCAATGCGGCTTGCACTCCCTGATACTCCCAACATGGCCGTCCAGTGTGAAACACCATCCTCGCTCTACACGTTGGACATAGCGTGTTCTATTAATATACCGCGCCCCCTGCGGCTCTGCGCGTCTCAATGCTATTGCGAAGTAGCGACCAGACGTGTGCTCCGTATCTCGCGGTATTGCTTCCCTGATTCTGTCCCTACTAACTCCATTCCTAGTACCTCTCCTTTCTTCTTACTTCCTGGACTTGTGTGCTGAGTAGTGCACTTTCTTAATTTGCCGTATTGCTGGATCGTTGCATCCCGGAACTTTGAACGCATGCTGGAGTCGGAAGAGACTCGTGCAGCCTTATATGTCCGCAAAAAGGCATCGACCAAGAAATCCAGCAAAGATCGGACTCAGGTGAGAAGGGGGGAACTCCTTGACAGTTTGAGACGCCACCCGACCAAACTCGATATGGACATGGAAGCGGCCGTTCAGGACCTGATGCATGGTATGCATGAACTATCAACCGAGGTACAGAATCTAAAGGCGGAAAACGCTGCTCTCAAACAATTAGTTCTATCCCGTGATTCTGCCAAAAAAGAAAGTGTGTTACTGGGCGGCATAGTTGACAAATACGATGGGTCGGCAAAAACCCTTCGTGGATTCCTGGATTCATGTTTGGTCCACTTTACTTTTAAGCCCTACTACTTTTCGACTCCCAGGGCTAAGGTGGGTTTCATAATTTCTCACCTTTCAGGAAATGCCTTAACCTGGGCTACGCCCCTCGTTAATTCTGGCGATGCTCTCCTAGATGACTATGATGGGTTCATACAGGCCCTTAAAACCATGTTTGACCACCCAGAGCAGGTTTATAGTGCCCAGGAACGCCTGTTAGACTTTCAGCAGGGATCCCAGGATATGCTCACTTTTGTCACCCGATTCAAGCAATTAGCCAAGGAAGCTGATTGGCCCCCTGAGGCGAGTTTTACCCTTTTCAGGAGAGGACTGAATGAGGAGATTAAGGATGAGTTGGCCAGAGTGGCTCGCCCAAACTCATTCCAGGCACTAATGGACCTTGCCATGCAAATAAACTTTCGTATCCAGGAAAGGAAGGCAGAGAAGAAGAAATCCAGAGGAAATCCTCCGAAAGTGTCCTTTAAGAGCACCACCAAGACGGATACAAACACAAACCCAGGCTCAGTCACTGAACCAGAACCCATGCAGATAGGAGCCTTCCGTGGACCTATATCCCTGCAAGAAAGGATGAGAAGGATTCATACGGGGTTGTGCATGTATTGTGCCTCAGATAAACACTTGGTTAGGGAATGTCCTCTAGCCCCTCCTCTGCGTTCGGGAAACGCCAGCTCCCGATCCTAGATGGAGCAGAGCTTCAGGAGAGAGATGTTTGCTCCACATCAATTCCATCCTTGAACTCTCCTGGACAAAAGAATTTGGTGATACTGCAGGCCTTCCTATCGCCCTCCAAGAATAAGACCTATTCCATTTTGGCCTTGGTACACTGCGGAGCTATGGGAATATTCATTGATCAAGATTTGGTTGTTAGTCATCACATTCCATACGAGACACGAAGCACCATGCAGCTGGTGGAAGCAATCGACGGAAGACCCCTCACCTCAGGACCCATAAGCCTGCAGACTAAAGAGAACCAGCTTTCTATAGACCATCACCAAGAGCCGATTAGATTCGACATCATTAAGTCAGCTCATTACCCCATGGTATTGGGTATGCCCTGGTTCCAGAAGCACAATCCGTATATCAATTGGACAGCAGGATCACTATTCCTAGACTCAGAGTTTTGTATGTCTCACTGTCTATTCCTGGATCCCTCCTTGAGACCCCCTAAAGAACCACCAAGAGACCAGCAAACACTACTCATGGTTTCCAATATCATACAAGTCCCTGAGGCCTATCAGGTATATGCTGATGTATTTTCAACTGCCATAGTCCAGGCCTTATCCCCTCACGGACCTGAAGACTGCGCCATAGATACAGATCCCTCAGCAGTGATTCCCTTCGGCAGAATGTTCATCCTTTCGGAACCTGAGAAAAAGGCCCTCTGAGAATACCTGGATACCAACCTTGAAAAGGGCACCATAAGACATTCCAAATCTCCAGCGGGTGCTTCATTGTGCCCAAGAAGGACACCAAGAAACTCAGACCTTGCCTCGACTATCGTGGCTTAAATCAATGCACCCTCAAAGACCGGTACCCATTGCCCTTGATCTAAGATATCCTGGAAGCTGTGAGAGGCGCCGTTACTTTTCATGAAGTTGGATCTCCGGGGTGCCTACCATTTGATCCATGTCCGGGAAGGAGACGAATAGAAAACTGCCTTTAGAACACCCTTTGGCCACTATGAATATCTAGTCATGCCCTTTGGACTAGCTAATGCCCCCGCAGTTTTTCAACGTTTCATGGATAGGGTGCTCTCTGACATGTTATTCCTCTTCGTCATTGTCTATCTGGATGACATATTGATCTTTTCCAACGACCTTCTAAAGCATGAAGAACATGTAAAGGCAGTATTACAACGACTCCGTGAACACAAACTTTTAGCCAAACTCAAAAAATGCTTGTTTCACGTTACTTCTGTTCACTACCTAGGATTCATCCTAAGCCCAGAAGGAATTGGTATGGACCCTTCAAAGGCAAAGGCCATACTGGCATGGCCCGCTCCCACATCCGTGAAACAAGTTCAATCCTTCCTGGGGCTTGCCAACTTCTACCGGAAGTTCATATCTACCTTTTCCGAGATCGTTCAGCCGATCGTTGCTCTCTCGAAGAAAGACACCCCCTTTATCTGGTCTACACCGCAAGATAAGCCATTCCAACATTTAAAGGCAGAGTTCACGCAAGCCCCCATCTTAGCCCAACCCGACATAAATCGACCATTCCTAGTGGAAACGGATGCCCCTAACTACGCCATAGGAGCGGTGTTGAAGCAGGAATTTGAGGATAAACTGGAACACCCCATTGCTTACCTTTCTCACACCCTGACTCCCAGTGAGACACACTACTCCGTCCTGGAAAAGGAAATGTTAGCCATCCGCCAAGCCTTCACTGAATGGCGACATCTACTTCTGCGTGCTAGACATCCAGTTCAGGTCCGCATGGACCATCGGAATCTTCAAATTCTACAGTCATTGGAGTGTAGGAACATTGGGCCTACTTCTTTGCCCAGCACCAGTTCCACATCACTCATGTTCCCGGATCACAAAACCTGATTGCTGACGCCTTATCTCGACGTCCTGACTATGTAATTACTGAAGATAGGGCCTATCCCAAGATATTTCCCCACACGATTTTTGTAGCTCAAGCAGTCAATCTCCTGGAAGAAATTCGAGTGCAATCCCAATCCTCTGATCTGTGGAAGGATATTTCAAGGAAGAATCAATGGAATCTAAGAGTCAAGGAAGGATATTTATTCAAAGACAATGTACTGGTCATTCCCACACAGAAATTACAACAAAGAATAATAAACCTCTGTCATGATACCCTTCACTCCGGACATAGTGGCATAACCAACACCCTCCGCCTCATACAAAGACAGTTTTGGTGGCCTGGAATGAAGACCGACGTACAGCAGTACATCCAAGCTTGTGGTATCTGTAGTCAAAATAAACATGATAAGAAGAGACCGGCGGGTCTTCTACTGCAACCTACACTGCCAACAAGGCCATGGGAATTCATTGCTACAGACTTCATTGTGGAATTACCACCTTCCCGAGGATACACGACCATCATGGTTACCATTGACTTGTTCACTCATATGGCTCATTTTACACCCCTGTGTAAGCTACCATCCTCGTCCGAACTTGCTGGAATCTTTCTGGAACACATATTCCGTATGCATGGACTTCCTTCCAAGATCATATCTGATCGAGGACCTCAATACGTCTCACAATTCTGGAAACATCTCTGTCACATTTTGGGAATCCAACGCGCCCTCTCATCAGGTTATCATCCCCAAACCAACGGGGCCACGGAACGTGCTAATCAGACCCTGGAACAGTATCTTCGATGTTTCGCCACCAAGGTTCAGGATGACTGGTCGCTCTTGATACCCGTGGCTGAATTCGCCTACAATTCCGATCATTCAGCACTTAAGACCAGTCCCTTTTATTGTAGGCAAGGTTTCCATCCATCGGTTCTACCCTCTGTTCTCCCTCATGCCACACCGGTACCTACTGTCGACTCCTGGATCGAAACCCTCATCATTGTACACCAGGAGGCCAAAGAAAACTTAGAGAAGGCCAGAACACAGACTAAGAGCTATGCGGATTCCAAAAGAAGACCAGGGTCTTCTTATGCAATTGGTGATCAAGTCTGGTTGTCCTCGAAATTACTACCCCGACATCTACGGCCAAACAAATTGGCCCCTCGGTACTATGGTCCATTTCCCATCAAGGAAATTATAAATCCAGTCTCATACCTGATCAAACTACCAGACTCCTGGAAGAAAATTCACCCAGTTTTTCACACATCCTTATTAAAACCCTACATCCAATCCTCCCGGAAATCCTGCAGACCCCCTCCTCTGCTGGTCGACAACCAACTGGAATATAAAGTGTCCTGAATATGCGACTCCAGGTATAAACGGGGTCAGCTTCAATACCTGGTTGAATGGAAGGGATTTCCTCCTAGTGAAAGAACCTGGGAACCACTTTCTAATCTCAAGGCCCCTCGACTGCTCAGAAAACTTCCCCTTTTGGACTTTCTGGTCCTTGTCTCAACAGGGCTTGCACTCCCTGGTACTCCCAACATGGCCGTCCAGCGTGAAACACCATCCTCGCTCTACACGTTGGACATAGCGTGCTCTATTAACAGACCACGCCCCCCGCGGCTCTGCGCATCTCAATGCTATTGCGAAGTAGCGACCAGACGTGTGCTCCGTAGCTCGCGGTATTGCTTCCCTGATTCTGTCCCTACTAACTCCATTCCTAGTCCCTCTCCTTTCTTCGTACTTCCTGGACTCGTGTGCTGAGTAGTGCACTTTCTTAATTTCCCAGATTCCTGGATCGTTGCATCCCGGAAATTTGAACGCACGCTGGAGTCGGAAGAGACTCGTGCAGCCTTATTCAAGACCCGATCCGTCCGCAAGAAGGCATTGACCAAGAAATCCAGCAAAGATCGGACTCAGGTGAGAAGGGGGAACTCCTTGACACAAGATCCAACATCTTGGCGACCTCTGCCTGAATATGGTTCTTTACAGTGTCTGACATCTGATGGCATCTGCTCTTGACAGGTAGACTGTCACTTGTGTCAATTTCATGCCTGCACCACGGGTTGAAGCCACGTGTCAGTGAGAATAGAGGGGCATACTGCCAGAGCAGATCCCTGCAGGCGCTCTGCTGCTCTGGCGTCAGATCTAGAGCGAGATGTACTCCCTCCACTCAGCCATCCTGAGGGTTGCTATGCAGCAAATCAGGAAGGGGCTCACTCATCCTTCTCTTGCTCTGAAACTAGCAGAAGAAATGAGACTTCCTCTCCTGTGTGGAAAGGCTTGAGCATGTTAACATTGAATACCTGAGGGGCTACACCAGGGCCTCCCATGTCAACCAGATAGTTGACCGCCCACCTTGTAGATTATCCTGAAGGGTCCAGTGCACTTATCTGCCAGAGCTTGAAGCTTGGTAGGCTCCATCACAAGGATCTCCTGTCCTGGTGTCCAATCTGTGTGTTAGGCCTTAAGGGATGCCGGTACTTGTTCAATTCTTGGCTTGACTTAAGAATTGCTGTTGCCTGGCCCATCTGTGCCATCCTCCTTCCGAGGCCTAACACATAGTCCCCCACTTGCTTGGCAGGACCTCGAGGGGTGGCTTCCAAATCTTCTCTGATTAAGGCAAGGGGCCCCCTCATAGGATGT
Organism: Ambystoma mexicanum; assembly: GCF_040938575.1. Classification (NCBI taxonomy): domain Eukaryota; kingdom Metazoa; phylum Chordata; class Amphibia; order Caudata; family Ambystomatidae; genus Ambystoma; species Ambystoma mexicanum. Next base: position 566,162,340 of record NC_090933.1, read on the forward strand.
CCAAAGAGAAGCTGAAAGAGGCTGAAACCAACACCCTCTTGAGGCACTTCTCTATAGGCAAACAGTAGGCATGGTAGGAGAAAATCCCATTTCCTCCTTAGGGGCTCTTCCAAAGCACTCACCATGCCCTTGACAGTCGTATTAAACCTCCCAACTAGACCACTGGTCTGGGATGGTAGGAGGTGGAGAACGTATAGGTTACCCCACATTCCTTCCACATCGCTTGCATGTGACTAGACATGAAGTTGGATCCTTGATCAGAGACTACCTCTTTAGGGAATCCAACTCTGGTAAACATGCCCCGGAGAGCCCTGACAACCACCTTGGCAGTAATGGTCCGAAGGGGTATACCGCCAGGCTGCCTGGTGGCATGATCAACCAGTACCAGGGTAAACCTGTGTCCACCTGATGTGGGACAGTCCAAGAGACTGCCAATGTTGATGCCTACACTCTCACATGCTGTGCCAACCACTGGTGAAGGTTGCAGTGGGGCAATGACACTGTCTCCAGTCTTGCCAGACAACTGACAAGTGGGGCAGGGCCGGCAGTGGGACTCCACTTCTACTCCCATCCGGGGCCAGTAGAAATTTGCAGAGAGCCTTTGCTTAGTCTTCTTAGTACCAATATGTCCAGCTAAGGCCACCTCATGTGCCAACTGTAGAAGGAAGGGCCTTTAAACCTTGGGTACCACCAACCTCTTGAGGGCACCACGTTCAGGCCTAGTTCGACCACTATAAAGGAGCTCACTCTCCCAATAAATCTTGAACAACCTAGGTACTTCACCTTGTGCCTAGGCCTGTGCCTGTTTTCTCAGAACCTCGAGACAGTGGCACTCTCTTTGACCCCTACAGAAGTCTCCTCTATAGAGCTCATCTTCAGCCAGCAGGCATTGAGGTCAGGGTGATCCTCTGGGTGTAGCACCTCTCCCTGAGGAAGGTCTTCTGGATCTTCTCCCTCAGGAGTTGAGTCTCGGGTTACCACTGGACCCAGCCCGGCTGGAGCTTGGATTCCTGTGGGTGCCGCTGAAACAGCAGGAAGAGAATGAGCCCCTTCACAGAGGTAGTCCTCTTGCTCTTTGTTTTGCCTTGGGTCTCCCCTTTGGCATGGGTAACTGATTAGCAGTCAGACCCTGAGCAACCTGAGTCCTAGTGACTGCAGCAGCAGTCAGGGGTAGTCCATTAGAGATCAATCCCAACTCTACTAGATCATTCCCCAACAATATGTGTGCAGGCATCTTGTCTTGTACCAGGATGGGAAGCTTTGCTGTCTTGTCCTCAATCTTGATGGTGACTAGGACTACAGGAGATCATTTGGGATGCCCACAAGCTAACCTGGTAGTTCACAGAGGAGCACCTACATAGTCCACTGGCACGAGCAGGGTCCGGTCTACCACTGCCATACTTGCCCCAGTGTCTCTCAAACCAGTGGAAGGCTGGCCATTTGGTAGGACACTTCTCAAAAATATGTGGGTATCCTGTGGACTAGTAGCCAATACTTCTGCGTACTGGTCCCAGGCCCCAAGGAACACTAGGGAACTCACTGCAGGAGCACCAAAGGTGATTCCTGCAGAGGAGGGTAGGACAGTAGCCTCCACCTCAGGCATGAAGCAAGGGTAGGTCAAGCTGACAGCCCGGACTCCAAATGCCTTACCTTTATATTTGGGGTCACCCTTCTTGTGGCCCAAAGCCCCACAGTCCCAAAACGTGCCAGGAATGCAAGCTACTGTACTCGATCCACTGGGAGGCTGATTTACAGCAGCAGAACCGCTACTCTTGCTCCCACCCCCATGAGACTCATCCTGCCTAGAATGTTGTTTCTTAGGAGAGGGAGGTTTAGATTTACATGACTGTTATTGCTCAGGGGACTCCTCAGCCTTCTGAGAGGTCCCTTTCACTTTTGCCTGTCCTTCCCACTGGGTTCCTTAGGGGACACCTAGTGGGAGACCCATCTGACAGCCAGCTGGGCCAGCTTAAAGGTATCCAAAATGTCCTGGGCAGCTATGTGCTGACATGGCTCTGGTTAACAGGCTTCAAAAAATTGCTCAAAAAAGGTGGGATAGTTCAGCAAATGTTTTCACCTTATATCCATCAATCCACCCCATCATGTTCATATGCGCAGGACTCACCCAGTCAACCCAAGACACAATCGCTCTCTTCTTATATTCCCTGAACCTTTTAAGGTATTGAGTAGGTGTCTTGCCAAACTTGGTAATCAAAGCAGCTTTCATGCACTCATAATGGCCCCTTTCTTCCACACTCATTTGCAGAATACAGTCATAACCAGTCTGAGGTACTCTATTTAACCAAATCTTAGCCCAATGTCTTTTATCAACATCATGGATACCATAAGTCATTTCAAGCACATCTATCCATTGGAGGATATCAGAACCCTCCACATACACACCAACCAAATCTTTCATAAACTTGGTGCAAGGGGACTTGACACTCAATGGGTTTGGCTGAAGTCTCCATTCTAGCTTTCTCTTATTGGCTTATCTGACATTCAGTGTCTTTGGTTTTGAGTTCAAGATCCCTATATTTGCGTATCATTTGCTTTGCCAACTCCTCCTTCTTCAATTCAGCTTCAGGGTCCAACTTTTTACATTCAAAGGCTAATTTCATCATTAATAACTCAAGTTCCAAGGTATCCCCTGAAGAAACAATGCTGTGTTTCGGAATAGAAGTGACAAGAGAGGTGGCAATCCCAGAAACAGATTCAGTAATAACCAAACGGGTAGGCTTCTCAGTGGTTCCACCCTCCCTCCTTCTTCAAGAGCATCACAATCACTTTGGAAGTCCACCAAACCAGCTATCAGCTCAGCCCTAGACTTATATTCAAAGTCTAACTCCCTGGCTTCACAAGCACTCCGGAGAGCCTCTAAGCTCATCTGGGTCAATTTGCCATTTGCAATAGATTGTATTGTTTGTTATGTAGTTTTCCTAGTATACACCACTAAACCTCAAATCAACAAAGTATTGCTTGTTATGTAGTTTTCCTGGTATACACCACTAAACCTCAAATCAACAAAGTGTGGATATTCTGTAGGTGGCAAGGTTACACACTGAGTCTTTAAACCGTTAGCATCCTAGTGCTGCCACCAGTGTAAAGACTGAAGGGGTATCTGTACTTGTGCCCTCTATATGTCAGAGTAGAGTAGAGGCACAGAACACCCCAGCCAAGATTCTCTATATGGTAGGTATGGACAAGTAACCCAGGCTTAAGCTCTCAGGAGGTGATGCAGGCTGCTTCTCAAGTACAGTGAGTCCCCAAGCCCCACACATGAATGCCACACACTATGCTATGTCCTACCACAGTTCTTTATATAAAAATAAGGTTCAGAGATATATTCACAATTCAATAACACACTTTGTACTCTGGTAATTCTAATATGGCGAATATATACAATTTGTAAGTGGTAACACACTTAGCTACAGATTCCTTTAGAATGCATCAACTGCTGACAGTTATTATGCAGCGTACAAATCATGCATCTGGAAGGAAGGCAGGTTAAATTAAATAGTGGCAGAATGCTTTCTTTAGCTATAGAGACACAATTCTGAGTGAGGATCCCCCCACCTGGGAAACCTGTAACAAAAGTATTAACAAGCCCAGTCCATTATTATTAAATAAATCTTGCTTCCTGGTAAAAAAGTTCAACCACCCAAATGTACCTGAGATGGAAGAGTTTCTTTGGCAGTTCATTGACGGATCCCTGGACTCCCTTTAAAGCAGGAACCACAGGGCGTCGAGATCCCTCAAAGAAAAGTGGAACACTGGCGTCGAGACAGCAGCTTCGACTTTCACGGTGCTCTTCGACTATTGTTCGTGGACGTCCTAGGATGATGAGGTGTGAGGTCCACCTTGATGCAAAGGGTTCATTGCTGCAAAGAAACTTGGTGATGGATGTAGGCGTCAGGTGTCAGAGTTGCTTCTGCGGTCCTCGTGCCTGTCGGTGCTGCAGCCGCAGCACCTACCTCGGGATAGCTTCGGGGATCGGGATTCGGCCACAGGCTGGGCCATGGATCTTCACTCCATCAGTACCCTCGGGACGTCTTTGTCAGCTCCGGTTGGCAGGAAACCCACTGGCAGACATCGTGCAGTAGCCATCGACCTCGACTTTCTCCGGCGGAACAAAGTTGTCGACAGTGATGGCAAGGGAGCCCTCTGTCAAGTGTTCTCAGGCAAAGGTGGAGCTCCTGTGGCTTGGGTCATCAGCAACATGGCATCAAGGTATCCCCGCTTCCGGGCGATACGCCTCGACTGGCTTCCAGCGGTCACAGAAATCTTCACTGGGAAGGCTCCAGCCAGTCTGGCTTGGACTTCCCCACAATACCATATATGGTTTTTCCACCCAACTGCCAGTCAGGGGAAGGGGCAGAGTCAGGGCTTCCCAGGACTTTGGGGAAAAAAGTAACAGGCAATAGAAACCAAGAGGCCGCAGGGTCCATCTTGCCCTCTATCAGGAATCAAGTGATTGGAAATGAAATGGAGGATACTCAGATACTCAGAGCTTCTGTCACATTCAGCATGGAGCTGACACCAGCCCATACCCTGCTCTGTGGGCAACACACAGGTTTCCAAAAACATACACTAGGGGTACAGGGTTGTACCCCCACCTATCAGCACACCAAAAAGAGGAAGAGCTGCACTGCCAGGGGTCCCACTGGACTCCTGTGCAGTAAATAACACAGAACACACATGATAAGGGAGTACAGGACAAGGACATGGAGGCCCTGTCCCTCCAATGCATTTCCAGACTCACAGGAGGAAAGCCACCAAGTTCCTTGTATAATTTGTAAATATAACTTTATTTGTAATTTGCAATTTTTTGGATGTAAAGAAGTTGAACTCACTGTCCAAAAAGTGGCAGAATTAAGTCTAGATTGCTTCTTGCTTTTAAGAATTAAACCTATAGAAATTTAATTATGTAACTTGATGTTTGTGTGTGAGAAAAAGTGAGATTGAAGCAGCCAGGATATTTTCGTTTTTTGTTGCAAGCTGCCTCTGATTGTGCAATATTGTCGGGACTTGTTTCCTGCCCAGAATTGCTGGCTAGGGTTGTATATTTGGGGGTGTTCGATCAGGGGTACCTGCATAGTGAAGAAACCATGCATTAAGCAAAAAATATCTTACATGTTGATTGGGTGTACGATGGTGACAGGGCAGCCGCCCTAAGGGTTCCTCCATTACAGCCAGACACCACTTACATGTCTATGACTGTAAGATTGATAATGTGCAAAAGGCAGTTGCCCAACATCTTCCCTCCAAATGTGTGATGTAATTAGCTGTGGAGCTTTAGGTTAAGGTGGACCAAATGGGAAAGCAGGATACATTTGCAGATCCAATGTATCTTAACAGGCACTCACATTCTCAGATAGCTAGAGCTGGGTTTCCCAGTATACCCTGCTATACGGCTAATGTGGGTGAGGTAGACCTGTCTTCAAGAGAAAGCAGAAAGGCAGCCCTCCTGCCAAGCAAGAACCTTCCCCAGCCAGAATCAGCACTCCTTACTATTCAGTGATTCCGCTGGTGGGGCCAGACTGCTGTAATTGCACAGCTGGTGCGAGGGTGCAGTGTCTGGTCTTCCCTGATTGCTTGACATCATTCGGCCCCATGGAGGCCCTATGGATGTTGAGATGTCCACTCAGAGCCGCAGCACTCCCGATGGGTGCTGTGAAAATAACTGCAATCTTGGCAGAAATTCAGACCTTGCTCTGGAAGTGATCCATCTCTGGGGCTCCTCTAAGGGTCAAGGCTTTACTCCAGCTTGTTGTTGGTGCACACAGCCTTTGGGGGGCTTTCTCCTGGTGATCAGCCTGGCGGGGTCAATAACTTCGTTCAAAAGAGCCAATTCTAGGTGAAGACCCTCCACAGAAGCATCCCATTTATCTACTGGGGGAACCTGGGTAGATTTGTTGGATTTTATGGACACCTATCTCCATGTCCCCATCGACACATCTCCCTTTCAGTACCTACGATGTGCTGTAGGGCAGGATAAATCCCAATTTTCGGGATGTCTTTGTCAGCTCCGGTTGGCAGGAAACCCACTGGCAGACATCGCGCAGTAGCCATCGACCTCGACTTTCTCCAGCGGGACAAAGTGGTCGACAGTGATGGCAAGGGAGCCCTCTGTCAAATGTTCTCAGGCAATCCGGTATCTAGTAAATTCTGCTTTTCTTCACAAAGATTGTGCTCCCCTGGTAGGTCAATGACGTGGAGTAGCAGTCTACCTCTACCTGGAGGATTGGCTAGTGCAGGGGGCCTCTGAGCTGGAAGTAGCAAGATATGTAAGCAGGACTTGCTCAGTCACGAGTAAGTCCTAGGCCTAATGTCAACGGCTGGACCTGAGCAACCCAGTCATTCCTGATATAGGGCTAATGATGGGCGGGGTATCTTCAAGAGAAAGCACAGGGCCCTCTCCTTCCAAGCAAGAACTCTCCCACGGAACCAGGTACACATCTTCGGCCCTGGCTGTCCCACCGCTACATACATTGGGAAACAGGTTGCAGTCCTTTGAATGGCTGGTCCTAGTGACAAGCTTCCTCACAGATCAGCTTCAGAGGTGGAAGGATCCAGAGAACCTGGTGAATGAGTTTCTCTTGGTACCCTCCTCCTGTAGTAGTCATTAAAGATGTCAGCTTTTTGGGATGGGGAGCCTTCTTGGTTCTGAGGACGGCCCAGGATCCACAATCTAACCAGTGGTCGATTTGTATGAAAAGAAGTGGTGGAACTATGTTCCCTGCTGGCCTGCACCCACTCCCCACAAACCCCATCACCACGAGCCCCTCCCACACAAAATACAAAGCCCCAAACACATGCACCTGCTGTTCAAGGGAACGTTCAGTGCAGAGCACTGAAAGTGCAAGTTTGAACTTCTTCCTACACTTTTATTTTAAAACGAATCCATTCCATTTTAAAATAAAAGTATAGGAACAGTAAAACTTAATTTAAAAAAGTATAGGAGCACCATTCCCACCCGCTCCCGCTCTCTTCGACCACTGACTCTAACACTAACACTGAATCTAACACAGAGAGGGCACAACATCCAACATTCTTCCATTCTTCACTTCGAGATCCAGGGGTATCCTGTCCTGATCTGGAAGGACAGTGCTTCGGGATTGGCCTAGATGATTTGTCAGGAAGGAATGGCTGAATCTGTGGCCGTGGGCCGTGGAGCAGTATCTTTTCACCTACTTTTCACCTACTTGGAAAAGAGAGCAGCCTTTATACCTCTGGCTGCTTGTTCATCACTTTTACTCCTCAGGGAGGGGTGGTCAAAGGGCCTTGTCTCTAGCCATCACCTTGAGATTCGCTTTGGTTTACTCCCTGAGTGCTATGAAATGCCCCTCCTCAATTCCCTGGCATACTGGGCTGCTATGCCAGGGGAAGGGGTGATTCCTAGGACCCATGACTCCAAGGGCAGGAATATCAGGGTTTTCCCTGCACTAGGTTGCTGGCACAGCTAAGTAAAGATTGCATTGGGTTGGGTTGTCCAGTGGTTTATTTGCACAATATCAACTCTGATATTAGATATGGTTCATGAGTGAGAACTGGGGCAAGGAAGAAGGTTGTGACTGTAATGCCTTCATTACTCCTTGTCCTATTATTCCTCATACCAGTACTCACAATCTCATAGCTCTCAACCATTTGTATCACAAAGGCGGGTGAAAACACCCGATGTTGTGTATGGCGGGTGAGAGCCCATTGAAATTAATGGGCGTGCATGAGGCTTGGCGGGTGAGTCAGCTCTTTACAAGGCGGGTGACACCCGCCAAAAGCGTGTGAGTTGGGAGCTATGCAATCTCCCTCCCTTCCTGGATCACTTCAAACTCCTGGGTATTGACCAGGAGGTTTGTGGGTAAGTGCCCTCCATTTATGGACATACATTGGAGTATACAGATTTGGTTGAAGCAATTTTGGGAATCGCTGTTGGGAAGGCGGAAAATCCACACGTAAATACTGGGACGAGGAAGAGTAGGATAATGAGTCATTTTCATTACTGCTAGGTAATTGGGGCATTAGAGAGCAGCGAAATAGATTAGAGAGAAGGCGCTCACCTGAGTAAATTTTATGTTATTTTCTAGACTACGCTGGCGGATGCCTACTTCACCTTGCTGAACCAAATCCTAAGTGCCTACTTCTGTCCACCATTCAACCCACCACAATACACTTATATAGAGGGCCCATCATTTTTTTAAACAAAATGTAGGCAATTAATGACTTTATGCGACACGTTTCATTTCATTTGTGAGTAAATAGTTACTACTAAAAGAGAAGTCGATAGAGCGTTAGGTTCTCTAAATTAAACATTGGACGCTGCTTGCCATCTAGCGGTGATTTTGGGGGAACGCATGTCGGTTTTTCTTGTAACCAAGTCAGGCAAGTTTTGCTCGGCGAAACAAACAAAACTCTATTTGCCTATCTGTACTGTTAAGAATTATTTAACGAGAACTAAAGCGGAGGATGCGTGATTTAAGTGCTTGATTGGATTGTAGCAAAGAAATGTTATCGCCATATTAACTCTTTGTTCGAGTACTTACTCAGAGATACCAACCTCCATGGCAGGAATCCATGTTATGTTATGTTCAAGGTATTTATACAGCGCACCGTCACCAACGGAATTGGTCCCCAGGTGCTCTGGCAGATCTGTAAACAGGAGGAGGGCAGGTAAGGTTAGTCGGGAGTAGGGGAGTAGGAGAGTGGGAGAAGTGGTGTGCTGTTGGCAGCTTCAGCTCGGTATACAACGAGTGCTGGGCTTTGGTGCAAGTATCGGATCGGGCGAGACCTCGTGTGCTGTGGGTGCTGTTTATGCGTTTTTGCTGTGGTGTGGTAAAGTGCGTGCGGATTGCTGGGAGAGAAATGGTTATGTGACTTTGTGTGGGTTAAGTATGCAGAAAGTCGAGGTTTGGGTTAGTGGGATCTGTATCCTGATGCCAGGTTTGCTGTCAGGTACTTCCGACATTCGGGCTGTATCCCTGTGGGTGGGGTTGTTGCTGGTTCCTTATGGGCCTTCTCGCTGTGGTGGTGCTGCGCTGATCCAGCTTGTTCGTAGTGAGTATTGTATGGAGTGCCTACCATCTCCTACCATGGAGCGATAGGTGTGTCTGAACCTTTTCTTCAGGTGTGGAACTGGGTTGGTAGTTTCTATTCGCTTGTTGTCTAATGTGACCCTGGTCGGTTGAGGCTTTGAATGGTTCAGGGTCGGAGTGCTGTTGATGGGGCGTGCTAGTGTATCTGTCTAGGTCAGCCTGTGTATTCAGTCGTTAGTTTTCTCCTGCCATGACTATCTGTGCGCAACTGATGAGAGTGCCATGATCGCCAAAGGCAGTCTTTACTGGTTCTGCCATGCTTTTAGTAGGCAGGAGAGACTTCCCCCTTGAGGGCTTGCTGGCTACTACAGAAGCTTCCCTCCAGACATCATACCCCAGTCGCCCTGCCTTTCCCGTCTTGGTTTGACCGACCAACATGTTTCAACATAATGTGCCAGCAAACTTTCAGCACTGTATTCCTCAGGGTCAAGTGTACAATTTTTCGAATCACTATGCCCAATGCTGTGGGTTCATTGTTGAGAGTGTTAACAATATAGTGACACAAAATAGCATAATTCAGGTGAAAAGCTGAAACGTCAAAAATCTTCCACTGTATATTGCCTGTGATGGGGCAAAAACAAACATTTGTACTCAATTTAATTCAGAGGGAAAATGGTACATTCAGCTGCATTTTAAAAGAAGTAAATATTATATAATGCAGAAAGTTGTACCTGGTGCTCATACAGGGGTGAGAGCCCTACTTTGGGCGGACCTATGGAGGTAGAAGCACACCTCAAAGCATCAAGGACGTAACAGGAGTCATACACAAAAAAGGAGACAAAGAAAGGAAAGAATAGCACACCCAGGGCATTCTCCTTCTTTAACAGCTATAGGGCTTTGCATCTTGTGGTCGCCTGCCCTTCCTTCCACCTCCTTGCCTACTGTCCCCTTCCTAGGGTATCTTCCTCCTTTCTTATTTGCTTCCTTTGGCGTTACCAGCTCCCTCAAGTTGTGGGGTACATTAGTTTCCCTGCTTACTGGATCATTCCATACCTCTCCCCTACTTATCTTTTTCCTCTTCATTTGCCTGTGGCTCTCCCCTTTTGGTTCCAGCTCCAGCCTCTGCGTCTTCTCTTCTCCCAACTTCTAGGCAACCTTTCTCTCCCAAAGCACTGGTGTAGCTCTCTCCCCAACCTTCCTCTGATGTTCTCCCTCATAAGTCCTACTCCGAAGCTACCCTCTCTCCTCGCCTTTAATTCTACTCTTTCTCCTCTCCCAGCCACATCTCTTCCAGCAAATTTCAAAGCACTCTCGTTTCAGGCAACACACTGCTCCTGGTCCACACGAACTTCAAACTCCCACACTACTCGCTTTCACTCTGTGCTTTTTATACGTTCCAAACCCATCCTTGGGGCTCGTCTTTGGTTGATGGGCTGTAAGTGTCCAGAGTTCAAACCCTAGAATTGTCATTGTCCACGTTTTTTCCATGGTGGCATTCCTTTGAGTTTTGCGTTTCTGGCCCACCCCTTTTTTCCATGGACCAAGGCTTCTTCCTGATGGTCCGCCATCTTGGATCTTCAGAGTCTGCGTGTACCTGGAGGAAGTATCTGCGGTCAGCAGTATCAGAGTATTCTTGTCTGCCTGTCCCTGAAGTCGCCTAGTAACTGTGATGTCGGACAGCTGCTACACATTCAGCCCGACTGTGAGGATGGGGCCTTGATGGGCCGCGAGCAGCGCGCAGCGGAGCAGGGTCACGGGCACAGACGAGACACGACCACAGGGTTGGATGCATAAACCCGGACTGACGTTCTAACGCCAGTTCCGGTGATACCTTTATTTCCGGTGTGTCACGTGGCCCGGAACTAACTGGGCACGTGACACCACATTCCTCCCCAACTTGGAGGTGTTTGCACTATTATTTAACATCAACAATAATAACTGGACATTAACACAGTCAGATGCCTTGTTTCGTTGGAGTTCATCTCAGCGGGTTTTCTGTAGGTACACTCCGTCCACTACGTATCCTTGGAGACGGGATGACGGTCTGGGCTTTTCTCTCAACAGGTATCTGGTGCTGCCTCTCCCCGGCGCGTCCGCTCTTGGGCTCACAAGTTCAGTCCGGTCGTCGTGCTGGTGTGGTATTTCGGGGACTCCTGGCGTGGCAGGGGCTCTGGGTGGCGCCTGGTCTCGGGGCGTGTGTTGTACCATCGTTTCCCTTCTCGGGGACTCTGAGTGCTCTTCCCATAGTTCGGATGGTACTCTTCGGAAGTGTGACACGTTTCTTGTCACGGTTTCACTCCCTCGGGTAGCAGTGACCATGTTGTGGTTCGTTGTGCTGACTGTCCATGGTTGGAGCTCAAAATTGAGGGACATCTTTTTAGGCGTTGCTCTGTTTTTGACAATAACCGTATCGCCCGGTGTTAGCTCTCTGTGACAGGCTTGCCTGGCGATGCTTTCTTGTTCGTTCCGCTTCGGTCGCATGGCATCTATGGCTGGGATGTCCGGTTCGGGAGCTACCCACTGAGGGTGGATAGGAAGTTCTGCCTGTATGGGCACTCCGAGCATGAGCGCGGCAGGGCTGATGCCTGTGGAGGAGTGCAGGGTTTGCCTGTGGGTTCTCAAGAACCGATATACCGCCTTCAGCCATGGGTGCCCTCGTTCTTTGGCAATGCGAATAACTTTGTTGAGCGATCCCATAAATCTTTCAGCGTCGCCATTCGCCTGGGGCCATCTCGGGGTGATTCGCTGGTGTTTGACGTTTACGTCCTTGAAGTACTCGCGTAGATCTTGGCTGGTGAATGATGGGCCATTGTCGCTCTTTATTTTTCTTGGGATCCCATGTGTTGCAAAGATCTTTTCTAGCATGAGGATTGTGGTCTCTGCATTGGTAGATGCTACGTGTTCCACTTCAGGATACCTGCTGAACTCATCAATCACTACGAGTAAGTATCCTTCACCGGCAATTGTGCAGTGATCCATGCTGACCGCATCCCATCGCTTGCTGCTTCTTGGAGCACTGCTGATGGGTTCTGGGTTCTCCAGTCTTCTGGATGCTTGTCAGGCTGCGCAGGACTCTACTAATTCCACTACTCTTTGTTGAATGTTGGGCATCCACATTCTGGACTTTAGATATGCCGTTGTTTTGACAATGCCTTGATGCCCGCTGTGGGCTAGCCGGAGGGCCCTCTCTTCCAGGGATGCAGGTAGTATGATCCGGTGTCCTTTGAGGAGCACCCCCTCGGGGGCAACGGAGAGTTCATGTCGGATCCCGAAAAGTGCTCGGAGTTTGACTTGAGCCGACATAGTGCGTTGGGCCATGGATGCGAGGTAGTTCTTCCAATTCCCCGACTGAATGGCGGCGGTGGTATGTTGCAGGATGGTGTCTGACTCCGTCTCACGTGCCACTTCATGTAGGGTCAGGGCTCGTGGTCGGGCGCAGGCGATTACGTGACAGACATGTTCATCTGTTTCTTTCGCATGGCGTTGTTCTCCCTCCGTGGCTGGCCTCGGGTGGTGGGACAGGTAGTCGGCGGGGTTGTCTGTTCCTGGGCGATAGTCAACTTCTATGTTGTAAGGTTGCAGTTGCAGCATCCATTTCTCGATGCGTGCTGGTGGGTGGGGAGCAGATCCTCAGAATATCGGGATCAGGGGCTTGTGATCCGAGAAGACTTTTGCTCATTTGCCAAGCAGGTACACTTTGAAGTGACGGCATCCCCATAGGATAGCGAGGGCTTCTTTTTCTATGTGAGCATAGTTCTGCTCGGGCTTAGTGAGTGCCCGACTGGCAAATGCAATGGGGAACACATTGCCGTCATTGTCCGTTTGGGTTAGTACTGCCCCTAGGCCAACCGGGCTGGCATCAACGAGGAGCTCGGTCTGTCTTTTTATGTTGAAGAATGCCATGATGGTGGATGCTGACAATGTGTCCTTGATTTGTTGAAACGCCTGTTGGTGGGTTGGGGTCCATTCCCATTTTTGGTCTTTCTTCGTCAGTTCTCGGAGTGGGCTTGCGATGCTGGCAAGGTCTGGAATGAAACGCGCAGTACGTCGCCATCCGCATGAAGCTTCTCACCTCCGTGGCCGACTGAGGTGCTTTGGTGTTCTTCATGTCTTGCACCTTGGAAGGGTCTGGGGATACACCTTTGGTGCTGAAAATGTATCCAAAGAAGCATAGTTCTTCTTTCTTGAACTCACACTTTTCCGCATTTAGTGTCAGGCCCGCCTCTTCCAGCCTGCTTAGTACTGCTGCTAAGCGTTTGTGATGCTCTTTCTCGTTCGATGCGTATACCAGAATGTCGTCACTGATGTTTGTGGTGCCCTCTAGGCCAGTGATGACTCTGCGGATTTCGTGTTGGAATACCTCCGCAGCTGACGATATTCCGAAGTTGAGCCTTTTGTACCTCATTAGGCCAAGGTGAGAGGAGACGTTTGTGATATATCTCGACTCTCTGGCTAGACTGAGTTGATGATAGCCGGACCTAAGGTCAAGTTTGCTGAAGATGGTTGCCCCTGTGAGGTCCACAATGAGCTCATCTATTGTTGGGGTCACATGACGTTCTCTTTCAATGGCCGCTTTGGGAAGCCTCATATCTATACAGATCCTTACTGCTTAAGGCTGCTTGGGTTTCTGGACCACCACCATGGGCGATACCCACGGGGTCGGGCCTGATGTTTTTTCTATTATGCCTGCATCTTCAAGCTTGGCCAGTTCTTTTTCCACTGCTTCTCTCAGGTGAAATGGTATCCGTCGGTGTCGTACGGCCTTTGGCTCTATGGTGGGGTCTATATGCAGCTTGATGGTACGATCTTTTAGGCACCCTATGCCTTGGAACAGTTTCTTGTGTTGTTGTAACAAGTCATCGAGTTCGTTGTGTTGAAGGTCGAATGCGAAATGGATCAGCTCTAGTTTTTCTGCTGTCCGGCAGCTGAGTAGTGTCTCGCAGCCGGCATCTACGACATAGATGCGCGCTCGGCAATTAGTGTTTTTGTGTGCGAAATTGGATTTGAAGGATCCTTTCACGGGCAGGGGTTTCTTGCACCCGTATGCATACAGTCGGACCTTCTTCTTGTGGAGTGTGGGCTTCGGGTGAAGTTTGCTGAATGCTGTTGCTGGCATTACGTTCACTGTTGCCCCAGTGTCAATGACAACTTTCAGTGGCTCCCCGTTGGAAAGGACTGTGCACGACGGCCTCTTCCTTTGTCGTGATCGGTGTGGTTCGACAGTGGATATGAGGTGTATTCGGTGTATCCTGTTGTTCCTTTTCTTCCGTCTCTCTTTTCTCTCAGGGGACGCACTGTCGTCGCTGTCGTCGCTATCGCTCGTGTCTGGGGATCTTTGCGAATGGTCAACGGCTCTGGCTTTTCCTTTCCGGTTGTGTTGGTATGAAGAATCTCTTGGTGCAAACTTCTTCCGGCGCTCTTGTGCCGGTCGGGAGGGAGTCTCCTTGTCATTTCGGTTTGGCGGGTTTAGGCAGACTGCAGCATAGTGATTGAGGCGGTTGCATTTTCTGCACGTGGACCCCCATGCCGGGCAGGATTCTCCTTTGTGCCATGGGCCGCCGCACCATTTGCAGGCTTTGTTACCTTCTTGTGGCATATGTGTTTTCTGGCTATGTTTCGTGCGAGTGTCCTGGTGTTTGGATATGGCCGCGATGTCCTCTGTTGGCTTGGGGTTGTCAAGCGGCAGTCTTTGGATTGCTGCCTCGATCACCGCGACTTGATCTTCTGTCTGCTCATGGAGGCGCGCTATTTCCAGAATGCGGGACAGGCGCATGTTCCTCTCCGAGAGTATAGCCCTTCTCAGCTTTTCCGAGGATATGCCATTGATTATTTGGAGGCGGATTGCGAACTCCTTGTCGGGGAACTCACAGCCGACTGCCATCTCGCGAAGGCGAGCATGAAATTTGTCTACAGTTTCTTTTTCACGCTGCCTGGCCATGCAAAAGTGAAAGCGTTCATAGTCAGGGTTAAGATCTGGCCTAAACATATTCGTGAGTACAGCTTTGGCCGCGTCGTAGTTGTTGTGGTCTCCACGGTCTGGGGTGGCGTTGAATAGGCGTAGGGTGGCAGCCCCAATGTTCAGTAGAAGAAAAGTTTGCTTCTTCTTTCCTATAGGGATATCTCTGGCATCGAGGTGCATTTCGAACTGTTGTAGCCAGATTTCTCATCTGATGGCGGCTCCCGTGGTGAATGGGTCAAATTGCGGCATTAACGCAGTCAGCGCTGGGTCTGGGTGGTCCGTGGTGAGGCTTTTCCTCGCAGAAAAACTCGTGCTGGCCCTCGCGGGGCTGGATTCCGAGCTGGACATGTTGTAGGGGAGCGTTGCACGTTAGTGAGGGTGGTTGTTGTGGCCCACTCACCGGTGCAGTTTGCTTCTTGCGTTAGCACTGGTCATTTCTGCGTGATGTGCGATGTGAAAGTTTGCACAACTACTCAGAAAACACGAGAGTATTATGCAGCCAAAGTTACTTCCCTTTTTCCAAAAATAGTGTTCAGTGAGTGTAATACATGCATCTCCCTTCTTCCATGCTGTAGTAGTGTTTGGGGATGGTTTGTAGGAGCTTTGATGATGTGCGTGTACACGCGCGATGAATTGGAACGTTGGGTAGGCCTCCCGCCGTTGCTGCAGCTGATACGCGGCTGATTGAAGACAGGCGTATGACACGCGGTTTGCGTAGACGCTGTAATGCTGGTGGAGCGTGTATGATACGCGGCTTGCATGGATGGTGTGGCCGACACGCGGCCTCGTGGAGCGTTCCGCCCTAGTGAGGGTTGATGGTCTGCATGCAGCGCGCGGAAACGCCGTTGGCTGGTCTGACCTGATTTTCCGCCGAGCAGCTCTGCTCCATAGCTGCAGCCGGTGCAGGGCTGGCAGGTGCATGTTGGGTCGCGCAGGTTCTTCCTATGGCCTCATCGCCAGTGTGATGTCGGGCAGCTGCTACACATGCAGCCCGACTGTGAGGATGGGGCCTTGATGGGCCACGAGCAGCGCGCAGCGCAGCAGGGTCGCGGGCACAGACGAGACACGACCACAGGGTTGGATGCATAAACCCGGACTGACGTTCTAACGCCAGTTCCGGTGATACCTTTATTTCCGGTGTGTCACGTGGCCCGGAACTAACTGGGCACGTGACACCACAGTAACCAATAAGGGAACTGAGGTTTCCCTTTTTAGGGGAGTGGGGGTAGCAAGCTACCATCAGCAGATCTCACCCTTGAGAATCTCTTCCTTTTAGGATGGTGGTCTCCAGGGGTTTTCCTCTCACACCTTGCTGAAACGGATCTGCGTGATATTTCCGTCGCGGAAAAGTCAGCGATGGAAATGTTTGCATGGGAAATGTACGCACTACAAATGTTCGTACATTTCCCTTGCGAACATCCAATAGAAAACCATCCATACATACATCCCCACCCACACCCACAACACACTCCCGACATACCCCCCCACCACCCTACTTACCTTTCCTTCCTTCGCGCTGTGTCCCTGCAGCACTGGTTCCCTTTCACTTCTGTGATCGGGAACCGCCGCCGCAGGGTCCTTTTCTTTTTTTTTATTTGGCAGCTGCAGGGGTGTCCCCCGAAACCCCCACCCACCACACTGTATAGTATAGTGAGCGGGGTGTTGTGCCCTGGCATTTTTTTTTCTTCTTCTGGCAGGGGTGTTTAAAGTGTGTTTTATTATATGCCGGTCTCCGTCTATCAAAAGTATAATGCCCCCAGTAGCCGAAACATAACTTGAGTCAAGCTTAGGGATAACACTCTGCAGGCATACGGGTGAGACTCAACGGGTGGAAAATCCTGTGTGACTTCTGCTGGGCGAGGGGTTCTGGTTGCGGGGGACTATCTAACAGCCTTTTTTGCTGTGAACATAGCCTGTCAACAGCCTGTCAACAGCAGCTCAAGCGTCAACTGTTGCCAGCCGCGCTTCAGCACTTTCTTTCAATTCAGGTCACACTACAGTCACAGGCCATTAACATTCAATGAGTACCCAAAAAGTACAGTAGTGTAAAATAGGACATTTTTAGACTTGCAAGTTTTACATTCTGGGACCTGTAGTTTTCCATTTGGGATGTACAAATGAAACCACAATTATAGTTGTTTGGCTTAACATGCTTCTATAAGGATTTACATATTGTCACATTTCTTAACTAGGTTATTTGTGCATTTTGCAAGTTATCCTAAAAGACTCTACTATAGTAGTCCTTGAAAGCCAAAACGTAAATATTTGTATCAAGTAAAACATGGAAAGTATGTGGTTAAGTGCCCAAACTGCAAAGTGGGTAAAACTCCTGACTTCACTGCTTAACCAAAGTGTGTAATCCTTGTCAAATAATTGAATATCACTGTTACGTAACTGCAAACAGTGGACTCCTTAGAAGTAATTTAGTTCACACTACTTGGGAGGGGGGGTGCTCTTACATTGTGGCAGATTTAATCATTTCAGGAAAAAATGCATTATTGTTGCACTAGCTCTCCCTCCGTCCCGTAACACTTGATTTGACAGGCAGATACATAGGGCCTGATTCATGGAATGGGGCGTAGAAATGGCGCAAGGTCTGCGTCCAAGAAGGACCCTGCGCGAGCAGTGGTGCAGAAAAAATATTGCGCACATGCTTATTCATGGATTTAAAGATGCATAACTAGTCGTCGCGCAAGTAAAAAAGTAAAATCAAGCTGCGTGAGAAATTCCCACAACACGCCCCCAACCCACCATAAAGCAAGCAAAGGGACAAACACGGCACACCATCCAGTACCCCTGTGAGATTGCACGCCTCACCTCGCAAGACCAGGCCGCACACCAGCAAAAACACGTGCCCTCCCTCGCAAGCCAAAGCCACACCCCAGCGAAATTGCATGCCTCACTTCGCAAGCCCAGGCCGCACCCCAGCGAAAATGCGGCTCTCCCTCGTAAGTGGAGGCTACATCCCTTACCAAAACGTGAGTACCACCCCTACACCCTCAACACCCATTCTGGCCACATAACCCCCTACTCCACATCAACCACTCTAGTCCAGACACTGTCCCTCCAGCTCTTCTCACCTCTGACACCCTCCTCAGACAGCCCCCTACAGACTGGACAACACCCACCAGCCCCCGTCCAAACTGGACACCCCCACCAACCCCCCTCACCTGTGACACCCCCCAGGCAGCCCCTCCGTACTGGACACTGTCCCCCTGTCCCCTCACCTGTGACACCAACCCCAGCCAGCCCCCTCCAGACTGGACACCACCTGCCAGCACCCCTCACCTGTGACACCCCCCAGGCCATCCCCTCCAGACTGGACAGCCCCCCCATCCCCCTCACCTGTGACACCCACCCAGGCAGCTCCCTCCAGACTAGACAACACCCACCAGCCCTCCTCCAGACTGGGCACCACCGACCAGCCCCCCTCACCTTTGACCCCCCCCAGGAATCCCCCTCCAGACTGGACAACACCCACCAGCCCCCTTCACCTGTGACACCCCCCAGGCAGCCCCCTCCACCCTGGACACCACCGAACAGCCCCCCTCACCTGTAACACCCCCCAGGCAGCCCCCTGACAGTCTCCCACAATACCAGGGCAATGCATGTCTGCAGCTCACCTGAACTTCCGTGGTCTGACAGCACCATGGAGTGCATCACCAAAATGTACACTGCAAATACAACCAACTGGAGCCACTGGATGTCCATCCATGAGTGGAGCATCTGTTCACACACCCTTCAAGGCTGTAATGAGCCCTCCATACACATGTGACAAGTGAATGCAAATCCATGTGCATGTTGTCCATGGCACATTGCCAAGGCATCAAAGCACAGTAACTGAATGTGCGCCCACGACAGAAACCAACCTACCAAAAGATATTGCAAGATCCACAAACAATGGATCTCACCTGTTGCATCAAGTCCAAGCTGGGTGCCAACCTAGCCTCTGCTCGGGGAACTGGAGGGGGTGTCACCAGAGGAGGAGGAGCTGACCGAGTATGAAGAGGCTATGAGCCAATTCATTCTACTGGAGCAGGTGCAAGGCGTGGAATGCCTGGAAAATTATGAGGACACGTTCAGTGAGTGCCCAACATTGTGCATCCTGAGTACATGAAGTAAAGCATCACCAAGATGCATAATTGTGGTGCACATCTAGCTGCATTCGAATGACTGCCCCGTGTGAACCATGTCATGTGGTGTACTGACTCCTGCCCAGTGTACACAAGAGTGGATACAAACCATGTTTTGTACATCAGTTGAACATGTCCATGTGACAGTACTCATCCCCCACTAGCATACCCCCAACATCTGCAACATTATACCACAATGTGCACAGTTGTTTTCTGCATCCTCAATATCAGTGACTCTGCTCTGCTAGACATGTGCATGTGTCCGGAATACAAGTTACACTTCATTTGTATTTGTATTCTATTTGTGTTTTATAGAGCGCCTTAAGCCAAGGCACTGTACATTTTTAAAACAGGACACGGTACAATAAAAAATGGTTGAGCAGTAGAACAATCAAATCCAGGTAGCAATCATTCAGGGATGTTGAAGAAGATGGGTTTTGAAGGAAGCACGAAAGAGGGAATAGACAGTAATAGAACAAATAAAAAGTGGGAGAGTGTTCCAGTGAAGAGGAGCAAGAAGGTGAAAGGATGGGAAGCGAGACTGGGCACACTGAGGACGGGGAACCACAAATCTGCCCTGCCCTGCAGTGTATAGAATCACTTTTCACACATGTACGTATGTGCTTCCATGCTGCATAGAACATACAAGATGACAACCAACACGCCGTATGGCGTGCCCTGAGTGAGTCTGCATATGTCTAGACTGTGCACATCCCTGCTGCCCCAGTGGCAATGACTCCTGAGGCAAATCTCTGAGTCCTGCTGTAATGCTCACCTGGCTCCCATGTAGGCGCTGGTCTAGTCTGGGTTGCTGTGACCTCTTCTAAGGTGATGCGCAGGTTTCGGAAGACGGTCTGGACCGGGCCCCCAAATCTGGCTTGTCTGGCTCGCAGAAGTATCCTTCTGTAGGCGAAAATAGGGGATTAACTGTCTGCGGGGTAATGCAATCGGCCTCCCACTTTCCCCTCTCACCCTCCTCGAAACCCTTCTGTGATTCCCCATAGCGTCTCACCTTAGGGTCTGGAAGGACAAGCTCTGTATCCTGCTTCTGATGCAGGGGCGCGTTGGTATCCAGTTACTTCACTGGATTTTCGGATTGGTGAGAACCAAACTTGCTCGGCTTCCAGGTAAGTTTTTTGATAAGAGGTTCCCCTTGTGTCCATGCATTAATGTACTAATGCTAGTGTCTTTTTCCCCGTAGGGGCCGGGGTACGGAATGCCGGGGAACAGGCACCGACCCGAGATGAGAGGTGAAATCCTTGTAGAAATCAGGTAAGTCTTTAATGAGCGTTTTTTGGTAATGTCTTTTTATTCGTTCATTAACGCTGATTTCCTTTTTCCCCTTAGGGGCCGGGGTCCGGAAATGCCAGGATGCGGCGCGGACCCGAAATGAAGAGGGAATGAATCAACAGGTAAGTCTTAACATGGAGATTTAGCTTTCCTTATTCCCTTCTCTCTCTCACCTTTTGTTCTTGCCTTTTTCTCCCTAGGTGCTGGGGCGTGACTGCGAATCTGGATGGTCGCTGCTGAACATGGAGGCGCCCTGTAAAGGTGAGTGGAAAGCGGCACTGCAGCGATCGTCGCGATGAGCTTTTAAATAAAAGTCTTCCTTTCAGGATTGTCGGCGAGATGTCTCCGGGATGCGGATTTAGCAGGTAAGGACTTTTCCTTCTTCTGTTCTCTTCTTCTCTTCCTTTGCAGGTGATCCAGGATGCTGGCAGGCATGGCAGAAGTCAGGATGCAGGAGCAGACACGGTGAGCGTCCAGCTGCTAGATGCAGAACAACGCGAAGCACATGTGGCTGTTCGGGTGGGGTTTAAATATCCTTGGAAGAAGTTCCAGGTATGTATCCTTCCTCCAATCAGGTATGTATCCTTCCCCGACCACGCCCGGATGGTAAATTAGTCCCACAGGTAAAGTAGTTCCCTTCAGGCCTCAAGGAGGCTGGGATCCTGCAGCATGGTCTGCATCAGGTAAGTGCACCCAAGCACTCCCATAATGAGCCTGGCGCCTATGGCGCCAGGACTGATGTCTTTTATGAGCCTGGCACCATAGGCGCCAGAATACTGTCCAAAGGGCCCCTACATGGGGTTGCTGGGTCTTTCCTTGGGGACTGGATGTCCGCTTTCGGGGACGCAGGGCTTGAACCGGCTCCCCGGGAGCGGGCATCATGACAGCACTCCCCCCAAAGCCCCTTCCAAGGTTGTTCCCTCCGGGGGTTTTGGTTTGTCTGGGAAGAGTCGGTGGAATTTCCTGACTAATCGAGGTGCATGCACATGGTCGCTGGGTTCCCACGACCTCTCCTGAGGTCCGTACCCCTTCCAATCAATTAGGTAGAACAGTTTTGACCTAAACATTTTTGAGTCTAAAATGTTCTTCACTTCGAATTCGGGCTCCCCATCTATTAGAATAGGTTCTGGAGGTTTGAGTAGTCGGGTTCCGGGTACCACTGGTTTCAGAAGTGACACATGAAAAACAGGGTGAATTCGCATACTAGCTGGTAAATCAAGTTTAACAGCCACTGGGTTAATTATTGCCGTAATAAAATAAGGTCCCAGATATTTTGGGTTAAAAGTTCGAGGCCCTTTGAGTGGTAAATGTCTGGTAGCTAACCACACTTGATCCCCAATCTGATACTGAGGTGCTTCACTCCGATGTAGATCAGCATTCTCCTTGTATTTTCTCTTGGCTTGTTGTAAATGCGTAGTTGCCTCTTTGAAGGCTTGGGTAATTGTAGAATGCAGATGTTTGACTGCAGGCATTCCGAGGTTCTGAGGTGAGTCAAGGTTTGAGGTTCGAGGGTGATGCCCAAACAAAGTATAAAAAGGACTGTGGCCAGTTCCAGAGTGTACCGAATTATTATATGCGTATTCGGCTATCCAAAGAATGTCTTTCCAGTTGCTTTCAGATTGCTGTAACATACACCGTAAGTACTGCTCAAGGGTCTGATTTGTCCTCTCGGTCTGAACATCGGTCTGAGGGTGGTGACTGGTCGATAATCTTACGTCGATCTGCGCCATTTGACAACATTTGCGCCAGAAGTGGGAAATTAATTGGCTTCCCCGGTCAGAGATTAGTACAGATGGGAATCCATGTAGCCGAACAATATTTTTGAGGAATTCTTTGGCTAGGACAGAAGCTGAAGGTAAACCTTTCAAAGGAATAAAGTGGGCCATTTTGGAAAACAAATCCCCAATTACCAGAATAGTATTGTACCCCGAACAAGGAGGCAGGTCCATAATAAAATCCATTGATAGGGTGTGCCAGGGTGCTGGCGGTATGTCTAGAGGTTGAAGGAGACCGGCTGGTCTTTTCTTTTGACTTTTATTTTGGGCGCAAACACCACAGGACATCACAAAAGATTTAACATCTTTTCGCCAAGAGGGCCACCAAAATTGTCGTTTCACCTTTTCCTCTGTCTTGGCAATACCGGGGTGTCCCTCTATTAATGTATCATGATAACCGGAAATAACTTGTTCGTGTAATTCCTTATGTGGTAGGAATAAGCGTCCTCAAAAATAAGGTAAACCATTATCTATGGTAAAGTCTGATCCCTTTTGTATCCAATCCTGTAAGGTTGTTGGGTCCAGGAGTTGTTTCACTCTGGCTTGAATGTCTTCTAGCGTCTGTAACGAAGTCATGCCTAGAATCCTCTGTTCGGGAATTATTGGTACTGGTTCTGAGTTTGTATCAGATTCTCCCATTCCAATTTGGGTTAAAGCGTCTGCTTTGCCATTCTTGCAGCCAGGTCAATAGGTAATCACAAAATCAAATTCAGCGAAAAACAAAGCCCATCGGAGCTGCCGTGATGACTGAGCCTTGGCGGTTTTCAAATACTGTAAATTCCGGTGATCAGTGATCACTGTGATGGTATGTCGAGCGCCAAGCAGATAATGCTGCCAGGCTTTAAAAGTGGACTTAATGGCTAACAGTTCTTTGTCAGTGATTGCATAATTAACCTCGGGTGCCGAAGATTTTCTGGACCAAAATGCTACGGGATGCAGTTGGTTGGTTTCGGGATCTCTTTGGGACAGGACAGCTCCCATGGCTAGGCTGGATGCGTCAGTCTCGACGACATAAGGGAGATCTGGACGCGGGTGTTTCAATATAGGTGCGGAGGTAAACTTAGCTTTTAAATCCTGAAAGGCCTGCTCGGCTTCTTCAGACCATTCAAAACATTTATTTTTCCTCAAGAGTGCAGTAATGGGTTGTACCACGCGTGGAAATTCCGGGATAAACCTGCGATAGAAATTGGCAAAGCCGAGCATACTTTGAACCCCTTTTACAGAGCTAGGTGATGGCCATTTGAGGATGGCATCCACTTTTCTTGAGTCCATTCGGACTCCTTTGTGTGTCAGGATGAAACCTAGAAACTCGACTTCTGTGGTATGGAAAACACATTTCTCCAATTTAGCAAATAGTTTGTGTTGGCGTAGTTTTTCAAGTACTGCTCTGACGTGTTTTCTGTGATCAGATTCCGAAGAGGAGTACACCAGAATGTCATCAATATATACGACAACACAAACATCGATGAGTTCCCGAATGACATCATTCATGAAGTATTGGAAGGCAGCCGGCGCGTTACACAATCCGAAAGGCATCACCTGGTACTCGAATAATCCGTATTTAGTACGGAAGGCAGTTTTCCATTCGTCGCCTTCTTTAACTCGTACCAGATGATAAGCCCCCCGCAGATCTAACTTGGTGTATATGCAAGTGTCTTTCACCTGGTCAAGGAGTTCAGGGATCAGAGGCAGAGGATAACGGTTTTTAACCGTTATCTGATTCAATGCACGGTAATCAATACAAGTTCTAAGGTCGCCTTCTTTTTTGGGCACGAAGAACAAAGCCGAGGATGCCGGGGGAATAAAACCATTAGCTAGGTATTGATCCAAATATTGTCTCAAATGCAGGTTCTCAGGTTCGGTAAGGGCATAAATCCTGCTACAAGGGGGTTGTGCACCAGGCACCAGATCGATTTGGCAATCGTACGATCTGTGAGGAGGTAACGTGTTGGCCTGTTCCTTCTGGAAGACGTCCTGAAAGTCTTGGTATTCCGGAGGTAGTTGCATGGAGGCAGAGGTTACAGATGCTAGATTAATCTTCAGGTTTTTTGGGTAGCAGGTTTGTGTACAATCCGGGAAGGTTATTCTCTTAGCTCGCCAATCAATTCGAGGATTATGTGTCTCTAACCAAGGGATTCCAAGAATAACCTGAAAATGTGGAGCCTTGATTACATCAAACACAACACCCTCCCGATGGCCGTCGGGACCAATAAGAGTCACATCAGTAGTGGAATGTGTTTCCGGTCGAGGCAATTTCAGTTCCATCGACTGTGGTGATGACATCTTTGCTGGTTTTAGGACAGAGAGGGAGGTTAATCCTAGAGACCAATTCATGATCCACATAGTTTCCAATAGCCCAACTATCGATGTATGCCTTTATCGCATGCAACCACTTAGGCTGTTCTGGATCTACGAGAACCATTGGCACAATGAAATGCGAGGTCTGAGAGTTAGATTTCAAGCTCGGCAAGCAGACCCCTACGCTTGTCGGGCGGAGTCGTATCCCGAAACAGAGTCTTCATGGTTTTTATCAGCGGCTCCTACCGCCTTTTGGGGCGGTTTTGCCGGGCAATCTCGTAGAAAGTGTCCAGAAATCCCACAATAAAGACATAATTTTAACTGCCGCCTCCTTTCACGTTCCTTTTGAGTCAAGGGTCCTTTAACCCCTCCAATTTGCGTAGGCTCAGAGACATCAACTCCCTTGGGATTAGCATGGGTCTTGACCAACACCCGGGTCTCAAACCTGGACTGATCTGCTTTTCTCTTTTGAAGTCTGTGATCCAATTGGACCACTAAGTCTATATACTCTGTGCATTCTTGGGGCGGATTTACAACTTGGGCCAAGACATCTTTAAGTTCTCTGCGTAGGCCTCGATAAAACAACGTGACTCTTTTATCCTCCGGCCATCCCGTTTCCACAATTAGTCTATTAAAGGTTGCAATATAGGATAGGAGGTCCTGATTGCCCTGTCGCAGGGATAGAAGTTCGTCATCCAGAGCCTGCCCCTGAGAGTGTCGAGCAAATAACCTTTCCATGCTTGCTTGAAACCCTTGAAAATCACGGAGAATCGGGTCATCTTGAGTAACCAGGGGAACTGACCAATCGGCAGCGCAGCCGCTGAAATATGACAATACAAAGGCTACCTTGGTCTGATCATTAGGGAAGGCCCCAGGTCTGCATAGGAAGTGCAAACGACACTGATTCATGAATACAGCGAATCATTTGGGGTCCCCAGCAAAGCGTTCGGGTGGGGCCAGTGGCATGTTTCCGGGTAGATTAATCTGCACAGGGTTACTGGAAACCACAGGAGCGGGGTTCCCTCCGGAACCGGGTAGAGGAGTTTGCCCAGCTTGACCTTGCAGAAGCTGTCTGGCCAGGTCATCAGTTCTTTCCTTTGATATTATTAATTCCCTCCTGAGGGCATTAGTCTCTTGACGAGCGGCATGTACTTCGGCCCGTAATTCCCCCAGTAATTGGGCCAACTGATCAGTCTCAGAAGTTTCCATAGCGCCTGGGTGGGAATTTGTAGGAAGGCTTCGCGTTCTGTAACGCTCACCTGGCTCCCACGGAGGCGCTGGTCTAGTCTGGGTTGCTGTGACCTCTTCTAAGGTGATGCGCAGGGTTTGGAAGATGGTCTGGACCGGGCCCCAAAATTTGGCATGTCTGGCTCGCAGAAGTATCCTTCTGTAGGCGAAAATAGGGGATTAACTGTCTGCGGGGTAATGCAATCGGCCTCCCACTTTCCCCTCTCACCCTCCTCGAAACCCTTCTGTGATTCCCCGTAGCGTCTCACCTTATGGTCTGGAAGGACGAGCTCTCTGGTGCAGGGGCGCGTTGGTATCCAGTTACTTCACTGGATTTTCGGATTGGTGAGAACCAGACTTGCTTGGCTTCCAGGTAAGTGTTTTGATAAGAGGTTCCCTCTGTGGCCATGCATTAATGTACTAATGCTAGTGTCTTTTTCCCCATAGGGGCCGGGGTACGGAATGCCGGGGAACAGGCACCGACCCGAGATGAGAGGTGAAATCCTTGTAGAAATCAGGTAAGTCTTTAATGATCGTTTTTTGGTAATGTCTTTTTATTCGTTCATTAACGCTGATTTCCTTTTTCCCCTTAGGAGCCGGGGTCCAGAAATGCCAGGATGCGGCGCAGACCCGAAATGAAGAGGGAATGAATCAACAGGTAAGTCTTAACATGGAGATTTAGCTTTCCTTATTCCCTTCTCTCTCTCACCTTTTGTTCTTGCCTTTTTCTCCCTAGGTGCTGGGGCGTGACTGCGAATCTGGACTCTTCGCTGCTGAACATGGAGGCGCCCTGTAAAGGTGAGTGGAAAGCGGCGCTGCAGCGATCGTCGCGATGAGCTTTTAAATAAAAGTCTTCCTTTCAGGATTGTCGGCGAGATTCAGGATGCTGGCAGGCGTGGCAGAAGTCAGGATGCAGGAGCAGAAACGGTGAGCTTCCAGCTGCTAGATGCAGAACAACGCGAAGCACGTGTGGCTGTTCGGGTGGGGTTTAAATAGCCTTGGAAGAAGTTCCAGGTATGTATCCTTCCTCCAATCAGGTATGTATCCTTCCCCGACCACGCCCGGATGGTAAATTAGTCCCATAGGTAAAGTAGTTCCCTTCAGGCCTCAAGGAGGCCGGGATCCTGCAGCATGGTCTGCATCAGGCAAGTGCACCAAAGCACTCCCATAATGAGCCTGGCGCCTATGGCGCCAGGATACTGTCCAAAGGGCCCCTACATGGGGTTGCTGGGTCTTTCCTTGGGGACTGGATGTCCGCTTTCGGGGACGCAGGGCTTGAACCGGCTCCCCGGGAGCGGGCATCATGCCACCTGCTCCCCGTTACCCTCCCACACTCCATGAGTCCATGCCCCTCTCCCTCTTTCACTGTAACTAGTTCCTATTTACAACTCCATTGACTTACTCTCTCCACTTCACAGACCTTGCCTAGGTGGTACTCTTACAGTCATACATCAACAGGGACTGGTTTCCTTTTCCCCAGACTTACGGCATGTTCCCAGGGCAACACTGGCGTGGCATGTGATGGATGCAGACTTGGATGTGGATATGTGTGTCTGCCTGTTGTCATGTGGTATGATATGATATGATATGATCGTTTATTTATATAGCGCCTATACACAATGTGTTTCAAAGCGCTTCAAGGCAAGGGAGGGAACAAGGGAAAATACAACCACATTCTTACAGGCCATGAACAGTAAGGATGTGAAATTAACTATCGTACTCGGCTTGACGACATTTCAGATAGTGCAAGAGCTAAGACATAGATAAGGAAGGGAGGGGGAGAGTGTCATGAACCATCAAACTCGCCGTTTCTGGGCCTCCTGGTACCTGACACGTCGGGGATTACACTCCATAATACTACCAACATGACTGCAAGCTCAGAACTCTGCTCACCAGTCTCACGTTCTACGCAGGGTACTCTATAAAGAGGCCACACCCCCGCGGCCCCGTGCGTCTCAACGCTGCTGTTAGCTGTGACCAGACGTGTGCTCTGTACTCTCCCTTGTATTATTCTGTTGTTTCCTGGTTCCTGGAACCCCTTCTTCCAATCTACCTTCCCTCCTTCTTATCCAGCTCTTCCCGGAATCCCTGCACTGCCTCCGCGTGCTCCATATCCTTTTTCTGAATTTCCTGGAGTTTTCCCTTGATCCCGGACATCGAAGTTGAACGAACACTGGAAGCCGAGGACGGCCGATCGGGCTTGTATAAGACCCGAACCATACGAAAGAAGACTCCTCGTAAAGAAGTCCTCAGAAAACGAAAACAGGTGAGAAAGTGGGAAACCTGTGACACATTTCTGGTAGAGCCAGAGAAAAACAAAAGTTGAGGGAGAGGGGTGCAGAAAGGGAGGGGAGGAAGAAAACAAGCGACTATCATACTAGGCCTGACGACATTTCAGATAGTGCTGGAGGGGTTGTGGGGAGGAAAAAAACAGTAATGGGAGGGTGGAGGAAACAGACGAGGTTGCTATAATATTAGGTTCAGGGACAATTCTGATAGAGTAAGTGCATAGAAGAAAGTAAGGTGAGGAGATAGGAAAAGGGAGAAGGGAAAGGAGGAGAGAAAAGAGAGTAAGCAGTCAAAAAGAGTGGAGAAGCAAGAGTGGAGAGCGAATACAATTGCAGAAGTCAGTAGTAAAACATAATGTTGTAAGCCAGGATACAAGATGAAGATGGGAACAACATGATTCAGGGTCACCTTGAATACAAGATGCATGTGATGTAATTGCACGTCATAGAGCCACATGTCCATGCACATTTCACTGGTATTAGTCTGCGGTGCCATGGGCCATTATATGAATCTTAACGACCCTGTTGGTTGGCAATGTGTCCTGACCAGGACATTTTGTTGCCAGTCTGCATATGCCATGCTCAGATAGCTTGTTGACCATAGTGTGTGGATGCTGCATTTCTGATGGCGACATGCCCTGAATTTTGTTGCAATGACAGCAGTGTGATTCGCATGTTTACTGTAGACACGTTGCACATGACTCCACATGTCTTTTTCTGTCCATGTGCAGGTGAGGAGGCACCAGATGCAGAGGAAAAGGAATCAGATGAAGAAGAGTCTGTGGTGCTTCAGACCACCAGTGGAGGATGTGGCGTGGCAGGCGTGAGAACCCACTGGTGCTACAGACGATCCTGAGCTATGCTGCAGACACTTCTGACTCTTTGGACTCAACTAGCTCTGATGCTGAACCGGATGTGCAGTCCTCAATGCTGGCAGAGGTGAGCACACCAATGGGTGTAGCAGTTGGGGTCGTGAGTCTACCGGGAGTCAGGTGCCTTCGCAAGGTCAGTCAGTGGTGGCACACCCATCTGTGGTGGTTACGGCTGCAAGGCCACGCTCCCATGTATTGGTTTCTGGTCCTGGGACAGATGTCCAAGGGAGCGTTGCAGTCCTGCAGCCAAGGACAGGGGCATCACAGCAAGGGCCATGCTCCCTTGGATCAGGCAGGTGTGGGTCCCGCATACGTGGGGGACATGTGCAGGATGGGCAGATAGAGTGGGAGCAACAGATGTTGCGTTCCGCACACCACCGGGGGGCTGCCATTGAGAGTTTGTCTGAGGGCATTGATAGGGTGGCCACTTCCATGATCCCCCCAGCAACACAGGTGGCACAACAGCTGCAGGTCATTCGGTCCACATGCCACTGCCACAGGCTACGCATGGAGGCCCACATCAGGGGCCGATGGGCATATTTGCAGTGTCGTTATACAAACAAGGAACTGACCATATCCCATCAAAAATATTACTCTTTTTACACACACTGTTTTTTCGTGTGGTGCTCTACAAACAAAGGCTGAAAACTAGTACGCCTATAAAACAATAAATGTTGAACCCAAATGCTCTGGATATCTAATTAATTTGATATCTCAGGCTACCCCGGAGCATCGAGTGTTACTACCTTGGAGCAAAAGAAAATGTATAGAGAAAACTGCTGTGATAGCTTAGTGGCTATTTTTAATTATACAGTTATTGTTTAACAAATAAACATGATCTCCCAAAGGAGCATTTACAAAAAAATGGTACTTTCAAAAAATCGAAACCATGATCATTAAAATGCACAGTGAATTACATCAAATACTATGGAACATACATTCTGGTATTTGACAAGAAATAAACATTTTCAAACAAAAAAACCATCCACACAATGTGTGATTAAATCCACAGTTTATATGATGAGTTGAAAAAACAAAATGAGGAAAATAAAACAACAAAAAGCAAAATCCCAACACATCCTGATTTTGTGTGCTAGGGCAAAGCAACCAAATGCGACCCCCACCAGAGTCTAATGTATTGGTGGCCTCGGCCAAAGGACCGATTGTCAGGTCCTCGGGTTTGGAGCCCAGGGCATGTGTGGTTCCAAACTGATGCCAGAGGTCAGGTCCTCCTGATGACTTGGAGGGTCAACTGGTGGGAGTTTATCAAGAGACCAATCCTAGGTCATATTTGCAGTGTCTGCAGGCATCCCTGCTTGCAGAGGGTTGGGCACACAGGCAAGACCTGAAGGCACGAGTTGTTGGCCCACAGGGCTGCAATCCGTGAGGAACATGCAGCCAGCAGAAGACTGTTCCACCAGGAGATGTTAGCATTGAGGCAGACAATCTCGGCGGAACTCTGTGCAGCCTGTGAGGTTGTGCATAGTGACCTCCAAGCCCTCACTTTGCTGGTGCAATCATCAGTGTCACGCATGGCAGCTGCCACTGATGACCAGACCATGGTACTGTGTGGTGAGCCTTCAGCACCACTTCCACCTTCAGATTCAATGCAGGAGATGGTGGTGCCAGTAGACACATGCCTCCCGGTCCACCATAGCCGTGCGGTCCATTAGCCCATGGAGGGGTATTTTTGTTTTCTTCTTTTTTTTTACGTCTGCCCATGTGGACTTTGACATGCACCCTGCCCCCCCCCTCCTGGGTGAAAGCCCCCCCCCCGTGGTCCATGATGTACATTTTCTATTTGTTTTTCTTGTTGATACTTTTGTAGACCCCAGGCATGGATGTTGCCATGTTATTGACTTGCCGTTTGCAGGTTTTATTTTTTATTTTTTTTATTTTTTACTTGAGTTGTGCACTTGCCCTCTCAAGGCCATGATGTTTGCAGTGGTGGACATGCAGGCATGCATAGTGAGGTCAATTTGCATGTTTGTATGGTGGTACGCAATATGGCATGTGCAGGTAACTATGGGTTCAGTGTATCCTCGCAAATGTGTGCTGTGTGAATGGTCCTTCACTATGCCTGTTTTAATGTCTTCCCCCATGTTGTTTCAGTAATCCATGATGTGGCGATGATTGCTGTCCTGGGGGAGACACCCTGCACCCTTTGACATCCATGTTTCCCATGCGCTTCACCAGTTACTGGCCCTCCTATTACTAATTTGGAGACACAGTTCCTGGCGAAGTTGATGCGGGATTGACACCATGCCGGCGCAGTCAGCGGGTAAGCATGAGTACTGTCTTGTATGTTGAGCATGCGTCATTGTTCCCCATGTTTGTTGCATGTGTAACTTTACTTATATGTGCTTTTCATGTTACCATGCCAGGATGGTTTTTTAAGTGGTACTCATGTCACTGTGTTACCTCCCTCAGTCAACTCATCTATACACGCACCTACTGTGGTGTAGTGCTTGTCATTGGCCATCTACAATCCAGGTAGTGTACTCCTTGATGTGTGTTTAACTTGGCCATCCCTCTCACTGTCACTCTATCTTCCTCTCTCTGTTGTGCTATGCTGCACTCATAGGCAGATCACAAGTCCTGTAACCCTCTTGCACCCTGTGGTGCTTCTGCAGTGGGTGCACTCTGCATATTTTCAGGATCCATTCATGTGCTGTCATGGATATGCATGTTCTTTCTGTTGTTACCATGCATGTCATTTCATTTAGGGGATGTGTAGCATGATGGGTTGCATGGCAGGTGGGTACCCTGTGCAGTTAAGTGAAGGGCATTTGCAGACGCTTGTGTGGTCTTTGGCTGGGAGTCTTGCACTGTGTGTCATCACTTTGGATTGACTTGTGGGGCACCAGTACTACTTCATGAGTGTATGTTTGACAGGGTGTGATTCGAGTGAGAGGTCTAGGCATGGTTTTGTTTCTATGGATTAGTGGGGTCACTGGTTTCATATTCAAAATTGTGGGAGTTCCAACTGTGTGGGCCTTTGTTGGGAGTGGGTGGCAGGGCCGGCTGTTTGTGGCCTGTGACAGGTGTTGATGGTTGTGCAGATGTGTGTCTCATTGCACTTTGACCATGTGTACTGAGTGACACTTCACATCCCTTGCAATGTTTGTGGGGCAATGGTTCAAGTGCATATTCGGCCTCTCTTGCTTAGGGTTCCACAATTATGGTGTGCAGCCCCAGTTACGAGTCACAACCATGGAACCATTGATGCACATTTTTGGGATGCTATGTTGTGAACTGGCACATTACGTTGTGCGCTGTTGGTGTTTTCACATGCATGTCACATGCATGCTGCACCATGGTGTTTGCAGCTTCAAGTTCACCGCAGATAGGTGCATGGTACTGTTGCGTTCAACTGAATGCACAATTGGACCAATCGTATGCTGTCACAATGAAGTCTGCATTGACCTTGCACTTTTAATTTGCATCCTACCTTTAGCATGTATTTATCCTTGCTTGTGGTATCACATAGCTTTGTCTTGTCTGCTTATGTCTTGGCCTTACTGGAGTGCAAGTGGTGAATATTTGTGTACTTGCAATCTTGTGCTTTGCATCATGGGTTTCCATGACTGTATTCAGTGCACTGACCCAACACTACATAGGTGATGGCATGCCTTGTCATGTCACTGATAGTCTTCCAGGGGTGTCCCTGCTTTTTTGGGGGCTCAATTATCTGCATACTTGATGTCTTCTCATATTCATGAAGCATATTGACTGTTGTGTGCGTTGTGTATGTGCCATCGTCTTGTGAATGGGGATATGTGACATGCACATGGTGTTGTTGTTGTTTGTCAGTGTGTGTGTTTTGTGTGTTTGATTGGCATGCAGTGTGCAGGTGTTGCTGCATTTGTGCTGGTACACATGTTGATGGTTGTCTTGTGAGTTGTTGTTTGCATGTGTTGTGTGTCACTGAGGGGGGCAAGTGGGTCTTGAGTTTTTGGGTGCATGGATGTGTTAGCTGCACCCTGGTTCATTTTGTTCATTGTCTGCAGATCTTTCGTCAGGGAATGATGGCTATTTCATGGGATGAAATTTGACTGTCCACTGCATGCCAAGGGGACAGGTAAGAGGTGCATTTATCTTGATCGTTATGGAATGGCTACATTAGTTGTTGCATGTCTGGATGTGGCCATTCTGGTGTGTCGCTCTCTTTGTCACAATTGTCAATTACCTTTTGTTGATTTCAGTTTTTGGGATTGGGTTTATGGTGGTCATGTTGCCAGATTGTGTAACATGTGGATCGATACAGCACTGCTTTTCTACACCCACAATCAGGACATGTTTGTGCGCATCATGCACATTCCAGGACGTGTACAGCAATATGCTATTGTGCTTGTTGTATTTTGTGTCCATGCTAATTTCTGAGGCCATGTATGGCTTGCAGCTCTGACATGTTTCCGTATTTATTGCTGCTTACACATTTGGCAGGTATGTTAGTCATATGGGATTTTTTTGGTGCCAAAGGGGTGATTTTGTTAAATGGTTGGCATGGTGGTAGTGGTGTCCTCCCTCTTCAATGTGTTTCTTAGTTATAAGGGATGCACACAAATGTGCAGTTCCAAGGGCACTTTCTCAGGGTGGTTTTGTCGGCACAGTGGATTAGTCCATTGTCATAATTGAATGGCACCTGGTATTTGGTGGGATCGTGTGCACTTCAAAGGGGAAGGATTTTAGATGAGAAAATATTTCACAAGCTGAGTAAGTGCAGCCCCTCCACA
Source organism: Ambystoma mexicanum (assembly GCF_040938575.1). Lineage (NCBI taxonomy): Eukaryota > Metazoa > Chordata > Amphibia > Caudata > Ambystomatidae > Ambystoma > Ambystoma mexicanum. The sequence goes on from NC_090933.1 coordinate 566,195,947, forward strand.
TGCCCTTTGCGCAACCATACGCAGTGGTGTGCCTATGGGTGTGGATGGTGTGCCACAATGATACTGCAGACTACTGGTGGTGCATATAGCAACACACCACCAGAGTGGTCAAGGGAGCAGAAACGTGACTTGAGCACTCTGAATGTGCACTCCACTATGCCCTGAGTGGTAATATGGGCAGTGTTGTGCCTTACCTCGGCAGGTGTGTTGGGGTTGCATATAGGCGTCATCATGTATGTGCTTAGATGGTAGCCACTGTCCCCTGTAGAGGTGAGATGGTTGTCATTGTCATTTGTTGAAAGTGTCTGTTGGTCTGTGTGCAACATGCATGCATGTACATGGCCATTCATACTCACCCTTGAGCCATGTGTTGCCATACTTCCCAGCTTCCAGGGCCCGATGTAGCAGGGACATCCTGAAGATGTAACTATCATGTGTGCTACCAGGGTAGTTGGCATACACTTCAGCAATGAAGTCCATGGCATCACACACAAACTGAACACTGATGGAGTGCCAATGATCCGGTTGTGGTAGATGTGGTCTGTTGCTCCAGGTGGACATAGAGCAACATGGGTTCAATCAATGGCACCTAGCACTTTTGGGAAGTGCGCCACCCCATAACAATCCTGGACCACTGCTTGCCTTTTTGCCAGTGTTCTGGGAATGTAGATATGCCGACTGACAAAAGGACATGCAGTTATGATTGGATTTGCGCCTGCTTTTTCGTGACCGAGTGCTCCCTGTTCAATTCCATGAATACATTTGTTTTGCGCATGTTTGGGCGATGCGATTGTTTGCTGGTGGAACGTCCCACATTTTTGTTTGTTCTTCCTCATTCTACGTGTGCCGCCCGATTTTTAGGTGGCTGTGCAGGCCCGGCCGGCCCTTCTCTTGGAGTCTTGTGCAAGGTGTTTATCAGGTCGCAGTGACGTGGTGGACCACTGTGGATTCCTCTCAAGTCCTGGGTAAGGCCTGAGCATTGTGTTTCATTAATCGACAAACAGAGATTTTCGCGCGATTTTGTGCGTAAGAACCCTATGTTCAGCACAGATTATTCCATAAATCACCAGGGATTCTAGCACAGCAGATTTACTGCGGCAGAACCAAAGTTTCATCCTCCCCTCTTGCTGCCAATCAACAAAGTTGCTTGAGCTTTCCAGAGTATTGCGCAAGAGGTGAATGAGTGAAACTCTTTGATCTGCCCTGTTATGTTATTTAGTCTTGCATTAGACACCCTTTGCGGTTTTCACAGGTTCTTGGAGCTTCATGATCTGTAAGCACTGGGGCAGGGGACTAACATAGAACCCGGAAGAAGGGCAAGGTTGCTTTGTTGCTATGTTCAAATGTGTAGATTTGAAAAGATAGGGCTTTTTGTGGTGCATACGTTCTAGATGTTTTGTTTATTGCCTGGAGCAGTGGTTACAGTATGCTACAGGTTGCTAATGTCAATTGTGCCGTTGTCTGTGGTGCCTGTCATAGTAATGTTTAAGAAGTATGGAGAGTTGCATTGTGGTGAGTTAGTGTGTGGCATAAGGAATTTCAGTATCAAAACATGTCTTCAGATGGCCTACATACATTGTGCAACTTGTGTTGTTTCAGTGCTGAAGTTGTGCAACAAGATGTGTTGTCTCTTATGGCGTGAGGTAGATTAATTTTTAGGTGGGTATTGTTACCATGTCTTACCCAACAAATCACCCAATAACTGGGGACATCTTTATTCACTTTGGAAATATCACAGTTGGTCATATTTCTTTGTATATATCCATGCAAAACATTATTTCTCCAGATGTTATGCCTTATTATGCCATAATATAGGATTTTAGGGTAATTGATGCTACATCAGACTATGCCATTGTACAAATTCAGGAGCCACATTTTCTATTCTATTACTCTGGGTCCACTTCTGACTGCCCACAGATACATATAAGACATTCAAAATTTAGTGTTACTCATTCTTACATGGGATTATGGTAAAATGCAGATGGACATGGACCATGAACCAGCAATTGCCAAAGCCAACAATTGAAGTGTTAGGGCCTCATTACGAGGTTGGAGGTAAGTAACTGTCCTTACCGGCATGGAGCAATTACCGTGTCCATGTAGGAAAGAGCCCGCTAATAGCGGGCCATTACGAGTTTGCGGGCACAAGCTTTGTGCCATGCCGGTAAGGACATTACCGCCATGCTGCTAAAGACCCCAAAATGGCCCTTAGCGGCATCAAGGAATGCGCTGATAGCACTACCACCATCGATGGACCCAGCATTAGCGGTGAGCGCTATTAACGGTCACCGCTAATAGCGGTGACCGTAAATAAGCGGAACCGGAAGTAGCGTCATCGCACAGGAACGGGAAAGAGCATGGCGGCCATCTTTAAAAACACAATCCATTGCAATCCTCAGCACCCAGGACCTGCATCAGCACAACAGCAGCCCCAACTTCACCCAACACTCCATCAGAATGCCCAAGGCCCTGAAGAAAGGTGCTGCGCGTCAGCGCAAGGTCCGTTTCTCAGTGGAGGAGCTAAATATGCTTGCCGACACACTTGCTGAAATTGCGGATGTCGTGTTTGTGCAAGACATGCGGCGTGCCACCCAGATAAGAAAGAAGGAGATCTGGGAGGAGGTGGCACGCAAAGTCAGTGCGGTGGGTACCACCACCCGTACTGTAAAGGACGTGCGCAAGCGCTGGGATGACCTGCGCCTCCGTGTCAGGAGCATTCTTGCAGCCAATCGGAGCCAGGGCATGGGAACAGGTGGCGGAGGAGGCTGCTCGATCAAAATGACACACTGGGAGGAGACATGTGCCAGCACAATTGGCATAGAGACATGCAAAGCATGACGATGTCCCCCAAATGTGACAGAGAAGTGAGTCAATGCATGGGGCATCACACACACATGTACACAACCCTGCCTATAGGCTGTCCACAGCACCATCACATCCCCATGCATGCAGCACCTCATACATGTGTCACCCAGACGTATGTCTGCATGACCCACCTATATGGCAAGCAACCTGTATGTCACAACTCAAAGTCCAAATAGCCTCAAATGTAGAGAACTACAACAATACCAATATATGCATGATGCACGTAGAACCATCACCGATGCTGTCCCTCTCTTGGACCCCCACAGGCTCAAAATCTGACAGTGAGGATCAGGACTCTGCGGCACAGGCCACAACACCAATGAAGAAGGCCAGGGGCATGTAAGGAGGCAACAGGCCCACCACATCAAGGGGCCCTGGCAAACCAGGACTGCTGCAGAAGCCCAAAGCCGCTCAGGATGCTACGTCACCAAGGCACTGACACCACAATAGCACCCACACCAGCCGCTACCACCACACAGAAGCCAGTGGCAGAAGGCTGACTGTCCTCTGCCAACAGTTTGTTTGGAGAAGCAGCTTCCACGGCACCCCTGTCGGATGAAGAGGGACAATGCCAAACACCCGCAGCTGTCAACCCACCTCACCCCACGCCCCACATCAAATGCCAGCAGCCATGAGCTGTCTGGTCTTGAGTCATTGCCAGGGAGATGGCGCCCCAGGGAGAGTTCACCTGAAGGCGGACCCATGCCCCACGCTGTTTCAACATCCACCGTTGTCAGGGACAGAGACCAGGGAATCAGCCTCATCCAACAGCACCAGGAGGAGCTCAATGCGCTGGTTGGCCAGCATGTGAGCGAAGGTGCACTGGCAAGGGAGGAGTGCCGTGAATACGCTACGGCCAATAAACTCGCAATAGAAGCGAGTACCACAAGCATCTGTGATGAGTTGGCAGCTGTGAGGCAGCTCCTCAGCCGCATAGTGGATGCCATTGAGAGCCAGCATCCCACACAGGGACTGGAGCACCCAGGCACCTCCTCCTCTGCCAGCTCCAAGCAGACCAGCCCCCTGCGCAGGTCCGCGTGGACCTTGCGGCGGCCAGACATGCAGCCACCCAATGCTGGTAGAGGACATGGGAAGTAGGGGCAGCCTGTTATTGGTGACTCTTGCTGACTAATGCTGCACTGAAGTGCACACCATGTGTGGAGGAGTTGTGGGGGGACGGGGAGAGGGTGTTTGGGGGAGTTGTGGGGGGAGAGGGAGAGGGGAGAGGGTGTTTGGGGGAGTTATGGGGGAGGCAGAGGGGGGAGAGGGTGTTTGGGGAAGTTGTGGGGGGAGGGGGAGTGGGGAGAGGGTGTTTGGGGTGGAGGGTTTATGCACTTTCTATTCACTTTATGGTTAATACACCTGTTGTGTCAACAACAAACACATGACTGGACATTGGTTATTGTGTATGTGTGCTTTATTGGGGAACAGTGAACAGTGTCCATTTCCCCCCAACAGCCAGTGCCCTGAGTCCCACATCCATTGCACCCTCCGCATCCATGTGTATTAGAAATATTGGTCTATCAGATTCTGGCGCACAGCACGTTCCTCCTGTGCATCGCCACCAGCCTGACATGCAACCCCATCTTCATCCTCCTCCTCAGCCTCACTAGGCGGTTGCAGTTCAATGTCAGGGGCAGAGACACGTTCTGTCTGATGCACATGTTGTGCAGCATGACACATGCCATGATGATCTTGGCCACCTTCTCATGCCTGTACAGGAGTGCCCCACCCGACCTGCTGAGGCAGCAAAACCGTGCTTTCAAAAGGCCAAAGGTCTGCTCGATCACCTCATGGGTACGGGTATGTGCACGATTGTAGTCCTCTTCGTGCCTGTTCTGCGGGTTTTCCGGACAGGGGTAAGGAGCCACCTCTTCAAGGGATAACCAGCATCACCTGCATGGGTGCAACATTGGTTATGTGTAAGTGATTTCATCAAATGGAACCTGTACCTATCACACACAAACCTGCAGTGATTTGTTGCTCACATCCACATATCCCTGCATGAATGGAGATATTCAAAGTAACCGCAATGTGTGAAGTCACATGATCCACAGGTGTGCGTAGCATCGTCTAGTTGATGCAGGGATGTCCATTCCTTGCTAGTGTTCATGCACTGTGGTTGCCCACGGCAGTTGTTGCCATGATCTAGGTGATGTGTAGTTAATCGTATGCTTTGATCCAGTCACCGTTGGAACCAGACTCTTAATGATCTGCCATTCCACGCTTGATGGAGTGGTATAGTTTACGGTTGCGGTACAATGCCTCCATGGCATGTGGGACCACCAATTCCACATGGGTGCAGTCGAGGGCACCAATGCAATTTGGGATGCCTGCCAGTGCATGGAAGCCAATTTTGGTGTTGGAGATCTCCTGGGCAGTCTGTGGTAGGGATATGTGGTCGCTTGTGTGCTTCAAGAGGGTATTGAGCACTTGGTTCAGCGTGCATGAGAATAATGGTTGTGATATGCCATGCATCTGCCCTACTGTGTGCTGGTAGGTGCCTGTGGCCAGGAAGTGGAGCACCGACACCACCTTCAGTAGAGGGGGGATGGCGGTACGGATGTCTATGAAGCTGGTGAACCTACTACGTTGTATTGGACAGTTTAAGTAGAGTTCAAGTTTTCAAATGAAAAGTGTGAAATGATTAACGATTCCTGCTTCAAGACTCATAACAAAGAAAAAAGGTATGGTTAAAAAATGTTTGCATGCATGTTTGTGTGAATGCGTTTGTGTATCCTTGTGGACGTGTGTATCTGGGGAAAAGGCACAGTTTGTGGGCACTGAGAGTGACATGATGCTAAACTGGGTTCAGCATGTGCATATATTGAGACAGAATCCAGGATTTGATTTGGGCACTAGCAGCATAAAAGATTATCAGCGACAACATATACTGTTGAGACAGGCCTATTTTGGACACTAGAAGCACGAAAATGTGTTTTACATATTCAATTCTGGCATGTATAGTTGAGACCAACCTTGTTACTTTCTTTGGACACAAAAAGCATGAAACCTTGTGTAAAGACTGGTAGGGGGTGTCTGTACTTCCGCTCTCTATATGGTAGAGGAGAGGCACAGAATACCCCAGCCAAGATTCTCTATTACGGTAGCAATGGACGAGCAATCAAGGCCTAGCTTCTCAGGAGGTGATGCGGGCTGGTACTTAAGTACAGTGTAGTCCCCGAACCCCCACAAAGGAATGTCCACACACTGTACTACTGAAAACACAGTCTTTACATAATTAATATTCAAAGGTATGTACACGATCACAATAACGCACTTTGTACTTGGAAGTCAATAATGATAAATATATACACGTCTAGAGTGGTACCACTAATGTTATCAAATCTCATTAAAGTGCATCAACTGTACGGTTAAAATGTCACACAGATCAATAACGAGTAAACCAGCAATAGAGCTAGGTCGGAACGTAAGATGGTTGAAACAATAGGCAGAATGCTGACCCCTACCACTTGGCACAGTTCTGTGTGGAGATCCCGCCACCTGGGCAACCTGTAAATAAAGATATATAGCACAAGCCCAGTCCAAATGTTCAATAGTCTTAATTCTTCCTGTTAAGGTTTTACCCCCCCCAATGTACCTGGTGGAGTAGAGTTCTCCGACGATGCCCCGACCTATCCTTCTTGAGTGCCTCCCTTTCAGGCGGGAGCCACGGATCGTCGAGAGGTGTCAGGGAACTTGGTGTTCGGTGTCGGGGAATTGACGGCCCTTCTTGAGTGCCCTCCCTTTAAGGCGGAAGTCACGGGTCGTCGAACGTCCGACGGTGAACAGGGTGAACTACGGCAAGGAAGTGGCAGCTTCGTTCCTAGCGGTGCTCGTCGACGACAGAGCGTTGGCGTCCTGCAAGGAAGAGGCGTGCAGGGCACCTCGGTGACGATAGTTCTGGACTGCAAAGAGATGATGAAGAACTGTGGCCCAGCAAGGGCGTCGAGTCGTCGGCGTCTGTAGGTGGCGGGAAACCCACCGGTGGATGCTCCTCGGCGCATCGACGGTCGGGCCTTCTCCAGCGGGAGACAATCGGGTGACGATGCAGACGAGAGCCTCCAATGATCAATGGAAGTTCTTAGGCAAACGGGAGCACGGCGGCTCCGGTCGGCGACGGCGGTCGTCGACAGTGGCGGACAACAGTCCGGGTGCTTCTCCTTGGAGTTCCGCAGCAGTCCCCGTATCGGGTCAGCAGCCTGTCGAAGGTCTTTCTACCAGGGAGCGTTGGCAAAGATCAGCTGTGCACGATGGTCCCTCGTAGCTCGGGAAGAGGGCGCCTTACCAGGTCCTCTCTGGGTCAGTCCTTGGAGGCACAGCAGCTTTCGGATTGTGAAGGAGAGCAACAGCAATTCTTCTCGTCCAGCAGGGCTTCAAGGTCAAGCATCAGTTAATCCAGTTACTCGTCGTAGTGGACTTCAGCTTCTGAACATGATTTCTAGCAGTGAGAGGTCCCCAGATATACTGTTGATCTCCCATTCATTCCACTGGGTCACACTCAAGCATCCAATCACGACTACGGGCATTCATGCAGGCAGGCAGCCAATTAGGCACACAAGGTATTCAGGCCATTCACTTCTCTCCAGACACTCACAACAAGTTATGTGTATTGGGACAAGTACCGAGCCATTCAACACTCCAAGCTGCATTCATACTGGTTTCGGGCAGGGTTGTCTCAGTCATTGTGTCAACCACCAGATACTAGACACCCACAACACAGAATGCATATTCGTCACACACTGTATTCACCCAGGTCCCACCCACAGGAGGTACCCACAACATACATCACCGGGAAGGCTCCAGCTAGTCTGGCCGGGCCTTCACAACAACACCATATATGGCACTTCCACCCAACAGCCAGTCAGGGGGAAGGGACAGAGTCAGGGCTTCCCAGGACTTTGGGAAAACAAGGTAATGGGTAATAGAAAGCAAGAGGCCACCGGGGCCATCTTGTTTTCCATCAGGAATCAACTGATCCCAATGGCAGGATACTCCGTGCACCTGTCAAATTCAGCATGGAGCTGCCACCAGCCCATACCCTGTTCTGTGGGCCACCCACAGGTGCCCAAAAACATACACTAGGGGCACAGGGTTGTACCCCCACCCATGGGTGCCATAAGGGTATCCCACAGGTCCGTTCACCAAACCAAAAGAAAGAGAGCTGCACCGCCAGGAGTCCCACATGAACTCCTGCGTGGAAAACACGACAGAACACACGATGAAAAGCAGTAAAGGACAAGGATACGGAGGCCCTGTTCCTCCGATGCATTTCCAGAATCACACCTTGTGACCTGGTTTGGGCATAATCTCCTTGAAAGTAAGGCAATGTTGGCATATATTCTTGAGATAGACTTCCTGTTGTTTTCTTTTGGGACAGGCAAAAACAGCAGTTACAAAGTCTTACTGGGCCTCATTACGACCCAGGCTGTAAGGGGTTAACGGCTCCGTAAAAGGTGGCGGCGCCGTTAACCCCTTACCACCTAATTACGAGGTCCCTTTGCGGGTCCCCACCTTAACGGCTGCCCGCAAAGGAACTTTCGAGGTAATTACAGTACCGCAATTTGCGGTACCGTAATTACCACCTTCCCCATTCCCATTGAGCCCTATGGGGGCAAAAATGGGAATGGAGAAGGGCCAATGGTGAACGGGGAATTACTGCCCCGCCAACCTTGGAATGGGGCGGTAATTCCGCCATCCACCATGGCGCAATCGGTAAAATACCGGCGTCAACCATGGCGCTATTTGCGCCATGGTTAACGCCTGGGTCATAATGAGGCCCACTGTGTTTTGTTCGTGACCTGACATCTATTGAAGTGTTTTATGCGTGGCATGCAAAGCAGGGTGTACATTCTACATTGTTGCCCAATTTTATTTTTTTTAAGTTTCATTTGTGCTGTGAAATGCACAAATTGAAAACATCATTTAAAAAAATATATAATGGAAAGCACCAGCAACAACCTCACTGGATTAGTTCAGGTATGCTTGCTGTTAGGTAAGATTTTCACAGAACTGGTAAATCTTCCTGACCTGGGTCAACCCCAGAACTTTTTGCTTTACTAGTGGAATATTTTTCCTTAATACCTCAGTGAGTGCGAACCTTTTTCCACACTCACATAATATTTAACTCTTTTTATGGGTGTCATTACTTTGACTCTCCATAGTGTCTTTTTAAAGTTATCCTCTTTAACAACGTATTGGTAATATGTGCTTGTTTTTGCTGGGTTGCACTAGGGGCTCCCTTTTAACTTTCTTTTGCTAACCTTGAGTGAACTACAGTTCTCAAGGGTAGAAAGGATCGTTGGATCCCTTTTACATTTTATTCTGTGAAGCCAGCACACCCCACCTTATGTGGAGTGCTGGGGAGATACACTGTATCCCCTTTTCACATTAAATTCTGTTAGAGAGGCAATCTTACCTTCAATGACTGGTGACAGTGATACCTTGGCGCACCTTTACTGCGGGCTGTGTTCACAGCTGCAGTAAAGGCACCAAAGGGTGCTCATTTTACCAAAATGGCCCCTGTCTTCTTTTTTTGCCATTTTAGTATTTTAGTATTTCTTGTCATTTCTTGTTCCTTCCCCTGACATCTAGGGTGGGAAATTCCTTTGTGTGATTTTTATCCCTGCCCAGGCTCCAGTCTGTCTGTGATGGCAGGAAGCGAGGGAGGAGTCCAAAACTCCCCAGCCCTTTGTCTTATGCCTTGCTTGAATGGGGACAAATCCCAGTGGGGGGCTGGCTGTCCTGAATGGACAACCAGACCGCCCCTTCTTGTAAAATGCGGGGAGAGAATGTAGAGGTTGTGCTGTAGCTCCTGATAAATACTGCGTACCTGAAAGCTGAAGAAATGTCCACCACTGGAACCAAAACTAAAAAGGAAGATGAAGAAAACACGGCCGAAACGATTTCCAGCAACCAGAGAGCCTGCTGTGTAACCAGAGCCTGCTATAGCCCTTCCTTCCAATCAACCTGGGGACTCCATAAACGTGGCCGCAAACCAGAGCCTAGTGTGACTCACTGGACTCAGGATGACCTGCATTTTGAGCCATCCCACGCATTGCTGCAACTTTGCATTGTTGCAATACCCCAATACCCTGGGACCTCAAGCCATCGAGCGGTGCATGCTCTTCCGAATTCTGAATCTTGCTGAAACTACATGGGCATCCTGGTGAATCTCCAGAGACACGAAACAAGTCCAAAAAGTCCCTTCAACAGAGTACTGGACGTTTGTAATGACGAGAATTCAACCGTAATTTTCTGTTTTCTTCTGGGCTCCTTGAAAAGGCGCCAAATCCGCAGAACTGCATTCAGCCACAAGGGAAACCTTGCCTAGAGCCTTCTTCATTGATCCCTGCTGCAAAGTTCTTTCTGAGGTCTTGTTTTCAGTCACCACAACAAGGAAACCACTGACCGGGTATTTGGATGCAGATCCTGAAGTCCTCCTGCTGCAAAATCTTCTTCAATTCTGAAGTACTGTGTTGGCTTTGGTATGTACTTGCCCTAAGCCTGTTAGGATTTCTGTGTAGCTGTGGGTTATTTTCTGTGATGGGGAAGCCTCTTATCCATTGCACCCAGTCCCACTGCTAGAATCCTGCTGGGATGTCTTCTGAGAAGCCCCTGGACCTTCTTCTAACCCTAGAAGTAAAGTACTCACCTGTTTGCCCAGTTTTCCTAAGGAACTCTGACTTTTGCTACTAAAGGACCTATCCTGACACTGCGTGTTGGTCACTAGTCCTAGTGACCCCATTTCTGCCACTGAGAACACTCACGCTCCAAGAATAAGGGAAAGACTTTCAAGAGATTGCGCCTTTTGCCTAGATAAGAAAATACGTGTTTAAAAGTGACTTACTTGTAAAGAGTTGGTTGGTAACTGTAATTCTAAGAGTGAACAGTTACAAAAGTTCTTACTTACCTTGGATGTGTGATGCACTATTCTTAAAAGTATGGTTAACATCTTTTCTTCCTTAGCAACTGTTTTGCCAGGCTAATATAAAGTAGATGTGAAGGTATTTTACTCTCCTTTGATTAGGTTGTGCCTCGTCCCAAAAGTAAAGTGTTGGTTTCACCAGATTATACCTGCAGGGTAATTGTATGAGTGTCCTCCAACAGTTGGTATCGCCAGATTAGTCCTTTGAGGATAATTGTATGAGTGTCCCCCAACTGTGTCTTGCTTCCCCTGACTTGCTGCTAGCCTGTCCAGACAAGTCTACATTAGGTTGTTGCCTACCTAGAATAACTTTGAGTCATTCAGTGAAGAGTAACATTGTGTTTTACTTTCCCCTTCATTGTGAGGTTAAAAAAGTATGATGGTTTTACTTATCTTGTGTTAGCTGTGTGCCATCCAAACTAAGTTACAAGAGTTACTGCTCATCTCTATCTTTGTTTCACTGATCTCAAAAGCACCTGTAATTGTATATTAAATCCTTAGGTTTTACTCACCAAGTATAACGGTGTGTTATCACAAACATAGTTATAGGTTTTTACTGCACCTAGAATAAGTGTTTCACTATTCACCAAAAGTATATTGTCCAGTTGACTGGATTTGTATGTGATTTGTACTGAGAATCATTATACAACTGGAAGGGTCTACTGCCCTTTCTTTACTGAATGTAATCTGAAAGTACCATTGGTTTTTACTCCCCAAGAATAGGCTTGACCTATACTGAATGTGTATGAAAAGGTTTTGACTTCCCTAGAACTACTGTTAGGTATTTCTAATAAGGTTCATACTTGGGTCTCTGTGCCTTCAAGTATAGTGTTGTGTTTTTATATTGTGATATTATATAATGTGTTAGTACTTACTTACCCATAGATTTATCTGGGCCTACCTGTATTTAAATAAATCCTTTATTTTTACAATACATAGGGGGTCATTACGAGTTTGGAGGCAGCCATGGTGCTTTTAGCGCCATGGCTGCCTCCAAACCCGGGTCCAGGTCCGGTCTGGCTGAATGGGAATTTACCAGGACATTCTGACCTATGCGGACCCGGTAAGTCCCCATTCAGTTAACCATTCCCCATTCCCATTTGAGCCCCCATAGGGCTTAATGGGAATGGGGAAGGCGCTAATAACGGGCCCGCAAATTGAGGGCCTGTTATTAGCTCCAAGGTCCCTTAACGGGACCCACAGAGAGCGGCAGGTCAGACCAGCCGTTCCTGCTCCGACCCGCTAAGGGACCTCGGAATAGGGCGGTATGGGTTTACCGGCACTGGCATCATTACCAGTGACCGTTAACCCTTACCGCCCAACTCGTAATGACCCCCATAGTGTTTCAGTGTTTCTTTGGACAGTTTGTATTACAATTCCATGTGTACTGATTCCACAGCCCTCTCTCCCTCCTAAGATAAACTTGGCTGCTCTGTCTACGCTACCATGAACGCAGGTGGTACAGTCTTGGGCCCTCATTACGATACCGACGTTAAACCATGGCTCTATTAGCACCATGGTTGGTGCCGGTATCGTAACGTGTCCGCCATGGTGAAATACCGCCCCATTCCAAGGTTGGCGGGGCGGTATTTCCCCATGGCCCTTCCCCTTTCCCATTTTTGCCCCATAGGGCATAATGGGAATGGGGAAGGCGCTAATTACGGTACCGCAAATTGCGGTACCGTAATTAGCACCAAGGTCTCTTTGCGGGTCCCTACTTTAACGGCTGGTATACACCAGCCGTTAAGGTCAGGTCCCGCAAAGGGACCTCGTAATTAGGCGCTAAGTGGTTAACTGCGCCGCAGCCTTTTACGGCGCCGTTAACCACTTAGTGCCTGGGTCGTAATGACCCCCTTATACTAATAGTGGAGTCTTGTACTGCCTCAGTTGAATGGTTTTACTAAGCCCTTAGTTGGACTTTACAAAAACTGTCCTAACACTTGCACAGTTCAATTTGAGGAAAACATTTATACCCCTCCTTTTGACAAATTCACCAGCTGCAACTGCTAGACTGTACAGATATTGTCGAGTAGGCCATGGATATCCATGGAGATGGCAGGTAGGTCTTGCTAGATTCTTTGACCACATCCTGCTGATTTCCTCCATTCAAACAAGCAGAACTTTTTCCAAAGCCTGCCAACGCTGGATACTCCCCTGCTTAATTGAATTCAAGCACGCAAACAAACAAGCACCTTCAAGCACACATACAAAAAAACCATAGAAAAATGCGTTAAGAATCAGGAAACATACTTTTTTAGACACTCGCTCTCATTTCTTGTCCTGAGTCGTCTCCTAGTGGTAAATCAGGATACAGTGGTTTCTGTGCGATCAGCTCCCCAGAAGACGTACATGAGTCTATTCTATTACAGATGGGTTCCAAAGGTTACACGCATAGTGATTTCTGCACTTCGTCAAGTGGCATACCTGTGGGGGCACACCACACCGGGCATGAACCATATATTTGTTCGCGTAGGAGAGGGTGCACATTGTGTGGGAGCGAGGGCTCGTTTGGGCCCCCCCCGCATATTCTGCACGTTATGGACCATTTGCTTGTGCAATAGCGGGGGACGCCTCCATTGCCCCTATGCTAACATTAGCATAAGTGGGGCTATTGCGGGACACACTTGGCATCCATTTTGTGTGACCTCGACTCCATCTTTGGACTAGGCCTGACTTCAATAGTACGAAAAGGCATATATCCCCTCTACAGCGCTTCGCACAGCACGCTCATGGCCCCCACCTTTTCTTCCCTGTCTGAAAGCTTCACAACTCCCCTTCTCACGGATGCACCAGGGATAATTGAAACAAATAACGGAATGTATCATATCACCCTTCCTCTGTGATCACTGTCCTGTGTGTGAACCGGCTCGAACCATTCCTTGTAGCTCATCGATCTCCACAAACCTGCCCCTGCTCCATTGCCCCTGCTATTGGAAAATTACTGCCAATTGTGGGATGTTGTTACCCATGCATCCGAGCCCTACCACAAAAACTGTGCATTACTGGCATTGAAAACATCATGATGGCCAGAGCTTCCCAGTAAATGCACAGGGAAATGCATGAAGAATAGGCTGCCACCCATTTTTGCCGATGTTATGGGCACAGAAGGGCACTGCCTAAAACCACCATTGGGCTACACACAGTAGCCTGAAACCATTGCAAAAGGGGCAATGCTGATTGCCAAAAGCAACCCACAACTATTGGGAATTCATTCCTTCAACGGGCACAAAATTATTTTACTGCAGAACCACACCAGTGCCATGTGCTGACCCTGGATAATATACTTCCATGTAAAATCTCTTGTTTGGAATGCATTCATTCAAGACTGATCCAAAAAATGGACGCAGTACCGATAAATACCTCAAGGCAGCGCTAGCGGTCTAAACTCTGACAGGAGAACTGCTACTTCAGAAGCCAATCCGCCTTCTGTGACAACTGAGACATCAAAAGACTGCATTTAATTAAAAACTTAACCACTTGCTGTTCCCAGAGACAATCTGGTTTGATTAACAGGCCAAAAGGCTGGGAAACCTCTCACCTCCAGAGATTCACAGCAGGAGTTAGAATCTCACATGACCTCTTGATTGATAGAAGGCAGACTGGCTGGCAGCCTCCTGGAGACCACACAATAGGCTCTTGCACTTGAATAGAATATGTTGATTTTGACTGTTTCCTGTCAACAAAGACCTGCCGGCCAGGAGACACATGTGATCACTGACCCACCCAAGTCTTGGAGGCGGACTCCAACACTCTGAGAACTGAATTGAAAGCAAAATATATATTTTACAGAAACACTGATAACTCTTGGTAACCGGATGACAGAAATGTGAAATGTGGGGAACCTTAAAATGGAAACTTTGCCTACAATTCAAGCCCAAACTCCAATTTGTGTGATGTTCTGGGGCAAAACCCCACTATTTATTGATATTGTAGACACTGTGTTTAAGCTAGCGACCTGGAAAGTTACTGAGATATGTGTAGTAGAAGGGTGTACATTTGTATAAATTTTAATGAAAAACCAATATTGCAAAACCAGTTAAAAAGCACAAAATGTTGCCATTTCTGAATGCAAGCCCCCAGGAAGAGCAGAGTTTGGACAGAGTATACCTCATGTGATATGTGATGGGTGCATGTAATTTTAAACAACTGCGTATCTGTGCAATATGTATTTGGGTCAAATATAGATTTGTGTGGAAACTGACCAGGGGAGGATCCTCTGACCCATAAAACCTACAGCATCACTCTGACTCACATTTCTTTCCCCCAATCATGGGAGAGGGGAGAATTGGGCAATGAAAAGTAGAGAGGGGCAGGCTTAGCTAGGCCCAGGCACACACCCATTTTCAAAACACATAAAAAGAGACTGCTGGGACAGGTAGAGACATTCAAAATCCAGTTGCTGCGGAGCGTTTTGCCGGACCACACAACATCCAGAAGATACCAGTTCCAGACTGACTCCAGCTAGATACTCCAGAACCTAGAACTTATACTTTAGAACCTAAATCAGAGGCCTAAAACCACAAGCTGAGGTCTCTGCAGCAGGCCTCAAATCACTGCAAGCTACTCACAGCCGGGTGAGCTGCTTGAATCCCTTGCCAAGAACTTTTGCCAGGACCAGTGCAGAGATCCAGGAGCCGTGCAGAGACCGCTGTATCCGGACAGACCAGACCAGTGCCAGACCCGACCAGACCAGACCGTGCAGAACCGCAGACCCAGAGACCAGATCGCTGTGAAGTACCGCTAGCCTGATTGATCAGATCCGTGACGAGACCCAGTCCTTCCAAATATATTGTGAGTACAGCTAGGACGGGGCAAAAACCAAATCTCTTAGTTTAAAGTAATATAATTCAATCTATTTTAATCTAACCAGAGCTGCCTCCTAGAAGTTGTCACTTGTCATTTTGTAAAGCTGCACAACTGTCACTTGTCAATTCTGCAGCTGCAAAGCTGTCACCTGTCATTTTGAGTTTACTTTAAATCCAAAAAATGACCTTTACAAAATCGTTCATATCTCTGGAACCGTTTGGGCTACGAACTTGGTTTGACTTTCCTCTGAAAGCTTAGAATCTCAGCTTTTCAAAAATCAGCTTAGAATCCTTATACTTTTGCCGTAATCATGATTCACGCACTCGCGAATTTTACCGCGATTTGCGATTTGGTTAAAAATCCAGCCACGTGTAACCATTAGCAGTCATTTCTTTCCCTGCCAAAAATTCGTTTGCCTCTTAATCACCATCTCTGAATCATTGCTAAAGTGAGCCTGAACTCATCCCAAGTATCTCTCACTCGCCCTGAACCTCCTAAAGGGAATTAAAACCATTTTCAGCATATTTCTCACTTCATTGCCATCACCTTTTAAAAGCATTTTGGGCCGGTGTTTCAAACTTCTATCTGTGGTCTAGGCTTGCTGGGGTGAACTGAATTATATTTGATTGCATTCCTAAGAACTGTGTGTGTTACTTCCATCTCCTTCCATTTCTTACATTGCATAGGGGAGGGGGGTGAATTGCCAGAGAAAAAGTGATTATTTTATCTTTTGCTAAAATCATATCAAGTATTTCTGTACTGCATTTTATTCCTCATTGCTTTTCCCTTGAAATCATAAAAGTAGTTTTGCTACTTTATCCATCCTATACTAACTCCTCATTGATTGTAAAGAAGTGTGCTAGTGCCAGATTACCCATTGTTGATCAACATCATATGTCTAAGCGTATTATCAGATAGTAATTTATTATAAAGTGTGATATATATATATTGTTTAAATTCTCAAATAAACCTTTTAAACTTGCAAAACAGAAGTACTTCTTGGCTCAGTGGGGTCAGGGGGATTCTAAGAGAGGGGTGTTATATAGGGGTAGTCATCCAGAACTCATGAACTGGACATAAAGATATATCAATAAGGGTTTCCATTCAGTATCCCAGACTAGGCATTGACTTAGCTGTAGTGTTGAAATGAATCTTCTTACACAATGTAACCCTGTGCCCTCCTAAGGTATTCTCTCGATGTACCAGAAGTGTGACCCTGCTGGGCAGCCCACCCCACAGTGCTCCCAATAAACCCAAACCTCTGTCTCAGTATATGTGCCCTAAAACCAACACATGTCATTACAACTCCCGACTTGCCTTGATGTGCTAAGAACCACCTAGTCGCCCAGATTTTCACAGAGGACAAGCCCTCTACGCTTTGTACCCCATAAAAGTCCCAATGAAAGATGGTGTAATCGCATGCATGCAATTGATAGGTTTTCTAGATTTATTCAAAGGTATACTAATGATTGTTGTTTATTATATATTGAATGGTAGTTTCTAATGCCAGCTTAGTTAGTGTCAACTCTATCTCGCCATGACCTTACCCTCACCCCTCCCGGACACATGCAGCTGGACTTTGTGACACTCAACCTCCCACCATCTGGGGAACCAATCCAGTAGAAGCTGCGCCTACACTGATATATGTATCTTTGCTTTTCAGCCAATCCTACACTGCTCCATCACCCTATGTTAGTTGCGTCATCTATGACGCTGTTTTTCTTTATAACTCTCTGTAATTGTAATGTTTGCCAGAGCGCTCTCGAGGCAACAGAGTTCTCTGGATGCCAATTTTATATAAACTTATCTAAATCTTGCAATCTGTTCTCCTAGCCTCATTCCCCACTGGGGTGTATTGTATTTTATGAATATGCATGTGTAAGTCGGGGAGTGAGCCTTTACAACATCCCCAGAGATGCCCTTGCCTCTGCCATGGAAAGTGGATTATAGGGGGACTGCTCTACATGCCACATCTCTTGATGTGTCTCGGGTGCATCTCTAATATTTAATTTGCATCTGTTCAAATGGAATTTCCGTCAGGGATGTTTCCTCCTTCACCATTCCTATCCTGGTATTACTGCACAAACCATATGTACTGTATGAAAATCACTGCACCGCAGATGGAGTTCTTCAACTTTATACTTAATACCATCTTGTCTTTTGATGAAATGGTAAGTGTTCTAATACAGCACTTCATGCCGGGTTCCTCCCACTTCTAAGCACTGTAATAAAATGTCACATTACTATCTTATTTAATGGTACCTCATTTATCAGTGGAAGGATGAAGATCTGGTAAACCCTGCCATAGGGTTCAAGCCTGTGAAGTACAGGCTAGCTTCATGTGAGGCACCAGCACTGAACTCGGGACCTTTATGCCTGTTGGAAAGCCTGGAGCTGCTCACATACTGCCTGGCCTGCCTAGCTTCAATTTTGCAGCTGTGCATTTTAGCTATGCTCATTGATTGAACCGAAGTGTAACGCATTATAGTATGGCTTTCATCATGAATGTGGTGGTAATCTGGCAGTAAATCCATGGAATTACTGCCAAAGTCAGTGAATATTACCGCCACTCAGCCTTGTGGCATTGCCACGGATTCAAGACGGCTGGTAAGGTGGTGTAAATCTCCATTTTGGACTCCACAGGACTACACAGGGATTCATTGCGGATTTACTGTAAGCGGTAATACCGCAGGTTACATTCACAGAGTTTTGGTGGTAAGGTACCTTTGGCTTTTTGCTGAAGGTAACTCTCCAAATATACTGCATAACTCTTAGCTAGGTGGTGCAGTAATTGGTGGTAAAGTAGTGGTAATGAAATTACCACCACTCAACCTCCGTTTTTACCACACTGCTGTAATTGTAATGAGGCCCATATGTGTAATTTAAGCAGAACCACATCCGGTTCCCGAAGCAATTCAAGACCTTCCTCTTTGCTTCTGCTTTCTCTTTTCCTCTCCCATGCTGATGACCTGTCTGGTCCATGCACAGGTCACCTGGCCACCCTCTGAACTTGGGCCCTGGTCCCTGCATGTCCAGTTACACCTCGCACTGTCTCTTGGCTCCCCCAGCACTTGGGCTCTGTATCTGTAACCCTACAGTGCCTTCTCTCTGCACTTATGAGCTACCCGTTGGCTGCACTTTCTGATTTACCTGCACTGAGCCACCCAATGGCTGCACTTTTTGACTACCTGCAGTTCTCCCCCCTGCACTTCTCCCCTTCCACTTCCCTGCACTTGCCCGGTCTGAATGCCACAAGGCCTAAGATCTTTGCTTTGGCCTCCCTCTGTGCCCCTCCCCCTTTGTTTTGTCACACCTAGAAATACTTGTTTACAGGCGCATTATGCATGCCATATCGTATCATATATCATATCATACAACATGTCTTATGCAGGTATAATCGTATTCTAGCAGTGTTTCGAAGAGGTGCACCTGTGTAAAGACGATACGTGAGTTTTTATTATGTGACTGCAAAGGCGTTGTGGTTACCAGTTATTTCAAGTGGCCTACATCTTACATTTTTTTTAAAGCAAACATAAGCCAGTATCACAAGACTTATCTTCTCCAACTGAAACACCCACAGTGATGCTCGCCGGCCTACAACCTGAGGCCTGGAAGCTCATCCCCAAGGACACTGGTTTCTAGGTTCGGCGCTCCTGGGAGGAACCATTTTAGCTGCAGCCTCTGGGAGTTACCGCTCTGCCAGTTGCACATGTTAGCGATTATATATTGAACCTTTGTGCTCAGATGTTTTCCACCGCTAGCTCACGTTTTTAGACCCAAGCAAGCGCTTGGTAGGAAAATATACATTTTTAAATGTATCTTACACATTGTTTTTGCATAGTATATTCATTTATAGGTTACCCATGAGTTTTGGCACAGAGCAAAACGATGGCAATGTTGAAGGCTATTAATCTCTCTGGTTGTTTCTAAGCAGTAAACGTCACTTGTTTCGCAATAGCTGACAGTAAGCCATCGAGGAACAGGCGAAATGTGCAAAGAAGAAAGATTTGTTCCAGCTTCAAAATGTTCTGCGTAATAGCGATTTTGCTAATTTACAACAAAAAGCCACGATTTTATTGGGGCACGAAGGCAAGGAATATGCCACACTCTTTTATCTATTTTCCAAACACCAGCAACAGCACAAATAAAAGAAAAATAATTCAGGACTACACAGCCAATCATTTTCCTACACCATCCCCCATTGGCTGAGGCAAGGCCTGGCTCAATTCTTTCATTAAGTGTTGGCCCCTGCTATGGACTCTTCCTCTTTCCTTGACTGGCACAGATCAAGAGGATCCTCCCGCCTCCTGTCTCGCCTCTACTGAAGCATTACACTCAGTAGGCAGGACCGCCACCGCTCAAAGCTGAAAGTAGAATGTGGAGAGTGCCAGGGTGGCCATTGGGGGAATGAACATTCCCAGAGGTGGGATAATCTTCGCCTCTGGGCCTCAATAAAAACCCAACTTGACGTCACAATCTAGAACAATGTCTATTTTATGGCAAGTACGTAGGTATCTTATTATGACCGTTTAGAGCTGCGACAAGACTACAGCTGAGGCGCGCTCCACGGGTTTACAACAAAAAATGTACTAAACACTTTCTCACTTGACAAGTCTATGACAGTGACATAACACAAAATGTGTGCCCTCCTCCCTCCCTCCCCCCCCCCACTCCAGTCTGCCTAGACCACCACGCATGCACAGTGCCCATAGTGAACATTCCCCTGCAGGGCCATGCACACACTGTGCTAGGTGAAAGATGGAAGTATGTTTGTAATTGGCTTTTTAGGGTAACTGTAGTAACAGAAGAGGCGCAGACCGACGGTAGGGTAAGTAACACAGGATTTATTAAGAGCCCATGCGGGTCCTGTCACCAAGAAAGCCAGGTGGATAACGAGGAACCGTTGGCCCCAACTGTCAACTGACACCAGTGGTCGAAGTGTACGAAAAGAAGTAGTGGAACTATGTTCCCTACTGGCCTGCACCGCTCCCCCAGACCCCATCACCGCCCCTCCCCCCATGCACAATAAAAACTCCAACCTCTTCCTACACTTTTATTTTAAAACGAAACCGTTCCGGAACGGTTGCTTTTTAAAATAAAAGTATAGGAACGTTAAAACTTGAAAGAAGTAGAGGAGCACGCTCCCGACGCTCCCGCCCACTTCGACCACTGACTGACGCTAGCAGTGCGCGCGTGACGGCATTCCGAAATGGAACGTTGGTATGCCATCGCATGTGCATCAGGTGCAGCACATACAACATAAACTGAGAAGAAAATTCAACAGATGCACGACAGCAACAGTGCCCAGGAGCATTTCCCTTTGCATTTTGAGGCCTTTCCCCACAATATGGGCTAGTATAAATATCAGTTTCACGCTGCCTGTGCACATACTCATATTTGTGCATTATTTCAGTAATGATACGGTAAGAAATCGATCCTCGAAATTGCAATCCGCCTTATCAAGTACATTTATTTAAAGCCTTTACTTCCTTGAGTGTGTATAAATGTTAGTCCCGATTTGCTGCTTCAAAGAAGAATCTTAAGGTCCATTGTAAATGACCTTCAGGGCAGTAATTGGAGATGGCTTACATTTATTAAAAATATGATGATAGAACTTTGCCTTGACCACATTTGGAGTAGCCTTACTAGAATGTACATGCCAACCCCAACGCTATTAAAAGGAGCCTTCCAGGATTGGGTGTGTCCACACTTTTTGAACCATAGGTTTATTGGTTCCAAATCTTCTTTATACTTGAGCATAAAAAATACTTGTGGTCCTGAACAGTACCTCAGTTGGATTGAGAAAACAGCCCATAGGACTCTCCTTACTTTTTTTCACTTGATATTCTTCCAATTCCAGCTATTACATTGAAGTGGGCACCAGGCAATGCTACGTCTTGCCTGTTTTATGGTATCATAAGGGAAACAATTACTCATGTTATATTCTTTTGCCGCAAGGGCAAGAATGCAGTTGTTTTCACTGCCCGCTGGAGGAGGATCCATTCAATTGCTGCATCAGCTGTGCCGCCACACCCCACTCACCAGCCTGTGAAAACCACTGGCATCCCCCGCAAGGGCAAAGAATGTGGTGGACAAGGGCGCAGGTGCTTTCGCTGCCCACAGAGTGTTTGCCGCTCCACAGGACAAGCTGTCTAAAGGAGCTAACTGGCAGTGCCTCTGCTACAGAGAACCTGTGATTGCTCCTGTTTGATAGGGATCCTCCCAACTCCTTGTATAATGGTGATTGTGAGAATGTGAGAGCTCTTCCAACTGTGTGCTGTTATTTTTGTCACCAACCTTGTTTGGATTTGGTGAAGTTGACAACTTTAATATTATTGAAAACTACCTACAACTTTATAAACTCATATAACTACCGGGAGGTGGTCATTTCAAGGCGTCTAGGGGAGAGGAGACAGACTCTGACAGCCTCTCGAGCCATTTGACCGTGCTATGACCCCCCCGCTCTGAAAATTTGACATTTTTAAACAAACCTTTCAGCAGAGAGCCTGATTTTAAATTTGTGATGTTTTAGCTTACTGAAGTTTTGAGTTTATTCTTTTTACAGGTCATTCGGGTTTTAACTACACATTAAAGTTTTAGCAATTGCAACCATTTGCACAATTTGTTTTCATAATTTTGCACAAACCTGCTCTGATTTGCACTTAATTGCACAAAATAGTTTATCTAGTTCCTTTTGTCATGACTAAAAGGAAAGCAAAGTCTTCCATCTCGCCTGAGAACCGTCAGAAAAAGATTTCTAAAATGTGTGGTCCCATAAAGGATGTGAATAACCTAATCACTGAAATCAAGGATCTAATCCAAGATATCGATTCTATGGCAAGACAGGAGGCTCATATTATGCATAACAATCTTTACTCTGAAACCGCAGCAGCAAAGAAAAAACTTTTACAAACAAAAAAGTTTCAATAACAGAACTAAACAGAGTTCAATGTCAATGCAAGGGGGACTCCCCACTCCATCATGGAGGACAGGTCATGCCCTGCAGGAGACCAATGAGCAGGGACTCCTTTCTATATAAGTCCTTTACTCCAAAACCAGCTCCTCTTTCTTTGCTGCTAACACCACAGCTAAGTCACTTCTAATTTAGTTGTGCCTTGCATGTTAGTCAGTAGTAGGCCTTGATAGTATATTGGCCTTAAATTATGTAAATGTATTATGTAAATGTATTATGTATTTGGTATATTTGGATACCTTTCATTTTGAAAGGGAAAATGTTCTGCTTTGGTACCATTGTGTATGGCAGGCCGTGTGCGGCCGTTACATATGTATTAATGGGAATGTTAGCGCTGAGTATTAAGCGAGTGTTTGAATAACTATGGATATTTTAAGTAAGAATTTAGGATGCCCCTCATTAATTTATATTCTTCTTTCCACTTTGGTATCCGACACGCGCCGGTCTGTCAGAGGCTTCTGTTCAGACCCAGCACGCCCGAGAGCTGTAAAGCTTCTTTTCAGTTTGGGTGTTGCCGCCCTCTGTCCCGATGCGCGCCGGTCTGTCAGAAGCTTCTGTTCAGACCCGGCACGCGCGAGAGCGATTTTTCCTTTCTTTTTTCTTTCTTTTTCGGCATGGGCGTTGCGCCCTCTATGTCCCGTTGTGCGCCGGTCTAATGGAAGCTTCTGCTTCAGACCCAGCGCGCAAGGGGCTCTATGATTAAAAAAAGGGGAAGCCTGTTTCTGTGGCACAGTCTGTAAGTGTTGTGACCTGTACCTGAAAGATTGGGTGTTTCAGCCAATCCTCTAGCTTCAAAATTATGAAAATGTTGTAGAAAATTAATTACAATTTTTCTTCCATGTTTCCTATTATGTTTATTTATATATTGGGTATATATATATATATATATATATATATATATATATATATATATATATATATATATATATATATATATATATATATATATATATATATATATGTTTGGACTGTAGCCTGATGCCGTGGGCCTCGCTTGTCTTGAAGCATATTGAAAGCTTCTGCTTCAGCCAGAAGCAGGATAGCTCAATGGTAAAGCTGCAGTTTGACCATGCAGGAAGACCTGGGTTCACTTCCCGCCATGTCCAGTGTGCACATTAGTGTATGTGTTTATATATTTTAAAAAATTGATACATTTTAATTTGCTATTTTAATTGATATTTTAAGTTTATATTTGGTGAGGACCCGCCTGTTCGAGAGTCTGATGCGCTGCCAGTCTGGAGCTTTATGTTAAGCGCTGCTCATGACATGGGTGATTTTCTTTCACCATAGGTGTGCCTTAACCTGCTCGGTTTCAGGCTTTGCCTGGATTCTACTGCAAGGTTCTCTCTCGTCTACTGCTGTTTGCCAAACCCTGCTAGGTTGAGCAGTTGAAGTGCACTTGCTCAGTGTATTCCTCTCCTAAACAATAGTTTAAGCTATGTGTAAAGCACATTGCCAATTTTTCTTATTGACATTAACCCGGATGGTTCAGTGGGCATCAGTTTTTATATAACTAATAGTCGGGCCTCTGGTCGGGCGTAACCCAACTTCCTGGTAAAGGTTTACTTTCTATCTATTATTTCTTATTTATTTATTGTTTATTTAGTACTTCTAAGAAAAGAGTGTTGGTCCCCATAGTTTAGTTATTTACAGGACAACACAGTCCGAAGTAGGTCAGGGATTAGTACAGAGGTGTTCCACAGTTCCAATAGGTTCTGCATTTGCCTGTAGGATTATATATATATGTATATATATAATATATATATTCCGGTATTGCTCACTCATTACCTGTTCCTGTTTCTATTACCGATATCCTTTCTTTGCTCAGGAAAGGGAAGAGCCCAAGAAAGGGGTAGATGAGGACTGGAAGGGTGGTAACAGTGTGTTGAGTTTGTTTACCCAGTTTTTTCTAAGCTGGCTGAAGATGGAACTAGCTTATGATTTCCCTATTGACGTGCAAGAACTGTACTTCAGGTACAGATTGCTCGGCAACATCAATCTCTCCATCCTTTGAGAGCGATGTGCTTCCCTCAGTCTTTGTCCCGGGATAGCATTAAACAAAGCCAATATTAAAATATTGTACATTTCTGCGGGACAAGGTCAGCTCAGAGGTAACTGTTTAGTCTTGTATGCAAGGCAACGTTGGAACAACCCAGGTTCGAACCCGGTTACAGCGTTTAACAAACACTTGCTATAGCCTTTCCTCCCAAGGCTTTGACTGCTCCGCTAATACGTTAGTGGTGTGTACATTTTCTCCTCTGCTGGAGGAGTACAAGCCCAGTTTTTGCCCCCAAGGTCTTTTTTCTTTCAGCGCAGCGTAAGTTGCTTGCTTTGTAATCAGTGCAGAACTTGCTGATGTAGGTTTTAAATTCTGGAAGGGTTAAACTCAGCCTTTCATCCTTCCGAGGTCGATAAATGAACACCACACAAACCATACGTCGTAGGTAGTAATAGCAGTGCTCAGATACCTGAGAGGGGCCAGTCAGCCTTGCATGCATTCAGAGCTCCAGGTCTTTATGTGGAAGGGACGGTGTTCCCAGTATTTCTTCACAGCTTTTTCAAACTCTGAGCATGATATTTATCCCAAGAGCATTGCCCCCCCTCCCCCTGCCCCCGCCACCCTTTTTGGGGGGATTTACATCATAAAGTTACATCATAAAGTTACACCTCTGGGAGAAACACCTGATAGTTTCCGTTTTTCCTTAACAGGAGTTCTTGCTCGTAACTAGTGCAGGGCTTTCGCTGGGCATTTGCCTCCCATCTGTGTACTTCACCAATTCCCTGGTAGTTCTCTAGGTTAAGAGGAGCCGCTGCGGGCTCACCTCAGTCATAAAGGGTCTGGATTATATACTTGTTTCTTGGTTTTGGTTAAGTTTCAGTTTCTAGTCCAGTGGAATTAGCGGGGCCTCCCTTCTACAGTCATGGGAGTCGGTTATAAGTGCAAGTTGAAGGGGTGTAAGAGAATCAACTTCTGGCATTCAGTGTGGACCTCAGGGTTTGCATCCTTCTCCTTCTGGGTTGCAGGGTTCTTCTCCTCTTATAGGTAGGGTCAATATCCCTCAGTGGGTCTGAGGGGCCTGGGAGTGGTGCTCATCTTCCATCCATGATATTACGGCCTCTCTATCACAGCGCATTTCAACGGCTCAGCATTAGCTATCTCCGCGAGGGTCTGTCAGTGCCATTGCTCGAGGGCAGGGAGACACTTCGGTAGTGACTGGGTTCACTTAGTCGCCTGCATGACAGTTTGACCTTTTGGGTTCCCTCCAGAGATTGTTTCTGTAGTAAAGTGCCAGTACATGGTGTTGGGGGTGTTAAGATAGTTAAGATTTTCTAAGACCGAGGTTAGTCCTTCTCCGGTAAGCAACTTCATATGGACTGTTTAGTGATCAGTGGTGTTGCGGTCTGGAGTTTCAAGACTATGGAATTTAGTGTGTTCTCCTTCGGTTAGTTTATGTTCCCCTAGGGGATTTGTCAACCTTGGGAGAGGGGATAGGTCCAGCCACCTGGCACATCTAGCAAGGTAGTTCAGGTATCACTATACTGGGAGCGATTGGATATAGGATACATTTTTTCTCTTTGCCAGGTTTGTCTCTTAAGGGTCAGGTTTATGTAAGTATCTCCCTATAGTCAAGGGTTCAGGAGGTCTAGGGGTCTCCGGCTTTACGGTTTGGCGGATTTAACTCTTCCTGCTGTTTTCAAGGATTTTTTGGGATTATCTCTTTGTCACCAGTGTCCTTTGGTTGGGCTCTTCTTAGTTAGGAGGTTATTACGCAGCTATCTGCTGGGTGTCAGGTGTGGCCCCAATTTTCCATCCCGTGTCTGTCTCCAGAAGTCGTAATACTTTTTCTTGGTTTGGGAGGTTACTGTTATACAGGGACAAGTGTGTGTTAGGGACAGGACTTGGAGAAAACACCTCTGGGTGCACAAGGCCCTCAGGTCTATTGCATGTTAGCTCCACCTAAGCTAGGTTGTCCTATAACATGTTAATATAAGGTCCCCTTTTTGGTTCCAGCTTTGGCCTTCTATGAAGTTTTTTTGCCTTTCCAACTCTATTCCCCAGGGTAGTCAGGTGATATGTCCGGTTTCTAATACAACGTTTTTTCATCAACACATGGAATGGAGCCTACAAAGCTTTCAACCCCTAGGGGGGAAATTTCTTTATCTCCAGGAGAACTAAGTGTTTAACTTCTTATTTTTATTATCTAGGTTACCATAGATGGTATGACTTTCAGTGTTGTAAATGTTGAAGTTGACAACAGAGGAGCTTATTACTCCTATGCTTTCCTAACGTTACTATAGGAAGTCTTTTGCCTAGTGCCCCCTCCTCTCTTTTAACCAGTTGATTTTGGTGGCCTGTGAGGTATGCTGGAATTGACACATCTTCCTAGTCCTTCGCAGTTAAGTCTGCTATGCCTTACAGGACAGTTATTGGGACAACTTAGCCTGGGGGAATGCGTTTTGCAATCAGTGGATTGGTCGAAATAGAAACATTTAAAACACTTCTTCTCCTATTTTATTGTATTGTCACTACGGTATTGATCATGTTGTATAATGTGATGCAAGGGCTTTGAACTTGCATAATATGAGCCTCCTGACTTGCCATAGAATGGCTAATCCCCCTCACTAGTGTGAGAAGGGGGTTTAGATTCTATTGAAGACAAGGAGGCGAGTATTACACCACCCACCCACCCTTGATATGGTATGATATGGCATTTATAGCGCACCTATATATAGATTGATGTTTCAAGTGAAGAACATTCTTTGGTTTGTTGTTTTTTCCATCCACCCACTCTTCTTTGTTTGTTATTCTTACAGCTTTGGGCTGAGATGTTCTGTTCAGGAACGTGGGTCACAGTTACAAGAGGTGGAGAATGCGTGATCTAGGTGCTTCGCTGGATTTTGTCTCCATATTTCATCATCGGGTCTGTGCCGAGGAAGTCTGGTTCAAGACAGCTACAGAAAGAGGAGCTGGTATTGAAGTAAAGGACTTATATAGAAGGGGGTCCCTGCTCATTGGTCTCCTGCAGGGCATGACCTGTCCTCCATGATGGATTGGGGAGTCCCCTTTGCATTAACATTGAACTCTGTTTAGTTCTGTTATTGAAAGTTTTTTATTTGTAAAAGTTTTTTCTTTGCTCTTGTGGTTTCTGAGTAAAGATTGTTATGCATAATACTCGCCTCCTTGTCTTTAATAGAATCTAAACTCCCTTCTCACGCTAGTGAGGGGGATTAGTCATTGTCTTGACACAAGTGGGAAGAGCTGGACAAGAGGCCTGGGGAATATTGAACCATTCAATAGAGAAATCAGTGTATGCACACCGACAGCCCATGTAACCCTTCTGGGAGGCTCCACAAAAGGGAGGGGGTCCAGTGGAATTGGAGCTGCGAAAAAAATTGCGGACCCACTTCAAGCATTCAAAGTAGGAAAGGGGATGGGCAAGAAGGGGGGAGGAATTTTGTTCTACCGGCTAATGTGGTGGGGGCACGGAGTGCCATGAGGGAGATGTTCTGTGTGACATTATTGAAGTGCATGCCCAACAGGAGACACAGGAAGTGGCAGCAGAACCTACTATTATTAATACAATTGACCATACCCCAATAGGAATAGTCACTGAGGCAGAAGAACATTTATTGATATGGTCTTTTTAGCTATCCACAAAGATATAGCATTGTTTATTCGTTCTTCGAGTTCTACAGGAATGTCTACCAGGTTTAATTTGATATTTCTGAGATTCTGGGCCTCATTACGAGCATGGAGGTAAAAACGCATTCATTACCTGCATGGCGGCATTAGCGCGTCTGTGCACCCTCGACCCCGCTAAT
Organism: Ambystoma mexicanum; assembly: GCF_040938575.1. Lineage (NCBI taxonomy): Eukaryota > Metazoa > Chordata > Amphibia > Caudata > Ambystomatidae > Ambystoma > Ambystoma mexicanum. The sequence goes on from NC_090933.1 coordinate 566,224,341, forward strand.
AGCGGGTGATTACGAGAGTGCGAGCACACGATAACCCCCATGCCGGTAATGGCCGCACCACCTTGCTGCTAAAGGCCCCCCAAACCTCTGATAGCGCCATCACGGGACCCGCCGATACCGCCTACGCCTAGGAGCAACCCCTTAACAACGGACCCGGTAATACCATCATGCTAATACCGGGTCCGTAATGCCATCAACCTGAAAAGGGAGGTGCAACCATGAAAAAAAGAAATATGGGAGGAGGTGGCGCGTAAGGTGACAGCGGTAGGCACCACCTCCCGCATGGTGAAAGACTGTAAGAAAAGATGGGATGACCTATGTCTCCGGGTGCGAAACATCCTTTCATCCAATCGCAGGGAGGCCATGGCTACAGGCGGGGGCCCCCACTCACCCATCAAACTGATGCGATGGGAGGAGACCTGCAGCACCACTATAAATAAAGAGTCAGTTGAGGGTTTTGGTGTTTTGGTGAAATGGAGACGGATGCGGCGAAATCGGGAGATGGAGGTGAGTGACCCTGAAAACCCCAGTAAACCAAAGCATGACGTAGAACAACAGATGTGAAAATGAACCAAGCCCATGCATGGCCCATCATAAATACATATACAGATCCATGTCCTTATGGTGCCTCAAACCCTGGCACAATGAAATGCATGCTGCATACCAATCCCATTATCAACAGACACCCAACACACAGGAATCATTCACATGTGACACATCACGCAAAACGCAATACAACTGTATGCCACAGTGTACACATCAGTACAGAATGGAGATGCCACGGCGTATGCCAATATGAAATGCCCCCCGCCCTTGAAAGTACCCTGTGTGTCACACCTACAAGAATGAAATGCATGAAAAATAAAATAGTGTACAGCACCAAATCATGCATCTTGCATCTAACACCATCACTGATGCCCTGCATCTCTTGTTCCCCCACAGGCACTGGCGCAGAAAGTGAAGGGCAGGAGCCTGCCCCAAGGGCATCCACACACTCTAGGGCATCTAGTGCCACACCAAAAGGCACTGGGCCATCCACCTCCAGGGCAGCACCAACGCCCAGAAAGCAACCCAGGTCACGAGTACAGCCCAGGCTAGCTGAGGCGGACAATACAGCAGCCGACGAGACTGCCAATACAGATTCGGCAACAATTGCAGAGCCAGAGCCTGATGCTATGCAGTCTGCTGCCACCAGTTCTGCAGGTGAGGCAGCAGCCACAGCCCCGCTCAGCGACGTGGAGGTCCATGCGGAGGAACACCAGGAAATGGACGACGACATCCTTGTAGAATGTGACCCTTCTCCAAGCCCCCAGTACTCCCCCCAGCACTCCACACAGGGCACAACAGCATGCCCCATGCAGGTACATGCGGCTCTACTGGAAAGTCTGCATCTCACCAGCACGTCAGAGGGCAGTCCTGCAATGGTCCACCCACCCACATCACTGTCCACCTCCACAGCCCTCACCGACATGGAGGCACACCTGTCGAGGGTAGAGGCCCGCCAGGACTCAATGATAGAACTGGTGCGCCAGTATGTTGCCGAGGGTGAACAGACATGCCGTGAAATACGGGAGGCAAATGCTGCAAGCATAACGCCCATCAATTCAAGCGCCATATTCATTTGTGACAGTTTAGGGGCAGTGACACAGGTCTTTAGCAGGATGCTAGAACATATGCAGCAGCAACAACCTGCACCGGCAGTGCCAAATCCATCCACCTACCCCATCGACCACACCTGCAAGCTCGACTCCCTCAAGCCTTGTGTGGATAATGAGGCACAGCGCAAGGCACACAGAAATACTGCCCCCGACCTGAAGAGAGGCCGGAAATAGCAGGTCCAACTACATCGTGTGTGGGTTGACAATGGGTGAGGGGGGAGGTGGTGTTGGTGCTGTTTGGGGGGTGTTGGGTTTATTTATTGGGGGGTGTTGGGGTTGTTTATTGGGGGTATGGGGTCTTTGGGGTGTATGGGGTGTTTGGGGGTATGGGGTCTTTGGGTGTTTTGGGGGAGGGGGAAGGCGTGTGAGTGGTGGAGGGAGGAAGCACTATATTGTCGTTTTTCCTAATACACCCGTTGTGTTCAAAATCATTTCATGACTGGACAGTGTTCATTTTGTGTGTGTTTATTCTATTCATGACAGCGCACAGTGCCCAACTCCCCACACACCCTGTGTCCATGTCCACATGGTCCCAGTGCTCAGTGTAGTACTAACACATAACCATCAACGTCCCTGTGTTCAGAAGTAATCGTCAATCAGTGATTGGCGTACAGCACGGCCATCTTGTGCATCACAAACTGCCAGGGGTGCTGCTTCTCCTCCATCATCATCCTCATCATCCTCACCCAGTGCATGCATGTCAATGTCAGGTGGCAGTGATACGTTTCTCCAGATGCACATGTTGTGCTGCATGACACAGACCATGGTGTTCTTTGCCACCTTCTCAGGCCCAAAAAGGAGTGCTCCGCCAGACCTGCTTAGGCAGCGGAACTGTGCCTTCAACAGACCAAAGGTCTGCTCAATCACAACATGGGTACGGGTATGAACCGGATTGTACTCCTCCTCGTGCTTGTTATGCGGGTTCCGTACAGGGGTAAGTAGCCACGGATTCAAGGGTTAGCCACCATCACCTGCATGGGAGCACAAAGAGGTATGTGTGAGTATCTAACCTGACACCTTAATGATTCATGGCCATGACTGCAGCTATTTGGTGTTGACATGCACATGTCTCTGGATGTATGCACACACGTTCATTTGATGCATTGTGTACTGTACTATGGTCTGCTGGTGTGGATTGGGTTGTACCGATGATGAGAGGGTGTTCACTTGCATGCTGATGCGGATGTACTGTGGATGCGGAACGTTGTCTTGCCACCCATATTTGCGGTGTATGGTACTCTGTACCTACTCAAAATAGCGCATTACCACAGGTGTGATCATGTTTAGTCATCCATCGTTTGAAATACCCATAGTGGCCTGCTTGTGCGTCTGGCATGTTGTCATTGATGTGCAGCTATTGGTCTTATGTATGCCACTGAAGTGTCATGTTCAGGTGGGGATGTTCAGGGCAACAGTGTTTAGCTGTAAGTGCATTGTCCACTCACCGGCCAATCCCACCAAGGTGGAGTATGCACCCCCCACACAATCCCACCCAGGTGGAGTATGCATCCCCCCAATCCCACCCAGGTGGAGTATGCATCCCCCCCAATCCCACCCAGGTGGAGTATGCATCCTCCCATCTCACAACCCCACTGCACTGCCATGGCCCAGTCAGGCAACTTACCAAGCAGCCAGGCACATTGTCCAGCATGTCACTCCATGTAGCAGGGTAGCGTGGTGTTACGTAGCACCATGGCATCATGTGTAGATCCGGGATATCGGGCGCAACAATGTGTGATGATCTTGCTGGAGTCACATACCATCTGCACATTGATGGAGTGGAATTGCTTGCAATTGCGGTACACCACCTCATTGGCATGAGGGGCCACCAATTCTACATGAGTGCAGTCGAGGGCACCGACGCAATTGGGCATGCCTGCCAGTGCATGGAAGCCTACTTTAGTGTCGGCAAGCTCCTGGACAGTCCATGGTAAGGAAATGTGATGCTTGCATGCTTCAGGAGGGCATCAGGCACTTGGGTCAGCATGCGAGAAAAGAGTGGTTGTGATATGCAATGCAGTTGGCCCACTGTGTGCTGGTAGGTGCCTGTGGCCAGGAAGTGGAGCACAGACACCACCTTCAGTAGAGGGGGGATGGCAGTTCGGATTTCTATCAGGCTGATGATGTCATCGTGTATCATGTCCACAATGGTGGTGATGGTGTCCCGGTCCAACCGGTACAGGGTGTGGATCTGCTCAGGGGTTAGATTGAATGGACTGGGTCAGATGCGAGGGATTGGTGGCTGTCTACGTGGTACCACTGGCTGCACTGGTGGGACTTGCCGGGCCTCTCTCACCCTCCTTCTCCTCCTGCGTCTCCTCTGTGCTGCCTGTTGTGGTTGTTGTTGCTGGTGTAGCATTACAGGCATGTCCTCCAGCCCCAGGATTGCAACAGCTAGTGGGATCATTTTGGTGTAGGAATGGGTGTGGTGTGTGGGCGTGCTCCTTTTGTACTGGGACAGGCTCCATTGACTCCACCTGTGGTGATTGTGTGCACCTGTGGCAGTTGCCTACAATGCAGGTTGCTATTTACGGGTTGTCCGCAATGCCTGTATTGCCACCATTGTGCAGGCCCTAATTACCGCCTTCGGGATGCCGGTAAGTGCATGCCCACGTAACTTGTGATGTCCTCCTGTTAGCGGCATACCGGTATTTCCGCCACAAAGGGGCGCGTGTACGCGCGCATGCCGGTAAGAAGGGGCAGGTACGGGCGGTGGCGGTATTGCCCGTTTGTCGGCTCGTAATGGCCCGGACCCGTTAATGATGCTGGTAATACCATCCCGCCTTCCTTTTTTCATTACCTCCATGCTCGTAATGAGGCTGCCTGTCTGTAAAAAATGACTAGTTTTTCCTACCCTTTATATTTATAGACCATCTTTAATTTCACTGAAGGTAGCTGTTCCGGGAAGATTTAACAACTGGTACGAAGTTTGAAGTTCCCCTTTTGTAACAGACCGAGATAACACAGTTTTAATTCATCTCCCCATTGGAATTGAGTGGCTAATCTTTCAAAATTTAGACAAAAATTCATAAATCTTCTCCTTCCTTGTGGGGCTGTAGAATCATTTGTGGAATATGGAGTTTTACCTGAATAGCAATCCATTTTTCTAACCCCTCTTGTAGCTGATCCTTTGCCTGTATTTGATGATTTGCTAGTCGAGCTAAGGTCTCCTCAACTGATGCCATCTTAGAATTATCAATTATGGTCTTATTGGAGCCTCCTTCATATTCAGATTCTGAACAATCTTTGAAGTCTGCTTCAATTTCTTGGTCTGGTTTATCTGTATTTAAATTAGATAAATCAAACAGGGTTTGGGAAAGCTTAACTGAAGAAGATGGTAAATCAATGGATGATATTCCTTTACCTGTCAGAAAGGTTCCTAAGACACTAAACCTTATAAATGTCTGTGGGTTTCAAATTTTTAATGAGATATGGTCCCAGTGTTTTAAATGGTTTAAAAAAAAAAAAGATTTTAAAACAAACAATACAAACCAAACTGGCAGCGCTTTTTGCAACAATCACATGTACATCAATTAGTCAAGACCACTGCTCCCCCATTCCCTCCCCTCTCAAGAGCTTGTTTGTCCTTCACTTTCCGTATCTGTTACGTGTGGCAGGGTATCACCTCCTTCTGAGTCTGCAGAATTCGTTATTGTTCCAAACAGTCCTGCTATTAATACTCTCCATGCCATGAGGGTACCCACTTCTTCCTCCCCACTCATGCTACATGCCTCCTGCTATACCACCGTTTCAGCCTGCGCCCATTTCTGCAATTCCCGCCACCATACCTCCACCCGTGGCTTATGACACTGCTTCCATCCCAGGGCAATCCTCCGTTTTGCAAGCACATATGCCAAGTCCTTCAATTTCCCAACATGTTTAAGT